>NC_063163.1:23242308-23922665 GCF_023159225.1 Perognathus longimembris pacificus | reverse complement strand
AAGGACAAACACATGAAAGATTCAATGTCGGTTTTCTTCAGGGCATGGGATGAGGACACGTTGTAGGTGGGATTCTAGTGGCTGCCATCGCTACCGCTGAGGGCTGCTGACTGTGCCTTTATTTGTCAGGTAATGGAAACTCTCCCACAGCTTCTTCCTTCCTATGTTCATGCTGTTTTGCTGGTAACAGATCGGACGTGTGTTCTAGCTGATTTAGGAACTAAACGTTTTGTATAAAAGGGCTCACAGGGGTGGGGATGATGGGAAAAATCACTCAGATGGAAAAGGTCTTGCTCTAGCCATCAATTTGTGGTAGCTGACCTTTTAAGATAGTGATAACCAAATGTCTGACAGCTTGGAAAATGTATGTCCAAGCTACAAACACCTGTCCGTGGCAGAGGATACAGCCTGGAAAACAATGGCCTGGCTCCCCCACGTGGATAGTGCCGAGCTCCCAAGCCTGCATGAAGAAGACGTCTCTTGCGTGTCGTGATGGGGATTACCTTCAGTCGGAAAGGAGAAGTGGACCTTCTGGTTCCTGCTCTGGTTTCTGACACTGTGGGATGGTGATGCCCTTGGCGTTGACACTGTGAAGGGGATTCAGCCCTGCTGAACTGGATGCCACTAAGAGATCTCGCTCTTCCTCTCGGCTGGACGAGGGACCTGCCTCACACGAGCATGTGCCTCCGGCGGTGCAAGGCCAGGTGATCTGACCGAGAGAAGCTGCGGTCACAGTCTGCACACTTGAATGGCTTCACTCCCGTGTGTTTGCGGTAGTGCCTCGTCAGTTCATCCGAACGGGCAAACTTCCAGGTGCAACCTTCCCAGGTGCACTTGTAGGGTTTCTCTCCTGCAAGACACAAAAAGGACACAGCTTTGGTGCTCCACGACTTTTCCATCACAACTAAGCCAAGCCTTGTGTGCCGGGGGAGTTGTTGTTCTCAATGGGTTTTCCATTGGGCACATCTTTGTCTGGAAACCTTACCCATCCCGCTGGCAAGGTTTGGGGTCAGAGAGGTGAGGGCTTCCTTCTCATCTTTCCTGCTCTGCTACCAAGCAGGTGAATGAACACTTGCATTCTCAGTTATGAAAAGCCAAAGTATCAAGTGGAATACACTGATTGCCCTAGGGTATAATTGGCCCTGATTGACCAAAAAAAGAGAGCAATATTAGAACTCGACCCACTCTGATCTGGCTCTAAGCCTGGAAACTGTAAGAATCATAAAGGGCAATTAGTAATGTTTTGTTTCAACAAGTTTTTCTTCATATGCATCACTTGGATGGTTTCAGATTATTTAGGGACACAGGATCCATTTATCAGCCAGTGAAAGTGTTACAGACATCTTTAGGAAAAAGGAAACCCCTGCAACCCTCGAAAATTCGGCACATAGTACTCATAAACATGGACCTTTCACTTGTCCACTGAGTAACGTGCATGGACGCCTCAGCAGCATGAAGCAGAAATGCAGTTTTCAGGGTTTACGAATTAGGGGGGAGCCTGAGGAGTCCTGAAGCTAGATCAAATGTTCAAAGTCCCTGCAAAAAGTAGTCTGAAGAAGTATGTAATTTGACCAGGCCCTTCAGTCAATTTGTAAGGACAGTAAAATATGCAAAGGCTGTGCCTGCAAAAGATACAGTAGCCATTGTCCCACAAGCTCCCCAGGGATCTAGGACAATAGTTGACCCAAGTACACTCTTTTCCTTGGTTTCCTTCAGAAAAGAAACCCTGTCCCCATGCAACCCCACAAAAAAAAGGTTCTCTCCTTCCACCCATTATGTGCAGTGTGTGTCTTGGCCTCCCAAGGACTGTGGTGAAAGGCAGGGGAGGGAGCTATTTGCTAATCCTTAGGTGTGAGGCTGCAAAGTTCAGACTTATTAACACCACTTTACAGATGAGAAGATGGAGACTCAATGCAGCCAAGTAAGAAGACCTGTGAGAAGATGTGTGTGGCTGAGAATCCACTGCCTTTCACTATTCTACAGAGGAACAAACAACGTTTTCACCCTATCTAAACTTGGTTGCGTCTTCAGAGAGAGATGGATTCCCTTTCGTGGGCAGTCTCAAATTATTTTCATGCTCAGAAATTTTAATGAAAATGTCAAAAATGGTACATAGACACTGACTGAAATGTGAACACGGGTATCATTCTATGACATCTTATTTCTGTTAAATTAGTATTAGAATAGTCTATGAAGATTTTATTTTGATGTCTTTTTCTTCTACCAGTTGTTGGATACTTTTTTGGAGTTCAGGGGCCATTCTTACAATTTCCACATCCTCAGAGCCTAGAATTGGTTCTAAGCAAGTATTTGGAAAGATTAATGAAACTGAGAATGTGTGATGTGTGCGTGCGTGCATGTGCGCATGCGTGCACACACACACGTGTGCGTATGTGCGCACACACACACACACACACACAGGAAACTAAGTCCTATAAATGAGACTTACAAGTAATGCCTACATGGGGAAACTAGACTAAACTAGATTCATTCAACAGTTAAATGAATGCTGTCTATAGAGATTTGTTAGGATTGAGTAGCCCTTTCTCAAGAGAGTGAATTTGAAGAGAGTAAATAAGTAGTTTAGCTTACTACATCTAGAAATATTTGATGTATGAGCGGTGGCTTACAAGAAGCCCGGGTTACTCCAAAAGGATTCCTTTTATGTAAAAGTCTACTGATGGAATAGACTCCAAACTTCAACTTGTTATTCATCTTATTGGTTCTAAGGAGAGAAAAATCAGGATTTCCATGTGTATTGATTATAGAGTTTGATAGAAATAGACAAAAAAATCATCAAATGTACAAGACTGGTGATCTACTAAAGATCATAACGATGGCAAGGCATGCTTTTTAACAGTTTGAATGCCATCTCTTGTGTTTGGAATTTCTATCTTGAACATGGGTTCTGATATTGATCTTGATACAAAAATCCAATTCTTCAAAAATGTATCCTTTGGAGGCACCGAGCTAGTTGTTTGGGACCAATATGCAGCTCCAAGCTATGTCCTTTGCTGTGGTACAATCAGCCAGAGAGTGGTAAAGTGCCAAACAGAAAGAATAAAGGATCTTCTTAAGGAGAGGTAAGTATTTCTCAACGGTACAGAAGGAAATGATGTGTTTTTCTGATTCCAGGAAGTAGCATATAGTATTAGAAAGACTGCTAGAACCTGTTCTCACCACTGCAGAGAGCAGAAGGAAGAGCTGTGTGACTGACAGCCGGAAGGCGGGTAGAGGCAAGAGGAAACAGGCAAGATCATCTCAAGGAGGATGCAAGAGGCTGACATGGTCCAAAGCAGAGACATGATCATTTCAGGTGCCGTCCTGTCCATTCAGCTTGGGAACATACCATTCTTTCATTGACTCCTTGGAATAGTAAAGCCATATTTTTATTTGGGGAATTTAATATTGGTAGTTATGTTCTCTCCACCTGAAAAATCTAGACAAGCAATTGGCCAACTATGATTCCCATTTTTGCATTTTTAATCATTGAAAAAAATCCAAAGAGAGACATTTTTGCCTATGAGAAAATGATATGAAACTTAAATTTTGGTGTCCTAGAGCTGCCTTTTATTAGAATACAGCCACATTGGTTTTATTTGCATATTGTTTTGTTTGTTTTGTGGTGAGAGCAGAGTTGAGCAGTTATAACATAAAACTCGTGGCCCTCCACATCTGAGATATTTACTATCTATCCCTCTACTGAGAATCCACTGACCCCAGATAAAAGGGATTGACACTTCTTTTTGTATACTTCTTGAGTATGTCAATTTATTGAACTGGTGTACACATTTCATGTTGTTTGTTTAGCATGAGAGAGTATGAGGGAATATCTTGATTATGGTTTTCAAATCCTCAGATTATGCTCCACAATTCGAATGTCAAGTCCTTTTAGAAATAAACGCATATGAAATTTATTGTTTCCACTTTCCACAATAACTATTTGACAACATGGTTTCCTTTACCCTCCCATCACTGGGAGGCAATTATACATGCATTTAGTTACTTTTAACTGTAAAATTATTTTTTAACAGACTGCCCATATTTTGGGAATACTATGTGGTGTTTCAATATTTTTACATTGTCTAATATTTAAATCAGGTTATATATAACATACATATATATGTATATATATAGATACATATGTACACACGCACACACATACATACATATGTAAAATCTCCTCAAAATTTATCATTTGTGATGAAAACCTACACAATTCCTTCTCCTACTTTTGGAAATATATAGTCTATGTCACCATTATTTATATACACCGGACTGTGCTTTATCTCAGAAGTTGTAGACACACAACAGGCATAGGGGGCAGAAAAAGTGACAACTGGCAGCAAGGATTTATCTGAAACCACAGATGTGCAGCACAGAAAACAGTGCAAAAGTGAAAAGCAGTCTTGTAAGTGTGATCAAGTATAATAAACAGACATAAGTGGGCTGGGAATATGGCCTAGTGGCAAGAGCGCTTGCCTCCTACACATGAAGCTCTCGGTTCGATTCCCCAGCACCACATATATGGAAAACGGCCAGAAAGGGCACTGTGGCTCAGGTGGCAGAGTGCTAGCCTTGAGCAGGAAGAACCCAGGGACAGTGCTCAGGCCCTGAGTCCAAGGCCCAGGACTGGCCAAAAAAACCCCACAAAACAGGGAAACAGGCCCCAGAAACACAATTTCCTACGAAAAGACACAAGCTCATGATCTGTTGAGCCCTAAGTGACAAAACCTGGACACCTTCTCTAGGGGCGGGCTGGAAGAGGAAACCTATCTCAAGAGTAAATTTAATTATCTGAGGGATAAATGACTTTCTCTGGAAGTCATCCTTACAAAAATGGATAATTTCATTTCTGCTATCCCCAAATGAAAAATCTTATGCATAATATTCATAGCCTTTATTGCCTTATATTAATTCTTTTAATATTAATGCTTTTCTTCTCCATTAAAAATAGGAGAAAAAGAACAAAATCTTCAAATCACCTTTCAGAACTAGAGGCTCAGTTTTGAGCGCTGGAAAGAATATCCAACTCCCAGGCCAGACCTTCTTCCCTTGTTCAACAGAAGAGTACACACACCCAGACCCTAGCATGTCATTAAAATATCAAAGAATTATACAGTGCTCTCTTTTGAGCAGAGTTGCAGAAAGGGGTGAAAATATTTTTCAGTACCTATTGTATTATTGTATTTAATATTTATGTGACTGCTTTGAAAAAACTTAAAAGAATATAATTTTATAAACATTAAGGTCATAAGGATTGAATTTATGATATCAGTATAAAGCTAGTTAAAACGATGAAGTGTATAAGGTATATGGAATATGTGTAAATGAGTTCTGAAAGTCCTGAACATTAAAAAAAAATCCTCTTTCCTTTAAAAACCATGCTAGAACACAGAAGGCTAAAGATACTTTTTAAAGGTCAGTGGAAGGGAAGGAATGGCAGATGAGTTTGCCATGTAGTGTTCCAATGGAAAGAGTTGGCGTGGATATTGAAAGGAGAGGGGACACTTCCAGAGCTGGGCGGCTACTACCCGAAGCTGCTTGGCACCACGAAGAATGCCAGCGGTAGGGAGGGGGCTCCCCAGCAATGTCTTCAGGAACAGTGAAGTTTCCCAGAATTCATCTCAGTTATAACTGTACAAATACGTGATTTCACCCTGCTTTCCCTACAAATAACTGGATAATAAAAACAGAACATGTGTTCTTTTGCTCCTTTGTCTCATCTACAGATAACAAATATCAAACTTCTTTGACAAAAATCCTTGAGAATGTGTTTGGTTTTTTTCTAAATAACATGAGGTTTGAACTTCACCATCAGATAATCAATTCTGGTTTCTTATATTAATCTGATGAAATAATGAATAAAAGTTATCAATTTTCACCTTTTCCTTTCCTTTCACTCTCTCTTTGTTTCTGGAGAAAAAAAGGAGCATATATGTAGTATATGTTACACACACATGTATAAGTACTATATGTATCATATATATCATTATATAATATATATATATGCAAAAAGTTTGGGGTCTGTTTTTGTAAACATGAAGTTGTCAGTGTATAAGAAAAAAATCAAAGGTCACCAGATAAATCCTTGGTGGCTAACTAAGTGACACTATGCTACTCTCAGGGGCACAGTTTTGTAACTTCTAGGTTTTCAGTTCTGCAAGATTCTCCTATTACAAATTCTTACACAGTCTTCACTTTTTGTATTTTAGCAAAGGACACTTTTAGCAAAGGAACATTTTTACTCTTAGGGAGGTAAGGGGACAAGAGAGTTTGCTATTTTTTGGGGGGGCCCTAAAATCCCTCAATTTTGGAGTTCAAGTTAAATGCAAATTTATATAAATAAGCAGTAAGTTTTTCTTTTTTTCTCTCCTTGCCCCTCAGCCTCTCCCCTCCCCCTGCCCCGTTTCTCCCTCTACTACTCTCCTTCTACTCCCCTCTCACTCTGTTCTCACAAGTATTATTCAAATAGAACAAATGTCCTGGGACACTTAATTAAGTGTCCTGGGAAAAATAAAAAAGCTCACATCAGAGTTTTTTCTTGAACCAGTCAACACACATTGATTTATTATGAGAGGCTTTTCGCTTTTCATTTTGGTTAAAGAAAAGGATTAAGAGTTACTCTGCATTTCCATGACATTTACCCAGCAGAAGGCATAATAAAATCTAAAGAAAACACAAGTACTGAATGGATTCCCCCAAATAACCAAACAAAAATAACTTTTTCAGGCGCCTCCCATTTTAGCTTGTGAACCGCGGAAAGGTAAATGCATACTGAGACAAAAGGCAGGTGCCCTTGTGTATGAACAGGACGGGTGAGACATTCACTTAGGAGGAATGTGCAGTTCAAAAGGCCTACGCTAAACAAAACACAGTGTTCTCATCAGCTTCTGTTATTTTCTCAAGCAACGAATAGAACACCTTTTGCAACAGGAAGCATAGGCATTTTCTTAGGTTCAGAAGTGCATTTATGAAATATGTCCCTGTGTAACTTTGATAAAGTTACAGGGACCAGACACTGACAAATGATCCTCATTACATTCAAGGCTCAACATATTTGCTGTGACAATCTGTTTCACTTGAGGAATGGAATTTGCATATGAGGTGTGTGTGGGGGAAACACACACACAGAATCAAGATTCCTATCTTGTCTTCTGGTTTCTGTTAAAATAGTTCATGAAAGTTCACAGAAATCTAGATCTGGGAGGAAATTAGGTACTTTCAAGAGGAGGAAACAGAAAGCCGAGATCAAGAAAGAGCTGAGATGATCGAATCATCCAGGACTAGACCAGGCTAACCTGTCTTTTGGGTGTTAAGGTGGCATAAACTATCTGGATCTTTATAATCAGGCAGAATAAATGGCCAAATAAACCTCCAGCCTGTAACTGGGCCAGAGGCTGGAAAGTTAAAGGGTTTACCACACAGCTTCTTCAAATGTGAGCATGAGCCCTATCCCTAACACAAAGCTATGATATGCAAAAGTACTCAAGCCATGCGCCTGGTGAATCAAGAGGTTCAAGAAAGAAGATGTAATCTCATAGTTAGGAAATTCAAGAGTTGTCTGCGTTTGCAAAGAAATACAAGTGACAGGCCAAAAATAGATCCTGCTTGCTATTTGTAAGAAGTGAATTAAGATTTTTGGATAATCAGTTGCCTATCCTGATTCAGACTTCTCAAAACATTCTAAGGATAAAATCACTGAATAAGCCAAGCAGACTAATGTATTCCTCAGTGTGTTTGATTCAACTAAACAAATCATCAATGTGCTAGTCTCCACTCCCCTCAAACCCCCTGGGTTGTCTGGACTTGCAACTCCAAGTAGGTACAAGTAGGTTAGTTCTCCATGCTGTTCTATAATGGATAGCTTTTATTAAAATATTACTCTGTAAAACCTATAATGCTTTCCATGTCTTTTACTTGTCTTTTAAGAGCTTTAGGACATTAACCCATATAACCCTGACATCAGTTGCAATAACGAACTCTACCTAGTCATCCAGTTAGTATGTGTCTTACTTAACCACAACTCCTCTCCACATTTCAAATCACTGCTTAGTAAACCAGAATATCTGGTTAAAACTGGACCAGTAGACAGAGAACCTGAGTTCCAACTTACAAGACAGACAGCATGGCTACCACACAGCCTAGCTCTTCTCATTTACAACCCAAGTAAAAAGGAATGAAAAAAAAAATCCTATAATAAAAGTACAAGCAGTATAGAGTTTAAAAGTCAAAGAACATTCTTTTACTTGGCTGTCTCAAATTTCTATTTCTATGTAGTGACAATACTTGTTTTTTTTTCCCCCCCTTTGCATTTGTTTTTTTCCTTCAGTTCTTTTTGTGGAGACTTTTACCTTTACCTGTCCCATGGTTTTGAGGTTTGTTTTTTTTTCTCACCAACTCATTTCCCCTTGCTTTCCATGGCTTCCATCATCTTACAGAAGATCCCAAAGCAGCTACAAGCCCGTCTCCAAAGACCAGACATAGCTCCAAACTTTAGTTAGTATTTGCCATCTAAATAAGACCAGTCCTGCTCTGCTGTGAGAGGAATTGGGGAGCAGTAATCTAATTTACATGAACACAGAGTTATTCATCTTTGCAGCTGAAGAAATTTCTAGACTCTTCAGTCTAGAAGGAGACTCAGTATTCCTTATCTGCCCCAGTTGGTTATTCCATTAGCCAGCTCTGCACATGGAATACTGCCTCTCTAGTTTATCTCAACAGGGGTGGTCTACCTTTCCTCAGTTTTATGGATTTGTTTTCCTGTATTATGTTTTAGCCCCTCCTGTTTATTTTCTGCATCATTCACAGTACTGAAAATGGCCTAAAGTCCCCTTCTTCACTGTATTCCCAGGGCACAGCTCGGGTGCTTTGTGCTAATAAATACTTGTTGATTAGCTGAATGGAAACCACTGTAATTCAAATACTTCCTTTCCTTTTAAAAATAGAACAAAGAGGCAACAAAAAGTAATCTACTTTGTGAGACACAGAGTGAATTGCTCACATTCTATTCATTCTATGATCTTTTCTAGTCTAATGAACTAGAATACATACTTTGGAAAAGAAAAAGAAATTTGAGAGTTTCATTTAAAGTAGTGCTACCCATACAGTTGATTTCTATAAAAAACAAAATCCCTATCTTACAAAATCTTTAAAATTAGCAACATAAGTTAGCCTTGTATTTAGTTGCTCTCAGATGAACACAATTTTAACATGTGTTTGGGTGTGTAAGTGTGTGTGTATGTGTGTGCATGTGATGTGTAGTGTTTGGATCAAACTTAGGGCCTTTAGAAAGAGAGACAAATGTTCTAACACTGTGTATTTTGCATCTTTAAGGCAATAAATTTACTTTATAATTCTTTGTATTCTTAGTTATGAAGTAGTTTAGTTGAATTCCCATTGAGCATTATGAGTAAACATTATGCATACTCTTAAATGGTGACTATATTCCTATTAATACAGCTCTTTGTTATCTTTATTTAGTAATTCCATTAGAGCTACAAATGTCCTAGTAATAGCAGCTATGATTGCTGTTCCAGATAAGATGACCAACAATGAATATCTAGTTCTTCTCAGGTGGAACATGAACAAGGACATGGCTAAATCAGCCTCGCCCCTCGCTCTCTGTTCACAGGCTTTGATGGGGATGTGGAAACAACACAACCCAAAGCAAAGGGAGAGCTGTCAAGACACCTTAATAGTTTTAATTTTCCATGGTTCACCCCTGATGATCGATTTGCTAACATCAACCAAATACAAACACATAAATATGTTTAGTAATCTATTTATTTAAATATGATAATACCTGGTAGGCTGTTGTTTTACCCTGAAGGATTTTTGTTTTTTATTTATTATTTATTTTTCTTTTTGCCAGTCCTGGGGCTTGGACTCAGGGCCTGAGCACTGTCCCTGGCTTCTTTTTGCTCAAGGGTAGCACTCTACCACTTGAGCCACAGTACCACTTCTGGCTGTTTTCTATATATGTGGTGCTGGGGAATTGAACCCAGGGCTTCCTCTATGGGAGGCAAGCACACTTGCCACTAGGCCGTATTCCCAGCCCTAAGCTGTTGTTTTAGATGTGTATTCTATGATGGAAGGAGTGACATTGATCAAGAAGCATTGTTCTCATGACCTGACATGGACCCGTCACCTCTTGGTATAACTATTCAATAATAATGACTGTAAGAATGTTTGCACACACTAAAAGAAAGAAAGAAGTATTTTTCTACATTTAGGGAAACAGCTCAATAAAATAAAACTTCTACAACAACAAGGAATCAAAATTGAATTTTATATGTACAACATGGTTACTTGTACTCAGACTACTCATTGTACATCTGTGGTTCAACATGTTCCTAATGAATTCTGACAGGTTTCCTTGGGTTCAATTCCCCAGCACCACATATACAGAAAACGGCCAGAAGTGGCGCTGTGGCTCAAGTGGTAGAGTGCTAGCCTTGAGCAAAAAGAAGCCAGGGACAGTGCTCAGGCCCTGAGTCCAAGCCCCAGGACTGGCAAAAAAAAAAAAAAAAGAACCTTCCCTGTTAATGAAAATAAGTGCCATTCTTGTAACACATTCATAACCTGTCATTACTAATCTCGAGTGTGAATAGGTGGAAGCATGTTCTAATTTGAGGTGGCGCACAAATGTATTTACTCAGGAGATAGCACACCACTGCAGGCAGGCCCAATTCCTTCCTCAGGGCCACTTGAGGCAGGGTCCACAGGTAAAGCAAGATACTGCCTTTCCCATGGTTCACAGCGGGCATTTGCATATGAGGCTGTCTCCCACACCAGACTTGCTGTCTTTATCTTTATATTATTCCATTCATATGCAAAAGATTATGCACTGAGCAAGCACCACTTACTCTGACTTAATGATTGATGCTTTTGACTGTTTCTTCATTGGCTTTCTAACAGATAAATTTTTACTAGACTGGAGAGAAAGACCAGTTTGTATTAGTGAAAAGTCTTCCACACAGACTAGTAAACTCTCCTGCTATCTCATTACTTCACTGTGCCTGAAAGGGAAATGTTACATCAGTGCTGCCATGTAGATGGGCCGAGCAACCTGTCTGTAGCAAAGAGATGAGGTAGGCAGACTATTAGCAAGCGTGTCTGAGACTGGGTGTGATGACAATGGTCCAGGGCCTAGAGAAACCAGGGCCTCAGCCCCAGCTCTACTGCTTTTCCAACACGCAGACATGGGCAGGCACCCAAGCCCCACTCCTTTCTAGGGATTTATGTAACCACATATGCTAGACATCTCCAAGGCCTTCCTCACCTCTACACTCATATTCAATCAGCAGCCACATCTGATATTCCTACTGCTTCAGTGTTGCCCATGGATCCTTCCTTTCTGCCATGGAACTGCTATAAAGAGCTGAGCTGGAGAATAAGATGACTGTTCACCCAGAAAAGGAGACTGGTCCCAACATTCAACAGACAAGATGATACTGAGGTGGTTGAAAGTTTACCCAGTGAAGAAGTAGGAGGAAAGAAGAAAATGAGGTAGCGGTGTGTGTGTGTGTGTGTGTGTGTGTGTGTGTGTGTGTGTGTGTGTGTGTGTGTGTGTGTGTAATGTATGGTATATTTAATGAAAAGCTCCTAAAGATGGAGCTATGCATCTTTCTTTCTTTTTTGAGGGAAGAAAATAAAGCTTCTGTAGAGATGAAGAAAACGCTCAATAAATAAATAAAAATGACACCTTTCAAGTGAATATGGCACTGTTTTAGGAAGAATTAAAAATATGTCCTCCAAACATTATTTAATATAATGGTGACAAAATGGGCTTACAAAACAATTAGCTGTACCTCCAAACATCTGTAATGTATAAAATTTAAATTTAGTAGAACTGAAGAGTTTACATAATTATAAGCCAAAGGCCAGGGGCTCACATTTATAATCCTTCCTAGCTACTCAGAGACCTGACAAATCGGTTTGAAGCCAGCCTTGGAAGAAAAATGCTTTAAGACTACATCTCTAAAATAACATGCAAAAAGCTTTGCTGGAGTTGTGGCTCAAATAGCAGAGCACCAGCCATAGGCAAGTGTGTTACGTGAGATTATAAGACCCTGAGTTCAAATCCCAGTACTGGCAATTAAAACATTCAATACACACACACACACACACACACACACACACACACACACACAGAGAGCAAATGGAGCATAAACTAAATTACTAAATTGTCGAGATATTTAAATTTTGAGCCTTCTGGTCACTGTAACATAAAACAACGGCTATGTCCATATGCATATAACTTTAATTCAAATAATTATTGAGTCCCTGTGCCAGGTATAGTCACCATATTTGAGATATAAAACTGCTATATCATAAAACAAGTATGTAATAAGACTTATTTTTTTCTAAGACGTGGTTCAAAGTTAAAAAGAAAACTTGAGATTCATACAAGTTAGGTAAGTTTACCAATTAGGAGCCAGAATCAGTTTCTAATCTTTAATTCCCAACTTCAAATTTAGTGATACTTTGGTTATATTCTCTCATGTCAAGCCAGGCACTGGTGGCTCCTGCCTATAAATCCTAGATACTCAGGAGGCTGAGATTTGAGGATTGTGGTTTACAATCACCCGGGGCAGGAAAGTTCATGAGACTCTCTTCTTTAATTGGCCAGTAGTCTTGAGTGGAAAAAGCTAAGAAACAGGGCCTAGGTACTGAGATCTAGCCCTAATAACACACACACACACACACACACACACACACACACACACACACACACACTCACACTTCCATGTGTTAGCAGTCTCTGCTGTAGTCTAAATTCCTTCTAACTTCATAGTGAAATTGAATCCTACTGTGAGATTTTAAGAGGCAGAACTTCAAGAGGAGTGACTCTACCCTCGTTGATGGGTTAATCCAAGCATGTGATTAATGGATTCATGGGCTAAGGGATGAGTGAGCTATCTCTTAAGTGGGTCTGACACAGAGACAGGTTAGGCCTCTCACACTCATCTTCTCATCTTCCTGTATCCTGTCTCACTCCAGCCATTTCAGGACTTTACTGGCAAGGACACCATCAGATACTTTTCTTCTCTTTTCTTTGTCAGCATCATGGGGCTTGAACTCAGGATCTGGGCACTGTCCTTAAACTTTTGTCGTCAAGGCTAGCGCTCTACCACTTTGAGCCACAGCGTCACTTCCAGTCTTCTGGTGGTTAACAGGAGATGAGTCTCATAGACTTTCTTGCCTGTACTGGCTTTGAACCATGATCCTTAGATCTCAGGTAGGTAGGATTAAAGGTGTAAGCCACACAGCACTTGACTAAACCCCTTTTCTTGAAACGTAGCCAGTGTGTGGTACCATGCTGTGGGGCAAGGGGTAGGGGCAACAGTTAAGCTTTATGTGAGATGAGCAGTTGAATTTATGTTAAAGATGTGAGGCATGTACAGAGAAGCTCCTACTAGCTGAAAGAAAGATCCAGAGAGCACAGGTAACTGGGCATCCAAAGCCACTGGGATGCATAGCTGTCACAAAGCCCACAATAGTCTGTAGGAATTCCCTCCTACCACTTCACATTCTCACCCAGTAACTAAGCTGTCAAATTAGAAGCATAAGCAAATAGTAGCAAGAACGGATGTGACAAAGATAAAACAGACAGTGTACGGGGATAGTGGTTGTGTACATGTGCATGTATTTTCAATAAAGAAAAGCACTTGATATATATAATAAATAGGTTGAGTATACCTTTGATATTAATCAGAGTCTGTTCATCAAGGGAAGAATGATTAAATAATGTATAGTTTCCTTCACTTGTAAAGGTAGGGAAATACACACTTTAGCAATCTACAGAATTAAAATTCATTAATGTACCTATTTTTGTCAGTCCTGGGGCTTCAACTCAGAGCCTGAGCACTGTCTTATGCACAAAACTAGCGTTCCATGGTTAGCTGGAGGTAAGAGCCTCATGGACTTTTCTGCCCTAGCTGGCTTTGAACCGTGATCCTTAGACCTCAGCATCCTGAGTAGCATGAGCCACTAGTGCCCAGCTTCATTAATATTTTTAATATAAATATTTTTAAGTGTTCATACAAATAAACTTTATGTGAAAAATGTGGTATGAATTATTTTTGATAAAAACCAGAAACATCAGATATGAGATTGAGTTTTGTTCACTGTGTGTGTGCTGGTATGTACGCTCAGGCTTTAATTTAGTGCCTCGGCTCTGTCCCTGAGCTTTTTATGCTCAAGGTTAGTGCTCTACCACTCTGCTTTTGGGTTTTTGGTTTAATTAGGGGTGCGAGTCTCATGGACTTTCCTACCCATGCTGGCTTTGAAGCATGATCCTCAGACTTCAGCCTCCTGAGTACCTAGGATTACAGGCAGGAATCATCGGCGCCCAGCTGGTTCCTCAATTTTGAAAAATTACAGGTATATAGTTTTTTTTTATAGGAATTAAAGTGAACATTAAAGAATAATGGCTAAAGAGCATCATCGATTACAAGACTGGATATTAATTTAGAGTATGAAATATTCCCAGATTCATTTGAAATGGATTTTTTTTTTTCTTTCTGGTCCTGGGGCTTGAACTCTGTGCCTGGGAACTGCACCTGAGCTGTTCAGCTCAAAGCTAAGTGCTCTACTGCTTGAGCCACAGTGCCACTTCCGGTTTTTGGTGGTTAATTGGAGATATGAGTCTCGCAGACTTTCTGCCCTGGGTGGCTTTGAACTGCGATCCTCAGATCCCAGCCTCCTAAGTAGCTAGGATTACAGGCGCAAACCACAGGAGCCTGACAGAAATGGGAGTATTTTTATCTGGTACATGTGCAGTTTTTTTTTTAAACTGATTTTAAGCTTAACTCTATCTGATTTCTTCATCATGAAACTGCCAAAGTCTGCAGAGCACGGCAGTCACGTTCCATTTCATATCATGTCACACATACCAGGAGAGCTAGTTTCCTCACTTCAGACTCAACATCTGGGTCTCGTCCGCCATCTAGTGGCTGCAAGAGTCACTGGCGCCTGAGTGTTTCTGTGGTGCACTTGATAAGTTTCTCTAACTTCTCTAACTCTCACTTTTTAGAAGTTTCTTTTCTTTTCTTCCCCTCTTCTCTTTTCTTTCACTCTATTTTTTAGAATTCTAAGCAACAGTATCCAAATATCTGTCTGGAGGGCAAGTGTAACGTCTGATACAATTCTTAAAATGAGGGCAATTTAGAGTGGCACTTATTCATAGCACAGATCTGACTGACTACATTGCTTTAGACATTCTGCTTATTAATTTGCACACACTACACCCTGAATCATGTAGAAGAGACGCTGAAATTAGACTTGTAAATATGAACAAGGAATCAGTTGGTATGATGTGATGTGACTGCTGAGAGGTGTCTTTATTCTTATTTTCTGGTAGGTCATGGGGCTTGAACTCAAGGCCTGAGCACTGTCTCTGGGCTTTTCTGTTCAAGGCTAGTGTTCTCCCATTTCGTGCCACAGCACCACTTCTGGTTTTCTAGTGGTTAATTGGAGATAAGAGTCGCATGGACTTTTCTGCCCAGGCTGGCTTTGAACTGCGATTCTCATATATCAACCTCCTGAGTAGCTAGGATTAAAGGTGTGAGCCACTGGCACATGGTTATATCTGCATTTTAATGTAAAGTTTAATTTTAAGGAGGTTAGCATTAGCAAGCATTACTATATTTAAGACATTTTAAAATACTTGTCCATATCATCATGCTCTTATCAGAATTGAAGAATAACACAAATATATTTCTTTTAAAAGAAAGAACCTCCTCAGGATTTCTTTTTTCTTTACTGTAAATTTCTTTCTAATAACTAAAAAGTATTCCCTTTCACATTCTGAAAAATCTGTTTCAGTTATAGTCTTAAGTAAACAGACAACTGAGCAGTTACTAATAAAGCACAGAAAGACCAAGTATTAAAGGTGAAATCAGTGACTTTCCTAAAGAATGGTTCTCATTGCTGCCCACTCCCCTCCCATAGTGTGTGTGCATTTCGTAAGTCCTCGCTTATAATCCTGATTATTATTGGTCACACAGTAACTTACTCAATATGCCTGAAGCAGAGGTAAGGTAAGAAGATATTTATTAAAAGCATGTAACCCAACCTGAATTTCTATACAACCAGCTTTGATTTCATTTGGAACACTATAAGTTATGAAATCTTTTGTATAATTATAAATAAGAAACCAACATGGCTCACTTTGAACACCAGTTTGTTTCTTCCTTCCTTCCTTTTGTTTTTTCAGGTACTAGAGCTGATATTGGCATTTCTGCTCATAGCTGGCATCGTACCACTTGAATGCACCTCTACATCTTACTTTTTGCTAGTTAAATGAAGATAAGAGTATTATGAATTTGTCTGCCTGGGCAAGTCTCTCCTTATACCTCAGCCTCTTGAGTAGATAGTATTGTATGAGACTGGCATGTTGCCTCATTCTTTATTTATATAAAAAGTTGGTATTCGAGCCAAGCATGGTAGTGGATGCCTGCCTATAATCCCAACACATGGGAAGTTGAAGCTGGAGAATCACAAATTTGAAGCCAGCTTCAACTACAGAGATAAGTTCAAGGTCATCCTGGCCTGTATATCAAGACCTTTACTTAAAATACAAAAAAAAAGTTATTTGATAGTTCAGGGGACTATGCCAATAGACTAGAGTCATCTCTTGGCATCTGAGAAGAATTCCACGCCACCTCAGATACTATACTTTGTAGATAGTCTTGACTCATATAAAACAGATTTACCTATGGCTAACAGACATCTCCTTGAATCTGTCAAGTACCTTCCAGATACCTTTTAATATCTAAGACAATGTGAATGACACATAAATAGCCACTCTATCATGTCAGAATAATGTCAAGACAAAAAGCTTTATATATGTTCAGTATAGATGACAGTTTTTGTTTTTTAATATTCAAGATTAGTTGAGTCTACACAGTTGGAAAACCCTCAGATTCAGAGAGCCAATTATTTCTGTCTGCTAAGTGGACAACTCTAAGGTAAACAAATGTGGGTTGGGGGTAGGACAATGGTGTGGTTCTGAGTTAAAGAGCGATGACCCACCTAGATGCATTCTTTACAGTCTTGTCTCAGGGCATTTTCCTTGAACCTGTCCTAGTCAATACATCCATCAAGTAACTTGGTAAAGTTGGAGAAGCTGAAGAAGAAAACTAAAACAGGCTGAAGGGAGAAAGGGTTAAGGCTGATTAGAATGAGGGGTGTCAATCAATACAATGAGTATTGTATACTCATTGTCTGACCCTCAAGATGATGATATCTAAATGAAGATTGTGTCTTGAAGGCTACTAGCGTCTAAACACTGCTCCCAAGGGAAGCCACCATTGCAGGAGTAGCTTGACAATACACCATTGCATGTTTGGTTTGAAATCTGGTGACTATAGACAAAGGGTTAAGCTACATCTAGCCAGCAGGATTTCTTCACTCAGATGACAGAGCCAAAATAAGTGACATTGTTTTGTATGTAACAGAGAAGTGCACAGATGAGACATCTTCCCTCCACGTGGCCTGAAGACTTCCAAAAGGCCCAGTGATGAGCTGGGATATCTGGAAAGACTGGACTGAGAGAACAGACGGTGTCTGGTTTGGAGAAATGAAGATACCATTAGTTCAGGACAGGGTTGTGAGGAATGCGAGGGTCAGGAACGGAGAAGTTCAATGAGATCTCTGATGGCATTCCATTCATCCAGAAGGTTCTGAGATACAAAGAAGAGACTGTACACTGTAAGGACACCAGCTTTCTGCCCTGGAATTTTACCCAATGTGTCCTGCAGAGGAGTAAGATGTTACATGAAGTATACAATGAAGCGTGAGGAAATTAGTGTGGGAGCAAAGCTCAGTCAGGAGCAGTGTGCCTGATTAAAAATCCTTCCTTTCTCTCACTGCCTCTCTAAGGAATAAAATGATAGACATGTCTGTGTGAAAATGAGGCAAATACATGTTCTAGAAAGATCTAGAACAAGAAGAACTCAAAATATGTTATGATTCACAGGAGCCAGATAACAAATAGCAGAAATGACTCCATAAAAAGTAATAACTCCATAATCAGTAATAAGAACTGCTCACACTTCCTGTATGATTGTAATCACAATCTACTGATGGGATGAAAACTGTTAATTCCACTCATTTATTGCCTTCATGATCAAGAAGCTGCTTTAAAAACAGTGTCTAGGATTTGGGGATAAAGCCACAGTAAAGAGTGTGAACAGCCCTGGATCGATCCCAGCACAGAAAAGAGTCTCTCTTTGTCTGATTGGACTGGCTTGAAACTGATTCTCAGATCTCAGCCTCCTGAGTGGCTATGATTACAGGCTTGATACACCAGCACCTGGCTTGTAAACATGTTTTTAAAACTCCATGTAGTTCTATGTATATATCGATTTAATTGGTTACTTGAAAAAAAGATGACTAAAAAGATGCATACATGATCTAAGGGTACTTGCTGAGTTTGTTGTATGATGCACCATGTGGGCATTTTTGAAACCCGGTTAAGTACACAGTGCTTAAGTACTAGATTTAAGACAACAAGGTTACCGTAACCACACCATTTTATTTAGAAGGTCTCTGAAACAGAAGAAATATTTCACTGATTTCTGAAGTATAGTAAGATTTCTGAAGTACACTAAGACTTACTCTTTGTTTTAAAGAGAAAGCAAAAGAATGCACTCTGTCCAGAGGAAAGAAACCCATTCAAGATAGATATGTGATGGATAAGTATAAAGCAGCACAAGAGCCTGCTGATAGTTTGGATTTAGGGCAGTGCCTTCTGGGAACTCTGGCTGACCCACAGGTGAGAGGCGGGGGTGGGGTGGGGTGGGGGTGGTGTTACCTGTGTGTGTCCTCCGATGAGCCTTCAGGTGAGAGCTTTTCGTGTACACTTTGTTGCATCCCTCAAAATCACATCTGTGGATACGTCGTTTCCTGGAGTCTGGGGATTCAGAGCGTCTCTGGCGCCTTGTGCTCTCAATACTAAATGGTGAAATTGAACTGGAAAACAGAAAAATGGAGTCACGTAGTAAGAAGCACAGCTCTCTCTCCTTGATGCCTAGCATACAACTAGGTCTCAATGGGATCTCAAACCCCATAGCCTCACAGTTACCACGCCCACATTCCCTGCCACCACCTCCTTGCATGTATCTCATTTCTTTTCTTCTTTTTTTTTTAAGGTTTTTATTTTTAATTTCTCACGATCCTTAAGAGGTTTCAAGTGGACCTATCCAGCTATGAGCACAATGCATCTAGAACCACTCCTTCCAACGTTCTCTCCCGTCTCTCCCAGTCGCTCAAGTTACCTAGCTCCATTTTCAGATATGTACACGGAATACTCGGAATACATTTGCCAACCTTCCTCTTTCCATTGCTATGCTTCCCATTATTCCCTGACCCCAACAACACAAGTTCCAGTTTCTTGGTTTTCATATTGTTAAACAGTTGCTCACACGAGTTACACCAGTGGAATTCTTCCCTACATATGTTATATACACTTTAGTTAAATGTGTTTGTGCGCATATGCATACAACCTTGTATATGTTTACATATAGTTATAATTTAGATTTAACGTCCACATACTAGCGAAAACACATGTCCTTTCTCTGAGCCTGACTTATTTCACTTCACATGATTTTTTTTCCCCCAGGTCCTTCTATTTTTCTGAAAATGACATGTTTATTTCTGATGATCCTCACGCTCTGGAGAGTAAGGAAGGAAGATGGCGAGTGGGCTAGTCAAGTCCTGGGCATTACAGAGAGATACTGTTATCAAATACTTAAATCACACCAACTCAAATCACAATCTCAAAGGAGTCAAAGCAATGGTAAGTAAATAAGTTCCCTAATCAGAAAAAAAAAAAAAAATCCTGTGATGGAAAATTAACATCTCACCGTCACGAACTTTGGAATACCCCTTACAGAGAATATTTTAGAAAGTCCTGCTCTAGACAAATGACAAAATACATCTATTGAAGAACGTCTGAATTTCACGCAGTAACATAAAATTGGGTAAAATCACAATGCACCTTTCAAAACAAATGAGGTCAGGCTGAAAGAAATGGCATGAGTACCTCAAAAACATGACTCACAGCAAGCTATTTCTGTGCAGTAAAATGCACCTGACATTTAACTTTCCTAGTTGGTGGTTTCTTGTGGTCAGGAATAAAGTGCAGTGTATTTAAAGATTAGCTGTACTACTATTATGAAAAATGTTTGAACTATAAAGTTTGGCCCTGACTTGCATGTTGTTTAATCTTAATGCTCCAGTAGAAAAACAGGATTAGTTTGCAATGTCAGGTAATTGATTAGCATGTACCTTTTTTCAAACCTTAATCTCTTTTGATTGAGACAGAAAGGAATATGACTCATCTTTTCTTACTTACCCATGAAGTTCTTTAGAATTATTATGAATTATGATAAAAATAATCTCTCACATTTCTACCATAAAATCTTATCACTATTAATATTTTGACACATTTCATTTTTGTTTTCATGCTTTTAAAAATTAAGTTTTTATATTTTGACATATTTGTCAAATGCCTATGATAAACATTTATATTTGTAAGTTAAAATTAGTTCTTCTTAATAAAAAGCTAGACTAGAGATGTGGCTCAAGTAGTTCAATGCCAGCCAAACAGGAGAGAACAAACAACACTATGCTGTTAGAATTATTCTACCAAACTATTCTATCCTTGAATATTAAACATTTGAGATTTATCCATGTGGATACAAATGTGGTAACTCATATCCATAATTTATCGATTCTCATATGCATTTTTTCATGTTCTTGCAATTCATAGCTTTTATAATTTAGCTGGCATATTTTTATTAGTAGTATGTAAAGTATTTATTTAAAATGGATGACAGACACTTCAACTTAGCTATTTTCTACAGAGTGAGGTAGTAAAAGTTTATTCCAGCTTTGAGGACCACGGGGTTTTACACTTTGTCTAATCAACTCTGAAATTCAATCTGGAAACAGCTATAGATAGTATGCAAACAAAACTTTACAAAAGCAGTGAGTTGCATTGTTCATAAGCTGCAGTTTGCTGAGTCATTATTTACAAAATATGATAGAAACTCAATAAACATTCATCTCCGAGTTTGGAAAACCCATTTTGTCTCAAGTGGTGGACACACAAACTGCTTGTAATATATACTATTGTGTTACTCCTGGAAATTATTTTTGAATCTCTCCTTTTGAATGTTTGCTTTTTACATTTTCATTGTGTCTTTTCCCTTCTCCAAATACCACACTAGGTAACAAAAGCTGTATACTAGGTAAAATTAACTATAAATATTGTTTACCTTCCCATGTTGCAGTTATATGCAAGACCTACCCTCCAATGAAAGAACATAGGTTATGCATGGCTAAAGTGTGACTAAGTCACTTTTTTCCATCCTTCGTATCAATCAACGTGGATTTGTGGTTTCCCACATCATCAACTCAGTTGTACGGATTGGAATTTATTGTGGCAAGAGTGAAAACAGTGTGCCTTGCCTGTCCCATGCGATGGCTGCTTTCAGCCACCCCTGACAAAGTACACTAGAGCTCGGAGTGTGAATGCAAAAGGCTGCGTGTCATAACTGCACAGCAGAAAGTCATTTCCTAAGTACATAGTAATGGAAATAAACAGAGATTTGTGTTGCACGATCTTTAACATCTTGTTGTATAAAGAAAAAAGACAGGTGGGGGGGCACTGGTGGCTCATTCCTGTATTTCTAGCTACTGAGGAGGATGAGATCTGAAGATCAAAGTTCAAAGCCAGCCTGAGCAGGCAAGCCCATGAGATGCTTATTTCTATTACAGAAAAAAAAAAAGCTAGAAATGGAGCTATGGTTCAAGTGGTAGAGTGCTAGCCTTTAGAAAAAAAAAGATCAGATTGTGAGTTCGAGTCCTAGAACAGGCAGAAAAACAAACATACAAAAGACAGTCTGTTGATTCTTTCAAATTACTGACAATCTGTAATAAGAACATTTTTGTATAGTATTTTCTGTACATTAACATGTAGAAGTCCATATGTAACTATATAAACACAAGCACAGTTTTCTCTGGTGGTTGTTGATATTAGCTCTTTACTCATGATTCATTCATGTGGATCAAGCAACTTAAGAAAATTGAAATCAAAGGCAAAGGGCGTCTAAGGAACTAATGACACAATGGCTTGGCACAATAGATCCACTATTACATGAAAGCTGGGTGAAGAAACACAGGTTTTGGCAAGAGTGTCATGAAATTACCTCAGCAGGATTTTTGCCTTCATATCAAAACTGATAAGCAGATGACCTTGATAATCATTCTCTGATTTTCCTCATTCTGAAGTAAAACTATTTCAAAAACGTTATGAAGAACAGCTATCTAAAATTATCTGTACATGCCCCTCAGTAGATGAGTGGATCAGGAAAATGTGGTACATATACACAATGGAATTTTATGCCTCTATCAGAAAGAATGACATTGTCCCATTTGTAAGGAAATGGAAGGACTTGGAAAAAATTATACTAAGTGAAGTGAGCCAGACCCAAAGAAACATGGACTCTATGGTCTCCCTTATAGGGAATAATTAGCGCAGGTTTAGGCAAGTCACAGCAGAGGATCACAGGAGCCCAATAGCTATACCCTTATGAACACATAAGATGATACTAAGTGAAATGAACTCCATGTTATGGAAATGATTGTTATATCACTGTTGTAACTACTGTCAACATGCCGTATGTAACTGTAACCTCTATTATTGATGATATTCCTGTATCACCTTCCTGTGGTTGTACCTACACTATCTCTGTATCTTATCTGAGTATATTGGAAACCGGGTATATTGGTATTAGAACCAGGAAATTGGGCTGGGGATATGGCCTAGTGGCAAGAGTACCTGCCTCATATACATGAGGCCCTGGGTTCAATTCCCCAGCACCACATATACAGAAAATGGCCAGAGGTGGCGCTGTGGCTCAAGTGGCAGAGTGCTAGCCTTGAGCAAAAAGAATCCAGGGACAGTGCTCAGGCCCTGAGTCCAAGGCCCAGGAGTGGCCAAAAAAAAAAAAAAAAAAAAAAAAAAAAAAAAACCAGGAAATTGGAAGGGAATACCAAAATCGAGAGACACAGGGTAAAAAAAGACAAACAACTACAAAAGTAATACTTACAAACTGTTTGGTGAAAATGAACTGAACAACTGAACAACTCATGGGGGGGAGGGGGAAGGGAAAGAGGGAGAAGGGAGGGGGAATGAGGGATGAGGGATGAGGTAACAAACAGTACAAGAAATGTATCCAATGCCTAATGTATGAAACTGTAACCTCTCTGTAATTCAGTTTGATAATAAAAAGTATATATATATATATATAAATAAATAAAATTATCTGTACAATAAAAGAAAGTTAAAAAGCTCTTACAAACATGTGTACGCAGGAAAACTGGCTTTGAAATGATATTCCATGGGGACATTTTTCCTTTTGTTCCCTCTTTGGAATGGCAGACATCTTTAGGAAATGTCTTTGTGCCTTTCATGACTACGTGATCTCTTTGAAGAAAAATAGGAATGTCACTGGGACCAATGCAAGAGAGGGCCACAGATAGAGAGGATCTTAAAGAACCCAGACAGACGAGAAGACATAAACATGCCAAGCACGATTGCTCTTGTATCGCATCCTGTGGCAGCTCATGACATAACTGCAGAGTTAACAGGTGCAGCAGGTGAACAACAACGATAACTTGAGGTTTGATTGAGTCAAGTCTGTGGCTAAGTCCGATATGGTGACAGGAAAGGTATCAAGTCATTCTGTTTCTCTAGAGTTGAAGACATTGTTGGAATTTGAGAAATGTTTGCTAAACATAAAAGAATTGAGCTACCTATTCTTAAGGTTCCACTTCATATAAATGGTTAATTTTTAATTGGTTACTGAATTGTTACTGCCCTTGTTTGCAAGTTGTGAATTTTCAGATAATAGGAATTGAATTCTATTTCTATACACATTTAATCAAGTTCTCTGCTTAAATGCTCCTGGACATTAGGGTGTCTGAGAAATCATTAAAAACATATGTGTTGTCAATGGCTCCTAGCAACTGAGGAGGCTGAGATCTGAGGATCATGATTTAAAACCAGCCTGGGCAGGAGTCTTATGAGACAATTACCTCCAAGTAAACAGCAAATAATCTCCAAATAATAAAGGTGTGAATGAAGTGCGCCAGTGCCAGCCTTGAGTGAAAAAGCTAAGGGAAAGAGCTAAGTTCAAGCCCTAGTACCAGCACCACACACACACACACACACACACACACACAAACACACGCCTCAGTTCTTTTCTCTGAGTCCAAGAGAATGGAATCCTAAAGAAGTGTTACAGTGCAATTCTTATTGTGGGGCCACTGTCATGTCTGTGAAGGATGGTAGGTAGGGAAAGAGAGGCTTCCCTTTGATGCTATCAAGTATCTTGATACACAGGGAAAGGTGAGAGTGCTCCTTACTTCTGGACAATGTTATCTGTCCCTTCTTACTAAGGCGCCCTAACAGTGTATGTGCTTGTGAACAGAACTGTGGTCAATACACTTTTGGGGATTTCTACTTTACCTGTCCTTAGCCATGGTCCCTGTTTAGAAGGCATCTGAGAGGTCCTCAATTGCATGTAATCTAACTCTCTGCTTCAAAAGTTGAGTTTGTTCTAAAGGATGGAAATATGCTAGTCAACATATTCTTATACCAGAGTCCTCCAATAATCCTTAATAGCAATTCTGGTATGATCGAAAATGGCAGTGCCATCCATTGAGCAAAAGGGTCAGATACTGAGCTCTAGTCCGGCCTTGGAAAACAAAAAATGGATGAGATAATTGTTATCCTGTTCCCAAATTCTCAAGTAAGTATATAGGAACAATGGTTGGTCCCTTCTCTTCACCAGAAGGTTTGACCATTTGGAGTAGTGAACACGTCTTAAGGGACCTCTCCGGTAGCACCTGGTCCTAATGAGATCTAGAGAGAACTAATGTGTGAATCATGAGTTCAGCTGCACAACAGTTTCCCGCCTGAGATGGCAAGTTAAACTAGAATTACATCCAGAGAGGCTTGAAAAATCACAGCTAGAAACAGCTCTATAGAAATAGAATGTACTACATGGTTGCCATGAAAGAAATTAGGGTTAACTGTTCTGAGTCAGTAATAAAAGACCATTTGTCATGGGTGACCTTGGAGTGATGAAATGCCCTTCACTGAAACTGGAGTTCCTATAGGAGTTTATGAAAAAGAAGGGGGTGGAGGAGGACCAGGGTATTTTTTCAAGGTTAGGGAGAGGACATATACTACAACATTTTAAATAAAAGCAAAAACCCTGGACTGGAAAGTGTTTTAGCAAATTCAAATGAAGGATTTCAACAGGAGAGCACGTAGCATGGCTAAGATGATAGGGAACAAAACAGAACGCTTAGAATGTGTTCTGCTGTATGTGCTTTAAACTTCAAAGCCAGCCAGTGAGTCTGACAGCATTAGAATCTCTACCTTCCGAGATCAGGTGAGATCGAGCATGTTCAGGGTGGTATGGACATATACAGTATCTCCATCTTATAGATGGGGAAACTAAGGCACATAAAGGTTATCACTGAAGTCAAGATCTTCACCATTACTTGATACTGAATCAGAGAGCTTTTATAAACCGGCATAGAATAAAATATGAAAAAGCAACAAACCCAGGCACTGGTGGCTCTCTCCTATAAGAGCTACTCAGGAGTCTGAGATCTGAGGATTCTGATTCTAAGCCAGCCCAGGCAGGAAAATCCATGAGACATATCCAATTAACCAACAGAAAACCTTAAGTGTCACTGTGGCTCAAAGTGGTAGAGTGCTAGGCTTGAGTACAAAAGCCAGAGACAGCACTCCGGCCCTGCGTTCATGCTCAATGACCACAACTCCCCTCCTCTTCCCCCAAAGGCAACAAAATAATTTGTATTGTTGAAAGTTTCACTCTAACCCATTTATAAAACAACACACAAAAGCATGCTTGAATGTAGCTTTCTCTAAAAAGTGCATACTTTTCACTTGAGAATTGAAAGGTAAACTATTTTACAGAGATGCTCAGTATACCCCCTTCAACCTAAGAAAATTAAGGTTGCTGTACATTTACTCACTGGGGAATGTTTTCTAAAAGATGAATGTGGCAGTGTATGGGGCAGTAACCCTCAAAGCCATAGAATGAGTCCCTTCCCTGCCATTCCAGTTTGCATACAATCCTACCAGAAAGTGTTCTGAGTTGGTTGAACCATAAAGCTACCACAAAAAAAAAGCAATGGCACCAGAAGGTTGATTTCTGCTGTTCTATTTTTTTTAACTTTAGTCCAAAATTATTTTGAATTAAATATTACCTATGAAAATTCTGAGTTAGCTCTGCCACAGAATACAGGTAAGTAGAATAACTTGCTTATGAGTGAACCCAACACCACTTGGGGAATGAATTAGCCAGGTCATAGTACACAGGAGGCGAGATGTTCAGTTAAGCAGTACATGAGGCTCTCAGAAAGATGGCATAGACATGGCATAGCCACAAGGGCTACCCAGGTAGGTGATCATGCAGCCTGTTCCTCAGCCAGCAGGTGGCTCTCAGAAGCGGGGACCTCCTTTCTTCCCTACAAGGAGAGAATCTACTTCTACCAAAGTAGGTCCATTGTCATTTCTCTGACATTACTGGGGGGGGGGGGGGGGGCGGCGAGGAGTGTTATTTAGATACAGCCATCACCAAATTCCTAGCAGCTGCATTCCCAAACAGCGCACAGTCACCCGCATTCCTGTTTATACTTTTTGAAGGGAAACTACCAGCAAAACAGATTGAAATTCTGAAGATCGGTCCAGAAGCTGTGACTAAGACATCATGTTTGAATTTGAATTCCATAAAAATGTTTTTACAAACGTATAAATCAAGAGCAATGCATTTGCTAAAACATGTCCAAAAGCTCAGTTGCAGCCTGTATTCAAACGAGGACTTGGCACTTCTTTTTTCACATGAACAGAATGTGCCCAAAATGCATTTCTAATTACTGTTTTATTTTAATAAACAAAATCTCCTACTAAGCTGATTAAAGATAATGGGTTTACAAATGAGACTTTCTAGGGGGCTGGGAGGGACTCGGGATGAATTCACACCACATCATGATTTTACTTAGCTGTAACAGCTGCCACCAACCAAAATCTTTTTTTCACATCGTTTTCTAGATCATTAAAAACTGCAAACTATTACAGGCTTATCTTTCTGCTCTTTTTTTGGATACATTATATTTTAAAGAGTAGGATTGTAAAGTGTATTAAGGAAAAAGTTTAATGATAAGGAGAATAGAAAAAAATGACTTGTTAATGTCACCAGCTATGATTGGTTTTATCTTTAAACTTTTATGATGAAATTGGGCATCAGTTGATAAAGGATGGTTTCTGAGCAAAAAGAATCTATTTTAGATACACAGTATCTATTGAAACTAGTTACTTCTAGCCAGACACTAGTGGCTCACACCTGTAATCCCACCTACTCAGGAGATTGAAATCTGAAGATCAAGGTTAAAAGCTTGCCAGCCTTGGAAAGGCCCAGAGAGACTCTTATCTTTGATTAAGCATGAAAAAAGCCAGAAGTAGGGTTGTGGCTCAAGTGGTAGCCTGCTAGCCTTGAGCACAAAGGCTCAGAGACAGCACCCAAGCCTAAGGTTCAAGACCCTGGGGGTACACTCTCTCTCTCTCTGTCTCTCATACATACACACACACACACACACACACACACACACACACACACACACACACACACACACAGAGTTACTTCTGCAAGGTGCTAGTGGCTCAGGCCTGTAATTTTAGCTACTTAGAAGTGATATTGAGGATCAATGTTTGAAACCTGAGAAGTCTATGAGACTGTTATCTCCGACTAGCCAACAAAAAAACCAGACGTGGAGGTGTAGCTCATGTGGTAGAACATCAATTTTGAGTGAAAAAAGGCAAGGGAGAGCCTAAAGCCCTGAGTTCAAGGACTTCACACACACACATACATGCATGTACACGAACACACACATACACACATACAGAGTTACTTTGTGATAATTCACCTTTACACCACAAAAGCAATTCATAATGCACGATGAAATAAAAGCTCTGAACCCAGTTTAAACTTCTGACTTATACTAGACTAAGTGGACGACACATAATTTGCTTCTACATGGAGGGGCTTTTCCACAGCCATTCTTCAGAAGGTACAGGGGCTTAAATTATGGTTTGTGTCAGGAGTTATAGTGTGATGGATCATGAGAAACTTGAAAAAAAAACTTTCTAGGTTAGAAGAGGATTACAAATAATTACTTTAATCCAAATGTCCTTAAGGCAGGCCTTGCCTTCCTTGTTGTGACACAGGCTTTAGCAACCCCTAATGCCCTAAGAGAAAAGCACTTTATTTATGTCTATTTATATAGATAGCTCTTGGCTCTGGCTTCGATTTCGGTGAATGAGAGAATAAATTCTCTTTATTTGACTAAAGATACAACTTGAAGTTACTAAAGATTGAAGACTTGGTCTAATATGTGTCTATTATCCATAGATGTCTGGAAGGCTGAAAGAACAGGGTAGTGAGAGAATGGGGAGTTCCCTGTATCTTCAGAGGAATTTACCAAGCTCATTCATTTCAGCCTCTCTCCAAATACACTTTTAGGGAAGGAATACATAGGAAGGGCTTCATTTTCCTGCATTAGAAATGTTCTTAAGACAGATTCACAAGAAAATTGAGTAACTTGGATAGAGAAAGCATATAATGAGACTTATACATATTAATACAGACATAAGATGTTCCAAACATAGTTCTATTGAGATACTGTAGTGCAATCATAAAATAAACTTTTGACATGACCATCAACACAAGCTTCCATCTATTTTATGTTGATCATTAACCAGATCTATGTTACACTGGAGATTTGTTTTATTAAAGAACACAAAAATGATATCAGCTAACTATCTGGTGTTTAAACTTTCATAAATTATTGAGTGTTTCTATTGCTCATATGGGGATACATAAATAACAAGACCAAGTAGGACTTATTGGTAATGAGTATTTTTTTGTGTGGTCAAAATGACCGTCGAGTGCCATAAATAGGTATTTCTCCCCCCCATGTTATGACTATGTATTTGAATTTTGAAAAATAATAAAAAAAAATCTTCCTATTTGGAGGAGGAGGAATATTTTACTTACTTTTTTGTTTTTCCTTCCAGAAACCTTCAGTTAGTCTTGTAATATTTTGCTAAAATTAATATTGGCAGAGTATGAAGGTGATCCCTCACCTATGGTGTGAGTTACGTTCCAAAGACCCCCACAATAGATGAAACTCAGTGTTCCAGAGTCATCCCTTGCTATACTGCAGTTTACTTCTCACTACTTTGCGGATCACTATTTATTATTTTAAAAAAACACGATTTTTTAAAAAAAGCCCCGAGATACAGTGAAGCCGCAATAAGCGAACTGTGATATAGTGAGGGATGACTGTAATAGTTAACAGGACCTAATTTCTTATATGGAAGACCTCTGAAAGTCAAGGATAACTGCCAGACTAACTTCTGTTCCAAGACCGCCTAGGTAAGTGGTAGCAGAGCTGGAGACTGATACCATCCACTTCAACCTGAGAGCTGAGACTCCCCACTTTCCTTTGAGGGCATAGAAAGCTCTCTGCCCTGGCCTTCACTCAAAAGGAAGGAAAACCTGTCGGGCAACATTTCTTTCAGCTTTTCTAAAGAATACTACAAACCCCATTCTGTTTGCTTTTTGTTTGGTTGCTAGGAAACTCAGATACAAGAGACCAGATTTGTGTTTCCTGAACTAGGGGAACTTTTAATTGATACATAGGGCAGAAGAAATAAACAACAAAAAAAGTTCCAGAATATACGTCTCTTCAAATGAAGGGGAAATGTTATAAAATCAAAGAAGAAATAAGTATGTGAAATCTGAATTTGAGTTTAATTTTCTAAAGAAAATTTTTGTGATTAATAAGGCCACATTACTATCTCTCTGTGTGTACCAGTCCTGGGGTTGAACTCTGGGCCTGGGTACTATCCCTGAGCTTCTTTTGCTCAAGGCTAGTACTCCAGGACTTGAGCCACAGTTTCCCTTAGGGATCTTTCTAAGTCGTTTATTGGAGATCAGTCTCACTAGACACTATGTTAAAAATGAACTATACAACTTATGGGGGAGGGGGTTGGGAGGGAAAAACTGGGAGAAAATGAGAGAAGAGGTGACACTGTTTAAAAAGAAACTTATGGGACTGTAAACCCTCTGAATATCACCTTTATAACTGTTAGCATTTCCCTAGTCTCAGGTCCTCAGCTCCTCCCACTAGACCCTAGTCCCACCCATACCTAATGAGCCACTCCTACTCACTACCTAAATACTTCCCCTTTACCCCCAGAGAGAAGCTGCCACCTGGATAAGGTGCAGACGCCATGTAGCTCCCTCTCCCGTGGGAACTATGGCCCCACTAATAAACCTCCTTATGAACCTTCTTCTCCTGTCTGTGCTTCTCCGCATGGTCCTCTGAGATGGCTGATACCTATGCTTTCAATAACAACAATAAAAATATAGTTAAAAGGAGAAAGTCTTACAGACTTTCTTGCCTGGGCTGGCTTTTAACTGTGATCCTCAGATCTCAGCCTCCCTAGCAGCTATGAGTATAGGACTGAGTCACTGGTGCCCACACTACATTATCATCTTTAAAAAAAATCTTTGTTGTTACTGTAAAGGTGATGTACAGAGAGATCACAGTTACATAAGTCAGATAAAGGGTAAATTTCTTTTTGAGCAGTGTCACCCCTTCCCTGCTCTCTGTTTTTCCCACCTATCCCCACCCACAAGTTATGTAGTTCATTTTCAACAGAGTGTTTAGTGAGTACCAATGCTGCATTTGTTATTCAAAGAAAAAATAAGGGGCCGGGAATATGGCTTAGTGGCAAGAGTGTTTGCCTTGCATACATGAAGCCCTGGGTTCGATTCCTTACCACATATATAGAAAATGGCCAGAAGTGGCGCTGTGGCTCAAGTGGCAGAGTGCTAGACTTGAGCAAAAAGAAGCCAGAGATAGTACCTGGGCCCTGAGTCCAAGGCCCAGGACTGGTAAAAACAAAATAAAACTAAATAATAACTGGTTTGTTTTGGTGTTACTAGAGTTTGAACTTGGTGAGGCAGGCACTCTACCATTTAATCCATACTCTCAGCCTTTTTGCTTTAGTTATTTTTCAGTTAGGGTCTCTTGTATTTTTGCCCAGTCTAGACTTTAATTTTCAAAATTTCCATCTCCTCACTAGCTGGGCTTACATGCTTGAGTATGTCTAGCCTAACAATCTTGCTTTTTGTTAAAGAAATAAACAGAATTTGTAGCCTGAAAATCCAGATATGACTCATAGATGACTATAATTTATGAGTCATGGTATCTTGTACATTTAATCTCTTTCTAAATTCTCAGTTATCTGTACTTCAAGTGTGTATTTAATAATGACTAACTTGCTGTGCTCATGTTGATAATGATAGTTACACAGGAGGCAAAGATCTGGATGATTGTGTTTGAAAGCTAATAGAGGCAGAATAATCCATGAGACTTTATTTGTAATTGGCCAGCAAAATGCTGGTCCAGAGGTGTGGCTCCAGTGCCTGCTGTAAGAAAGGTGAGGACAAGTTTCAGGTATGGGACTAACACAGGTATGTACATACACACAGACACACATAAGCATACATGCAGGCATGCAAGTGACTATTGGATGGTTATGCGTCTGGGAAATGATGATCTTAATAGCTCTGGTCTACTCCTCTCTTTCTACACCACATTTTTAAAAAATCCGTCATGGGGTTTGAACTCTGGTCCTGGGCGCTGTCCTTGAGCTCCTTTTGTACAAGGCTAGCACTCTACCACTTTGAGTCACAGTGCCATTTCCAGTTTTCTAGTGGTTAGCTGGAGATAGAGTCTCATGGACTTGCTGCCTACACTGGCTTTGAACTGTGATCCTCAGGTCCTAGGATCCTGAGTAGCTAGGATTACAGGTGTGAGCCACCAGCACCTAGCTTACACCACATATTTTGTATGGGAATATTTCCTATTTCAAGATGACAATAGTAAGTCTCCTGTATTACATATATTAATTGACAATGTAGTTAAATGCAATATGCCTTATTTGTCTTTCTTATCCTTTTGCCTGCTTAGAAAAATCAGAAGCACAAAAGTCAATAGTTGTCATTCGGATATTTTATATTTCTCATATAAACTCCATGAATGCAATAAAATAATTATTTTCTGTGAGTTCACCACAGGAAAGCAAGTTGCTATGTAACATTATCCTTATGGAGTTCGTAGTCTAGAGAAATATAAGATTTTTGTTGTCTATCTACCACAGTATGTGAGAGATGACTCGAGTCTTAGTCAACTCCATGACATTTGGAAATCACAGAGTATGCAGATTTCTGGATGCTTATGATCAAGGCTACCTTGGTGTCTTAGCATTGGTGCTGAGGCTAAAACCAGCTCCTTCTTCAGTTGTCACTTCAAGGACAGCCACACAGCCTTGAATGGTGTCCTCTACCTACCATCTCAGCCATGACTGCTTAGGGAGGAAGATGAAGGTCAGCTTGGGCTCCACAGAGAGACCCTGTCTCAAACAATCCTTACCTCACTCCACAAACAAGGAAGAACAAAATCCCACACAGAGCCATCAGAGTGCCTGGTTGCCTTTTTTTTGTTGTTTTTTAAACAATATAGTCTAAGAAACTCTTAAGAGCTTCCTCTACCCTCTGCTTAATATTCCTTCCACTAGTAAAATATTTTTGGCTTCTCTGATTCTCACTGGTCCTGCCTACGTTAGGCTCTTTTCTTTGTTCTTCCATATATCCTCATGTCAAGACTGCGAAAGAAAACAGCAAACTCCTTTCCCAGCACGCAGGTAGGGCGGCTTCCCCCTGCCCAAAGCCTTGCAGGAAAGGTCATACCCAAGGTGTAATAATAGCCTGTTATCTATAGTCTATTTCCAAGTGTTCCTAACAGGATTATTTTCCACACCAAGAGTTTTGTTCTGGAGAATTTGGCACCAGCTGTTGAGATAATAAAAATTTCCCCAATTTATTATGTATGCAAATCATAATTATAAAAGCCATAAAAATGGTATGTGATAAAGGGAGGCATAATAAAATGCTATGGGGGTTAGGGCAGGGAGGATTCAAATACTGTTTGGAAAGATGAATGTGACCTCATGGAGGACACCAACAAGTGAGTGTGTGTGTGTGTGTGTGTGTGTGTGTGTGTGTGTGTGTGTGTGTATGTATGTACTGAGGTTTGAACTCAAGGTCTGGGCACTGTCCCTTATAGTGTTTTCTCTCAAGGCTGGTGCCTTACTACTTGAACTGCAGTTCTCCTTCTGTCTCTTTGGTGGTTAACTGGCGAAAAAGAGTCTCACAGGCTTCCTTGCCTGGGCAGGCTTTGAACCTCAATCCTCTGATTTCCTCCCGAGTAGCTTCGATTACAGGCATGAGCTACTGGCACCCAACAAGTGAATCTTGAGAAATGTGAACCTTAAGTGCATATGCCAATGGTAAAGACAAAGTGCAAGAGAAAGAATGGATGGTTATGGGGATATAAGAAATCACCATCTTCTCAAAAATCACCTTTTCTAATGCACAAGGTGCCTAACAGGTGCAGGGTAGGAAAGAGACAGATGAGAGACAGGATGACTAAGGCCAGGGAGAATGGACTTAGAATGTCTTCTGAAAGAGAACTTCATTCTCAAGGCCCTGAAAGTGTCATAATTTTGTTTTATTTTCCAGAGGTTTAGAAGAAAAAATCTGGCCCATACAAACAGAGTTTATTGGTGAAGAAGTGATTAAAGCCATGGCCTTTATCAAGTACAGAGCTATTTACTGTCATCATCTGAGTAAAGTGGATTTTACCTGAACCAAAGTCATGTCCTTAACTATGAATCAGTGGCACCAATTTTCAAGCATTTAATAAATAGAACTGTCAGTTCTTTGTGATTGACCAGATAATGGGAGATCAGGAAAAGTGAAGAATCAAAGGCAACCCAGCAGGTTAACCAGGTTGGCCAGGATAACAGTAATGTCATTAATTTCAAGACATATGAAAAATGGCCAACAGGAGAAGCGAATGATTGAAAACCATCTGTGTATAAATAATTGATATATGTTTAAAAGACAACAGGGTGGCACTTTCTTTTCATTTACTAGACAAGTAATAATTTAACAGGGTAATAGAAACTGGGTAATAGAGAAGTATTTTCAGTGAGAATGCAAATGGATTTTTATAAAAGGAAGCTCACAAAATAAAGTTAATGGTAATGGTATTTCATTAAGCACTGTCCAATTTATAATTCAAAAGGCCAGGTACTTTGGAAAGATAAGTAAGTTTAAAAAAGTGCATAGTTTTTGTTTATTCAGTCAATTAACACTCATTGAATTCTTATAGGGATATTGCTCAAGTTTACAGGTGGCAGTTTACATAGCTGATGATCTGGGTGATTGGCTTTAATTGTAAGAGTTTGTTTCTGGGACCTCAGAGAGAGACACCGAGCACAGGGAAGGATGAGAGGGTAAAAGAAACAATCTCTGACACACTGACTAGGTAGGGCCTTCTTAGCTTACTAAGTCTTTCACCGTAATTTAGTGGCCTGAAATATAGAAACTCAAACTACCAGATGAAGAAACTTGCAGGTGCATTGCTAGTTGTATGTAAGAACAATTCATGAGTTTTCATATTTTTTTCTCTATAAAGCAATAATATCTATACTACACAGGGTCCTAAGAATTAAAATTGCAGGTGTGATGAGATAGGTATTTGGGGAAAACGTGAAGTTCCTGCTTTACTCTGTGCTTACTTGCCTCAGTGATTAACCTCATTTAAATAATTTATATGAGAAATCTGGGGTTCAGGAAGGCCACATGCCCAAGAACACTAATATGAAGGGGGGAGGCTACTAGTTCTTCGGAACTTGTTACCCCAGCTCCCAGGACTGTGGTTAGCAGGAAAGGTCCTCAGTCAACAGTTTGTTGATCTTTAACAAATAGCATCTCCCATTCTCTACACCTCCCTCTCACTTCATGCCTGTGTGTTGGAAGGTCCTGCCTGAGACAGTGCTAGGATTACAGGTGTGCACCATCACTCCTGATCATGTGGCAATTATTTACAGAAGTTTGAAGAGTTAAATGTTTAATTTGCTCAAGAATTACCAAAGTTTTCCACAGCCGCTCCAGTTGTGCACATCCCCACAAGATTAAGCACAGGGTTTCCAGTGCATCAGTGTCTCCTCTAATACCGATCAGATGGCATTTAAAAAGAAACAAAAGTCATCCACATTGCTGTACATTCCTGCATCATCGTCTCAGTTAAACAAGCCTCGTTCAAAGAAAACATCAGTGCCTTTCCATTTTTCTGTGGAACAATGCTCAGTGTTTATTGTTTCTTACAAGGTCTTGCAGGATCACTGGGACTCTGTTCTGTGTCCTCTAACTTCCTCAGCTCTAGCCACAATGGCTTTCTAACTGTGTCTGGACTGTGGCCAGTTCATTTTGACTCAGTGCCTTCAGTCCTGCTATTCTTCTGCTTAGAACAATTTGTGCCATCATCATCACTGTCACCACCACCACCACCACATTCCATCTGGAACCACTTAACCCATGCCTGTGATCAAAGGTCACTTCTTCAGGGAGGACACCATCAACACTCAACCCCAATAGATCTCCTGCCAGCCCTTACCATCTATCACTTCGTTTTTCTTCAATCCTGTGTCACTTCTAATGGTGTATTTATCATTCATGTGCCTCAGTCCCATGCAGTGACTGGACTTGTTTTATTCATGGGATTATAGATTCTAATTCTTATATGAATGCATGGTTACAGGTTTCTAGAGGACTAATTTGGGGGCATTTTTTTTTCCTCAAATTTTTATTATCAAACTGATGTACAGAGAGGTTACAGTATCATACGTTGGGCATTGGATACATTTCTTGTACTGTTTGTTGCCTTGTCCCTCATTCCCCCCTCCCTCCCCCCCTTTCCCTCCCCCCCCAGGTGTTCAGTTCACTTACACCAAACAGTTTTGCAAGTATTGCTTTTGTAGTTATTTCTCTTTTTTTACCCTGTTGCTCTCAAATTTGGTATTCCCTTTGAATTTCCTACTTCCAATACCAGTAAACACGGTTTCCAATATACTCAGATAAGATTACAGAGATAGTGTAGGTACAACCATAGGAAGGTGATACAAGAACATCATCAATAATAGAAACTACACATACACATAGGACGTTGAAAGTAGTTACAACTGTGATATATCACTTTTTTCCATAACGTGGAGTTCATTTCACTTAGCATCATCTTATGTGTTCCTAAGGGTATAGCTATTGGGCCTTGTGATGCTCTGCTGTGGCTTGCCTAAACCTGTACTAATTATTATTATTATTATTATTTATTTTTTTTTTTTTTGGCCAGTCCTGGGCCTTGGACTCAGGGCCTAAGCACTGTCCCTGGCTTCTTCCCGCTCAAGGCTAGCACTCTGCCACTTGAGCCACAGCGCCGCTTCTGGCCGTTTTCTGTAATATGTGGTGCTGGGGAATCGAACCTAGGGCCTCGTGTATCCGAGGCAGGCACTCTTGCCACTAGGCTATATCCCCAGCCCCTTGGGGGCATTTTTATGGTGAAGAAGCTCCACTTATGTTGGTCTTTTTTATCCATAAGAGGTGGCTAAATATTCTTTGGTAGATACATATAAAACACTTCTTTTCCTTCTTTTGAACACAGTAGACATTTTGCTACCACCTATTGACCAGGTCAGAAGGTTTCTACTGAGAATCTGAATAGCAGTAAAATAAAGCTAATGAGATCTTATTAATACAAAAGCCTAATGAAGTTAACATCCTATTAACAAAGAAAAAAGCCTTTGCTTCTAACAGCACGATGCTAGGAGCTTAATATACAACTACATTCAACTTTCATGGAATTCTGTAGAATACTTGCATTTTGTAGACAAGAAACTTAAGGTTCAGACATACAACCTGTCAAAGGTCACACAGCAACAAGTAAGTGGCAAGTTGGGCATTCTGGCCAGGCACTGTCTGATTTTCCAGCTACTCTGTAAAGAAATAATGCTCAGTGACTCAGAGGCCACAGGGTATGATACCCTAGACTTTCTTCCTAAAGGAGCACACAGCTCTGTTAGTGGGAGCGTGCAAGGCTCATACCCACTCTCAGAGTTTATGAGACATCAGTCTATTCAGAGTATAGGAGCTGTTGCCGCCATGACAGGTCCAGGACATCTTACTTGCAAGGCAAGCGCTTTGCCGCTGAGCTACATTCCAGCCCTTTCCACATATTTTGTGGAAAACAGACAACTAGGAAAAAGACACTATGCCTGAGCTTCAGAAATTCCAATCTAAGTACATGTTTATTAAGTTCATGAAACATTAATACAGTGATAAAAAACATATGTGAACATCAAACACAATATATACATGTGAAGAGAAGGAATGTGAAAGGTAGTAAAGTGGATTACTGTAAAAGGGCTGAATAGTTGAAAGTTATAAAGAACAAGGCCTGGATAAACCTAGCCTTGATGTCTTTCATTCAATTCTTTTGCATAGTTATACCATTTCTCAGTTTGCGGTCCACTGCCTATTAGAGGAAGACATTTGTGGTTAACCACTTGCTGCCACATCCAGATTACCTGGCCACACCCATTGAACTGTGCAGCCGTGAACCACTAACCAAGCATGGTGCCTCAGTTTCCCATCTACTAGATCCAATAAATCAATGTATTTGTCTTCACTGGTCGTGATAGGCATTAACGTAATACATAGAAAGCACTAAAGAGAGTGCCTGGGGGATAGGAATCAGTGTAATTTTTCACTGGGAATATGTAAGAGTATCGTTGCTTACCTCATGAGAAATGACAAAAGTGTTCAAAGTCAGTTTTAAAGAATTAATGTCTGTCATACAGTCTATGTCAGATGTAGAAATGAAGGGACAAACTCAATCAGAAATTCAAGGAGTTTTCTGTCTCTGTTTTGTTTTGTTTTGTTTTTTTTGCCAGTCCTGGGGCTTGAACTCAGGGCCTGAGCACTGTCCCTGGCTTCTTTTTGCTCAAGGCTAGCACTCCACCATTTGAGCCACAGCGCCACTTCCGGCTTTTTCTATATATGTTGTGCTGAGGAATCGGACCCAGGGCTTCATGTATACAAGGCAAGCGCTCTTGCCACTAGGGCATATTCCCAGCCCTTAGTTTTCTGTCTCTAATAAAGTCATTTTTTTTTTTTTTTTTGTGGATCAAAGGTCAAGGAATGAAAACACTTTTTATCCACTACTGTTACCTGATAGCCTAGTCTCTAGAGCAATTGCAACACTCCAGACTATTAATAACTTCTGAATCATTCTGGCATTTATAGAAAGATGATGATAAATAATCAGAAAGAAAAAACACATATGAAAGTAGTTTTTCCCGCAAGGGAAACCATTTGTAAATTTATCTGGCGTGAGCACATTCTTGAATTATCTTATGTTTTTCCTCCAATTTATCTAATTTCCAACTCCAAATCATAATTTTTCCCTCTGTGGAAGAAATACATTACCTTTTTCCAAGTGCTAATTAAAAACTGAAACATATAGTCAATGGTCCATCCACAGTTATCTTAGTAAGGTTTAAGGGAATGGCGTTTGTGCAATCATTTAACTTTGTGGTGTCTTTGTGACCTAGAATATGTGATCTGCTCTTAAGCTTTCAAAGTGTAACAAGAAACAGGCAAGAGAAGGAGCCAGATTACTTTTCAGGGCTGTTCAGCACTATGGCGAGGAGTCTGTGTCCCTCACATTCATAGGGAGAAATCCTAACACACAAGGTAAGGTATTATAGGACAAGGCCATTGGGGTGGAGTCTTCATGAATGGGACCCATGTGTGTCCTTTTGCCACTTCTATTACATGAGGACACAGCTAGGGTGACACCATGAACCCGAAAGCGAGCCCTCCGAAGACACCAAATCTTCTGCCATTTTAATCTTGTATTTTTTAGCCTTGAGAACAATGAAAAGTCCTGTGGTTGTTAAATCACCAGATCTAGGATAGTTTGTTACAACAGCCTAAACTGACCATGTCAAGAGAAGTCTGCATAAACACTATCTCAGAGGACGATTTAGAAGCAGCACCATGCATATTTTAGTTTCTAAAAAATGAGTTGACTCTTGATTTATTGTTTCAAAGCAACTAGTTAAGACTTTCTCTGCCAAATGTTCTTTCATCTCAAGAAGCAGGAATCAGAGAAAGCCTTCCAGGAACACCCTCTGGGAACCCTAGGGGAATGTGTTATGCGCTCCAATGTATGTCTAAGTCAGTGCTGGGGGGTGGGGGGGCGAGAAGCAGGAATGCATGGGAGGAACCCAACCCATGGGGGAAAAAAGCACATCCAGGACTAATGTGCTTCACATCCCAAAGGAAAAGCAAAACAGAAGGCTTACAATGGGACATAGTCTCAAAGAACTAAGGTTTGTTTTAATATTTTCCTTTTCTTGTTAAATTTTTAAATACCTTTTTTGCATTCCTGTTACATCTTTCCTCTAAGGAAATAAATGCCTCATAATGACTATTATTATTATTAGAGTGTGTGTGTGTGTGTGTGTGTGTGTGTGTGTGTGTGTACTGGGGCTTGAACTTATGGCCTTGAGTTCTTTAGTTCTTTTTTTTTTTTGGCCAGTCCTGGGGCTTGGACTCAGGGCCTGAGCACTGTCCCTGGCTTCTTTTTGCTCAAGGCTAGCACTCTGCCGCTTGAGCCACAGTGCCACTTCTGGCCAATTTCTGTATATGTGGTGCTGGGGAATTGAACCCAGGGCCTCATGTATAGGAGGCAAGCACTCTTGCCACTAGGCCATATCCCCAGCCCCGGCCTTGAGTTCTTGTTGGCTATTTCATTACAGCCTGGTGCTCTACCACATAAGCCATACCACCTTCGCTTCTGGCCTTCTGCTGGTTAATTGGAGATTAGGATGCCACAGATTTGTCTTCTAGGGCTGGCTTTGAACCATAATCCTCAGATCTGTTTCCTGAGTAGCTAGGATTATAGGCGTGAGCTACCAGCTGATGACTTTATTCAGTTTTAAAAGTTCCAATGTACCCTGACTGTGTTCTCAAGGAACAGCAGGACACTGCCTACTTACCTGAATCTTCTAGGAGAGAAACTCAAATCCCAGCTGAACAAAGGGTGTGGACGCAAAGGGCATGGAGAGCTCCCATAAGCTCTGCTGTCACCCCAGGGTGTGGTCCTCACACAGGGCCCCTGTCAGGGCTGGCCGCTGGACCTAGGAAGGTCACACCAGCAATGCTGCCAGGCTTCCAACACCTTTGAGCTGGTAAAATATTTATAGCTGTGGTTTCAAAGCCATAGACTCTGGAATCTTTGCAGGAGCAAATTCTTGCTTTCAGACTAAGAATAGCAAAGACGCTACTGCAGCTCACTGAATCCAAACTATGGTCCTCAGGCTAATAATGGCCTCTTTTATGTTCATCCTAACTGTTTAAGAGGTTAAACCTTTACACACACCAATACTCAAATACTGTTCTCTGGCTTGCCTCGTATACATGAGGCCCTGGGTTCGATTCCCCAGCACCACATATACAGAAACGGCCAGAAGTGGCGCTGTGGCTCAAGTGGCAGAGTGCTAGCCTTGAGCAAAAAGAAGCCAGGGACAGTGCTCAGGCCCTGAGTCCAAGGCCCAGGACTGGCCAAAAAAAAAAAAAAAAATGTACTCTAAATACTGTTCTCTGTCTCTCTTTGTCTGTCTCTCTCTGTCTCTGTCTCTCCCTGGTACCAGGATTTGGACTTAGAGTCTCACACTTTCTCAGCTTCTTTGCTCAGCTGGCATTCTACATTTGAGTTATGCCACCTGTTCTGCTTTTTGCTGGTTATTTTTGAAGCTACAATCACATGGACATTTCTCCCCACTGACCTTGAACCTTGATTCTCTGGAGTTCAGCTTCCTGAGTAGCTAGGATTATGAGCATGAACCGCGGGGCCCTCAGCTTGCTCTGTTAAAATAGTCCATGGACGATTAATCTGTTAATTTTATGAAATCTCAAGAAAGATCTCCCAGTGAGTTAGGTTGCATATCACTTCACAGACATTTATTGTGGCTTCCTATATGCTGAGCACAGCTCTAAGCTCTAGGGATGCGGCAATGCTCGCGAGAGGCCAAAGATCTTCCTTCTCGCCTCAGCGACACACACCATACATTCCTGGGACAGGATCACCTTGAGTTAGAGGCCGCAGAGCTTGATGATGTGGTGAGTTTCAGGTTCAACCTGCTAAGCATCTATTGTTTTATAGTGCTGGGCACAATGAACAAAATCACTTCAATAAAATGTAGGCTATAAAGAAATACAAGCAGAGGAGAAGAAAAAGAGCCAAAGGGCTGTGCTTATTTATATTTCAGATTCTTACATTACATTTGGGGAGCTTTCTTGAAGTATTCTGTGAAACATGCATGATTTTTCACTTGGAAAAGCAGAAAATTTTAAGAACCGAACCAAATCTCTGCAATTACTTGCTAGCTTTACTTCAGTCAACCCTGAATTCAAAAGATAAATCTATAAGGATTTCCATCGTGACACAGAGCATTGCAAATAGCAGTTTGCCTTTCACTGAACTTTTTTGATATTCAAATCATAATTGCTAACAATAGCTAGCAGTTACATAACAATTTAATGTTTGCTAGACGGTATATTAAATATTTTACATGCATCACTTTATTTTATTCTCCCATCACTCTAAGATAATGACATGATTATCTGCCTTTTACATATGAGAAAAAATTAAGCTGAGGCAGACTGAGAAACTTTCAAGAGAATGAGTTCTCAGAACAGAAGGTGATTACCATTGACCCTCACGTGCGGAGGACAGAGACAGAAGGGAAGATACTTTGAAATGACAGCTCAGTAACAGAGTGCGTTATTTCTTGTGAGAATATATAGAAGCCAAGGCTGGAGGTAGAACTCTGGTAAGAAGTTGACAAAATGTATGAGGCCCTGAGTTCAATCCCGAGCGCTAGGGGTAAAGAAAAACGATTAGAGCCAGAAGAGACAGTACTAAACTATGAAGAGCTTGATAGGGCTTAGTCTACCATGGATCAAAAGAATGACTGCTCTTCACTGTTTTTTTTTGTATCACCCTCTCATTAAGCCAGGGAAAGACATATGCACAAATAAAAATGCCAGCTCATAGTTTCATTTCTCTGCTTTTTATTTCTCTGAAGAAAATCCTGTATCTTTCCACATTCAACAAATGCCCAATTGGACTGGGGATCTGTTCATCTTATGGTAGGATCCTATTTTTTCAATACTGTGCTGCAAGGTAGTGTTTCCCAATCAGGTTAAAAGTATGAGCAAACTATGGCTGAGCACAGTGGTACATGCCTATAATCTCAGCTACCTGGAAAGCAGAGATAGGAGGACCATGGTTCCAAGACAGCCTGGATAATAGTGACCCTTAGGCCAAAAATAAACAAGCTGGCTTGGTAGTACACATTTGTAATCTCAGTCACATGGCAGCAGAGGCAGCAGAAAGGCTCTTTGGCCAAGACCAGTTGCAAGTAAAATTGTGAGACCCTAATTGAATAAGCAACTCAAAGCAAAAAGGGCTGGAGGTTGTGTTCCAAGTAGTAGAGTGCTTACTTAGCAAGTGAGATGCTCTGAATTCAAATCCCAATACTATAAAGAAAAACAAAAAAGATAAAACTGGGAGCAGAGAGTTAGGTACCTTTCCTCTATCAATGACAGGTATTATACGGACTACCCATGGCTACTATTATTCTTTCAGAATAATAGAGCTTTAACATTATGTTCCTTGGGACTGAGTCTCTTCCTATGGAGACACCGAAATTCTGTTGTCAGTGCTAGCTGGCTTCTACAAAACAAAATACTGTTTGAAGACACTGAATGCCCCATTGTCATCACCTCAACACTCCAGTTATTTAACAAAATGTACCTTACAGAAAAATAAAGGAGAACTCAGAAGGAACATTTTTTCCTTCCATTATAATTGAATGCCAGCTTCTTCCTCATAGCTTCTAGGAAACCAACCAGAAGGTATACCCTGGATATCACATAGATGCATGGGTTTGTGTGCATTTACTGATAGTTGGCAAATGTTGAGCCAAGAAACAGGGATTCAAAACTGTGTTGGTATCACATTGCCCAGGACCAATGGCTTCTTAATAATGATGATATTCTTAAAAGCCCTGCTGTCGTTAATGAGAAAATGGAAAGATTTAGGTTCTAAGACAGACATGGCTTGCAGCAACGTGGAAAAAGCCACTCCGCTAGACAACATTGAGAACACTTCCAGTGCACTTGATCTAAAATGGAGTTGTGTTTCAACTATTCTAGAGGAAATGGGTTCATCTGCATGCTGAAGTTTAGAGAAGAAGGTTAAAAACTCGGTGCCTATCTTATTTATCTCCGCTCCTCATCATGTAATCTACGCCTCCTGTCTAAACTTATTGTTTCATACTTTAAACAAACCCAAAGGCCAAGATGCACAGCATTCTTGAACTGAAGTGCAATCAAGGCAGCATAATCTTGTCAAGCCTCCATTTAGAGGGAAGAATTCTGGAGGGCCTCTGTGTGCCATGGGTGGGGCTAGGAGCTCTGGGTGGCCTCTGAATGCCTACATTAAGATGTGCTGGCATTAGAGTGAACATGCTTCTCAATTTGGTTTACATTTCAAAAGAAGTACCACAGAGAATTGTGAATGTGACACAGGAAATGACAAATGTTTCAGGCAATGAGTACATTAATGATTTCATTACTAGGAAACATATACCTGTATTAAAATAACGTACTCCATAAATTTGTACAACCGTATCAATTAAAAATAAATCAAACTACAAAATTAAACAAAAATAATCCAAACAAGGAGAGCTCTTGCCCTCCCATGGCATCCTTGTTTGGGAGAAAATTAAAAAAAAAAAAAAAGATGTCAGGCCCATTGCTCAGTAGTTTTTTTTAATTTTTTATTTACATTCCATGTATTGGCATAGTCAACTTCCCCTGAAGTCTCTTTTCTTTAGGGGCTTGTGTCTTTACCTAGTCATCTCTTGGTATATATGTCTGAGTCCAACTATCTCTTCTTTTGTTTTTTGTGTTTTTTTTTTTTTTTTGGTAGTCCTGGGCCTTGGACTCAGGGCCTGAGCACTGTCCCTGGCTTATTTTTGCTCAAGGCTAGCACTCTACCACTTGAGCTACAGCGCCACTTCTGGCCATTTTCTGTATATGTGGTGCTGGGGAATTGAACCCAGGGCCTCATGTATACGAGGCAAGCACTCTTGCCACTAGGCCATATCCCCAGCTCCTATCTCTCCTTTTGTAAGAACTCATTTTAGATTGGGGATCACCCTTATGATCTCATTTTACTTCATCACTTCTTCAAATACCTCATGTCCCCAAATAGTCACATTCTGAGATCCTAGAGATTAAAAGTTCTACCTATAAATTTGGGCAGAATGTTATTCAACCTACTGCAACCATACCAGGGATACTGGTTAGACTGTGTAGCTTGATGATGTGAAAGATTTACTTTGTTGGTTTGGTTTACTTTTGTTTTAAATGATCCATTCCCAAATCAAGCTCTTATGACTACTTTTTTCCAGTTTACCTTCCTTCCAGCATCATAGCTACAACTCTCCCAAACGTGAGTCCAAGTAGAAGTGAGTGGAGAGAGGTAGTGGGCGATGGTGAAGGGCTCAAGAATTGGATCAGCCAAAGGACCATAGAGATTTAAAAACAAAAAAAAAAAGGACAGTGATATCTTTCCTCCCAAAGGTCACTTCACACCTCCAAAGCCAATTTGGCCATATAATTTTATTTTATTATCATTTATTGCTATAAAGAGGTAGCAGATGTTTGAAAGAGCATGTTAGTTACTTTAAATTTGGAATTTATCTTATAAATGATAGAAAGCTGGCAAATGTTTCTATATAAGCATTAGTATGGTCAAAGTTTGAAAATTGTAGTCTTGGGAATAGAAAGCAGAAGGAACTCAAGGAGAGGAAAGACTAGTGTCAGAGATGCAAAACATGGCCTGTGATATTCACCTAAAGTAGAAGAAAGGCCAGGGAGGGGAAAAAAGATTCAAGATATTCTCTCTGGTACCAAGAAAGTTTGAATCATGAAAATTAGTAATTGCTGATTGTGGGCTAGAAACTAGTAAATGATGTCCTGGACAAGGTAGAGAGCCCAAGAAGAATAGCAAGTTTAACAGCAAAGCCTATTCAATAGGCATAGAATCATTTTTCAGAATTCCTGCAGTTCAGGAGCCTGAGACAGACAGCAGAATCTGACAACCAGAGCTCTGCAGGCCATAGGTTTGGAGCTCAAGGTAGAGATAAATTTTGGAAGAAGAAGAAGGAAGAGGAGAAGGAGAAGGAGAAGGAGAAGGAGAAGGAGAAGGAGAAGGAGAAGGAGAAGGAGATTGTCATTATTATTCATTTTGGAACTGCTAATCCCAAGAAGGAGAAGGAATAGAGAAAAAAAAAAAAGATATTTATGGGTATAGCTATCAACTAAAGCAAAGGTAGTGAACAAAATAGCTTTCTTTTTTTTTGTAACCAAGAAATTATTGACCCTGCTTTTGGATCTTCATTGAGAAAATGGGGATCAATAATACTTAATGTGATTATCTTGAAGATCGCTATAAATTTCCCATGAGGATGAATCAAACAGGCTTTCAAAAGACATGTGGGTCTCCTATGGCAGGGATCTTTGCAAAGCAGATGTGATTAACCCCTGTGGTCAGAGACAACAGTGGAGAGCAGGGGACTGAGTCTTAGTGAAGGCTACTCTGGAGCTGGCTAGGCTGTGGGGTTTCTGTCTGGCCCAGGGAGGAGTGAGGGGCACCAATGGTGAGCAGAGCAAGCAGGACTATGGAGGCAGCCTGGATAGGCAATGAAAAGCATCCAGGGAAACAGAAAGCAGCAGGTGCTGCCATGGACAGGCAGGACAAAATGATGCCCATCCTTCCCCCAGTGTGTATTAGAACACTATAAAAAACTAAAAGATGACATATGGGTGTACATGTATATGTCAGCTCATTTCTAAAGAAGGCCAGCTGGGTTGATCCACAGGCTAGGGCTTCAGAAAAGAACCTGATATTTCTGTATTCTCGTGTTGATTCGGTAGGCTATGGCTTCATTTGAAGGTGTGGAACCTTCTGGTTTCAGTCAGCTACATCCCCTAGACCAACGTTAATACAACCTATCACATTTGTATCTATTTAGTACTATATCCATTATGTGTTTAGTAGAATAGGCCATTTATTCACTTATTATGTATAGACTTTGTTGTTTATGCACTGGTATTCATTTTTTCCATAGCTCATTATCATAAATAATCCCAGCATGGGTTTTCTTTGTATGTATAGTCTTTAGTCTTTGGGGGTGTGAGAGAATGTTTACAGAAGATGAATATTCAATGAGAGTGGTATGCTTTTGGTGGTATAGAGGTGGTAATCTTCTTGCCGACTGAAACCATGAAGTTGTGAAAGACATCTTCATGAATGAAGTGGTGTCAGTAAGTAGGCTAGATGACAGCTCTGCTTTTCCTTCACCACTGTACAAAATCATGGGACATTTAAGTCAAGTAGAATGAGAACTGATACAATGCTTTAACACATCTAAGTGTAACTATACACATTTCTTAATTATTCTCCCTGACACGGTTCTAAAAATGTCATTTTCTAGGTTGTAATAGTGACTGTGTTTATACTTTATAAAGACATCAATATAGGAGAATGACTGCATTTCCTCTACTAGGTCAAAGTATTTAGTGTGAAAAGAAAAAGGCAGTATTCCTTTGTCAACACCTGCCATTGCTCTACACAAAAGTAACTTTTAGAATCTCAAGCATCCAAGTCTATTAATAAGCATCAACTTGCAAAATCAAAGTGTTGTTTCAGAATACTCTAAGCAAAAATAGTACCATGATTCTGGGTCCATTTAATGTGTTTTTCTCTCATGGAGATGCTTAGAGTCCAGTTCTCTATATTTATTCACCCCAGGTCAGCTGGAAAGCTTCAAAGTCAAGGGCATGCCAACAGACAACAGAATCAATAACTAGGAAATCTGAGTTGGTGGTCAACTAATAAATGCTGTTATCACATTTACATTTCAAGGAAGGATCATTCTCCTACATAGGGAGTGTTTGTTGTTTACACTAGGCAAAAGGCTGATGTCATTAAACATCTTTAATATCCGATGGCTTTAAGATGGGTCTCTAGACCCACAGAGACGTTTTAACTTTTTGACAAAGGAGTGCCATTCAGCTGGTAAAGAGCAGATGAAACCAACCCATGAAAACTGCATAACCACCAGCAGAAATGTGTATCATGTGTACCCATGGGCAAACAATGACAGAGCTGCATTAGGTCAATTATTTTTTCCTGTTTTCATACTTGAAGAAGCAACATGTCAAAGACAATGGACACCGACATATTCCTTCAAAATATAGATGAAATGAAAACAATGTAAATAATTTCTGCTCCAGAGCTCTATATTGAACAAGGAAACTCCCCAGGGGCAACCCATGATGAAATATTGAATGCAGTAAGTTGGTGAGGCATAGAAAGCTCTACCTTTGACAGTGAGGGGACACAATCTCTGTAATAGACCATGAACACGCACAGAAGCAACACAGTTTGCTAACTTGGCCGGAGGAGGTTGAATTCTCCTCCTCGTAAGGCGCTCACTCCTTGAGGCTGTCTTGCTATTTCCAGCACTGGCAAAGTGCCATGGCACACACTAGGTCCTCAAGATTTATGCTGATGAGCCTAATCAGGAACTTAACTGAGCAGATCTAGAAAGTCAAAAACGTTCATTTTTGTTTAGGCTTTGATGATCTGTTTACAAAAATGAAGACTGACTCATTATGAGTTGAAAGTAGAATCAGAACACTTCTATTTAAAGAAAGTCTTCTCACCGAGTGCCGGTAGCTCATACCTGCAATCAGGTCCTTGGGAAGCTACAATGTGGAGAATGACAGTTGAAAGTCCAGGTTAAAAAGTTTGAGAGATCCTCATCTCAATCACGAGCTGGGTGAGCTGGCACAAACTTGTCATCGTAGCTATGGTATAAACATGACCATGTCGTCCAGGACTGAAGAGACCTGTGCATGTACTCTCACACATGCCTACTTGAGAGCTGTGATAGACAAGTATGATCAGGACTCAGAACAAGTGCTGACTCTAAGGTATCATCAGAACAACAATGAGAGCTTTACCTATGGAGAAGGCTGTCAGAGCAAGGGAGAATACATAAATGGATGAATCTCAGAGAACATAAACATTTATAAAAGACCAGTGAAAAACAAGAGTGAAGGAGAAGGAGGTACAGAAATGTCCACAGCTGTCTACTTATATCACATGGGGCAATAATAGCTATATATTCATTATAGTACTATAGAAACTCACCGTATATCCCTCTATAATACTGAGCTTGATAAATACTGACGTTAGAGCTTTATATGTTATATAGCAGCACATTTAATCCCCCAAATAACCACAAGACAAGTATTATTAGTGAGCTCCAAATCATAGAGTAGGAAACCAAAGCACCAAGGTATGAAATAGCTTGTCTAAGGTTGCAGAGTTTATATAAAGTAACTGAAATATGAAAATAAGCAAACTGGTCCCTTAATCCCTACTCTGTTCTGCTTTTCCTCTGTTTTAAATATTAAGATGATAACATCTTTCAGGACATCTCATAGAATAGTTATGAGAAATAAATGAAATGGATGTATATGAAACTGTGTGAAACTATAAATTATTGAAGAGTGTAAAATATCCTTGAAAAGTGGTTCTAACAAGGTACACTGTGCATTTCTGATCATGTTGGATTCTCAGTTTCCCTTCAGAGAGGAGTGATGAAAACCAGGAGTTCATGCAGCATCACTTTGGAGATTTACCTCCACCACTAGAGGATGAATTATTCACTAGCCACATAAACAGGCATGCCTAGGAGCAAATTATTGATCCCAAGGCCCATTTCTAACCCTGTATCAGCTTCCTCTGTCATAGAGAAGGCTTACTCAGACACATACAATGGTTTGATGACTGATTTTATGGGAACTGATAATTAAGAGTTGACATTTTAATAAATATAGCATAGATGATTCTGCTCTATCCAGACCTTTAACCTGAATTAACATGACAGTCTATGTCTCCTAAAAATGCACAGACAGAAGCTCTGTCTTTCAATGGGCTCGTATTTAAGTATGGGGGTCTTTTGGAGGTAATTAGGTTTAGAAGAGGACAGGAGGATGGAGCCCCTGGATAGGATTAGTGCCCTTAGAAGTAGAGGATGAGAAGCCATAACACTCTCTCTCCCTGTCTCCTTGTCTCCCTCCTCACTCCCCCCCACCTCCTCTCTCTCTTCACCTTGTGAAAACATAGGACAAAGAAGGCTGTCTCCTATAAGCCATTGTTTCTATGTGGGACTACTTCTTTGAACCTGTGTGAGATAGAAACTCCTATTGTTTAAGGCACCAAGCCCATGGCAGTTGGAGCTGTGAAGAACACATTGAATTTTATTTTTTTGTTTTGAGGCAAGTTTTGCTGTATAGTTCTAACATGGTCTGGCCTCCAACTTGGTCTGTAGCCCAAGTAGGCCTTGACTTCATTATGTTCATACTTCAGCCTCCTAAGTGATGGGATTACAGGCCTGTAGAGCTATGGGAAAGAGAATTTTGTTGTTGTATTTTATTCCAGAAGAAATAGTAGTGACAAGTTCTGATGACTTGCTTAAGGAAAAAGCCAAAAGGAAGCAAGTCTTGAATCAGGATCCTTGATTCTAAAACTTATTCTTCTTTGAGTTGCTTGGATTAAAAAAAAATTCATTCTAGGTCAGTTTGAAAAGCCTTGAAAATTACCGGATAACAAAAACATTCACTAAGTTTGTTAGAGGCCATATCTCCCTCTGAAGTCAAGCAGAGCACGAGATTATATTTTCATGTTTATTTCCTCTGGGATAATGGGCCAAGAGTATGGTATTCTTTTTGGATTGATACAAATATGGATTGATACTTTGAACAGTGCCATTTTAAGATTTTGTACCTGTTGAGCCACTTGGTAGACTCAAAAAGAAAAATTAGTATTTAATCTCTGAATATGCAAAAATATCGGAGGCCTTCACCTAACTGTACTCTGGACTCTGCCTTTATATCTGATTTCCAAATTCTATTTCCAGAGTTGTGAGTATGGCTGCATTTGTGGTTTGGAAGGCACTGCAATACAATGAGGCACTCACAACACAATGTGGTGAGAAGCCAATGGATTTTTGAATCCATTACTATCTAGTAGAAACAAAAAGCCACTGGATTAGCACACTCAAAGGACAAAGAATTAAAAAAAAATAGCCACACAAAGCTCATCCAGGAGGCCATCTTTTTTCTATTGAGCTAATTACAAGAAAATATAATAGAGTAAGGTTTTATTAATCAAGCTCTTTTCATTCAGCCATGAAGAATGGTTAGTCAGGGGAAAAAAAAGCAAAGAGACTGTGTTAATGTAAGTCAGATAATTAAATTCAGGATCAAGCGGATCAGAGAGAAGGCCATAAAAGTCAGATGGACTTAAGAACTGAATTCCTAATTCTTTAAATTCCACACTGTTAATGGAGATGAGAAGAAAAAGAGAATTTAATAAGGGGTGTGTTTGTGTGTGTGTGTGTGTGAGTGTGTGTGTGTGTGTGTGTGTGTTAACATCAATGTGGAAGTAATTTTGAAGAGAAAAGTGAAAGGTGACATCATTCCTTTGAGGTGTTTTGGTGCATCTTGCCTTGGATGGTTCATAGAACTATGCTACACAATCCACATCATCTCTTCTCCCACCATCCCTGTGAACTCAATCAGCAAGAGCAGGCCTGGGGGACTGGATTGAGCCCTTATCACATAATTAGAGAATGACAGAACATGTCTCAAATCTCTGCTTCTGACATTCAGGTTGGTGTTTATCAAGCATAACAATTATACATGGAGAAAGGGCAGAGATGAGGTAACTAATATTGAAAGGTTTCTAACACTGCCTTCCAAAACTGGAATATCTCTGCTTTCCTTAAAATATTGAGTAAGGAACTGGAAATCACCATCACAAAACACACAGTTCTAATCTGAACTCTGATTTGCTGTGCAAACTTGGACAAAATTACTTAAGTTCTCTAAGTTTCAATTTTCTCAATAAGATGAAATACATATATTTATTTCTGTGATCAATGTGCCCTGTGCCTGTTGGAACATGTTATGCTCTAAGCCAGGAAAGGATGACTGCCATCTTAGAAGAGCTCAGTCAGAGAAGAAGGTAGATTGAATGGGATGTTAAAGTAATTGTGATGAGTGGGATAGCCTGATTCATACTGTGGCATCAGTCAGAGAGAAAGGAAGAGGCTGATAGCAGGGGCTATACTGTAGGCAAGTCCTTTAGAGAGGAGAACATTTAAGCCAAGTTTTCCAGTGTTGGTTTCCTTGGTAAACAAGTTGTTTGGGATAATGTAACAGGCTGGAACTTAGGCTCCATACAATATGGGAAAATTTATAGGAAGTGGGGTACAAGGTGCTGTGTGACCCAGAGGGCCTCCTATGTTGTGATATGAACACTGGACTCCCAGCTGATGGCTGTATCACAGTAGACTTGCCAAGACTGGAGCAATCCCACCTTGCCTCACTCATTCTAGAAGGATCACCGGAGATGGGGTGATGACTAGATTTGGGGGAGGATGAAGAATCTGAACAGAAAGACAGGCTGGAGCTTAGGTAATACTTCAGATAAGAAATGATGGGGGGAAAGGAGCCAACATCAGCAAGAAAATTTTAGACAAAGGATAACTCCTCAAATTGGGATCAAGTAGATGTCAATTTGATGGAATGGAGGTACTGAGGTTTCTAGCTTGGTCACAGATGGCAAATTGGGGGGAAAATTGAGCATTGGGACATGAACAAATCAATTCAATGACCCTTTGTTCTCTTGGAATCTAAACACTTACCCTGTAGGTTAAAATTAAATACAGACTCAAAGAAAATATAAAGGGCAAGTAAAGGTCTACTAGGCAGAGAATGGATTCAGCTAACGTATTGCATGACACAGAAGATTTCAAATAAACAAGCAGCATATTGATTGCTATCCCCACTTGCTAAACGTGTTGTTGGACCCTTCTGGTATTTTCTGTGTTCTTTGGCTGTGAAAGCTCTAATCATAATTATTAACATATTCTATGACTGGAACAGGGAAGGAGAGAAAGACACATCGATACATATACGATGTCTCTTCAGATTTCCCCATCTTTCTAAGCACACTGTGTTTGGCTGTAGTGTTCTAAGGCTCTATGGCTGAGAACACAGTGGGACAAGTGCTCCAGGAGGCTGGACAATATGGTGGTCATGAAAAGAGAGAACAACCAGCCTAATGTGGAAGTGTACATTTTCTGGCTGTCTGAAGGTCTTTATTGGGAAAAATATAAAGGAGGCACTGAGGCTTAAACTCAGGGCCACAGCAGTCTTCTTTAGCTTTTTCACTCAAGGCGAGTACTCTAACCACTTGAGTCACAGCTGTATTTTCAGCTTTTTGGTAAGAATCTCATAGGGCTGAGGATACGGCCTAGTGACAAGAGAGCTTGCCTTGTATACATGAAGCCCTGGGTTCAATTCCCCAGCACCACATATACAGAAGATGGCCAGAAGTGGCGCTGTGGCTCAAGTGGCAGAGTGCTAGCCTTGAGCAAAAAAAGAAGCCAGGGACAGTGCTCAGGCCCTGAGTCCAAGCCCCAGAACTGGCCAAAAAAACAAAACAAACAAACAAACAAAAAAACCAAGGAAAATAAATCAAATCAAAACAAAACAAAAGAATCTCACAGACTTTCCTGCTTGGACTGGTTTCAAACCATGGTCCTCAGATCTCAGCCTCCTGAGTATTAAAGGAAGGTACAAATACCTAGTGGGAAAAAAAAATGTCCTGATAATTTTTTTTAAAGCTGAAGCTATGTACAGTCAACCCACATACCCAAGATAGCAATGGAACTAAATTCTGAAGGCTGGTACTACATCTAGGTGCAAATTAAGCATAACTCAGATGAGATGGGGTATTTTTCTCCTACTCATGTTCTAGGACTGTCAGCACTCACCAAATGCATTTCCCTGCTACTGCCCTGTCCTAGGAGAACGGGAAAGAATATCAGCCATACAATGTGGTGAGAAGCCAAGCTGTATTCTAACTTCTGAGATGAAGTATAAAAAAGTGAGGATGGAGGTTGAAGGTGTGTTCTACCTGTTTATATGTTGTATATTGTATAGGATGGAGTGTTTTGTATATTGTCAGTATATTTCATAGGTTGGACATTTCCAATGATTTCAGATAATAAGATTAACAAGGCAAATCCACTTAGGATCACCAAAATCTCAAGGTCAATTTCCTAAGTATTCACAGAAGACATTCAGCAGTACCATCTTTTACCTCCAGGTGGCAGCAACTTTCTTCTGATCTTTCCATGGTTGCCTTTAGCCTTTGTTTCCTACTTCCAATACAATTCCACACCTCTTGTCTTTTACAAATAAATATTTCACTGCCAGTGCAGTTTGGGGAAGATTACTGTAAGTCACATTCACTGTAAGAAATCAGTCCATTCTTTGTAAAGCTACAGGATTCTTCAAAGAGCACAAAATGATTTAGGTTTAAAGTGAAATAACAGTATGGTATTTTCTTTTCCTTCTCCATTCCTGCAAACTGCAAATGCCCTGCAAATGCTAAGAAACAGCAATGCTCCTTTAAGGACCTCTAAAAGAAATAAAAAAGCAATGAGTAGAGCAATGAGAAAATATTTGGAACTGAAGAGATTTCTGTTTCATAAGAGTATTCAATCCTATGAGTAACTTAAATGGATGCTTTTCTACAGGATGAAACTTGATATGCCCATTTGCAAAGGTGTTCCATATAGATTATAGGATGGAAGAGAGGAACTAATGGTCACACAAGATGACAATGCAGTTACCTTTCTGGTTTATTTGGATTTCACAGAAACAAAAGAAACTGGCTTCATGTGTAGAAGTACCATAAACCCCTGTGGAATCCATATTTACCTACTGCCTAAAACATATCCAGGCTCAGGATTCTAAATTATTAAGAGTTAAGAAAGGCTCAGGAGACCTGAGTAAATTATAACCTCATATGAGACTGTAATAAATGCTAAGAATGTCAATAAATCACTTGGGTAGTACGAAAGAGATTTCTTTTATGTAAAGTTGTGATCAAGGGCTAATATCAATGAACTTCCTTTAAAGAGATATAAGCTTGTATTCTATGGAAAGGACTAACTCATACATATTCCAGCCAACACCCAATTTGAAGAGTTTGGGTCAGACATTCCTTCCTTCCTTCATTCATATAAGACAAACAGTGAAATGCAGAAATACAAAAATAAGAATGTGATTAATGAAATGTAGGAATCTAATTAGTGCCAGTGCCAAACTGATCCCAGAATTCAAGCCTGGTGACACAGTTTATGCATTTCACAAGTGGTACTTCTGCTGTTTATTTTACATCTAATTGCAATCATTCACTAGATAGCCTGGGGTGATCTTGAACGCATGACTTTGATGCCTCAGCTTCCCCAGTGCTAAGATTACAGTTGTGTGCCACCATGCTTAAAGATTCATTTTAATCTCTTTATTTTTAAAACTATCTTTATAGTTATACAAAGGGGTTTCCATTCTACATGTCTGTTTTTAAATATACATCTTCATCAGTATCACTCTTCCATTATTTCTCCATCCCTCTCAAATGGATGCATTTTTAAACAGATGATTCAAAGTCAGATTCTGGAGAAATGAAACTTCTAAATAATTAGGACCAAATGTTCTTTAAGTTTCAAGGTGGAAGTGTTTTGAGTCTATTTTGTTTAAACATCTTATGCCCTTGGCTATTCAATAGCTAAGAGTAAGACTTGAGAACCATCAACTTACTTTAGTTTTCTAGTCCTCTTCTGTGTGTTTTTGTTTTGTTTTGTTTTTAAAGCAGTCCAGGGTTTGAACTCAAGGTCTTGATCTTGTTAGTCAGTGCTTTACCACTTGAGCCATGTCCCTAGCGTTTTTTGCTTCTTTTATTTTTTGAATAGCATCTCTGGCTTTTTGTTGTTGTTGTTTGCCTGGGCTGGCCTTAATCCATAACCTTCCTACTTAGCTTTCTGTGTTGCTCAATTACACACAAGGACTGGCAGAGCTGTCTTGTTTGCTCAGATAAGTTCTCATGATGCCCATGATGACTTCAAACCATGGTCCTCTCAAATGATATGTTAGTTAGGAATCACAGAATATCCGTATCATTGAAAAGGTAAGAAATTATAGCCTCCAAGGGAAAACGTTTAAGTTCCTAACTCTGTGAAAGTTACTTTCCTTAACAGCACTTTCCAGTTTTTCCACAGAAGGGAAAATATGGAGCGCAGTCTGTTCCATCCTTGTCTGATACTAGCCCTGCCTTTGCCTTTGGGGCCTTTTTCCTCATGTGACCTTATGAGTTTTGTTAATCAAGTGCCCTTCATCTATAAGCCAAGTACAACTGAGGCTGGGACCCACTTCTCTGATCATATTCTGGATTCCAATATTGTGATTTTTGAAGAGATGACATACAAAAGTTGAACAATTGCACTCGGGGCCTGTGCCTTCTCATTAAATCCTGCCTCCTGGAAATCCTGGGTCCTGGCCTAGTTCTAGTTATCTGTAGGTTCTCCTCAGCTCCATAGCCTCCCATGGCCCTGAAAATTTGGTTAGGTCCATTAGCCACCTTCACTTCCAACAGAAGAACTCCATCCAATAGAGACAAGGATGAATGAAAATTCAGATACTGAAGAAAAATGACAGATTACAGCAGGATCAGATGTGTTCAATCTCTCAGTAGCCTTGGTATGATTCTTGGGTTTGTTTATTCTTCTTTATTATTATCTTTTAGTTGCACAAATGAATTGACATTTAACAAAAGCAGTTTATGAATACAACCCATCTTGTTCAGTGTCACCTATTTCAACATTCTCACCTTTCCCTCCCTCCCCTTTACCAGTTAAAAATTTTTTTTTTGTGCCAGTACTGGGGTTTGAACTCAGAGCCAAGGTATTCCTTCCTTAATCTTTTGCTCAAGGCTAGTGCACTATTACTTGAGCTACATCTCCACTTCCAAAATTTTGATGATTAATTGGAGATAAAGAGTCTCAAGGACTTTCCTGTGAGTGATGGCTTTGAACTGCAATCCTCAGACCATAATCCTGAGTAGCCAAGATTACAAGCAGGAGCCACTAGCAGTGCCCAGCTAAATACCTACTTTTAATAGAAAAGTTATCTCAGAATTGGTGACCTTTATAGTCCAGTATTATCTTCTAGCCCTTATTCTCATATAATTAAGAAAATAATTACAAAAAAAATAACCTTTGTAACTTTCTTCCCCCACATAAAGTTATACTAGAAACAAAACCATCTACAACTAACAGGAAGGCAAACCACTCTTTCATCTTGCTGAAATTTGATTTGAGAATTAAGACTTGCCTGGATGTTTTCTGTAAGGAAAACCTGGAAGGTGGTAGCCAAGTATAAGATCTACATAATTGTCACCTAGTTAAATCTGGGAAAATGGTCCAAGTTATTAAACTATTAAGTAGTTGACACTTCCCTGAAGCATACAAAGAAGGTGGGAATGTGAAAGATTTAAGATGAAGCTTCACCTATGGGCACTGACTTTTTCTAGAGAACAGAGAAAGCAGCTTTGATAATGAAATCAATTATAGTCTAGTCCATTTTTCCAGTCTGTTATCAAACACTGGGGAGAGTATTTCCATACCAAACCTCAAAGCAACCTTTTGATTATTTGCCAAAACATATGGGTTAAAAAAAACCCAAAACACCCACTACAGAAGAGGGTAGATGACTACAGCCTTGATATTGAATGGATGTATGTGAAAATGGAACTAGGTAACTGGGGGGGACTGTGGAGTTGGGAGAGATAGGAAGAATGATGACATTGATCAAGATGCATTGTAGTCATAAACTGTTAGGTTGAATTGAAACCACTTTGCACGACTACTTAAAGGGAATTGAAAACACTGAAAAACAAACATGGAGAGTAGTGTTTGGGGAGCACCTATCCAAGTTGCTCTGTAAGTCAGAAAGTAAGGCAAGAAGAAATTCTGACTGTGACTACTGAGTAGTCCATGGTGAATATGTTGGCAGGTCATTTGGGGGCCTGTCAACCTATCAGTGGGAGCAGCAATGTCTTTATCAAGCTTTCCCTGATTCTCATGCCAGCCAACCACATCAATCAAATGGGCGGGGCGGGGGGGGGGGGGTTGTTCCCCAGGCAAAGGCCTTCTGCTTAACTCAAGACCAATTAAACATTCATCTTACTTAACTGTTAGCACTGCTCCTTTTCCCCCCACTAGTAAGCAAACCAACATGGTGGAAATGCCGAAGTGCAGGTGGGCGGAGACTGGGATTCAGGCCCAGCATTGATTGGCATGTTACATTTGTGTCTCCTGGCCTCCATTCCTATGCAGTAAGTAAGGAACTTGGCCTGAACCTGTAATGCTGACATTTGCTTCACAGATCTGAAAGTGGTGATTTGGAAAAACACTGTCTTTTCTTTAAAGGACTGCTTGTATTTAGGGTTTCTCAGATGCTTCCAATATTAATAACTCTATCTAACAAGGCTCTGGCACCTTCGTCTAGAGGATAAAGCAATAAAGAATGGGGGAAAAATGGATACATGAGAATTTTCTGATTTTTATGGGACAAGTGCATCCTAGCTATATCCATCAGAGACCTTAAAAATGTTTTCAACTGCATGTGCATAAATATTTAACTTCTCTGCAGTACCATTTCCAACATGTGAAAAAGACACTTCCTGCCCTTTACAAAAATTTGTGACTTTTACACATCCAATTGCATAGAGACTGTGTTATAACTACAACTTTTTTGGTGTATGTGGCTACATAAAGTCTTGGGTATATTTTTATGAAATAAATCATAACTGCCACTGGCTAGAGAAAACTTCCATTTTACAAATGATAATTCCTATGAATAGGCAGAAATGCTTTATTTTCCATGTCAGCATTAAAATAGCCCTTCAAGTGACATCCACAATCTCTATTATGTAATGGCACTGGGTAACTGTTTTGGGGACATACCACCATCACCATCATCGTCACCACTAACAATGCATGATAAATACCCAACTCCTCTAACCCTTTCATAATAGCCCAGGGTAGAGCAAGAGGAGGAAGAGAAATGAGAAGCTTAAGGTGCAAATAGACATATGCTTGTTTTTGAACTACTTGTTTGGATCCTAGACATATTTGGAGCCTTATATCAAGGCCTCATTACTACAGTTATACACACAAGCTCTTTAGTTTTGACCTTGTTTTTCATTGAGGGAATGGGCCAGTCATGACTAATATTAGCTTTGGAACTCAAGATCCTTCCACCTCTTCCTTCTAAGGAGCGATGATTGTAAGTATGCACCACTCCACCTGAACAGGATCATTCTCAATCATTGTGATTAACACCACTAAATCTGGAACTTGGCACTAGAGGAGCCTATACAATAAGTCTCAATAACCTCCCATTAGTTTGCCCAATATATTTATCTTCTCATGGTTATCTGCCCATAGAGATTCAATGTTCTTTTCTTTGTGTTTCATCTCTTCTTTAAAAAAATCTCATTATGACAGAGCTGGGGATATGGTCTAGTGGCAAGAGCGATTGCCTCGTATACTTGAAGCCCTGGGTTCGATTCCCCAGCACCACATATACAGAAAATGGCCAGAAGTGGCACTGTGGCTCAAGTGGCAGAGTGCTAGCCTTGAGCAAAAAGAAGCCAGGGACAGTGCTCAGGCCCAGAGTCCAAGCCCCAGGACTGGCCAAAAAAAAAAAAAAAAAAAAAAAAATCTCATTGTTCTTTAGGTCAGTCCCAACTATCAGTCCAAGTGGCTTTTCTTCTGTTCATCTATGTCCCTTCATTTTTTTCTCCAGTTCTGCTGTCTTTTCTCAGTCTAATTAACAGAGCTTGCAGCCAATGAGCCTAAACTGGTGGAGGAAAAACAATTTCCCCATTCTCTTACAACAGCTATTACATCAAGGAAGGCATAGTGAGGCCCACACAAGGCCAATGGTGAAAGAATAAAGACAGGTTGATGCACATACAAAAAGGAAATTTTTAAGTTGGATCCCCAAGCACTCCTCAAATCAGTAAATTCTTCTTCTACACTATGTTGACCCCGAGGGAGACATTCGGAGAGACAGTGTTCGTATTTGGCATCACCACTCCATTAGTTAATTCTGTGTTAAACAGTGAGTCACATAATGAGCTGACTTTTTCATTTGTTTTGGTGCTGTCTATTGAGGCTTGAACTCAGGGCCCAGGTGCTGTCCTTTAGCTTTATTCACTTGAGGGCTAAATTGCTTTACCACTTTAACTACAGCTCTACTTCTGGTTTGATGGTTGTTACTTGGAGGTAAGAACCTCAAGGACTTTTTCTGCCTTGGCTGGCTTTCAGTAACACTCTTCAGGGCTCAGCCCTCTGAATAGCTAGGATTACAGGATGGAGCCACTGACTCCTGGCTTCGATTATACCTACTGGGATGCTAACCACCAAGCTGGAAGTCTTCTAGGAGTTAGCACAGCAGCTCACCCTCACTTCTGTCACTGGATCCTTTCAACCCTTTTATTCTCATGTGCTAACACATTTTCTCTTGGTTTTAGCAGATTTTGTTTGCCTTGAACAGACATTCTTGTCCACACATTTCTTCAGCTCCAAAGGAAATGTTGCCACACAAAAGAGGCCAGCGGATGTCACCTCTCAGATCAACAGAAGACAAAAGAAAAACATGACTATAGTTTATTTAAACTCTCTTTTCTACAATAATAAACACTGGCTTGGTATCTGTCAAGCACCGCCAATGATTTTCAGAACAGACCCAAATGTCATGCATTGCCTGTCTATACACAACTTCAGAGCAGAAATTCAAGCCTTTTCATCTTTTCCTGAATTGCAACTGCTTACTTGATGAACTGATTAGAGCACTTCCTAACCCAGCTTCCTCAAATCATTGTTCCTAACTGGTAAGTATAGTGGATGTAACTCAAGCCAGAATCAAACTCAACAGCTAATTCTATAAATGATCCCCAACTTCTATTATCATGAGATCAGATCAACGGTTTCTCTTCCTTCCTCACTATTAGTAGATGAGTATTTATACTTGCTGAATTTTTCAGAGCTAATATTTCACGAAGAAGTATCAAGTGTTTATCATTTCACTAAAAGCAGATACTAGGTGATTCACAGGGCTTCTCTACAGCCAGGTGATTTATTTCCATATACCACAGTCAAAGTATTTACCCGAGGAAGATTCAAGATGGCATAGACCACAGAAATTGTGGTAACTCTCAACCAAATAAGGTGTGTACGTACTAAATGTGTGTACATTTGGCTAGAATCAATTCAGAAATGTCTCCAGGACTCCCTATGTCTAATTCAATCTGTGAAAGACACCAGCTCAACTCACTGCTTTCCCTACTAATTACAGGTCTTTACTAAAAAAAACAAAACAAAAAAAACTTACTGCTCTGGAATAGGTCTTCTTTATTTTTCCTGGTGGTTAGAATCCAATGCAGGGTATTGTACATGTGTCTATCACTGAGCTACACATCTAACCTCTGGAATATGTTTTCAGACAATCCTTTCCACTTCATGCTTATTTCTCCCTCTACTATAACTCTCAAATTGGTCTTACATATAGCTAATAATTTTTCTGTATATTACAGCGTAAATATACTTCCTTACAATATTATCCAAATGTATTCTTATCACATAATGCATACATGCATGTATGATATCAATGTAACACATCCAGGGAAAAGATGTCTCCGTGTGTCTCTCTGTCTCTGTCTCTCTCTCTCTCTCTCCTCCCACCTATAAGGTGTACTCTCTCTCTCTCTCTTTCTCTCTCTCTCCCACAAGGTAGCACCTTAAAATCATGTTTTATTTATTTTTCTGATCTAGTGCTTTCAATGGTATCTGGAACTGTAAATAAATGTTGTTAAATAAATGAAAGTTGGATTTTCTCAAAGCTAATAGTAAAACACCTTTTGTTTCTTGAGGATTATTTCTCTGGAGATAAAAGTAGTCTAAACTTACTAACCAAACGACATGCTATGAATTATGCAGAAATAAGCTATCATTATTCCAGTAAGTCCAGAAAGAAAAGGAGAAGAGAAAACCTGTTATTTACTCAGTGTTTCATACTAAGCCATTGAGAACAACGTGGCAGATGCTGGGTCTCAGGACTGATGATTTTATTCTCTGCTGGTTGGCTTGGTTTGTGTTGTGTTGCTCATTTGATCAGCTAAATAAATGAAGTATGCTCTAATATGTAATAAAGTTTCTTTAGTACAATATGCCTTGTACTGAGGAGGAATATAAATGTCATGCACTCCAAAAATGATTTGATTTTTTCTTTTCTTTCCATATAATAACTATCAGCATTATTTTTCCTTCCACTTTCCAGGTCTGATGGGACAATGCTTTGGCTACTCTAAGAGACCAAAAGGATGCCTGGCTTTTAGGCATTGTATAATTTATGGCCCAGTCCTCTGGGTTATAATTCTCTCTCCATGGAAAAGAAAAGCATAATATTTAACAACATCACCAAGCTATTGTGCAGGTTAATTAGATTTAATGGAGAACAGGAGGAGAGCTGATTATGTACTGTTCAAATTCAAAGTGGCATTATTTTGTGTCCAAAAATAATCATGATTTAGGTATAAAATTAATTTGGAAATTCAATCTTTGGTAATCATCCTCCCATACTTTTTTTTAATCTCATAAAAATCTCATTCTAGGCAAAATTTAAAGAAGTAAACTGAGAAATTTTGTGAATTCCCAAGACATGGGTAATTTCTTTCTTTACTTTTAATGAAATACTAAGTGTTTTGAAAGCTTAACTGTGTGGCAAGAGTAATATAATAAACATTTGTTTCATATGAAGCATCCGTAGGACACTAAGTTGGTTGCCTTAATGAAGTTTCATAGTTGAAATAACTTTTGAGGTCACTTCTGGTTAAGTTCTATTTGGTCTTTTGTTTAAGAACTAGTTAAAGAAGACCTTAGAGTTCCTCAAACTAGAAAACAAAATCTAGATATTCAAGGTTGAGGAAAATAATCATCTAAATAATAATCATCAAAATTAAATTTTCACAAGAAGTTGAAACCTCAGGAAAATCTGAATTGTGGACTAAGATTTACTGAGAAGTGGGAAATATTCTTTAAAAGGTATAAAAATTGATAATCTTGGAAAATCAGATCATATTTGTTAGGAAAAAGATTTTGCATGTTTGGTATGTATAGGCTGGAAGGGAAATGTAACACTTTTTATTTAGAGTTTAAGGAACAATACACAGTCTAGTTAGTAGAAATGTATTCTTTGTACTGCAACAGGAATAATTCAGTTTGAATACAACCCTACCAGAGCTTTCCATGAGATTGTAGAAGATTATACTCATAGTGCAGTTTGCATACTCACCAAGCAAACTTCTGGTTATTCATTCGATTTCCCCGGACCCTTGATACTGGGGATGGATGTACCCTGTAAGCAGAAAAGAATAACACAGTCATTAAGGACTTCTGTTTTATAAATAACAGGTTTCCTTCGCAGAAAAATCCTTCAGAACTTGATCATTTCTTAGTAAGCAGACACACATTCTGTGCCTTGTATACCTTTAAGAGACCTTTTTCCCTCTTTACCACTCCCAAGATTACTAAGCTTTGGCAGAACCAAAAGTTTCAATGAACTGACCCCCAGTGCATAGTTACTGAAGACCGGATTCTTGCCAGAAGCAAGAATGGGCACTAGTTACATGCAGTGCCGTGCCTGCTGTCAATGAGCTCTCTTCAAGCCTGTTGCTTAAAGGGACATCTGAAGAGAAAATGACCCTTCCCTTCACTCAGCTTCTAGATTTAAGCCCCCAAAAGGAAGGAAACTTTGCTTGATACCCAAGAACACAGTGTGTGGGAATGGGAGAGCAAGGAAAAGGGAGCAGGTATTCATAGGAGAAAGGTTTTGGGGAAGTGATGCTCTCCCAGTTTGGTTTGAGAAAGGCAGAGCCAATTCAGAGTCAATTGAAAACTTTACGCAGATGAGGGAAAGTGAAGAACACAAGGCACCACAAGTTTCCAGAACTGGAGGCCTACAGGGCTGGAGTTTAAAGCTTTCAGGATATGCTGAGGTCCTCCCATCCGAGGCCAACTATCAGATACCTCCATCTCTTCCTGTGTTTCCAACTGGCAAAGTGGCCTAGTTACTGCTTCACCATAACCCACTTCCTGCTCCTTAGGATTTGTGAGATCCAGGTAGCCTTTTAGCGTGTGTTATCTTCACTATTTATGCTTTGGATATTATTTGTATTATTTTATTTCTTATTGTCATTATTAAGGTGATGTACAGAGGAGTTACCATTTCATAATTCAGGCAATGAGTACATTTTACCCTTTCCTTCACTTTCCCCCTCCCTATCCTGCCTACAAGTTGCACAATTCATTTTCAACACAGTGTCTACTGAGTCAGATATTATTTTATTTGCAACAAGGATAGAAAGATGACAAAGATTTTAAACTGGTATTAAGGTCCAGTAAGAACCACTGACTTCTCATTGCTGTTCAACAAGTAAAAATCATGTCAAAACACGGAAGACACATTAGCCACAAACCTGGAGAGCCTGACCTCAACTCTACACTGGGAAAGCTCATTTCTTTTAACATCCCTTATTAATATTCTTCCTCACAGGCTTCTCAATGGCTGCTCCAGAGGGGCTGCTAGGCACAGATTTTCTGCCCTGCATGGGGGGGAGGGTGTTAACTATGCAGAAAGATGAAGGGAGGGAGGCCAGACAGCCCCTCTGGTAAACTGCCTCATTCAAGTGAGACCCACTTCCTGCTGCTTTGCAGGAACAAGAGTCACCTGTTGGTCTTGGCATCTGGCCAAACTGGGGCCTTGGGGAAATGACAAACTCAGCTAGAAATGAAATGAAAGCCAGCTCATATTCTGCTACCCCAAATGGAGAGACTGAGGTTGGGGTGGGGTATGGGGGGGGGAGAATGGGAAGGGAGAGGGGCAGACAAAGAGACACAGAGAGAGGAGAGAAGCAAAATGTGTGAGACATAAAATAGATAGCAAAACTAGGTTTCCCTCTTTTTCAAACTTAATCCTCCTCAAGATAGGCATATGAGCCTCCAAATTTTAACACCCCGGCCTAACGGGAAATGCTAGAAACCTTTGCTCTACCCCTCACTGAAGGTCAGCATCCTATTTATTACATACGCTTTGGGGAGCCCCAAATACTTAGTTTTTAGTTCACTTTATATCCATTAAATCTTTATCCCTACTCTTGCTCCCTCTTTAAATCAAGTAGTACAAAGAAACTGTTTATTGTCAGTGTGGTCAATTTGCTTGCAATATTTTCTTATTGGTGCTGAGCCTCGAACCCTTATTTGGTAGGTGGAGGAAATAGGAGTATTTAATGAGTACTTACAATATTCTCTAGGCATTTGCATCTTTAAGGAAAAAATTCATTGATCACAGATCAAATACCACAAGTACATAATTTCTGTAATGCTTTAGCAGTCTTCAGAATAGAACTTCCCATTGTGTGTGTGTAACCAAATAGTTGTATGATTTCCTGAATTAAAATGAGGAATCAATATTTTTCTTTTTCAGAAGGAGTTCACTGATAATACATTGCGCGTTTCCACACTAAACAGACCAAAACCCATACACTCCAGCCACCCCTTAAATTTTATTTCTTTAAAAGGGTATTCAGTTTTTGTGAGCATGGTTTGTTAACTGGGATGCTTTTGCTCTCATCTGCCTTCTTTCCACATATAGCATCCAGGCAGGTAGCAAATTCAAAACCCCAGTAGGAGAAACCATCACCTAATCTGCATGTCATGCATTATTCATGACCTCCTGATTTCTGCACCTGCACCTAGGCAGGAAGCTTGCAGGGAATGCTCATTATTCTTCCCTTAGCTCCACACAGACTGGATTACTGCTCCACCACTTTGTTCTGTAACTAAGGGTGTAGGCCTTAGAACCAGTTGCTGGATCTGTAAGTAAGTGGTTTAGGCCCTAAAACCAATTGCTAGATATGAAAGAAAAAGACACACCAGTGGCTGAAAACAAAGACAATCTGGTTGTTTAACACACCAGATACTCCAAAGTGATCTACTGGGAGTAAAATCGTGTATCAGATGCAAATATTCACATATAGTGATTTATGTCACGTAAAAGAAAATGAAGTTATGTCATAAAATCCAGCTATACCAATTATTCTATTTCTATGTACTTATTCATCTGGGACTGAGAATATGTTAATGACTGGACACAGTTCAGGGTCATAATTTACTTTTCTGGATAAGTATGTAAGAACTTTTTAGATGTCTATATATAAAAATGATTATTCCCTCTTTGGGTATAGGCACCAAACACCTTATTCTCAAATGCTGTGACTTAACAGTTAAGAGAATATGACTGCTCCGTTTGCTCATCATTTTGGTCATCTATCTGGATGTCTGGTGGTTGGAGGGAGGTTGCTCAATCTGGACCCTCAATGTAATTACAGACCACTAGTGCTTGCTGGGTAAGGATACTGGGTCCAATCTCCTTATGACCTTTACTAATCCTACACTCAAGGAGAATGGGGATGAAGCAGTATAGACTACCAACGATGTGACCCGCTTTTTTGGAACTGAATCCCAGATTCTCTAGTTGCTAACAGGGTCATCTCTGAGCAAGTCCCTTCACAAGTCTTGTGCTTCATTTTCCTCAAATGTCCAAGGGGAGGTAATGCAATAATTCGCTGCCATTCTCTGACCTACTTTGTTTGCTTATGGGTCTAAGACTCTTCCACTCATTCTAGATAGAAAGACCCTGCCATAAAGCAGAATCAATGAATATACACCAATGAGAATCTAAATAAATAACTGTTGCTGGGTTATTTTCCCCTTAATGTATTACAAGTACAAGAACAGTTTACCCCAATTATGCTTCTACATGGCTAGCTGTCCATGCTTCATCAAACTGATGAATAGTTTGGTAGCTCACCCTGAGTCTATAGATTATGATAAAATAAATTGTACAAAGCTTTTCTCTTGCTAAGCTACCTTTTGTTATAAGGGTGTCTGCCAGGACCCTTAATGATGGATAACACAAGGATTCACCCACTTTTCCAGCCCTTCAACTTAAGTCTTCCCAATCCTAACCTTTCTCTGAACAAAAACTAGTTGTCCTTCTGTATCTTCTCAATATTCAGTGCACAAACACTACCACAGTAAGCCACTAAGCATACATGCACATGTACATGCACATCTTAAAACTATATCTATCTTTAAATTACATATATGGTGATTGTGTGTGTACATGTGTGTGTATATGTGCATGTGCATGCGCACACCAATCCTGGGGCTTAAAATCAGGGCCTGGGCAATGTCCTTGTACTTTATTGTCCAAGGCTCGCACTTGAGCTCCATGTCTGGCTTTTTGGTGGTTAATTGGAGATAAAAGAATTTCGCAGACTTTCCTGCCTGGGCTAGCTTCAAGCCTCAACCCTTGGATCTTAGCCTCCTGACTAGCTAGGATTACAGATGGGAGCCACTAGCCACAGCTACATATTCCTTAAAAATATATTTCTAAAACTTATCTGTTCATCCCTCTTAGAATTCTTCTCTTATGAAAAGGCACCATGTTATTTTTGGAATAATCTGAATTAAAACACCTTATAGACTTCATGTTGTGATCATTGATTTTACTGTTTATTCTTACTCTTATTCAAATGCCATAGAATTTGGAGAGAGTAGGGTAAATGTGTTAAAAAAATTATAAAAGGAACAATAATGTTTATTTCTACCACACATGCACATAGGTGAAAGGGAACATTTGGTGAATAATTACAGCCTCCTAATGAATCCCAGCCCCACCTTCCACCATCTTGCTTGCTCTCTGTGGGGCAGAGATGCTGGACGTTTCTCCCTCCATTCTCACATGGCAGATGATGCCCATCTGTGGAGGCCATCTCCAGGCTTCAGGTCTGGGATAATATGGTTTTAGTTCTACCATGAAGTGGGAACTTGGTATGTGGCAGATGAAGATTCCATGTGTTAATACTCTTAGTTTGTTTCATCTGTCTCACAATTCAAAGTAAGCATCAAGACTATCAAGTTATATTTTCTCCTTTTGCTCACTATCAAGACTGCTTTACCTGGTGCCAGGTAGACATGCAACAGAATACTCTTATATAATTATCGCTATTTTTCCACTAACTCTAATGTCTAGAATGAATAGCAAAAGCCATGTCTCAATCACGACGCACCCTCAGGACTTAGCGTAACACACAGTCCATGGTAGGCACATAATAACCATTTATTAAGCAAATAAAGTGCAGACAAAGATACACGTTTTTATATGAGCTACTTCACTATGCTCATTGAAGACTAAGAAAGGGTCCTTACTTACCAGCAACTTAGAGCTCCTTGAGATAAAAAGGAAGCAAACATCATAAACATGGGAAGGAAAATAAGAAGGGGTTTTTTAATTTCCTAGAAAAACAGAGGGGTTAGTATTCATCCAAACCATGAACAACCAGAGATTTCAAGGAGAGCACTGAGTACATGGAGAGTAAGTATACTTCCAGAGACAGAATCTGAATTGATAGTGCAAAGACACTTTAAGAAGAGGTACTGAATGTGTCATCTAGCCAAGAAAGTGTACTGCAGGTGTGTGTGTGTGTGTGTGTGTGTGTGTGTGTGTGTGTGTGTGTGTATAATTCAATATGGCTAGAGGGTAATATTTCTTAGACGTATTTGTGGAGGTAAAGTTGAATGTTAAGACAGGATGTGAATACAGAGTCATCCATACATGTCTATGGAGTTAGGAACTGGGGAGGGGACCTCTATCACTTAGAGCTGTACATACATACATAAAAGATACCTTGTATCTCTTATTTAGCAAACTCGGTTGCTTACTAATTCAAATATAAATTGAACACTGGGCTTAAGTAGACACTGGTTTCGACCACCAAGGGAATTCAGGCTGTTACATGCTGTGACTCTGTTGGAGGAGTAGATACTGTATTGATTATGACATGGGTCCTGACTTCAGGAAGCCCACACTGCCGTGTGAGTTTACAGGAACAATCGGCAATGTGGTGGAGAGACATGTGAACTGATTCACTGCTATGGTGGAATCGGAATGAATCTTTAAAACATGCATGCAAGTTTCTCAGGTTGCCAAGGCACATTTTAACGGATAAATTTCTCTGAATGGAAGAAAGAAGAGCCAGTTCCTTCTACAGACATGGAAAGCCAGTAAGGTTAGAAACAGAGACAAGAGCAAAACTGTAAACTGGTGTAGCTAACTGGAGTAAAGGAACTGGTAGGCCTGGAGGAAAAGGAGAGTAGAGGTTTGTGTAGTGTGCTAAGTAGTTAACTTAAAGAGAATGAATAACTACCAAAGGATTTTATGATGAGATCCAGTACAACCAGATTTATATAGTGGACTATTAGCAGTGTGTAGAGTGGCCAGAAGAGAATATGTGACACAGGAAGACTGCTGGAGAACTAGGGTAGTAACATATGACAATTGCAGATGGCACTGGGGAGAGGGTGGTGGATGGGGGGGAGGGGAGAGGAAGAATGAAAACAGATGTACTCACATTGAATAAGTGCTACTGCTGTACACAGTGGCACACACCTATAATCTCACTACTCTGGAAGTGAAGAGGAGTTTGAGGGATGAAGGATAACCTGGGATAACAGGCTACATAGGGAGCTATTGTCTCAAACAAAAATCCCCAAAGCTGAGGATGCAGCTTAATGCTAGCGCACTTGCCTATCATGGACAAGAAGCTGAGTTTAATCTGGAGTATAACAGAGAGTTATTTGTGGGGTCACATGAAAGGATGGTTGGGAGGAGATCCTACCATGGTGGACTGTGATTCCTCTTGGACAGTGGGGAGATATCTGCAGTGGTTGAGATATCTGGAAAATTCCAATGGTAGAGGGCTAAATCCACAAACTTCACACACAGCTGATCCACAGCGGGAACCACCTGCTGCCTGGGCATGGGATACTGGGGATCAAAATGAAGGTCACATTGCCCTGCGGTAAGTGGCTTCTACCTGGCCAGGTAAGCCTTGTAAAGCCCAAGATAAGGTACCACACACCCCTCTGCCCTGAAAGGGTCTATCACTTTTTGATCTGTAGAAGAAAAAGTGACAAATAAATGGGTACTGTGGTAAAACTAGTGAAAATGCACATATCGTCTATAGTTCATTGACATGTTGAACCAATGGTAATTTCTTGCTTTGAATAACTCATTGCATGAGTATTTATGTGAACTATCTGTAGTATTTTTGCAACTTATAAATTCTAAAGTCATTTAAAAAATTATGTATGTCTTTCCCAATGCCATTTCTTCCCTAGGATAAGACCATGTATAATAAACGTCGTCTGGGAACTACTACTTGCCTGTTTTCCTTAGTGATGTGTGTTTCATTGCTTTCAACGATGATTATCAGTGTATTTGCAAATATAGTGGTTTGTGTGCATTCTCTTATTTGTTTTTTAAAGTAATGACTTAATCAGCTCTCCTGTTATACATTCCTGGTTTTGGTAGGTGCTAGGTTCAAAATCACAGAATCAGGAGAAGGTTCAAAGTAGGAGAAAGCATGGAACAGGAGAAGAAAAATGAGGACGAAAACAAAAACATGAATAAAAATGACACTACTGTGAATTTTTTTTGGGGGGGAGAGGATTTAGATTTTATTTACAGGGCAATATAACTTATGTTGTGGAAAGGATATTTATCCTAGAAACAGAGATCTGTTTTGAACTGAGATAACCTGATAATCACTTTAATTTTCCCACTTTATCTCTCTTATATGGTATCTTTCAGTATTTATAGGGTGCATTAAGATTCTAGTCTTCTTTTATGTGAATTGAAAGACTCTGATTTAGTTATTTGCATTGCATTGGCAGATATTCTGATTGGTAGTTATTCTATTAGTACCCTTGGTTACCAATTTTTATTTACTGAGGTCTACTATAGTGTAAGAATTACATCAAAGCCCTTTGCTAGTTTTGGCTCATTGATTTCCCCCTCTCCCCAGCCCCCAGTTTTCATTACCATCAATTAGTTACAAGGTAGTCTCATTTTAATCTGTCAAATGCATATCCTTATGTGCATACAATGTTCCTTGATTAAATTCACTCCCCCTATTACAGTCCCTCCCCTCCCCCAGACTTCATTAATTTTGCTATTCCGTAGTACACCGAGTATGTAACATTGGCATTTTTAAAATCCAAAGTAGACATATTCAAATTCAGTACTTTTAAAAGAAACGGTTAATAGCACCATTTGTCCTTGGAGTAGGACACACATTTTTATATTATTTGGTTCACGGGCATAATGAAGATGGCATAAACTACATTCCACGTATAAGCCATCTCTAAGGGAAAACAGTGTAGCTTGTATTTTGCTCTCAATAAGAGCCCAACTGCTAGACAACTCCAATCTAGCATTAAACATAATCATTATCTTCCTGTGTTCAAAAGGAAGGAACTGTCTCTTTCCGTGTGTGTGTGTGTGTGTGTGTAAATAGTGACTTGTTTCTCTTTAAGTAAGCACCAAATAAACAGAGGAAACAGAATCCAAAAAGTGTCTCCACTGCTGCATGGCAGAGCCATTAGCAGCTGTGGTAGTCTCGCTGCCAGTACTGACAGCCAAGGAGCCTGGAGAAAGGAAATGGCTGCCAGCACCTGAACTACCAGTTTATAGGGAGACACTTGACTTCAGAACTTTGCACGTGAAGATAAGAACTGCCAAAGATACCAGTCAGTACCTCCCAGACTCAAGGTGCTGGTGCAAACCAGCCAGGAAACTGGAAGTACCACAGGCCAGCCCAGCAAGGGGACTAGATGAGACCATCGAACTCACTACACATCACATTTCCAAGACACACTAAGACTCCCACAACTGAGCAATGCGGCTTAGAGAAGTCACAACCAGATTCAGCATTCTTTCTTCTGCCCATTTCCAGCCACTGGTGTTCTGTTTACCTTGCTTCTTGTCGCACAGGCCAATGGGGGTATGGATATAGAGTTTACCCTGCAGAAATACATTATCAGCTCTTCTTACATTAACATAGCTAACTCAGAGCACAAGTGACCTAATTATTTAATTTTCATATTTTCTCTATTCTCGATGTTTATGAAGTATCTAATCCTTGCTAGAATCAAGAGGAAAGATAAACTGGAAAGAACTGACTTGAATGTATAAGACTCTGCTATGTTCAATATGCCCACCAATCAATGCAGGTAATATAAAAGCAATCAAGGATTCAGGGCCTGACCTTAATAAAGTTAACAGTCCAACCGGTTGGTAGAAATTTGAGAAAAGTTGAAGAATATTAAGGTTCAGAATATGCAATTCTGTAGATAGCTGTTTCAGAAGATAACCAAAAGCACAGATTACTGGAAGAAGGCAGTAGAAAGAGAGAAAAAAAATGCCTTCAAGTTAATTGGGCAATGGCTGAGTCTCATTAGCGCTATGCAGAGGCAGCCAGGGTGCTGGTGAGAAGAGATGGGACAGAGGAGGAGAGCAACCTGTGAGTTACCTGAGCAGGGAAGATGAGTTCCTACAAGGGCCAGGGCACACAAGATGATTTCAGAGTTTTCTTTCTGGCAGGGGAAAAGCCACTGGAACATTTTGCTTCAAAGGATTAATGTAAAATGTATTATTCACTGGGAAGTGCTGTGCAAAATTAAGAAGACTAATATGTGCATCATTTTTCTCCCTCCCTCCCTTCCTCCTTCCTTTCTTCCTTCGCTCCCTCCCTCCCTGCCTCCCTTCTTCCCTTTCCTCTTTCCTTCCTTCCTTTTTGTCTTTTTCACTTCAGGAAAATAAAAGCCATGCCAGGTGTAGTGGTTTCCACCTAGACTAGCTTACTGGGAGGCAGAGATAGGAGGATGAAGGTTCAAGACCAATCCTGAACAAAAGGCCAGTGAGATTCTACTTTAAAAGCAAGCAATTTGTGGTGGTACATGTCTGTAATTCCAGCTACTTAGAAGGTAGAGGTAAAGAGAGACTTTAGTCTGATACAGGGCCTGGGTAAAATGTCAGACCCTGTTGGAAAAATAAATTAAAAGCAAAAAGACTGGGGGCTGGACACACACACACACACACACACACACACACACACACATACACACACACACACACACTCACAGAGTTGGGGCAGGAAGCTGGAGATAGAGACAGACTGAGGAAGAGACAAGCATGAAGAGAAAGTAAGAAAACAAGTCCAGTGTTCCCCTCTTTTCTGTTAGGTGGAAATAGCCTATTAAAAAAGGCATGGCAATGCTTTAGGAGGGAAACTGAACAACCACTCTAGAGGAGCAGAGTGGGTGTGACCGTGTTCCAACAACATGCCTGCAAATATTTTCTTCAAAGTAAGAGCTTGCTGGGAGCTCTGTGCTGAGCTACAAGTTTTACTAGAGGGTCTCACTTAGGCAGACACTAGTAGAGGGTATGGGTGTCACCATTTCCACTTTGCAAATGAAGAAGGTAACCTTAGAGAGGTGACAGAACTAGCGCAAGGTCACACCAGGGTTGAAGCATAAGTGTAGGCTGACACACTCCCATGCCATGCTCTCAAACAATAAGCTTCTTTTCTGAGCAAAGGTGCAGCTCTACTTTTTCAGAACGTTAACTGGAGATAAGCTAAAGTAGTAGAATGCATTGCAGATTGTAGTGACTTTCGTGTTACCAAACACTGCTTGAAATGGAAATTGTGTTTATAAGTAGTAATGAAAGCATCTGGGCATTTCATAATACCATCTAATTTGCATGGGAATCGGTGGATTACAGCCCCCCCTCATCGTATCAGAAAATTGGAGGATTGCTTGTTTGGGAAAATATTATTCAAACTACTGTGGACTGAAATTTCATAATGTTCATATGTTCTGTGTAATATTGAAACATGAAAATTATTCATATAACACCATCATGAACTGACATTGCAATTTTTCAATGTTTATAAATTAAGTAATCTACTAACGTTCCTACAGTTTTTGAAAAAAAATATTGGAGCTACTCCCTCTCTATCATTGTCATTAGAAAATAAAGATGGATGAATAGCCATAAAGTAGGATCAACTCATTTAAATCTACTTCTTGTGCTATTGCTTTTAAACAATCAAGACAAAAATGAATTTACAAAATATTATTAGATAAGTTTGCTTAAATTCAGTCTCTGATTAAATACAGAAATTATGTAAATATGCTGGGTTTGTAAATTACCTATACATGTATCACTATTTAGCTTTATTTTTCTTTGAAAAAACAAGAAGAAACCAAGATCCTTCACAGAGTCTCTAAGATACATGTGAAAATAAGAAGAATCAATTCAGAATTGAATAGGATAAAATTCTGTATATATAACAAATAAAAGGCCACAAACAGGCATAAAAATTGTCTATTACTACACAGTAAAACAGATAAAAAAGAGGAGCAATTGAAATTTTCACTCTTGTATTCCTACCTTGGGAATTCCAGAATGAAAGCAACATGATTCAGCTAACTGTACAAGCAATAAAATGACAACTCGGTATTCAAAAATAACAATTAATGAATCGAAACACTTCATTTTCTATTTCTTGAAGGTCCAGTGCTAGACATTAGTGATATATCAATTCATAAAAATATAGTTCCAGGCTAGAGAGTTAAAATATCAGAAAATTTTCTTAACAGGAAATATATACAATATTTAGACTCTGGAATCTGGAAGCATGGCTGAAGTGGTAGACGCACCAGCAGTGAGTCAAGAGTCAAGCAAGAGTGCAAGGCTCTGAGTTCAAGTCCCAGTATCAGTAAAACCAAAACCAAACAAAAACAAAAACAAAAAGTAGCATAAGCCTGGTAGTACCCATAGCTAATACCTGTAATCTTAGTTACTCAGGAGGCTGAGAGTTGAGGGTTATGGCTCAAAGCTAGTCTGAGCAGGGAAGTCTGTGAGACTTTTATCTTCAGTTAAGTACCAAAAAGCCACAAATGGAGCTGTGGCTCAAAATGGTAAAATACTAGCCTTGAGCCCAAAAGATCAGGGTCAAAGCCTATGTATGCCAAGTTCAAGCTCCACAACTGACACAAATAAACACACACACACACACACACACACACACACACACACACACACTCTGGGCATGGTGGCATGTCTGTAAACGCAACTACCCAGGAAGAACAGGTAAGAGGACTAGTCCCAGATTGGTTGCTGGCAAAAACACAAGACCCTATCTGAAAATAACTCAAGTAGTTAAGGGTCATGGCTCAAGTAGAAGAGGTTCTGAACCCTAGTCCCAAATAACAACAGCAGCAGCAGCAAGAAAAAAAAAAATTCTAGACCAGACAAATCCTGGTTCATCAACTTACGGGTGAGAAATCTCATCTCTGTGCCTCAGTTCTCCTGTCTTTATGTTGGAGAAAATACCAGTCTCTTATCAAGAATAATTCTTGGAGCAGTGTTATTAAAAAAAAAAAAAAGTATTCCCTTGATCACCTTGTCTATACCCCCTAAAATCCCCATGCTGCAGTTGGAATATCTGCTCATGGCTGCCCCAAGTCACCAAGTCTACCTTTCCCCTGAGGTCACAGCAGTAACTCCTAAGAGTACTCCATTACTCTAGGTATTAGTATTGACAAGGTAAATGCTAAGAAATTATAATAATCAAGACTATTTCAAACTAGCCAGTCCCTAAATTGCGTGTAATAGGGAATTTCATCTAAAGGAAATACTCAAATGCTTAGTTTTAGAACAAAAAGTAACCAGAACATTGCAGCATGCTGTCAAATAGCCAAACAAACCTAAATCACTATAGCCCTAGTAGATTGTTGTGGAAGAATTCAAGAAGAGGCAGGGTGCCCGTGGATCACACCTGTAATCCTAACTATGAAGGAGGATGAGACCTGAGGACTGCAGTTCAAGGCCAGCCCAGGCAGAAAGGTCTGAGACTCTTAACTCTAATAAATGACAAAAACCGCCAGAAGTGGAATTGTGGTAGGGCACTAATGTTGAGCAAAAGAAGCTCAGGGATAGCACCCAGGCCCTGAGTTCAAGCCCTAGTGTTGGAAAAATAAATAAATCAATAAATAAAAATAAAAAAGGATAAAGACTCCAAGAATAACCAGTATTTTGTCAATTCAATGTTAAACTGACTATAAAGCTGCTTGGGAAGTATGATCCAGGGGCTGCAAAGTGACTTCACTCTTCAGGGTGTATGTTTTCAAATTTGACATTGATTGTGTAGTAAATGAATAACTGGCCTTGGAGTCTAAAAGTTTCCTGAATTTATTGTCTGAAGGTTAAGTTTGCCAATGGATATTCTAATCATGATTTGTGTCTACAAAAGTGCCATTAAATTGGACAGGGGAAAAACAGAATAACCCATTGGACTGATTTACAGTATACGGTTGGACTGCTTTACAGTATACCGAAGGTAGAAAAGTATTAAGCAAACAGAGAGTTTGAAATTCCCGCCCTCTCACAAGTCTGTTCCATTTCAAATATTCCTATACAAAGCAAATCACAGTCTTTTTTTTTTTTTTGGCCAGTCCTGGGCCTTGGACTCAGGGCCTGAGCACTGTCCCTGGCTTCTTCCCGCTCAAGGCTAGCACTCTGCCACTTGAGCCACAGCGCCGCTTCTGGCCATTTTCTGTATATGTGGTGCTGGGGAATCGAACCTAGGGCCTCGTGTATCCGAGGCAGGCACTCTTGCCACTAGGCTATATCCCCAGCCCCAAATCACAGTATTAATCTGTGGATATCTTGGATGACAGTAAAACCATTACAGGGTTGAGAAGTTTAAAAATACTTTAATTTGGCTAATATGAATTAATGTTTATGCTCTCATGATGGTTTGTATCTACCCTACATTTGTCAAGAATTATCCCAGAAGTCAGTAATTTGGAAACATTTGCCCAGTATTAATTTCAAGTTGTGCCATTCTTCTTTTCCTAGTATATTTTATAACATCTCAATATTTTCATGAACTTGAATATGCTTTGCTTTGTAAACAATATGCATATCCTATTATAATCGGCTACCACATTAAATTTTCAAATTTTTGCTAAATGCAAACTACTTTCAACATAGGAAACCCACAGAACATTGGTGAATTCAATAAGAATTCTAACAGCAGTTTAAAAAAAAAAGATAACCAATATTTGTATTGTGGACTAGAAATGCCTGATTTGACTGGAAAGGCAGTGAAAGACAAATAGTAAAGTCTTTACCCCTAATTACCCAATGAGGGAGTAAAAGCCAGCAAATAAATAACTACTGAAATAATTAATTATATAAGAATAAACATCTCTCCAGTTTTTGTAGGAGTCTCACCTGAATCTTCATCTGGTTTTATTTTCCTTGCTATCTCTTTTGAACAAAGGACTGTCACTGTTTTTTTTTAAGGTGTAATGGGTGCTCTTTATCAGACTCCAATTCTTGTATGTTTCTTGTTTTAATGTCATGATCTGACAAAAAATGTACCTACTGCCTTACATATGAAACTGTAACCCCTCTGTATATCACTTTGACAATAAATAAATAATTAAAAATGTCATGATCTGGCCTCTACTTTTGTACTGATTGCAGTTCAGCATAAACTTACCTTAGCAACTAGTTGTCTTGGTTTCTCTACTGGCTGCATCCCAGAACTGAAGCCACTGCTTTCATTGGGGCCCATTTCTTTTTTCCTGTCTCCTCTCCTCACCCATCTCCACTGGTCCTGAGGTTTTCACTGCTTCCCTGTTTAGCTCCTCCATTAGCTACCTCTTCTTTCTTTGGTCTTTATGGTCATTCTTGGGGAATGCTGGTATCCTTCAATGTTATATTTTTGGCTCAAATCTTGCTTTAAACTCTTTTATTGTTACCACCAATTCTTTATCTGATATATTCAGTTAGACAGTTTAATATCAATCAAACTCAAGATAGCTACAGTTAAATTTATCTTTCATCTAATACCAACTCAGTACTCATGTTTCCAAGTAAAATTCTAGACTCATATTCTAGTAACTCTTTCAAGTTACTAGACTTAATGGCTATACAAATATTGTTGACTTGGGTCCCTTGGAGCCCATAACACTGAGAAGCATCAAAATCCTGCTGTAATTCCTACTGCTTCTGAACCCTCGAAACAAAGTAGTTACCATCTCATAGGCACTTGCCCCTGTGGGGTGTATTGCATCCACCTCCATCTTTGCAGTCCATCCAACCAACTACTGAGAGAAGGGCCTTTTGGGTGGAAATCGGAAATTAGCTCACTGAATAATCATTCATTCTCATCCCCTTGCCTTCTGGCACCCTAAGGGCCTGGGAAGCTAAAAACCCTACATTTCCCAGAAACTAACAACTAAGATTTTCTGTGTGAGTTTCCTCCAAGCCAAAGTATGACAGCTGTAAGCAGCAAGAGGAAGTGGCTTTATAAAGAGAGGGGCGTCTTCTGGTAAGTAGGGCAGCAGAGATTAAGTCCTTTCAGGACAGCTGAGGAGAGCTTTGGCATTCATGTGCATTTACAGGTACAACTCATGGGCTAGGAAGGGTAGGTAGGACTGGTGGAAGCAGCTTCTGGCTGTTCTGGTGGTATAGCCATATGTAAGAACTCAATTTCTATCCTAAATTGTTAGAAGTAGGTTCTGTGATGAGTAAATAAGAAATCCTAAAACACCTGCCTAAACTACTTGCCTCATTTGTCAACATGATATTAAAATATTTTCACTTACACTATATACTGGGTAGTATTTTTACCTCATTCCTGAAATGACTTCACAACACTGAAAACAATCTATTTTATGGTGGATCAAACAAATTTCAAGAAGCTATGTAGTTTGGTGGGCACTGGTGGCTCACACTTGTAATCCTAGATACTTGGAAGACTGAAAGGTGAGGATCATAGTTTGAAGCCAGCCCAAACCGGAAAGCCATGAGATTCTTATCTCCAAGGAACTACTCAGAAAAAGCCAGAAGTCAGGCTCTGGCTCAAGTGGTAGAGCCTTGAGCACAAAGATTTTCAGAGACATCGCTTTTTGGCCTTGAGTTCAAGCCCCAGGACGGGCAAAAAACAAAAACAAGTTATGTAGTGTGATCAAGGTCATGGAGTTAGTGAGAGAAGCAAGATTTACACTCTGATCTAATTGTGAATGTTCAATTTGTATTCTCCTCAGATTAGCAGAATATAAAATCCTGCTCAACACAAATTCTTTTTCTGGGTGTCCTTTCCTTTTTTTCTCTTATTCTTTGTGTCACTCAAGAGATCAATGAAGAGACAAAATGAGTGCCTCTAGAAAAGAATAAGTCCACTTACATTTCAAATGCATGTGTAGGCAGATGAAATTTTAGAAAACACAATATAGCTCAATGACACAAAGTGATCACTAGGTACAGTTTTGTGAGAGGCTAGCATGTCCTAGACACCACCCATCCACCTTTATTTTCTTTTCTCAAACATGTTTCCCTTATGAAGATGTCTGCTTTCTAATTCTTTAAAGGATTTTTAAAAATTAAATTATCTGTTACCTTATTTTGCATGTTTCTGACCATTCAATCATATGTGAGATTCCGCACTAAGTACCCAAATAAACTAAAAGGCGTCTTTTTGAACTTACCTATATGTTCTACTTGTAATCTAAATGGAATTCCTTCCTAGTGAAAATTCCTTCCTTCATGCTTTCTAGTCTGCCTGAAGCATCTAGTCTTAGCAAGGAGACTCTGAGTTTGCTCTAAAGGAAAAGTTGTACTTTGTGTACTTTTCAAAAGTCCACTGCTGTTTCATATGTAAGCAACAAACTGTTGCTACAATCAAGATAGTTGTAGAAATCAACTATTTACTATTACTCTTTTTACTAAGAATATCTTTAAAATTACAATTTTCTGCAAAGAGCTAACTGAAATGGTACAATTTCATGCATTACTTCATATTATCTCCTTGAATTTTTTTCTGCCCCAGATATCATTCCAGATAAGTTGTCAAGCCAAAGGATTCATTGTCTTCTTTATAGCAGTATTTTATGGATATTGTTCTAGTGTCAAACCCTAGGTGTGTATTTTAGATATCTACAGATGACACTGGAATCCTGCCTGTATTCTGTAAATGGAACTTTGCCCAGGTCTCTCTAGATATTCACATTGCTGAAGCTTTAATTCAACTGCTGTTGATAATGTTATTTTCATTGTACTGTGATTTGTTTGCTTGGCTGTATCTTGATCTGTGTGAGAATCATCTAAGTGTAAAATATGCAAAGCTTAATTAAGCTGTATCTCAGTAACAAAATGACAATGCAGGAGCCTAAAACATAGTTAGAAGAAATTTTGATCTCTAAGTTAGGCATACTTTCTAGCAAACACATATATTGTTAATCATCATTCTAAATATTAGAACACAGGAACCCAGTTGATTTACTGCACATTACCATGCTGCATCGCTGAATGTTTTCTGCTTATACAAGTGACTGCCAGGCATTTGCTGTGGGCATGTGCTGAACTCCACACCCCCCTGTGCTTCACAGTTAATCGAGTCTGGCACACATGTACTCAAAGAAGGGACTCAGCTGTGCAGTTTGATGTGAGTGGACATCTGCACACATGAATTTGAAAACAACTAGAACAAAGTGACAGTCTTTCTAACCAGCAGTATATAATAAAAAGAGGAAGAAAGGAAGCAACAACAAGGAATATTTATTGAGCTTTTAGGCACTCTAAGTTCCTGCCTTCACCACTGCTGAAACCTCATATAGAGGAATTTTAAACATATGAGCCACATTAGTAGGAGATCTATTGTGTTCTGCCTTCAAATAAGATAATCATTTAGTACAAATGAACATACTTACTGGCACAAAGCTTATATAAATGTTGGTAGTTTATTTATATGTGATTATCTCTCTAAGTGTAATTTTAAAGTAATTAAAATTCATTAGGATGAACCTTAAACATTTCGGTAAGACCTATCTTTAGGTATGTTTTTTGTTTGTTTTGTGCAGGTACTAAGGTTTAACTCAGAGCCTAGTGCTTTTGTTTAGTGTTTCCACTCAAGGCCCACACCTACCACTTGGTTGGTAGTGGGGTTGGAACTCAGGGCCTGGGCTCTGGCCCTGAGTTCTTTTGTTCAAGGCTAGTTAGTGCTTCACCACTTTGAGCCACAATGTCACTTCCAGTTTTCTGGTGGTTAACTGGAGATAAGAGTCTCATGGACTTTTCTGCCCAGGCTAGCTTTGAACCGTGATCCTCAGATCTCAACCTCTTTAAGTAGCTAGGATTACAGGGGAGAGCCACTGGTACCCAGCTTAGGTTAACATTTTAGGCTTTGTGTAGCTTTGTGTATAAAAATCTGTATATATAGAAATGTTTTTGTGGTTAGAAAAGATTAAGTTTGCTTTCTTCAAGGATTCACTATATTTACTAGACAGCTCAAGTTCAAAATTTCTAGGAGGCTTTAATATAGTAACAGTGACTATTAAATATGAAGTCATTTTCCTTGAAAAAAATGTCCTAATGGAAGCAAAAAAACACAAAACCCCTTTAATTCTTCCTATGAGCCTATCATTCCCCTTCTCCTTCTCTTGGCCTCCCCGTTCCCTTTCCTCATCCCCTCCCCTCCCCTGTCTTTTGGTGCTGGGGATTGAATCCAGGCCTGTACACACTAAACACAAAATCAGATGGTACATCACTACCCCTTCATCCTAAACTTTCTATGCCCTTAGAGTTCCCTCATTGTTTCTTAAAAAAAATATTTATAGTACAAAAGGGTTATGAGGGCATATTTAGAGTAAATTACCCCAACACAATGTATACCTATCTAACAGCCCATGAAAGGAAGAAACTATTACAAAAATAACCTGATCAGACTGCTTGTGTGTTTTGTTCTGCATGAGATGTTACCACCCCAGGCTCACAATAAAGAGGACCACATACCCTTGTACCCCTTGTCTCCTGGGTAGATCCAGGCTGTGACTACTATGATCTGATCCTGCCTAGTTTTAATATCTTACAAGTACAGATTCTTTAAAATGTTCTGATATTTTTTGTATTGAGCAAATTTAGATGCCATCTGACGTCATCTTGAATCTCCTTTTTTCCTCATGGTAAGGAAGGGAAGCAATGAAGATCTTCTATGCTGAATGCCATAAACTGCATGCACTTGGCACTGTAAAACCTGAAAGTACTATAATCCATAAACTAAAATTCACTGGTTATTTTCTATGATTTGTAAATACGTAGATATCACAGTGGAGAAAATATGGAGCTGTTCTTGGCAAAGTGATATGATAGGAGCCTCTGGACCCATCAGTAATGTTTACCTGAAACTTTGTGTTTTATAATCCTCTTTCAAGGCAATGTAAACAACTATGTATTACTTGGGTATGTTACAAGCAGAGAAATTTGGAAAGCACTTAAAGAGACTCTTATTCTTCCAAATGATAAGAGATAGGAAAGATAGAGAGCTATAAATAATTAAGGTCACAAATTTAAGGACCTTTCTAAAGAAAAGTACCTTATTTTCTCATCAGGATGAAGTAATACCCAACCTACACTTTGGTTTTACAGTTTACAAATATTTGTTCACATCTGAAGTAAAAAGATCAAAGAAAGGGAGGAGATTTCAAAGTTCATATGGGTTAAAAAAAAGCAAGGATGCTGTCCGTAGAACAAAAATTAAACAGAGAAGAGATTAAAAATGGCTCTGGACTTTCATAATGCCTAATAGTTGGCATTTTGAATGGATGAAATTATTCTTTATTATTTCTTATTTTAATTCCTTATTGCAATTATTGTTGAATTATTCCTTATTGTACTTGATCCAAAAATCATCAGACAATCAAGTTTATTCTGCATGGAGAGATAAAAACATGCTGTCGTTAGTATATTTTCAAACACAATTACGTGAACAAAGGACTCAAACTTTGTACCCACTGTGAGTCTACCTCCGGTTTACCTAAATAACTGCCAGTACTTCACTTATTTTTCCAATTCACATCCCTCATAGATGCATTTCTAAATTTTTTTTGTCAGTCCTGAGGCTTGAACTCAGGGCTAGGGCTCTCTTCCTGAGTATCTTTGTGCATAAGGCTAGCACTCTACCACATAAACCACAGCAGCACTTCCTGCTTTTTCTGTTTATGTGGTACTGAGGAACTGAACCCAAGGCTTCATGCATGGTAGTCAGGCATTCTACCACTAAGCCACATTCCCAGTCCTGTATTTCTACATTTTCTTCTTTGAAATCGTAGGTTCTTGGTCAATTAGCCCTCAAAATACATTCTTTTTTTTTTTTTTTTTTTTGGCCAGTCCTGGGCCTTGGACTCAGGGCCTAAGCACTGTCCCTGGCTTCTTCCCGCTCAAGGCTAGCACTCTGCCACTTGAGCCACAGCGCCGCTTCTGGCCGTTTTCTGTATATGTGGTGCTGGGGAATCGAACCTAGGGCCTCGGGTATACCGAGGCAGGCACTCTTGCCACTAGGCTATATCCCCAGCCCCCAAAATACATTCTTTTATGCCTGCTGCACCCTGGCTAATGTGTCTTTTCCATAACTAGATCTTTGTTATCTTCTCGTTCATTAATATCCTTTCATCTGTTATCTATCTTTAGTTCATTTTTTTTTTCACCCTCTAAATTGAACAAACATCACTTATAATTCTACTTGCAACCTAGTAGGAAAAGGTCTGTTTTCTTGATGCTTCAGTAGGCCTCTTCTGTCTGTGGAATAAATTTTTTTACCTTCATCTGTTTCCTCCTTGCAGGGCATCCACCTAAACTTGCTCCTTGGCCTCCTGTATTTTGAATTGGATAGATCCGTGTGTGTGTGTGTGTGTGTGTGTGTGTGTGTGCGCGCACAAGTGCGCACGCATGAGCGTATACACATGTGCTTTGTTCCTGGTGCTTGGATTTGGGGCAAGGGTACTGTTCCTGAGCTTTTATTTTGCTCCAATGCTAGCACTCTACCACTTGAGCTATAGCTTTATTTCTGACTTTGTGATACTTAATTGAAGATGGGAATCTCATGGACTTTCCTGCCCAGTCTAGCTTCAAAACTTGGCCCTCAGATCTCAGCTGCTGAGTAGCCAGGGTTACAAGCACAAGCCACTGATGACCAGCTTGGACATTAAATACCAGAAACAGACAGTGGGGGATGTGATAGGATACAACTAGTTTGGAAAACTTTTTGGCTATTTCATGTAAACACAAGCACAAATCTTCCTTTGATCCAGCAAATCCTCTCCTTGATTATTTACCTATGAGAAATAAAAGGTATGCTCATAAAAGAATTGCACAGAAATTTTCACATGGTCCTATTCTAATAGTCCCAAATAGAAGAGAGCCCAGTGCTCATCAGGTAGTGAATGAACAGGGTTGGGGATGTAGCTCAGTGACAGTACTTGCTTAGCAAGAATTCATCACTGCAAGGGGAGGATGACAAGGAGGAAAGGGAGATGGAAAAAGAAATTCTGTAACACACAGTGGAATTGTATTTGTTCTAAGTAGTTTTGATTTATAGTTGGTTAAAGTATAAGGTGGGCAAGGTGGCTTGTGCCTGTCATCCAAGCTACAGTGGGAGAGGAAATAAGAAGATCATTATCCAGGCTGACTGGGGAAGCGGTATGAGACTCTGTTAAAAATAACTGGAGCAAAATGGTTGGAGGTAAGGTCTAGACAGTAGAATGCCAGGTTAGCAAGTATAATACCCAGAGTTATAATCCCAGAACTGCCTAGACAGACAGACAGAGAAGTTCATGACTATTTCTTCATCCTTTACCCTAGCCTTTGGAGGTCAGCAATTTATCATCAAAATTCCCTCCTCTTCCTTTAAAATACTAGCCAGAAATCTTTCTCTTCAGTAAAGAAGGGAGAAAGACCATGTTAAACATGGACTAGAAAGTATCTAATATAGCCTTTACAGTACTCTCACTAAATTATAGGACACCAGATAAATCATGTCACTTCCTTGAGTCTGTAACCTGAAATCACAAGGGAATTTATGAATAGGAATTAAATGAGAACTGTAAAGCATTATAGTTTTAATACAACAATTAGAGCATTGTTAGTAACACTTAGCCCAGAACCAAGACTGGAGTCTGGCCTGGATCCAGGGCTGCTCATGTCTAAACACACTCATGTCTGAACTGAATCATTCAGCTTATGGCAGCTCATGAACTGAACCATTCTTTCCGATTTTTTTTTGCATGTGACAACTTTTACTCATTTAGATGACTAATAATTTACCATGTAATCCTTTTTGAAAACATTACCACTATCATAGGTTTTAAATACAGATTAAGCAAAAGTTATGAAATTTTTCCTTTGTTTCAAACTAGCTGCTGGCGTGAAACTTGGGTAAAAATTAGGAGTAAACAGCCAAAGCTAAACTTCTTAACAAAAAATGTATTTCAAAAAGTCAGACTGGTATTCATAAGCAAAGGGATTATATCCTTTAAATTATGTACAAATGTCAATTTTCATTTCTGTTGTTGCTGACACTGGAGCTTGAACTTGGGGCCTAGGTTCTGTGCCTGAGCTCTTTTGCTCAAGGCTACTGCTCTAACACTTGAGCCACAGTTCCATTTTCAGCTTTATTGTGGTTATCTAGAAATAAGAATGACAGAAACTTTTCTGGCCAGGCTGACTTTGAGCCATGATCCTCAGATCTCAGCCTCCTGAGCAGCTAAGATTATACGATTGAGCCATCATTGTCCATCTTTAATTGTTTTAATTTTAATCAAAGGACTTCTAATTTTGTTAGATATTCTTCCCATTAGAAAATGTTTATTGGCTTGTTAACTACTTGGATAATATGCCCATAAAACTGTGGTTAAAAACGTATGTTTTAACCTCACAATAAGATCTATACAATAAAAGATAACATGAAGCTATTTTAATTTCTTGATTTAAAAGTCATTTGCTTTCCCTAGCTAATTCTGTTTAATTATTATTACTTTCTGGACTTGCTGAAGGTTGGGGGAATTGTTTTGTTTTGATGTTTGGCCTTACATTTGGTAGGTAGTCAACCTTACAGGTTAGCCACAACTCCTATACAATTTTTCTGGCTATTTTTGAGATAGTGTTTCATTTTTACTGCAAGATGCATATCTAAATGCTTCACAAGTATTTTATGTTTCCTGATGTAGAGAGAACAGGTAAGTGCCATCATGGCCAGCTCTCCTTGAGAAAGGGTCTCTCCAACTCTTCTGCCTAAGCTGTCTTGAACTGTAATCCTCTCCATATTACCTCACAAGAATGTTGGATGATAGGTGTGAACTGCTGGCTCGTAGGCCTAATCAATTTCCTTATTTGCATTTTCAGATGATATGTCGTAATGTTTCTCTAAATGTAAAATTTCAAATTAGTTTTATATTTGCATTAGATAATAGACATTTCAACTTCCAAGTTCAATTTTGTGTGTTGTCTCACTGTAACAGGGCTTAGACACCAGGCAAAATGGAGAATGCATGCAAAATGGGAAGGCAAATGCTTTTGTGTTGAAAGGTCATAAAACTGTAGCTCAAAGATTTTGTTTTCAATTATCTGGATAATAGTTTCATTTTGTATTTTATTTGTGCTGTGTCGCTATTATAGCCCATAGCAATGTAATTCCAAAATTCAGGGGAAAAGGCACAGTAGCTGATTTTTTGTTGTTATTTTGTATACTGGGAAAGGTTAATCAATGTTAATTTGAATTTACAGAGGAATATAACTACATTTAACAAACTTGCTTATATCACTTTTGATGAACACTATACTAATGTCAGTCACTTAGCCAAACAAAACATTTCTGAGAGTCTACACCCTGAAGAAAAGGATTTATATTACTAATTCAAAACACAAGAAATACACATATTAGTAATGATTTTTTAAGATACTAAATGAGAGTAGAGAGGCAAGTTTATTACCATTACCTTCTATGTCATCTAGAAACCTCAAAAGACTATCACTAGAATTATATGTAGAAATATTTGGATGAGTCTAATAATGAACACAAGATTACAATATAACCATTTTACCTAAGAATATCTGAATTACATTTAAGACAGTGTTAAAACATCAAAACTTTGGCAGACTTCCATTTTAGTTTGTAAGTTAAAATATGAAATTCTTTCCATAACACTAGTATGTTTTATATTTAACTAACAAGGAATATTCTTTAATTTTTAATCTTTAAAAAAAATATACACATTGCACCTTGTTTGGGATCTAATGTTTAGGATAAGGCATGATGCATTTGATTTCAACTGTTTGACAACTCATGGCTATGTTACTGTGAAAGCAAGTAGAGAAATACCCTTGGGATGATCAACTAGAATATCAACATGATAAGAGTCACTCTTCTCCAAGTTACCTTTTCCTATCTACATCAGATATTTTCATAGAGCACAAAGCTCTCCATGAAAATGTATTCCTCATATTGAGGATATAAGTAAATGTATCCAATAAGAAAAGAATATGAGAAAGAAATGTCAAGTAAGGGAAATGTATCATTCAATGGGTATAACTCAGGAAGAGCAAGCAGTAAGAAGCATTGGAGTAGAAACAGAAGAGACTGTGTCCTGGTGAACTGTATCAATTCCAAATAAATTATTGTTTGGTTTTCATCATGTGTACTTTCACTCATTATAGTAATAAATGAAATAATGATGAAGGGCTCTGGGAACCTGTAATGAAACTTATTAATATTTCAACATTGTCACTGAGTATTTATATCAACACACATTAAAAATGTATGAGAAACAACTACCTACACTAACAAGCTACACAGATTAAAAATAAGCACATGCAAATAAATATACGCACAATTAGATATATATATATAGTATAAATAAATTTGCAATGTGATTACAGGTAGAACATATGGCAAGAATAGAACTACATGAAGCCTGCATATGGAGAAGTGAAATAAATGACATGAAATTAATATTCAGAACCACTCTGGATTATACTGTATCACCACATGAAATACCAATCATATATTAAATTATGAACTCTTAAGAGATTATTACCAATAAACTAAATTATGAACATAATTTTTAAATAGCAGAAACACATAGCCATTACCAAATAGAAGAGGCTCATCAATTGTTAGAATCTGGAACCCAACACATATGAAATACACTAATCAAGATGCGCTGTACTCATAAACTGGCATGTTAAATTGAAACCCTTTGTACAAGTACTTAATGATAATTTTTTTTAAGTTAAAAAAAGTTGGAACTAGTGACTCACATCAGGAATCCTACTCACAAGGCTGAGGCCTGAAGATCGCAGTTCTAGTCCATGAGACTCTTACCTTCAATAAACTACCAAAAAGTCACAAGTGGAGATGTGGCTCAAGTGGTAGAGCACTAGCCTTTAATTAAAAGAAACTCAGGGACAGCACCCAGGCCTTCAGTTCAAGCCCCAGGACTGGAACACACACATACAAACAATGTTTTAAAGATTATAAACTAAAAACAAAAACTTTGTAAAAACGTTGATTTCTTCTTTTAAGTTGATTACCAATAAACCCCAATACAAAAAAAAAGTAGTGAATTCATATTACAATGAGGTATATAACATTTCGGAAAAATTTAAAATCACTAGGCACTGGTGGCTTATACCTATAATCCTAGCTACTTAGGAGCCCGAAGTCTTAGGATCACAATTTAAAGGCAGCCTGGGCAGGAAAGTCTGTGAGATTTTTATCTCCAACTAGCTACCAAAAATGCCAGTAGAGCTGAGCCTTGAGCAAAAAAATCTCAGGGACAGAGATTACTCGTTCCCTGAGTTCAAGTCACAGGACTGGCACAAAAACAAAAACAAGCCCCTCCCCTCAAAAAACCCAACAATAACTAAGTCACCCACTTAAAGTAACAGTTTCCAGGGGGCTGAGAATGTGGCTCAGCAGTAGAGTGCTTGCCTAGCATGCATGAAGCCCTGGGCTAGATTCCTCAGCACCACATAAACAGAAAAGGCCAGAAGTGGTGCTGTGGCTCAAGTGGTAGAGTGCTAGCCTTAAGCAAAATGAAGCCAGGGACAGTGTTCAGGCCCGGAGTTCCAAGCCCTCATGACTGGCCAAAAACAAAACAAAATAAAACTTAACAGTTTCCAAAAGTATAAGGAAGCTGAAAAATAATTTATGAGGGAAGACATGTCAAGCTCATCATTTACTATTATGTATAGAGTATAAAAATGCTGTTCACAGATATATGCCAACTGTTCACAGAATATCAACATCAAGTTCAACATAAACATGTAGATACTGGAGAAAGTAAATCCCACCAGAAGAGTACTTAAGTAAAGGAGGGGAAAGAAAGAATCTAACACTAAAATAAAAATAGCAGGGTTTACTACATACTTTTCTATTTTAGTACTCACTGGCAATAGCCTCATTTATCCAATCAAAAGACAAAGTGCTAAATTGGATTAAAAGATAAGACCTGACCATCTGGTCTACAAAAAACAGAAACATACACTGGCTTACGAAAGAGATCCTCCAAGTAAATGGACCCCCCAAAGCAGGCAGGCTTTTGGATTTCAAATGAAAATTAGAAGAGACAAAGGGGGTTATATAGTGTTAATAAAGGGAACAATCCAACAAGAGGACATAACAATTCTTAACATTTATGTACCAAATGCTGTAGTACATCAATTGTGCTAGACTTAAAAATCACATGAAGATACCAACCCAATGACAGTTCAAGGCTTAAATACTCTATTCTCAACAATAGATAAATCACCCAGACCAAACAAACAAACTCAAAACTAAATGACATCAAATGACCAAATGGAAATATATTCTTCATACTTCTGAAACCATCTTCAGAGTGTGTCATCTAGCAGCTGCACAATACACATTCTTCTCAGTACACCATGGGACTTTGTGTAAAACAGACAATATTCTAGGACATAAACAGATCATGGCAGTTCCAAGAACTCTAATGAAAATGAGAACGTAATTTATCAAACCTACAGGACACAGCAAAAGCATTTTTAAGAACAGAGTTTAGAGTTAAGAGTATTACATAAAAATACAAAAAGGCCGGGAGCTGGTAGCTCCCATCTGTAATCCTACATACTCAGGAAGCTGAGATCTGAGAATACCGCTCGGAGCCAGCTGGGCAGGAAAATCCATGAGACTCTCCAATTAACCACTGGAACACCGGAAGGGAGTCTGTTGCTCAAGGTGGTAGAGTGCTAGCCTTGAGCAAAAGAGCTCAGGAATGGCACCCAGGCCCTGATTTCAAACCCAACAAATGACAGAAAAACAAAAACAAACAAACAAAAAAACCCAGAAAACAGAGAGCACAATTAAATTGCTTATTGATATATTTTACTCTTCTGGAAAAACAAGAAATGGGTAAAACTCAAGCTAGCAGGCAAAAAGAAGTAATCATTGATTAGGGCAGAAGAACTGAAGAAAAAAATCAATGAAATAGAAAGTGGTTCTTTGAAAAGATAAATATCATGAGCAAATCCTTAGTCAATCTGACTAGAAGGAGAGGAATAACTCAAAGAAATAAAACAGAAACAAAAATGGGGCTACAATAACATATACACATGAACTTTAGGAGCTAACTCGAAAATATTTTGAAAATCTATATTCAAATAAAGTATGAAAGCTAGAAGAAATGGAGGCATTTCTAGATGCACTTGAGCTACTGAACCAAAAGGACAGAAACCATTTAAATAGATCTATACTAAGCAATGAACTGAAGCAGTAAAGAGTCTCCCAACTAAGAAAATTTTAGGATCTGACACCCAGACTCACTGCTGAATCCTACAAGACCTTAAAAGAATAAGATTAATACTCCTCAATTTTTCCCCTAAAATAAAAAGGGAAAAATCAACACTGAATTAATTTACAAAGTCAGTATCACACCCATTCAACAACCAGACAGGGTACAAGTAGCACACAAAAAAAGAGAATTATCGAACAATCTCTTTGATGAGTGTAGATGTTAACAGTTCTCAATAAAAGATGCTCACCAAATTCAACTACATACCAGAAGATTGTACAACATAGCCAAAGATTGGACACCATATTCCAAGTCCTAGTAGCTCAATATATCAGAAATCCATCTGTCATATATACATAAGGTTAGTACTACAAGCTCCTGTGTTCAAATGCAGAGGTTGTGTATATCTAGGCTGCACTGTTCATATTCAGATAGCATGCTCTGCAAATCACACCCTTCTTGAGCCTGATCTCATAAAGCAAAAAGTTGATCATGTTATTTCTTTTTCATGGGCATTGTTGGCTCCCCATTGTCTATAGAATAAATTTATCCGGATCAAAGTCCTTAACTACCACTCCTACCAGTTCCCTCTTCTGTTCTTCCTTGGTCACTTCTGTGCAAATCCTTACAAATGTACAATACCCTTAATCTCTGTCAACCGTTGTATCTGTTCCAATGTGATGTGTATGTACTTCTGTTCTTTCATAGCAGTGCCTCCTGCTTCTCCTCCCCCTGGGTTTCAACTCACTGAATGCACTGGAAGTGAGCTCTGTGTGGTCAGGAGCTGAGTCATTCACTTTGTATCTCCAGCACATAGTCCATGTTTAAAATGAATGAACAAAAGATTTGCTGAAGGAATATCTGACAGGGTCCAGTATTTCCTGAATCAGTTCAAGTACTCAACTTCACCATACCTTCCCTACTTACAAAGAGACTGCCTTCATCCCACCAAAGTGGATGGAAATGACTAAGTATAGGCAGATGCTCTTCAACTGCTCTTAAGGATGTAGAGACTGAGTTATTAAGTCATTCGTATTCAACTTTATCAGTTCTAGAAGACTGTTGGGTTGCTGATGGCTAACCATATACTTTAGATGGTGTCAAAAAATCATTCACAGTAAATTAGAGCTTTGCTCTGCCTTCCTTCAAAGAAAGAACAATCTCATAGCACTTATCTTGCCTGGTAAGAGTGACAGCCTTGCTGATTTACCTGTCAGTAGGACCACAGCAGTCAAGACATTTAGTTACTGGGAATAAGCTAGCCTTCGGCCTAAAGTTCTCACTCAAGGTATTTCTTAGTAAGACTTGAAGTAAAGATTTGCAAGAATCTTAAACTTGTTAGGCTTATCAAATAAACATTTGGCTTCTTATGAGTATGCCAAAAGTCTGCGACGTGTCTAAGAAGAGAATCTGAAATAATTGAATGCTTAGAAAATAGAAAGAAAAATTCATGAACTCTTTATTTTCAGAGTGCTATCAAGGTAGTATAGTCAGCAAAGAGACAGAACCTAAACATGATAAAATCTTTCAGTCAAAAAGAACAAATAAGATGCAAATACCCTCTCAAAATTGTTCCTTTAAGAGCCAGGTAGAAAGAAACTCTATAAACAATGTTCACTTTCCAAGCTTAGGAATGTTAGTACATAAACTATACTAAAGCATATCTGAAATCACACTTTCCCCCTCAGCAACAGCTTTTACAAAATATTATATACAGTAACCATTTAGTTTATCTAAATGCATTCTCATATTTTGCATTTACTGACTCTTATTTAAATATAACATTGTGATTACTGAAGTTATTAATATTGCTGAGAATGTATTTGACCAGATTGTACTTAGAGCAACAATGAGTTTGAAGATTTGAATGTCTAAAACTTTATCACAAAGGAATGACATTGATCAAGATGCAGTGCATTTACATACTGGCTTATTGAATTAAAACTCCCTTGTATATCTGCTTAAAGATAAAGAAAAAAGAAAATAATAAAGCGAAATTCTATCATATAAGTTGTATACTTAAAAGAAAATACGTATGTTTCAAGAAAATAATATAAGTAAAACTGTATCACATAAGTTGCACTGGAGTTCAAAAAGCTCACAAAAGCAGGCTAAATGAAGATAGTTATGTTACAGAGATTTTAAAGCTATAATGTAAAAATGGAGTATAGGTAGTCCCTAATGAAAGATTGCAGATTTACAGTTAGAAAAACTTGGATACGAGTAGGAGATCTATAATTTACTTGCTGTAGGACCTCTTAAGGATAGAATAAACCTCTCTTATCTTCTGTTTTGTTATCTGTCAGATAAAAATAGTATCATGAGGTAAATTAAATGGAAACTATGGGTTTCATATAAACTGCCAAAAGCAGGCTCTTAGAAATGTTTTCTGTTTCCCTTACTTCATTCCCTCTACCACTGTGGTCCGCTGTAATTTAAAAGACATTAACACAATGGTCATGAGGGGATTAAGTAAAAGCACAAGGGGTAAGAACTACTCAACAAGTTTAGAATAAGAAAGATTAAAAAAAACAAAACAAAACAGCTAAGACTTTTGACTTTCCTGGATCACTAAATTCACTGTTCCAAGTACAGACCATGCTGCTTAAACTAGCTACGTGGGAAGTCCTGGAGCAATAAAAGCATCTCAACCTGCCACCATATCTGTCTTTCCACAAAGCATTTAGTGGAAAAAAATGTGCTAAGGCTAAGTTTATTCATTTCTAGGAACCTATGTGCTGTTTTCCATCATGAGGGATGCTTCACATCAGGCACATAATAAAACCGAGAGAAGGAAGCCACTGAATTGTTTTAACTAGCTTACATGGGAGGTAATAAGCCATTTAAGAAGAAAGTCATTTTAACAGATGTACATACTATGGATGCCAGCCAAAGTGAAAGTTACAAATGCTACTAACTTAGAATTACGTTTTTCCCCCTCTGAGGGTTATTATGGTAGCTCAGAGAGTTATTTAGACAGAAACATGTATTCAGTTATGGACGGATTAATCCTGGACAGGAGGGCACGACATTCTAGTTTCTTCTCCTGCGCTAAGTATCTTCCACCTTCCTATACCTCACTTAATAAAATTATTGCATCTAAATCCCAATTCTTTCTGATTGACCTTGGTAAGACAGTAATCCCTTTGGTCTTTGTTCAGATACTTTTCATTTATACTTTAATTTAATAATTGTTCTGTTTGTATTAAAAAGTAAGGATTAGGGGCTGGGGATATGGCCTAGTGGCAAGAGTGCCTGCCTCATATACATGAGGCCCTGGGTTCGATTCCCCAGCACCACATATACAGAAAATGGCCAGAAGTGGCGCTGTGGCTCAAGTGGCAGAGTGCTAGCCTTGAGCAAAAAAAAAAAAAGTAAGGATTAGTGGCTCACATCTGTAATTCTAGCACCCAACTTCAACAAACAAACACTACTGACTCTAAAAATACACATAGATCCAAACACATTGATTGCTAGAGACTTTAACACACCACTATTGCCTCTGGATAGATCAACATGGCAAAGACTCAACAGAGAAACCTCACTAAGCAATTGCATAGATCAACTAGACTTAACTGACATCTACAGAATATTCTACCCTGCAACACCAGAATACATACTCTTCTCAGTAGCACAAGGATCATTCTCCAAAACAGACTATATTTTATGGCATAAAGCAATTTAGAAATATAGAAATTATTCCTTGAATTCTTTTAGACGACAATGGAATAAAATTAGAGCTCAACACAAAGAGGCACAATCGAAAATTCTGTAACTCATGGAGACTGAACAATATGTTGTTGAACCACTAGTGGTATTTAATCAAAATGAACACACAAAATACAAGCTCTTCTGGGTCACAGCAAAGGCAGTGATCAAAGGGAAACTTAGAGCTCTGAGTGCCTACATCAAAAAACCTTAATCCATCAATTTAATGATGTACCTGAAGCTCCTTGATAAGGAGCAACAAACCAAACCCCAAGACAATCCCAAGGGACGAAAACAAATAATTACAATTAAATCAGAATTAAGTGAATTAGAGTAAAAAAAAAAAAAACAACAGAGAAAGAATCAACCAAACAAAGATTTGGTTCTTGGAAAAACTAACAAAATTGACAGACCTTTAGCAAATCTTACCAAAAAATGAAGAGAGCTCACCCAAATAAACAAAATCAGAGATGAGAATGGAAACATCACCAGAGAAACAACCAAGATTCAAAATCTTATAAGGGAATATTTCTCAAAATTTTATGCTAACAAATTTGAGAATCTGGAAGAAATGGACAAATTTCTACCAATTATTGATATGCCTAAACTAAACCAAGAAGATTTGAACCAACTAAATAGACCCATATCAAGTAATGAAATAGAAACAGCAATAAGACATCTTCCACCTAAGAAAAGCCCAGGTCCGGACAGATTCACAACTTAATTCTTCAAGGCTTTCAAAGCAGAATTCACATCAATACTTCTCAAACTCCCCAATGAAATTGAAAGTGAAAGTTCACCAACAAACTCATTCTATGAAGGCAGAAAAATCCTCATCCCAAAACCAGACAGGGACTCTATAGACCCATTTCTTTGATGAACATCATTGCAAAACCTCTCAACAAAATTCTGGCCAATCAACTTCAACAAGTCATCAAAAAATTATACACTATGATCAAATAGGATTCATTCCAGGGATGCAAAGCTGCTTTAATATATGCAAGCCAATTAATGTAATTTATCACATCAATAGGAGCAAGAGCAAGATCCACATAGTCATTTCCATTGATACAGACAAAGATACAATACCCATTTGTGACAAAAGCTCTGGAGAAACTAGGAATCCATGGAATATTCCTGAATATAATAAAGGCTGTGTATGAAAAACCTAAAGCTAGCCTATACTTAATGGCAAAAAGTTAAAGCCATTTCCTTTAAATTCAGGATGTTAGAAAAGGATGTCTGCTCTCTCTACTCCTCTTCAATATAGTACTAGAATTCCTGGCCACAGCAATAAAGCAAGAGGCAAATATAAAGAGGACCCAAATAGGGAAAGATGAAGTAAAACTCTCTTTTGTTGACACAACCTGTATTTAAAGAACCCTACAGACTCTACACCAAAGTTACCTGAGCTGATTTAAAATTAATCCTCAAAAATCAATGGCTTTTCTGTAGGCGAACAAAATGAAGAGCATGGCTGAAATCAGGAAAGCAACTCCTTTTTCAACAGCCACAAAAGAAAAAAAAACTAGGAATAACCTTAACCAAAGAAGTAAATGAACTCTATGATGAGAACTTTTAAAACCTGCAAAAGGAAATTAAAGCAGAACTAAGGAAATAGAAACACTCCCATGTTCCTGGATTGGGAGGATTAATACTGTGAAAATAGCAATACTGCCAGAGGCTATCTACAAATCCAATGCCATACCCATAAATATCCCAACACCATGCTTTAATGAAATAGAGGAAATAATCCAAAAATTCATATGGAAGAATAAAAGACCGCAAATAGAAAAAAAAAATCATCAGTAGGAAGAACAGTGCTGGAGGAATATCAATACCAAACATCATACTCTATTAAAAAGCTATAGTAAAAAACAAAAAAATAAAAAGCTTGGTGTTGGTACAAGAACAGGCCTGAGGACCACTTGAATAGAACTAAAGACCCGAAATGAACCCGCAGATCTATGGCCACCTAATCCTTGATGAAGGAACGAAAAAAAAAGGATGGAAGAAGGACAGCCTCTTCAACAAATAGTGCTGGCAGAATTGGCTAAACATGTGTAGAAAACTAAAGTTAGATCCTTATATATCACCCTGCACCACAATCAATTCCAAATGGATCAAAGACCTCAAGGTAAAAGCAGATATCCTAAAAACATTGCAGGAAAGAATAGGAGAAACACTAGGACTCTTTAGCACAAGTCAAACTTTCTTTAAAAAGACCCAGAAACACACACACACACACACACACAAAATCAAAGAAAAGTTGGGCAAATGGGACTGCATCAAATTGCAGAGCTTCTGCACGGCAAAAGACATAGCTAGCAAGGTAAACAGAAAGGTCACAGGTTGGGAAAAAAATCTTCACTGGCCATACAACTGACAAGGGCTTCATATCTAAAATATATTTAGAACTCAAAAATTTAAATTCCCCCCCAAATTCTTAAAGAAATAACAGCCCCATTAGTAAGTGGGCTAAAGGCTTAAAGAGAGACTTCTCTGAGGAGGAAATGAGAATGGCCAAGAGGCACATGTAGAAATGTTCAATATCTTTGGCCATAAAAGAAATGCAACCCCAAACAACATTTAGATTCCACCTCACCAGAGGAAGAATGTCCATTATCAATAAAACTAATAACAACAGGTGCTAGCGATGATGTGGCCAAAAGGGAACCCTACTACACTTTTGATGGGAGTGTAAATTTGTTCAACCACTCTGGAAAGCATTATGGAGGTTTCTCAAGAGGCTAAACATAGAGGTCCCTTATGACCCAGCAATTCCACTTTTGGGAATTTATCAAAAGGATCACAAACAAGCCCATACTAAAGCTACCAGCACAACCATATTCATTGTAGAACTACTTACCATAGTTAAAATATGCAACCAACCCAGATGCCCCTCAGTAGATGAATGGATCAAGAAATTGTGGTATATGTACACAATGGAATTCTATCAGGAAGAATGATATCGCCCTATTTGTAAAGACATCGAAAGACTTGGAAAAAAAATCATACTAAGTGAAGTGAGCCAGACCCAAAGATACATAGACTCTATGTTTTCCCTCATTGGTAATAACTAATATATGTCTAGGATAATCCTAGCAGATGATCAAAGTAGCTCAATAGCTATGTACATATGATCACATATGATGTTGCTAAGTGAAGTGGACTCCAAATTATGGAAACTAGTGGTTTATCATCATTGTTCTTATTTGTAGCATACATCACCTTGACAATAAAATTTTTTTAAAAGATTATATATATGCATATATATACAATTCATATTTCGAAGGATTACTAGATTATATTTCAAATTTGAAGCACCAAAATGCTACTCTGTAATTGCCTACCAAGATGAGGATAGTTGACAGACTTTAATTTCCTTGATTTTGTATATGAATAATAATAATGACAACCAATTAGTGACATTAAAAAACACTCATTTTTAGAATTATGAAAGATGAAGAAGTTTTAGGAGAGTTGTATAGAGGCTTTATATTAAACAGAACAGAATTTCTGTTCTGTAAGATGCCCCATTCTTCACCCTTATCCGCTTCCCTAAAGAACAGAGGCTGAATGGAAAGCCCAGTCGCACGCCCATTGAAAGCCAGAATGACAGGTGTGGGAACTGGAGCTGCGGCAGTTCCCATTATCCATTGATCACCTTGGCAATTCTTATTTCATCCTGAGAATGTGATACTTACTCTTGTACTGCTCTGGCTATGGAAAGGGCCGTAGATCCAGTTTCATTAACGCTATCTAAGGTCACATTTGGCAGGTCATCATCGTCACTGTCACTTTTACTTTGTCTGGGAGATAGGCCTCGGGGCTCCATTTGTGCTGAGGGAAAAAAGGCATATATAAGAAATTAAAATTAGTGTGTTAACCTTGTCCTGGACCAACATCAAGCATGGATCATTATCTCTTCTAAGCCTATCAAGCAAAAAAAAATTCTGTAGTCATTAGTCCAGAATTAGTGAATATTATTTATGCTGTGTACTGAGCATTCCCAAGAGTTGCAGATATAATTCAGAACAGAATCTATAAAATCTACAATATTATCACTTGCTGGGGAGGAGAGGGGTCAAAAGCTGATTATGCAGCCATGGATAGCTGCCTGGTATACCCTGTTGGCTTCTGTTAGCAGACCCTGGCCATATTCCTTTTGATTAAACACTTTCTTTGGATGACAGAGAGAGTAAAGTAGAAGAGGTTTATTTGTATAATGCTCTCCTGATGAGTTTAAAGAAGAACAAGGTTGAAATGGCCTAGGTATTTTTCATACTTCAGTGAACTGCCTCTTGTGATTCTCACTTGAGCATGGAGATCAGAGTGCACAAGCAAAGGCTGAGGTGACAGTGTTTTACATTCTGTTTAAGTATGCTAGAAAGGGCTCTTCATCTCCATCCTCATTTCATTTTTTCAAAGAAAGGCATTTCCAGGTAGGATTTTCTTACAACAGTGAAGTTACAAAGGTAAGAACTTTGTGTCCAGCCTCATGAGCCAAAACCATCATAAACATTCAAGGAAACTTTACTGACAACGTGTAATATGTGAACACAGATTTTCTTCCAATTGCATCTCTTTCTGCCTCCTTTTCTCAATGAACAGCTTTGGCAACCACTGAGAAGAATTTCCATATCCTTGTCTCTGGCACAAAATAAGCAACTCTGCTCAATGAAATGAACTAAGTAGCTACGCAGCTACATTGTTAAAATATATGGCTTCAACCCACTCAGATTCATTCTAGATTCCTGTTCCTCAAAGGTACCTATATGTAAACTTTCTAAACTCTCACTATTTACAAAGAAAATCAAAATACTTTGAACATGGTTACAATGACTTTGGGGTACAAATGCATTTAAAATCACGCCATTTAGGTACATTTGTGAGAAAGAGAAATCAATTTTGTTGTTATTGTTACAAAACATTAGCTAGGACCAAATGGAAATCCTCCAACAGTTTTTTTTTATCTACCAATAGGTAGATTATGGTTATACACAACAAAATATGGCTAGGTAAACTACAGACTTTCATCTATCTATCTATCTACCTATCTATCTATCTATCTACAAAATAAGCTGGTTAGCAAGGAAATGCATTTATTGAAGTTAGTATGTGGTAGTCATGTATTTGGTACTCATTCTGCCTGTAAATACTTACAATTGAAGAAAATGTATTTTATTCTATAAAAGTGGTTAGAAAATGTTGGCTGAATTAATTACAATAATATCAAGTAGTTATTTCCAACAAAAGACAAATTTGCTCCCTAGAAGATTCTGACAGCATATGGAGATAATTTTTTTTTTCCAGTCCTGAGACTTGAACTCAGGGTCTGGGTGCTGTCCCTGGATCTCTTTGTGTTCAAGTCTAGCACTCTACCACTTGAGCCACAGCACCATTTTTAACTTTTTCTGAGTAGTTTATTGAAGACAAAGTCTCATGGACTTTCTTGCCCAGTATGGCTTTGAACTGCAATCCTCAGATCTCAGCGTCTTGAGTAGCAAGAATTACAGTCAAGCGCCCCCAGTGCCTGGCTGGAGATACTTTTTGATTGTTAAAACTTGGCAGAAGGTGAGCACTATTGTCATGTTCTGGAAAAGTGGTTAATTCTGTAAGACTCAGGTCAGTCTCACAACAAAGAATTGACCATTTAAAAAATTACAATGGTACCCATGCGGAAAATCTGACCTAATGATAGAAGAGTTTGGGCATATAAAGATATGATGTCTTATTATGTAGTTACATAACTATGTACTAGCTTCAATATCACTAACAAAGAAATTGAGTCAACATCTTGTTGATCATCCATGTTTTCTGGCCTTGTTCTCTAATAAGAATTTTACTGTTCTGTGGATTCTATATTTATAACTTTGTCAAATACAGTGTTTACCTTCCCAAATACTAGCAATGATGAAGTAACTTACAGTAAGAGCTTCTAAGTGTTTGTAGGGTTTTCTATTTCTAAACGATAGTTGATTGATTTTCCCTTCTATCTCTAGAGAAGACACCTCTCAATTCAGCCAGTCTAATGGCCCAGAAGGTATTACATCACTTAAGAGCTGTTTTGCTTGTAGGCAATAGAAATTGGTGTAATAAAACTTAGATTAAAAGGAATCTGCAGTTGTGTTGTCAATTAAGGACATAGATAAATTCTGGAAAATGTGTTGTTAGATGATTTTATACTTTTTATAATCATAGATTGTGCTTATACAAACTAAGATGGCTACAAATGCTATCTATCTACATGGCAGAACTTGTGGAACCAACATTGTAAGAGTGGCCTGTTCTTGACTGAAACATTGTTAGGTAATGAATGACTGTACTAGAAAGATGCTGAGCAAATCCTAGAACCGAAGGTGAAATAAATAACCCGTACCAAATCCAGGGAAGATACAGGCTTCTCAGCCAGGAATTCATAAGAGTTTCTTCCTAGAAAATTTTTTTCTAGAATTATTTAACAGCCATTTATAACAAATCAAAGCCAGCCAAGAAAAAGAATATAAGATCTATCTAGGCTTCCAAATCTCATATTGTGTTGTGACATGTGCCTGTAAGTGTCAACATGTAATATTTAAGTTGATGAAACTTTAGGACACCTTTAAGTAGGTATCAAATTAGTGAATAATTAAAGAGACTACTCTAGTGGTTTAATGTTGTCCTAGACAACTGGAGCTTGCAAATGTAAATAACAAAATTCAGGGAAAATACAGGCACCTAACCAAGAAGCAATATGGTTCCAAAAGTTCAATTCTAAGTGTATGAACCATTCCAAATGACTTGCCTCATTTGAGGGCTTTTGCAGGATTATCTAAATTATGTTATGTTTATAGCTAAATGAAAGTATAGAGTATGCTAAATAATGTATCTTTTTGATGTACTTTTTAGGAGCATGATAATTGAGGATATCTTTCCAATATTTTCAATAAATATTATGAAATACATCTGCTACCATGCTGGGAAATTCATTTTACCCATACTTTCAGCCAAGCCTAGGAAGTAATTAGAAAAGATTTTTATAAAAATTTGCATTGCTGATTAGGTCAGATGATTAGCTTATCTACATACTTGCATAATTCCAATCTATTTTTATTAAATGTGGATACAGATATCTACCCTAGTTAACCTCTATACAATGGAGCCCTTTAGGAACGATTAATTTTCCTGGGTGCTCATAGAGACACAATATAAAAGGTACTTGGGAAATCTGTGTGTGTGTGTGTGTGTGTGTGTGTGTGTGTGTGTGTGTGTGTCCCTAAGTAAGAGAACTGATCTATAAGCATCTGGGAAGATTTTACCTTTGAGGTTGAATTTCTCTAAAATGAAGGAAAAACTAAGAAAGAGAAGGCATTTTTGGAGAAACTCAGCTTCATAGAGTTCAGGTGTTCTGCAACACTGTATGATTTCACTCCATATGATAAAATTTCTAAGAAGATCTCTGCAGAATCCCAATGTCTGCAGTTGAACTGACTGATGGTCAAGTACCTACCTATGGTTGTCTTTTGAAAGGAAGTAATATAGCACTAGTCCTTGTATCCATGTTTTTGTGTGGCCACTTCTCACTAGAATGAGGCTTGTTTGACTCTATGTCTTGATGTGGCCAATGGACTATTAATAAAATGATCAAAGGTTTAAGCAATCATTGCCCATAGGCTTTCTCCTTTCAATGGCTGGCTTTAGAAATTACTAACCATGTAAAAAGCCTGGGAGGGGCTATAAGAGACTTATTATACAACGGACATCCAATCCCAGCTGGAAGCCATGTGTGTGACCCATTTCAAACTGGCAGGCCACATTCCAGCCACCAGATGACTGCCTGGATAACCACATACAATTTTTCACCCATGGCACTGCAAGCAAACAAAATAGCTGCTAAATTCATCTACTCATTTTGGGGTAATTTCTTAAGAGAGCAGTACACAGTCAATGTGCACACAATCTTCCAGATTCTCCCACAAATTTCTTAGAAATGATTTGAGCAAACTAATACTTCACCTACAGTCACCCGACTCTTATCTAGTCTCCCCTCACGTAACAGCCTCCTACCGGGACTGAAGCTTAAGTAGGATATTAGTATAGAAATAAAAGAATAGCTACACATTAAATTCTACCATAATCTACCTTTTAGTTACGATATTCACAATGTATAGACAGATGTTTTGACACTGGAGAGGGATTTCTGACACAAGGGGCCATCAGGATAGTATTACTGCTCAGAGGAACAAAGCTTTGCCATATCTCCTCTCAAGCACACAGGTGACAGGGCCAATCATCAGAGATATGTGGTCACCGGAAGCTCCCTAGCCAACTTTGACTCTCTGCAATCCACTCAGCACATCCAAACTGCTCCCCCTGCCCATGTGATAGTGGGACAACACCCACATATAAAAGACACCAGGGAAAGTCTTAACGCTGCTCACCACAGCCTTAGTAGCTTGTGACTATAACCTGATCTACTTGTAAGACTGACATAGGGAGGAATGAAGCTCTAGGCTCATCTAGACAAGGAAGTCTGGAGACTCCAATAACATGGGTGCAAGCTTGCCATGGTGCCTTGCACCTGTTCCCCAGTGATAATGAGAATCCTAAAGTAAGTGTATCAAAGTCCAGACATAGGCCCAGGTGCTGCGCAAGAGCCAACTCTAAAAATAATCGGTGCAAATGAGGGCTGGACTCAAGTAGTATATCAGCTGAACAAATGCAAGGCCTTGAGTTCAAACCCTACTAAATGAACGAATGCTTAAATAAGACTGAGTTTGATCCCCAGCACTATACTACACACATGAGAAAAGGGAAGGAGATGGGAGAAGAGGTGGGGAGAAAAGAGGAGGGGAAAAAGAGAGGGGGAAGGGAAGGAAGAAAGGGGAAGGAGAGAGGAAGATGGACAGAAGGAGAGGGAGAAGGGGAGGAAGGGAGGGAGAATGGAAGGAAAGGAGGAAGGGAGAGGAGAGGGAGGGAAAGAAGAAAGAGAGGGAGGGAATGAGGGAGGGAAAGAGGGAGGGAGAGAGGGAGGGAAGGAGGGAGGAGAAAGAAAGAAGAAAGAGAAAGGGGGAGGGAGGGAGGAAAGAGAGAGGGTGAAAGAAGAAAGAAGGAAAAAAAACGGAAGGAATGAAGAAAGATCTCAAAAAGAGGCACAGTAATGCCACCAGCACAACAATGTTCATCGCAGCACGATTTGTCATAGCGAGAAGCTGGAACCAACCGAGATGCCCCTCAGTAGACGAATGGATCAGGAAAATGTGGTACATATACACAATGGAATTTTATGCCTCTATCAGAAAGAATGACATTGTCCCATTTGTAAGGAAATGGAAGGACTTGGAAAAAATTATACTAAGTGAAGTGAGCCAGACCCAAAGAAACATGGACTCTATGGTCTCCCTTATTGGGAATAATTAGTACAGGTTTAGGCAAGTCATAGCAGAGCATCACAAGGCCCAATAGCTATACCCTTATGAACACATGAGATGATGTTAAATGAAATGAACTCCATGTTATGGAGACAATTGTTATATCACAGTTGTAACTACGTTCAATGTCCCATGTGTATCTGTAGCTTCTATTATTGATGATGTTCTTGTATCACCTTCCTGTGGTTGTACCTACACTATCTCTGTAATCTTATCTGAGTATATTGGAAACCGTGTATACTGGTATTGGAAGTAGGAAATTGAAAGGGAATACCAAAATTGAGAGACACAGGGTAAAAAAAGACAACTATAAAAGCAATACTTGCAAAACTGTTTGGTGTAAGTGAACTGAACACCTCAGGGGGGGAAAGGGAAAGGGGGAGGAGGGGGGGTATGAGGGACAAGGTAACAAACAGTACAAGAAATGTATCCAATGCCTAACGTATGAAACTGTAACCTCTCTGTACACCAGTTTGATAATAAAAATTTGAAGAAAAAAAAAAGAGGCACAAAATTCCTTCCTGTGTGCCTATCAGGGTTGGGGAGCAGCACCCACCGATAGAAGGGTACAAGGCAGTTGAGCATAGCTACATGGTATTGGGCTGGCTCTCCTCTTTCCAGCCACTGGCAGACTCTCTGCAATCAACAAATGCCCTAGTTGTTTCCCCTGCCAAAGCTGAAACATGCTCTAATAACAGAAAACTTGGCTCCAGAAGAGCTGAGTCTTTCTACTAGAAAGAAACAAGAAAGAGGAAGGACAATGAATATTTGAGGAGAAACAACAAGCAAGGAGAGGGGGCTAGGGAGAACACTGACATTATCTAGAAGGTACTGGAAGAATCCTTCTCCAATATGTGTTATGAAAATTTGTTCCAAAGAGGAGTCGCTGAACCCCACTAGGATTAAAAAAAAAAATCACAGCTCTGCCTTTAGAGAACGTAGGGTGACTCCCATCTCGTCATTTGTATCCACCTGACCATCAGTTGAGTTTTGTACCTCAAATCCTGCCTCCTCCTCTGCTACAGCTATTGTGAGGAACAAAGGAGCACATAGCACATGTCATTTTTCAGCCATCTTCTGGTATTTCACTGTTTCTAAGTTCTTCACCATCTTCTGGACTAATCTAGTCAGTCAGTTTTCATTTCAACAGATTTTACTCAACTGAAATGCCTGACAGGGATAGAACACATGCTAGATAATATATCAAAGGTCTCATCCTTCCTTTCCCTCCTTCCCTTTTGTTGGTATTGAGTCCTATGGGCCTTGTGCTCTCATTTGGCTTTTGTGCTCAAGGCTAACACTCTATCATGGGACCCACAGCTCCACTTCTGGATTTTTAGTAGTTGATTGGAGATGAGAGTCTCACAGACTTTTCTGCCTGGGCTGGCTTTGAACAATGAACTTCAGATCTCAGCCTCCTAAGTAGTAAGGATTACATGTGTGAGCCACCAGCGCCCAGCTTACAGAAGTTTTTGCTTGATCTGAAGTTTCCTTTGTACTTTCAGTCAAGAGAGAGTTATTAGACACTTACAAGATACAAAACCCTCTTCTAGGCATTGGCAAGAGGCAGTGATTTAATTAGATTAAAACTCCTTCCTTCACACAGGTTATAACAGTAAATTAATAAAGGACAACAGATACTGTAGCAGATAATATAAATGCCAGAGTAGGGGCACAGGGTTTTTTGAGAGACAGGTGGACTACGCCAGTGAGGGTGGCCTAAAATGGCCTCCTGTGAATGATGCCGTGGGGGCAGAACCCTGAAGAAATGAGATGAGCCAGGCCTGCAGATGTGGGCAGATGTTCTGATGTGGACATGAGGGGTATTCCTAGATATCACTGACCCAAAGCCTCTCAGATGAGTAAACATATGTATGTCTCAGAAGATACTCAAGGCCACAAGCAGAACCAACAAAGAGAGAAGGAAGAGTACCGGGAGGGAGAGGGGCAGACCCAGAACTGAATTTGACTTTTGCTCAAAGCAGTGAGAAGGGAAGTCAATGGACAGTCCTGAGCAGATAAATGACAAGAGCTGAGTTTTATCATCTGGTAAAGATGCCGTGGGCTATCTAAGTGCCCTGGGATCCAGCTGGAGAGAGACACATGGGAATCACCAGTGACATTAATAGTCTGTAAAAAAAAACACACTAGCTTTTTCCTCTTCAGTTACTATTGCCTGCTAGTTGAACAGTGTAGTAAATTAAACTCAGGACTTTATCACATGAAGGGCAATGAAGCAGGCCCTTCATCAGATATTTGCATAATTGATATTCTGATTTCATTTGGTTTTAAAATATCATCAGTTGTTTAAATACATGGCTTATGTTTCTAGTACATCAAGACCTAAGATGAGAGAAACATCTTTAAGTAAATAAAGCCTAACTCAAAGCACACTGAACTCTGAAAAGTACCCGTTTTCCAGCGTTCGTACATGCATGTGTATGTGAGGTATGAAATCTGGGCCTCAGTTCTGTCCCTTAGGTTTTTCACTTAAGGCCAATGCTCTACTACTGGAGCCACTCCTCCCGTTTTGGCTTTTTTGTGATTAACTGAAGAGCCATGGACTTTCTTATCCAGGCTGGCTTCAAACTTCAATGTTCAGATCTCAGCCTCTTGAGTAGCTAGAAATATAGGCATTCCAACTTCTCCAATTTCAATTACTAGAGCAGTGGAAATGCGGACCAGATCAATGGTCCCAGCTCTAACCTCACCCCTAAGCTCCAGAATCATACTTCCTACATCCATCTTACTGATGAAATCTCCACCCGAGTGTTGGAAATCATCTTACATACAAGTCTGTGTGATAGTTGATACTTTTGTCATGCACTTCATCTCCCAGGTTCCAGACTCTCACTCATTTTATTTGTTTCCCCAAATACTCATTTAAATCAGCTACTAAATGCTCTTGGCTTCATGTCACAGTTATTCAACACTCTGCTACATATATACCTTTATATCATTCCTTTATCTCAATTCTGTGTAGGCAGCTGTGTGAATCTAAGACATTCCTAAAACATCTCCCTTACTGCCTTTAATACTCCCCACTATTTAATCAATAAGGTTCAAAAGTCCTCCACAATACTTCTCTACCTCATCTTCGTTCATAAATCTTACCAGTCTAATCTCTATGGCTGGTTAATGTAGTTTTCTATCATGTTATTCCTTTTCCTTCTGCACATAATTCAACTAATTCCTATGGAATATCTTTCTCATGAACCTTCCTTTCACTTTCTGACTAAATGCAATCTCTTCTTTAAAGTAACACTCCATGCTTTCTATTTAGATAATCTTTACTTCCCTTTGTGAATTGTCAAGTACACACTTGAGGCCATCTCAATTGTGCTCCTTTGTACACTTGTAAATGTACTAGTTGATGATGAGGATAGTGGTAAGATATGCAGAATTCTACTTAAAATGATCCCAGTGGTTGCCACTTGACCAGAGAGTCTATGATATGAGTGTCTAATTCTCATTTTATTGAGAAAATTATATTCTGACTCACATTTTAATGGTAACATGTGGGGAAGAAAAGTCACATTCATTAAATCTCTATTACTCTGGAAACTTTCAGAGTTTTATATACTTTTTTAGTTTCAATAACCATGGGCTGACAGAGAAATAAAAATGTTCATTGTTTTTATTCATTTTCCAGCAAAATTATATTGAGCAAGTTTGCCTTTCCTTTGAGAGAATCTTTTACAAATTCCTCCATATCCTTCTGTTTTTCACTGAAATTAGTGCTTTAGTCACTGTAATGAATGAGTAACTTCATTGAAATACAATTTAGTATTAATATTTGTTGTGATGATCTCAACTGCAGAAGACTTCATTTTTTTCTGAAGCACCATAACGGAAACTACAATTTTATTTTAATTTTATTTTTTGTTGCCGATCCTGAGGCTTCAACTTGTTGGCCTGAGTTCTGTCCCTTAGCAATTTTGCTCAAGGATGGCACTCTACCAAATGAGCCACAGCTCCACTTTTGGCTTTTTGGTGGTTAATAGAAAATAAAAGTTTTTATGGACGTTCCTGATAGGTTTGGCTTTGAACCATGATCCTCAGAGTAGCCTTCTGAGTAGCTAGGATTACAGGCATGAGCTATTGGCTCCTGGCTTAAACTACAATCTCATGTAAAAAACCAAAATGAATAGAGATTCATCTTGTGCTTCGTGAAAGTTTGTTTTAAAGAACAAATGGCTTTTGTGATTTTTCTTTAAAGTTCATAAAAATTGGATGAATGAGTAGATCTTTCCACCATGCTCGTGCTCTCCCTAGTTCCCTGGCTTCAGAGGATCGCGAGGTCCCACAGCTCGGGACTTCCCAAGGCTTCCCACACTGTCAGCTCATGAGAACTGCTCAAGCCCAAGCTAAGCAGCTCCACGTGATTTCCTCAAAACTGAATCCACTTCAGGCAGAACAGATTTATAACACTTAATAATAAAGTGATTTTGTGGTGAGCATATATGGGAAGAAATGAGATGACCAAACTCATTTTCATGCATCATGCTGCTTTTATCACTTTTCTTATCACATAGAGTTGGTCTTCTTGCTCTTCCAGTGCTTTCTGACTTGGGGACTGGAGAAAAGTCAATCCTTTAAGATGCAGATTAAGATCTATAGTAATCATCATATCATTATTATTAATATTTTTATTATATGACTGATCATGGCCCTAGCGTACAGTGGTTTAGATACAATTAATAACTAAGAAGGAACAGAAGATCTGCCTTGAATGTATTTTTGTTTCTATATAGGTTCTGCTATGTACAGCCATGGAATGTGTGAGTTATACCAGGGAAAGTTTCTTTTAAAGGGAGACTTAGGATGTACCTCATTTGTAGAGCATTTGCCTAGATATTGGATTTTACCACTAACACCACAATATATGCATAAACCTAAAAACAAAAAGGTCAAGAATTGGCATTGTTACACTGAGAATCAATACTACTGTGTCCTTCCATTGATTCAAGTCCTTTCTTCTCAAACTATATTAAAATTGACTACATCTGTTCTATTAGAAGATAAGTCCTGACTTCTCTTTAGAAATAAAGTAGACCCATGCCATTCTTGCAGATATGGCTGAAAGCCATCAAAACCCTTGATTTTGTGAACTGACATGCTGTTGAACCTTGAACTTCTATTTGAGTATATCTCTTTATCTCAACCTCTAGCCACTGGCTTAAACTCTCTCTGCCCATGGTCTTGAAGATAAGTGCTTCTGTTTCTATTTCTACCAAGAATGATATTTTTCTTCTCCATGATGCTAAGGATCAAACTCAGGGCCAAGAACATGCTAGACAAGTGTCTCACCACTAAGCTATGACACAATGCCCCCCTGTGATCACCCCAAATTGATTGTATCATATTAAAAATCCTTTATGAAAATTTTCTTATTTGATTGATAGGCATACATAAAGAAACCTTTCCACCAAACTTTTGCAACAGCTACACATGTGACTCCACACTTGCATCCTAATAAATAAATACATCATAGAACAGAAACTAAGAGAAAGCAGGTCTCTCCGATGTTGTTTGACTACCATGGCTCTCTTGGCTTTGCACTAGATTTACACAAATTTCTGAATAAGCCCCTCCTGTTTCTGGGAGTAGTGAATTATTTAATAAGACAAAAGGCTAAAAAAGTAAGATATCATCGCTTTCAAAAAATTGTCTTTGATTTGTAGCATTTCTGGGCCTTTAAGGAAGTTTCATCCTGTGCCAAGGAGCCCAAGTGTTTCTCCTACTCCTTCTTGTAGTGTTTTCAGGATATCTATTTTTATTTCAAGGTCTTTGATCCATTTGGAATTGATTTTGGTGCAGGGTGATATATAAGGATCTAGTTTTAGTTTGTTGCAGGTGTTGAATCAGTTTTGCCAGCACCATTTGTTAAAGAGGCTATCTTTCTTCCATCCTATTTTTTTAGCTCCTTTATCAAAGATTAAGTAGGCATAGTTCTGCAAGTTCATTTCTGGGTCTTCAGTTCTGTTCCATTGGTCTTCAGGCCTGTTCCGGTGCCAATACCAAGCTGTTTTTTTTATTACTGTAGCTTTATAATACAGCTTGACGTTTGGTATTGTAATTCCTCCAGCACTGTTTTTTCTGCTTAGAATTGTTTTTGCTATTCTGGGTCTTTGTTCCATATGAATTTCTGGATTGCTTCCTCTATTTCATTAAAAAATGGTGTTGGGATATTAATGGGTATTGCATTGAATTTGTAGGCTGCCTTTGGAAATATTTCCATTTTAACTATATTAATCCTCCCAATCCAGGAGCATTGGAGGTCTTTCCATTTCCTTAATTCTGCCTTAATTTCATTTTTCATGTTTTTAAAGTTCTCATCATAGAGGTCTTTCACTTCTTTGGTTAAGGTTATTCCTAGGTATTTTATGTTTTGGAGGCTATTGCAAGTGGAGTTGCTTTCCTGATTTCAGCCTCTGTCTTTGAGTCATTGGCATATAGAAAGAACGTTGATTTTTGAGGGTTTATTTTATATCCTGCTATTTTGCCAAAGTTTTGGTTCAGCTCAAGTAACTTGTGAGTAGAGTCTACGGGGTTCTTTAGATACAGGATCATGTTGTCTGCAAAGAGAGAGAGTCTGACTTGATCTTTTTCTATTTGGATCCCCTTTATGTTTTCTTCTTGCCTAACTGCTCTGGCTAGGAATTCTAGTACTATGTTGAAGAGGAAAGAAGAGAGCAGACATCCCTGTCTTGGTTCTGATTTTAAAGGGAATGAATGGCTTTAGCTTTTCACCGTTTAGAATTATGCTTGCTGTTGGTTTGTCATAGACTGCCTTTATTATATTCAGGAATGTTCCCTGGAATCCCAGTTTTTCCAGGGCTTTTAGCATAAATGGGTTTTGGACTTTATCAAATGCCTTTTCCACATCTAGGGATATAACCATGTGATTCTTTACCTTGCTCTGGTTGATGTGGTGGGTTACATTAATTGACTGGCATATTGAACCAACTTTGCATCCCTGGGATGAATCCAGTTTGATCGTGGTGTATGATTTTTTTGATGACCTGTTGAAGTTGATTGGCCAGAATTTTGTTGAGCAATTTTGCATCAATGTTCATCAGGGAAATCGGTCTATACTTCTCTTTCCGTGATGAGTCCCTGCCTGGTTTTGGGATGAGGGTTATACTGGCTTCATAGAATGTGTTTGGTAGTGAACTTTCTCCTTCAGTTTCATTGAAGAGTTTGAGAAATATTGGTGTGAGTTCTGTTTTGAAGGCCTTGTAGAGTTCTGCTGTGAATCCGTCTGGACCTGGGCTTGGATGGGAGATCTTTGATTGCCGTTTCTATTTCAATGCTGGAAATGGGTCTGTTTATAAGGTTTAAATCTTCATGGTTGAGTTTGGGGATATCAATTTTTGCTAGGAAACCATCCATTTCTTCAAAGTTCTCGAATTTGTTGGCATAAAGGTTTGCAAAGTAGTCCCTTATTGTGTTCTCAATTTTGGTTGTTTCTGTGGTGATGTTACCTGTTTCATCTCTGATCTTGTTTATTTGGGTGTGCTGCCTTCATTTTTTGGTCAGGTTTGCTAGGGGTTTGTCTATCTTGTTAATTTTTTCAAAGAACCAAATCTTTGTTTTGTTGATTCTTTTGATGGTTTTTGTTTTTTTTTTACTTTCAGTCATTTAATTCTGATTTGATTTTAATTATTTGCTTCCATCTATTGGCTTGTGGAAGGCCCAGAAATGCTACAAATCAAAGAAAGGTTGGACAAATGGGACTGCATCAAACTGCTGAGCTTCTGTAGGGCAAAAGACATAGCTCGCAAGATAAACAGAAAGCCCACAGATTGGGAGAAGATCTTTACCGGCCATACAATGGACATAGGCCTCATATCTAAAATATATGCAGAACCAAAAAAAATTAAATTCCTCCAAAACAAAACCGCAAAGAACCAACAGCCCCCTCAACAAGTGGGCTGAAGACTTAAAAAGAGACATCTCTGATGAGGAAAGGAGAATGGCCAAGAGACACATGAAGAAGTGCTCTACATCACTGGCCATAAAAGAAATGCAATTCAAATCAACATTGAGATTCCATCTCACCCCAGTAAGAATGTCCTATATCAAGAAAACTAACAATAACAACTGTTGGAGGGGATGTGGCCAAAAGAGAACCCTACTTCATTGTTGGTGGGAATGTAAAATGGTTCGGCCCTGGAAAGCAGTATGGAGATTCCTCAGAAGGCTAAACATAGAGCTCCCCTATGACCCAGCAGCCCCACTTTGGGGCATCTACCCAAAAGACCACAAACAAGAATACACTAAAGCCAACAGCACAACAATGCTCATCACAGCACAATTTGTCATAGCTAAAATATGGAACCAACCCAGATGCCCCTCAGCAGACGAATGGATCAGGAAAATGTGGTACATATACACAATGGAATTTTATGCCTCTATCAGAAAGAATGACATTGCCCCATTCATAAGGAAATGGAAGGACTTGGAAAAAATTATAGTAAGTGAAGTGAGCCAGATCCAAAGAAACATGGACTCTATGGTTTCCCTCATAGGGAATAATTAGCACAGGTTTAGGCTAGTCACAGCAGAGGATCACAAGAGCCTAATAGCTATGCCCTTATGAATGCATAAGATGATGCTAAGTGAAATGAACTCCATGTTATAAAAATGAGTTTTATATCACTGTTGTAATTAGTTTAAACACACCATGTGAAACCATAGCTTCTTTTGTTGATGATCCTCTTGTATCCCTTCCTGTAGTTGTACTCACGCTATCACTGTATCTCATCTGAATACACTGGATACTGTACATACTGGTATTAGAAGTAGGGAAGTGAAAGGGAGTATCAAAATTGAGAGGCAAAGAATTAAAAGACAAACGACTCCAAAAGCAATACTTGCAAAACCATTTGGTGTAAACCAACTGAACAACTCATGGGGGGAGAGGAAAAGGGGGAAGGGGTGAATGAGGGAGGAGGTAACAAACAGTACAACAAATGTACCCAAGGCTTAATGTATGAAACTATAACCTCACTGTACAGCAATTTGACAATAAAATAAAATAAAAAGAAATCAGGAAATAAAAAGAAAAAGAACAGGATGCAGTTTTCAATTCCTCCCACATTCAAGACAACATTATCATCAAAACATGAAAAAAAAATTCTCATTTTTTTGACTTCTGTAGTTCAGATTTTATTCAGATTTGATAAAGCAGAAAGCAACTAAGAAAATAAATCAGTTGTTTAAATAACATACAGGAAGATCTTTTTTCTCACGTAAGTGTACAATGTAAGGAATAAAAAGTTTATAATACTAAGTGAACTCATTTCTTTCCAAGTACAACAGTTTCTCTACTTGGGGCATGGCTCAAATGGAAGAGTGCCGCCTAGGCAAGTGTGATGTCATGAGTTCTAATCCCAGTACTGCACAAGACAAAGAACAAGTACAATAGTTTCTAAAAACTGGCAGCATGTTTATATGAACACCATTTTCACACAAATATGTCTCTTTGTGCATATATACATTTAGATCTATACTTATGAACCTAAGGAAGCTATAGTAGAATGTTCTGCTTTAAACAAATCCTAGCATGCTCCACTTTGAGATGGGCAATACATTATGAGCCTTACAAATGTGTAAACCAACTGAGTGGTTGAACAGTCTTATTTATTAATAAGTAATTTATTCATTAATAGACAGGTGAGTTGCTGATACAACAGTACTAATTGGGTTCATATTTCTTATATATTTTCTGGAATAGATATGGAATAAGTAAATAGACGTGAGGAACAGAGTCTGTGTCTAGCATATACTTTTCATTGTTTAGGATGACTGCATTCTCAATGTTATCACTTCAGAGCACACCACTGAAAAATGGTTAATAATCATTCACAGGCTTATTTAGGTTTATGAATGGAAAAAGTATGCTTCCATTTACATGAGATCATACAAAATGACAAAGGTAAAACAGTTTAAGTTTTCACCAAAAAGGGGTTACTTTTAATTATAAAGAGCATATTATGTGATTAACATTAGAAATGATCACAAATGGCCAAGAAGGCGAAAAAGAGATCTCTTACTAGTTGTAGTAGCTGCAAGGTAGATAATGAGATAATAAAACATATAATTGGAGGTTATACTACCTTGATTACTGCAGGTTATACCAATGGGCACAATAATGCTATTAAATAGTGCAATGCAAGCTACCACCCACTTGTTAGATGATAAATGGCTTGTTTCACTAAAATCATGACTTTGGGAATACAGAATATACCAGGTCATATCATGATAGTAATCTATCTTGGACATCATGTAAAGTAGCTGAGTCTTTGTTTGACTTAACTAATGTAAAAAAACTACAAAAACAAAACTACAGAAGATAGTGAAATTAACAACAACAACTAGAAAATGCCAGCTCTTTCAATGAAGCTAGTCTCCATAATCAAAAATATTGCATTTGGAATTTGCTTTCCATTTTTGAAGAAAGCTTCTCCGAACATCTACACTTTATAAGCCAGGAGAATTCTCAAACTGTAATGTTCTAATGATTATTAGCTATTGGCTAGGGCTCAGGACTTTATTGAACTCATTAATCTTAGAAAAACAAATATAACAGTAATAATAAATGTTCGCTATGTCTTTATTGTTAGCTATGTCTTTATTGTGTGATTTTTACTCTCTCTATTTGTGTGTGTGTGTGTGTGTGTGTGTGTGTTGTGGAAAATAACCACTATTAGAGAGATGCAGTTCAGAAGAGGCCTGTCTGTGTTACATGCATCTTTTAAAATTTCTTAATAATTTTTTGCTCACAAGAGCTCCAGGCAGAGGCCAGAAATGTCTAAAAATGACACAGATGTTGATCTCTGAAGCTCAGTGAACCACACTTTGACAAAATTTCCCTACACCTCAAAATGTTAACCTACAGCTGCAGGCTCTTGTTTCTCATGCAGCAAGATGGTAGAGAAATAGAAACATAAAACAGCACAATCTCATGTCAGTATTTAACTACATGGAATTCCTTCATGCAATTCCCCTGAATTTACACACAACTGACATTAGATTTACATACACACATTTCCTAGATTATTAGCTTTATATCTTGACACAAATGATTTTGAAATAGTTTTCTACTTAGTTTAATGTAACCCTTATTTGGAGAAATATGAAGTTGGGGTATTTAATACTGAAAAAAATCTCCATATAATTAACATATGGCATAAAGTGTCAAGTCTGAGTATGGAAAATGGCTTTGAAATATTATTTTAATAACGTGATTTAGTTCAAAGTGCTATGCCTTTAAGGAGTAGAGTAGGCTATTGGAATCTCAGTTTTCTTATCTATACAAGATAGGCAATAATGTCTAAATATTGGTAATTGTAGGGCTTAAAGATAACATATGTAAAGCACAAAAGAACACACATTCAATAAAGGTTAGTTATTATTTCGGTGATTTAAATAAATATCTTCCTAAGATTTATTGCACACTTTGTGGCCTTCTTCAACTAGACTGACAATAACTTAACCTTTCTTTCATTACTAATGGCCATTACTTTAAAAGCAATTATGATGTTGTAATAAAGTATTTATCTCTAAGGACTTAAGAACCATGTAAGCCGACTTGCTTCCTGGCTGAAAAACCTTGCTGTGATTTTTCAAGTCTTCACTTCAATAATTTGAACATCTTAGTTTAAAATTTTGACACTTTTGGCCCTCAGTATCCCTATAGATAAAGGGAATTTGCTTAATCTGGGTAGAGGTATGACATGTGAGAATCTAGCTACTTAGTACCTATAAATTGATCATACAAAAATCTGTGTGTGTGTGTGTGTGTGTGTGTGTGTGTGTGTGTGTGTGTGTGTATTTTTGTGCCAGTTCTGGAGCTTGAACTCAGGACCTGGGCTCTGCTCTTGAGTTTCTTTGGCTAACAGAGCTGTACCACTTGAGCCACAGCTCTACTTTTGGCTATCTTGGTATTTTAGTGGAGATAAGAGTCTCACAGACTTCTCTGCTTAGATTGGCTTCAAACCATGATCCTCAGATCTCAGCTTCCTGAGTAGCTAGGATTACAGGTATGAGCCACCAGCACTTGGTTTGATAATATTTTCTTTTGGTAAGGAAAACTACAGAATGCTAACTGCTACCAAATCATCAAGGCTGTTAGGAATTCATAAAATTCTACTTAAAAATATTTTAGAGTACTTGAGTTATAAATAATAAAGACAGAAATATTCTTTTTTTTCTTTGCTATGTTTCTATCTATACACAGTCAGAAAATCATGTTCAGAAAGAAGGCAAGAAATAGATCTAAACTAAGAGCTAACAGCTTTGGGAAGTGGCTGGAGCTCGGGTCCTTTCCTATAGGTAATATATAGTGCATACCCCACATTTAAGACCTGTTTTTATATCACATGAACTATGTATATGTGAGAATATAACACCCTAGACATTTCAAAAAAACATTATTTTCCTACATTCTTTGTGCAGTGTCCATTTTGGGCCCTTAATATTGAGTCTCTTCTTGATCTAGCATATTCCCACCTTAAGTATTAAGAATCTAAGTCCTCTTAACTTTCACCTCTAGTGCCACCTAATCGACCTTCATTAGAGCAACTGACTTCCTCCATGATTTAGTTTGTATTTCTTGAGGATTTATGAGCTGTTCTCTAGAAACTTTCCTACATTTGAAGAGTCCCTGTGTCAGCCAAGTGCTGTTGTCGCATGCCTGATAACCTGTCAGGAGGCTGAGATCTAAGGATTGTGGTCTGAAGCCAGCCAAGGCAGAAAAAGAATGTTGAAACTCTTCTCTCCAATTACCCTCCAAAAAACTGGAAGTAAAACTATGGCTTGAGTGGTAGAATGCCAGTACTGAGAGGGAAAGTTAAAGGACAGTGCATAGCCTCCAAACTGAAGCCCCAATATTGGTGTGGTGTGCGCATGTGTGCACACAGAGTCATGGTTACAAAGGAAGAATTGATTGAAAGGGTCACACCAGAGATGGTGAGGGAAGCCCTTGAATTTACCATAGGAGAAACAAAAATACAATCAAGAAACTGACAATTCCTTCTAAACACAGGAAGGATTAGAAGCAATTCTCCCTGCACTATTTGAGATTTGTGCTTGGGTTTACTTAATACACTATTCAGACTGGGACCACATCTTCGCTTTATGGGAACAACAAATGGAACTGCCACAGTAAAACCAGCATTGTTTCTCTCATAGATATATTGACCTGCATGGTGAGAGTAAAAGTAGCATTTTTGTTTTATTTAAGGTTTGTTAAGTGAAATTTATGTTTCTAACATATACCACAAACACCAAAAACCGTTATCAGTGCTTAAATCAAAACAGCTTGCTATCTGAAACAGACAGAAGAACTGGTCGATTTATTTCATAAAACTTTATGTACAAAGAGACAGTGTCTATGAACTTAATGGACAGAATATAGAGTGTGGCATGGTAATTTTTATTACAATTTATGGTGGGATTATCCATACTCCACAGTTTCCCGACTTTATAGTAGGACAATGCTGACACAGATAACTTGTCTCCCCCCGGCTGGGAAACAAAAATGGCATTATTGCTACATGAGAAACCTAGCTGACTTGATTAATTGCCTGAGTCTAATCAAGACCATTATTTGCCCTGTGTTCACAGGTAAATTATTTAACCAGGGAGTAGAAGAATTAAGAAGTGACAATAATTTTCATATAGCATCATCTCTCTCCATTACAACTGCTTGGATCTGGGCACTGGGTGACTGATGCTTGTAATCTTAACTCAGGAGGCTGAGATCTGAAGATCAAGGCTCTAAGGTAGCCCAGGGAAGACAAATCCAAGAGATATTTATCTATAATTAATCATCAAAAGTTGGAAGCAGATGTGTGGTTTAAGTGGTAGAGCACCAGCCTTGTGTGGAAAAGCTAACAAGCAAGAGCACCAGGTCCTACATTCAAGCTCCGATACCCATGTATGCGTGTGTGCATGTACACACACACACACCTAACAAACTGGAAAAAAATACTGTTGGAAGCCATATGAATGTTTCTCACTTGCAGGGATTCAGCTCCAAAAGCTATTAAAACTTAAGTCATATCAAACATTTATAAGTGTGCCATCAAACATTATTCTCTAATATTAAGTACTTGGGAAAGAGCAGAAATAATATATAGCCAAGAATACCAGTTTGTGGGATGGTATTATTTCCTTCTGAAAACACCTGAGTGTTTACTGTGTGCCAGACACAGGATAGAAAGGAAGGTGAGGAGTGGAGGTGTGTGTGTGTGTATGTGTGTGTGTGTGTGCGCGCACACACACACGCGCATGCGCGAGCACGTGCATGTGTCTTGCAATTTGGTATGTACCTGTTTGGAAAAAGCAGCATTAAACCAGGGTTTTTTGTTTGTCTGTTTTTGCCAGAAACACTTTCTCTGTAAAAACTGGTAGAACATCATCATGAAAAGCCATGGCACCTACCCACACTGGGGTACAAGGACACAGGAATTTTACTGAGTTTTACATGGTGGCACTTTCTAGTCTGTAATACAAGGGTATCTGGCCACAACATCCCTAAGTACCTTCTATAAAATACTGTACCTCTACAGCCTATAATTATTCACTCATGTTCATCTATCTTTTCTTTTAATGAATATTTATTAGGAATTTACTAATTCCATACAAATGTCAACAAAATAGGATGAACAAGACTCAGAAGGTTACTTTCATGAGACTTAAATTTTAGTAAAGAATTTTGGGAGCATTCCAAATATTTTCATCACAGCAATAAGCATTTATAACATCAAAACACATACTATAGCCAGGTGCCAATGGCTCTCATCTATAATCCTCACTACTCAGGAGGCTGAGATCTGAGGATCATAGTGTGAAGCTAATTGGGGCTGGGAAAGTCCATCAAACTCTCACCTCTAATTAACCATCAAAGAGCTGAGTGCTAGCCTTAAGCAGAAAAGCTCAGGGATAATGTCCTGGCCCTGAGTTTAAGCCCCAGGATGGGCACACACACAAACAAAACCAAAATTACATAAATAAATAGAGATCTTATAAACAAAGCAGCTCATCCTCACTTCAGGAGGCCCTGCTAAAGTCTTTCTATCCTCAGGAAAGAGAGCTCCCCTACACCATAGGATGATGTTTTTAACTCTGTCATTTCTACCAAACCCCTAAGCTCCTTGTTATTGAGAAAGCAGGTACTCTGACAAATTAAACAAGACTAACTCCCAAGTTCCCCAGATTTATGAAGCTCTTTTATTTAGTTAGCTATTTTTAACATTCTATCCTTTTTAATTTCTATTTCTTTTCTATGACAGTGCAGAACACTGAATTCCTTGTTGTCTGGTTCAACTGTATGAGGCTCAATAAATCTGCTAATCACACACAAGTTGGTATACACAAATAACCATTTAAAAAAATGGTACTAATTTTTTTTAAATACCGCACACAGATAGACAGAAAGACCATTTAACATTTTTGTTAAACAGACCCAAGACTGAAAAGTACAGAATAGGAAGTGGAAATAGCAGACAGAAATTATACTATTTCTTTCTAGATAAAATTATAGACTTTTAAAAGTTATTTCATATAGTAGAACTCTAAAAACAGAGTAGGTTAATTAAATTTCTAATTATGGTTTGAGTTTTTTCTGAAATGGGGTTTTCCACTGTATTCCATCCTGTCTTAAACTACCTGGAGAAATTCTGGAACAATCCTATTAAAAAATAATAATAACTAGGTTCTTGAGTTCCTTTTTTCATTCACTTTCGAAAACTCTGCCACAAGGTGGCAGTAAAAAAGCTGTCATTTTCAAAATCGGTTTTAATATGACTTCTCAGATAGGTGATTCTGTAATATATGCAAGAGAAAGAAGAATCAAGATTCAGAAAAGGGTAGAACAGTGAAGTATGGAGGGAGATAAAGATTACAAAAGATAGGAAACGGAAAAGGAAAGGTGGGGTGAGAGGTCAGAGAAAAAAGGTGGGCCCCTTAAGAGTAGGAGATCTTGGGGAGAGAAAACGAGGAGTAGCATTCAAGGTGAGACAGCTCTGGTGAATTCTCTTCCAAACGTTCTGAACAGAAAGTACCTATACTTTGACCTTTAGGAAGACCTACACTTTTCAGCCTGACAGAATACACACACACACACACACACACACACACACACACACACACACACACACACACCTACATGTATGTAAACACAAATGTGTTAATCACAGGTTTCATGAAATAATACTTTCTCAAGTGGGTTTAAATAACTCTAATCTACTCTATTTGACTTCTTTACAATTATGCGTTGTGAACTACTAATTGTTCTCAAGATTCACCAACAAGAAAGGACCCACAGTGTACATAATGCTTTTTCACTGTACAGTAAAACTAGAGTGAGCTTTTAAGAAGATATGCTGCTTGTTAAATAAAACTTCCACTGCTGAGTAAATGGGATATTCCTGGCCATATAAGTGGTTCACAGAACATTTTTTGAATAAATCATTAGGGGTGAAAAAGATGGTAGAGCCATCTGATTAAGAAAAACAAAACTGCTTAGTGATCAAAGTAGCATTTCACCCAATACAGTAGTGGCTGGAGAAAGACCCAAGTATGTAATTGTTACTCTATATGCTGGTAGCTGTTCTTTCATTTAGTAGACAGACCAATATCAATTAATTTTGTTTTACATAATACAAAGCAAAATACCCATTAATCAATTTTCCTTTAATGATGGAAAAGATTGAAAGAGCTAAGGAAATAGGCACAAACTTTGGAAACTAAACCTAAGAAACAAGAATCATAGCCACAGAGCTGTAAATTATTAAAAAGCCAATTTAAAATACTGTTGACAGTATTTGAAAATCAAGTTTGCCTCATGGATTTTCCATTCTTTTTTCTTACCAATAGACTGTATAAGTTGTGGGGAAAGTCTTTATTTGCTAGCTAATTGTGTGTCCATGTGCCTATATTTCTTGCAATGAGAACAAATATCCAATGGCATAAGATAATTTCAATAATTTCAGCATGATATGTAAAACTAGAACTCCCTTGGTGTTTAATAGCAGTATCTAAACTACATGATGTTAAAAGTATTAGATTCAACAAAAGTGAAAGAAAAAAAATCTATTTACTCAAAATAAAGCTCTTAAAAGTTAAAAGATACTATAAATCAAAATCCAGTATATCAAAATACCAAATGTCGGAGAAAAATTTTCATTCATGGTGAAAAATGGTTATACACACTACATTAAAATTCTCTTAGTTAAATGTAACATGTATGCAGAAATCTATTTAAGACATAAATTAGGTCTTTTTTATTACAGGAGAAACTTGTCCTACCAAATGAAAATAGTATGTATGTCTATTTTAGTCAGTAGCTCTTTAATATCACTTTATAACAAAATGATCACAAAGTGTAGTCTGTCAACCTCTAGCTTTAGCTACTTTACCTGATAAATGGATTTTTTCCACCAATATTTTCTTAATGTCTATTTTTTTTAAGTGGATCACTGCAGCTACCCACACTTTCCTCTCTGTGCTCTTTTCTTTTTGTTTTTATTTGCTATTTAACTGAGCAACATGAAGGAGCCAGACAAACTCACTTCTTTGCATTTCTGTGTAGAACTCTCCCATGAGTTTCTGTTTTATATGAATTCTCTTAGATTAATACAGATTGCTTCTGTCTCCTCACCAAGCCAGTTATTACCATGGAATCTCAGGGCTAATGGAAGTCTATGCCAGACAAAGCTGTGGAATCCACAAATTATTGATACTTCAGATAAACAAAAGCCCAGCAAAGCCAATTTGGGGTAAAATCTATTCAGCCTTAAATGCATGCCCAGAAAGGGGGAAGGGGAGAGAAACACACAAAAAAAGTTTCTATTCCATGTTGAGAATCAGGTTAAACTAAGCCACAACAACCCACCAATGACCATAATAACCCACCAATGTATCTACACTTAAAATGCAATTGTTTACAAGCTGCCTGCCTTTCTCCCACTATCTATCAAAACTTCATTTTATAGAGATAATAGTGAAGCACTCTAGTTTTATCAAGCTCCCTATTTAAGATTAATAAAGCCAAACACAGCAATATTGCAGTCCCATTTGCTGATAAGCAGCAGTGTTAAACATGAATTAAGGGTCAGAGGTCAGAATTCATTAAAAATGAATTAAAGGTCAGGATGACCTGGAGGCTTTTGGTCCTACATAATAAATAATTAAAGTAATAGTTTGTACCTAGTATTAGTACATATAAGAGTAAGTAAAAAGAAGAAAGTTACCAAAGAAAGAAGTAGTTCAGTCACTCACAAGCCAAGACAACTGCACACAGATGCATAGGTCAGCTGCCCGAACTATTCTGGTCATATGGACAGATGACACCAGGATTCCACCCAATGGTGAACTAAAAGAGGACAGGCATGTGTAAGGTAGACAGAAGAAGTGTGTCTAGGCCAAGAACCAGGGCCTGAAGCAAGACCTTCATATCAAGTCGGAAAGCTGACCAGAGGATGATGACGTGATGAGATCTGAAATGAGGAAGGGCACAGGGTCTAACTGCAGGTGAACCCGATGCCCAGTTAGGCATCATCAAAGGTCCAATGAGCTCCACCGCCATCAGTGCAATGACCATCTCTCCTTTCACAAACAGAAATGGCATGAGACTAAAAATACACTGTGGCATCTTCCTGTAGGCTGCTGAGAAAAGCAACAGCCTGGAGGAAGAAAACGGGGTGTGAGTGTTTCAAATCTGCCCATGCCACATCCCTTTGAATGAAGAGTTATGAAAATAAGGTATATTTTTGGAAGGTGGTTCACTGTGTGTCTACATCCAGATATAATAAGAAAGCAACACTCTTTGAGAGAAGTGATTAAAGAAATTCCACACCCAAACTAGGTTGATTTATTAACAATAGAACCCAGTTGCTCTCCTCAGATGTTTTAGGAAAAAGTATTTTACTTCAAGGATCTAATCACACAGTGGTTCTTAAATAGGAATAATATAATCATATTTTCCAAATATCACACTATTCCAAAAAGGTTTTAATGCCATGCATACATTTTGCTTAAGTTTCGTAGCTGAGTCTTGCATCTGCATGAAAGAAATATGGCTGCATAGGAATTGGAGGCAAGATATTTCCTTCTGGCTAATTCATTTTACCTGAGTTGCATGAGTGATCAAGTACCTCTTTGGGGAGTTATGATAATAAGGTAGGAAAAGGGGGGGGATAGAGAGAAGGAAAGAGAGAGAGAAGGAGAAAGAGAAAGAGAGAGAGAGAGAAGACTATCAGTATAAGCTAATAAAGAAGGGAAAGTGGTTGGATTAGATAATGTGGCAAGAGTTGGATCCAACCAGCTGTACATGGATTTGTGTAGGTTCTAACAGTTCCAGTGCCCTGTTCCTCTGCCTAAATGAAGAAAGGACAAACTTAGGTATAGATGAGATAGAAAGAAGATTCCACATTTTTTAGCTCTTTAATTGGACTTTCTGAAACCAGTATTGTATTGACCTTTAATTATCTCGAATTCCTAAAATGGAATACCAATTAATATTAAAATGTAAATTATGCCTTTAAAAATGACTACAAATTGTTTTTGGTTTAGATTTTCATTTTCATTAATTTGTGCATTCCATTAGATAAAGAATGAAAACATTTGATTTTTTTTACATTAGTTTTCGTAGAGTTTTCAAAATCATCAGTAGAATCCCAATCTTACTTAACTTTCCCTTTTCCTTCTTGATTCCATATCATTATTTTGTGTTGGTGATGGGGAACCCAAGTTTTACTTTTATTTTGATGCTTTTCCCTGTCCATTCTAGACCATTCTCTTCTACCTTTGCCATTTTCTTTCACTTTTCATCATGTATCTTTCCACAACAATCCTGTCAATATAATAAATTGACTTCAGAATTCAAATTAATTACTGAATGATGCAGGTTTACCTCACAGTATAATCTAAGCAATAACACACAATAAAGGGCTTTGCTTTTATAGTTCTTCTCCCTATAGAATTATCCATAATTATCTACTTTCAAGTCTCTACTATATTATTCTTGACAGCACACAAATACCCTGTGCTGTCTCCCACCATTAAAGCTCCTTGGTGTAGAGCAGAAATTACTGTATGTCTTTTATCACTAAGTCTTCACAATAAAACTAGTCCCAAGAGCTGTCTAAATTGAGTCTCCCTTTCTTCTTCTCTAGGCTTCTTCCTGTTACTCTACTGGCCTGCTGTTCACCATTTCTCTGATCCTAATCCACAACCCTCAGTCCACACTTTATTCAGCCTCTCAGTGGCATCTGGTAACAACTGACAACTTCTATTTTTTACTGACATTTATACATTTGTCTACTTCCTCCCATTGAAGACGGGATCCATGACGAGATCCCTCTTCTCTTTCTAATTTCTGGGGTTGGAGAACTTTGTGTGTCTGCCAATGATCACTAGGATATGTATATTCTCGTTTGTGGGCCACACAGAATTATTGGTACAGGCGGAGGGGTTGGCTAAGAGCAGTCTACAGGCCTGTTCCTCATGTATCACATGATTTCATTGACCTTCTTGGACTTCACTGACTTTCTTTGATCTGGGGTTGATCCCTACCCTATATGTTGAATTTCCTTATGCCTTCTCTTCTCTGTTCTGATTCTCATCTAAGATGATCCGTGGCAGTCCATAGCATGAAATACTTCATCTACCTTAATGGATTTCAAGTTTAATTGGCCAATCTAGCTATTTCCTTCCTCTGAGTCCCAGGCTCACTTGTCCAACATTCATCTCAAACTTTCTACTCAAAGGTTTATCAGGCATGCTGAGTATTACATATCCAGAATGGACTTCCTTTTTAACCTCACTCTTCCTATCTCAATAAAGAATACCACTGTTTCCTCCATAGTTCAGCCAATATACTAGAAGTTATCTCTCTTTTTCTGCTTCTTTTCCCATAGCCTATTCCCCTCCTATACTTCACTAATCTGAGCCTTCCTATTTCCACTTCTGCTTTGTATTCTGTAGCGAATGCAGTGGCTCCATCATTCTTACAAAAGGCAAAACCGACATAGTCACATTCTTGTCCAAACTGCAGTTCTGGTGGCTTCTGATTATATTTATGTTTTCTTTTGTGGTTTTTTTTAACCAGTCCTGGGGCTTAGACTCAGGGCTTGAACACTGTCCCTGAGCTTTTCTTGCTCTAGGCTATCACTTTACCACTTGAGCCACAGAGCCACTTTTGGCTTTTTCTGTTTATGTGGTGCTGAGGAATAGAACCCAGAGCTTAATGCATGCTAGGCAAGCACTCTACCACTAAGTCATATTCCCAGCCCCCTGACTATATTTAGATGGGAACTTCAACCTTGGTCTTTGAGACTCACCTGGTGTAGCTCTGGCCCGGCCATCCCCAGCCCTCATCTTTACCATTTCCCATGCTTATCCTCCCAAGTCACCCACCACAGGCCGCCTTGCTGTTCGTAATCACTTCAGTCTCAGCCTTCGAATCTGAATTCTGGAATGTATGTATTTACCATAGCTATTTGTCTCAGAAAGGCCTTCCTTTACTTTTCAATCCTTTACCATTTCTTCCCAGCACACTATCTGATAAATACTGGCTGCCTAGATAGTGAGGTTTGGGGCAGATATTCCCTTGAGGATCTTGTTGATTGCTATCGGGTCTCCACGGCTGTGGTAATACAATCTCCCACATAGGCGGCTCTGCCCTTCTCAAGATCACTTTGGGGGCTAAATACTTGTCCTTTTTATATCAAGTGGAAAAATGTCTCCTCAGGAGACCTTCTTTCACATTCTCCCTCTCACAGATCCATTCTAAATAATGTTTATTTATTCCACTTCAGAGAACATTGTGCTATCTTTCTTTATCTCTACTATTAAGCTTAAGGCCTCATTAAGATTATCTGAGTGAGCTAAGAACTTTCCTTTCCTTTAGGCCAATATTAATCATCTTCTTAGATGGGCCTAGGATTTACTATCATCAGAAAACATTTTCTATTGTTAGTTGTTTAACATCTTTTGTGGGAGTTTTGTCCACCATTTTGGCAAACCCTCACTATACCCTCCTGTAAAAGAGAATCATAGTGAACACGTTTCTTTCTAAATAATACATCCTAGGTGAAAATATTCTTGTTAGACAAAACTTTATCTATTATTGATTATAACTATACTTCTCTATTGGGAAAAATAGTAGCTGATCCATGTTTTAATTCAACTCTATCCATGATTAAGTTATTCACCTCTTTTATTTATTTGTTTGATGCTCACTAGACTTTAAATACTGTAAGACAGAAACAGCATCTGGTTTGTTCAACACTATGTTTAGAGTCAATGATGTCTGATAGGGATACAGGGTAAATAAACACATGAATGAACTAAGGAGACATCCTTGGGATGCATCAGCTTAGACGTGGATGTATACTTTCACCTTCCCTTGTGTCAAGTGTCCTATAGGGTCATCTAGTGTTCTATCAGAGACCAAATGAAAAGTAATTAGCCAGCATAATCACCTAATTCACATGAGTTATATTTTTATCTGTTTTTTTTAATAGCATTGTGAAAATCCAAGTCTCCCATGGCATTCTCTTTTGCTCATCTATTCCAAATATATGTCTCGTGTGGGAAGGGAAATAGGGGGTCCCTTTATCACTCAGCCATTTCATTGCTGGCTGAATGCCTAACTGCACATGGGCAAATAAATACCCAAGGAATTAATGAAATGCCCTTTGCTTTCCTTATTCTGTAGAGGTAGGCAAGCTTCCTCCCCTAGACACTTTTACTATCATCTAATTCATCAGTAAAATAATAAAAGAAACTTATAAAATGGCACAGCAATATTTGTAGAATATGGTCATTATAAAAACTTAATATAAAGTCATAAAAATAGAAAAAACTGGGATGATTCTAGACCGTTTTTCCTACTAATCTCTAGTCCCTTATAATGTGTTGTCCTAACAACTTTCCCCACCACTCAGGACTGGAACTTGGATGCAAGAGTATGACGCTTTCAGGCAAAGGCTGGTGCCCCAGCACTTGAGCCATACCTCCATTTCTATACCAACTTCTTGGGGTTATTTTATGTTTTTAAGTTCAACATGTTTTTTCCCTTACATTTTCCTGTTTTTATTCTTGTATTTTGGGGGAAGGAAAAATTATAATGAAAGTAAGTAGAAACTTACTTTATGTTTGATCAGTGCCTGGTATTTTCATTTATGTTCTTAACCTTCTCAGTAACATTAGGATATATCAGTATCATTTCTTTCTTATGTTCATCATACTGATGAATATAAGGATTAAGGAAATGAAATAACTTGCCCATATCCACAGCTGTAGTGAGAGAACAAGATCTTAATTCATCAATGTTTCATTTCAAGTCTCTCTCTCTCTCTTTTTTTTTTTTTTTTTTTTTTTGGCCAGTTCTGGGCCTTGGACTCAGGGCCTGAGCACTGTCCCTGGCTTCTTTTTACTCAAGGCTAGCACTCTGCCACTTGAGCCACAGCGCCACTTCTGGCCATTTTCTGTATATGTGGTGCTAGGGAATTGAACCCAGGGCTTCATGTATAAGAGGCAAGCACTCTTGCCACTAGGCCATATCCCCAGCCTCATTTCAAGTCTCATGTCCCTGATGACTACAGCACAATCTAGTGGGTTTATAATTAAACTTTATTTGTGATATGAAAACATTACCAAGTAAAATATATTATGATACTAAGAAATATAATCATATAGAGAACAGATTATAGCATAAGCCTTTAAGTTCTTCCATAATTATGCTTCTTGCTTTATACTGTATATATTTTACAGTTACTGAATAAAAATTACCTCTCCCATTAAAATGATAATGATATCTCTCTTCTTTCATTGTTGGGTAAGATTTTTGTTTTTTACCTTTTGGTAACAAACATTAAAATAATCGTTAACCAACTACATAATGAAATTCTATTTTTCTTACAAATATCAGATTTATTGCATCTAAATAAGCACATAAAATAATGCAATATACTAGTTACATATTTCACTCCTTGTTTATTCCTGATTATAAAAAACATATCCCACCACTGTGAAGAAAGACGTATACCTCATGTGGCTTTGTTGTATTATTATTCAAATAGAGTTGTTCATTTCTTTAGGTTCTATTTTTTATTGTGTTTAAGTAGTCATACACAAGGGATGCCATTTAATAAGTCAGGTTGTAAGTATAATAAATCTTGATTTCATTATGGGCTACTCGTTTAGATTGGAACTATTAATAGTACCGGAGAAGGTTTAGTTTGAGTAAAACCTATAAAGAGACTCTGTTGTCCCTTCTTTTCTTCTGTCTTTTTCACCACACATTATTGGAACCACTTCCTTGTCCATAATACACAAAAAGCAGAGGTGGTCAGTTAGGAGTGAATGCCTACATCTCACATTTTCAAACTGAAATTCTAGAATCCTGACATTAAAATTTGATTTATACAAGGAACAAAATATTGCATTGTTATGAAGAAACTCAATGTCGATTCAAATAACTTGCCAATGGTAAATGCACAGTTCTGCAGTACAGGTTTGTAATATTTTCTATCAAATATCTCCCTATACTGAATCCTACCTTATACAAGAATCAAGAACATTATGTTTAATAGCATTTTTTAAGATGGCAATTTAAGTGTCCATCAATTCTATTTTAAATATGGGCTTCAGTAATAAACTAAGAGCAATGGAAAATGCAAAGAAACATGAAGTCACACCTAGTATCACCAGTTAGCTCAAGACAAGTTGCCAGGTACTCAAGCTACTCATATTTAAACGGGAAGGAGAATCAGTCATTAGAGGAGTTAGGTACATATTAGGTACATAGGGAAGAAACCGACATTCCTTTTAATAAGAAGTAGGAAAAAATAAAAAACACAAGGATTTAGGAATTAAAAAGAACATCATGATGCCTGCAAAACTATCAAACTTACTGAACTAGTTATTTCTATAATCCTGTGACAATTATCTACTAACTTTCTAAACCCCAGAAGAGACTATTAGCATTGCATTTAATGTAATATCACCTTGATATTTACAGTTAAGAATTTAACACAGATGACAAAAACGGAAGCTACATGGTTCTTTAAGCCTAGTACTTAACTTTAGAATTCTTATTATTTTTCTGGCATTTGTGTCACAAAACTCAAGGCCTGAGTTCTTGCTTAGCTTCTCTGTGCCCCAGGTCATGTCTAGTCTGGCCTTCTGTTGGTTAATTATAGAATAGAGTCTCTTAGATTTGTCTGCCCACGGCTGGCTTTGAACCATAATCCTTAGAATTCAGCCTCCTGGGTATCATGAGCCATCAGTGTCCAAGACTCCTAAATTTGAATGGTCAGATTCCAAGCACTACAATTCATAGAATTTTATATTTTTCCTATCTGAATAACTTCTAGTAAGAAAATAAAAGAAAAAGAAAAAAATCTTCATTTCCTTATAAAACTTCACAATCATCAAACCCTATGAAGTGTTACTTCATACACAATTCCACTAACCATGACTGCCCACCCCATTTGAGCATTTAAAAGTAAGCATCCTTTTAAAAATTTAGTATCTGCCATTATGACACTAAACGGATTGCAAAATAAAAAGAGATTAAATACATTTTTATATATACATAAATAATGGGGCACCAGTGTTTCGCACCTGTAACCCGAGGTACCCAGGAGGCTGAGATCTGAGGACCAGTGTTCAAAGCCAGCCTAGGCAAGAAAGGATGTGAGACTCTTACCTCCAAATAATCGTCAAAAGGCTGGAAACAGAACCTCAGTTCAAGTGGTAGAGTGGTAGCCTTGAGCAAAAAATCCTCAGGGACAGTAGTGCCTCGGCCCTGAGTTTAGGACCCAGTACCCCATCACACACACCCATTACAAAAAAATACATATATATACATATATTCATATATATATATATATATATGAATGAAATAGCATTCCCACTGAACTGTACTCGGCAAGTCATCATTCGGTCTTGCAGTTTTGCACAGAGCTTATTTAAGTGTAATGTATGCCTATAATTTATGTTCCAATGAATGACAAAGTGAATAGTTATCTCCAGTGCCACAATAAATCAAGGATTTGTATGTCTTACCTTTGCCATGGCTTCTCCCATCCTCCAAAAGCGGCACAACAATAGTGTTGTTCACGTTTCCAGGTGACCGTACAGCTGTATAGACAACAGGCACCGACTGTACCACCACGGGGATGCGGTGAACATGACTCAGTTTGTTAGACTGTAAATTCATGGGACTTGAAGGCGGTACAGGATGGATAATGTGCAAAAACTGCTGGCCTCCCACACCAGAGGCAGAGGCAACAAGGGGTCCTGGAGTTAATACTGTGGATGAAGATGATGCTGAAGATACTGATGTTATAACAGTTGGGGATGAGGCTGGACGGCTAGAAGAGGATGAAGAGGTTGAAGTAGACGACGGTGAAGAGGCAGACGCTGTCATGGAGACGGGGGAGGATGAAACGGCAGTAGGGGACGTCCTGGCTTTGTTTATGGACAAGTCCACTGGCTCAGTTTGTGTTTGGAAGTGATCTACAGGTAACGCGTCCTCCGGGGGCTCCCCTTTCACGTTATTTAGTAACAGGGGAACGGCTTCCATATCGGGGTAGCTGTGAACGTTTGGAGACTGTGGGGAGAAAAATGGAACACAAATTTACCTTCGGGAAGCATACATCGCAAGAGATGCCTGATTTATGACTCGTGAGCCTATTAATTTTTGCTTCCTTTTGTTCCTCTGGGACATGAGTGCTTTCCTCAAATATCTTAAGAATTATTCTATAACAGTCGCGGTGACTAACACTAAAGGAACAAAAGTATAAAACGGTGTAAAGTGAGTCCAATCCTATGGAAAGAAACAGACATAATTGTTTGAGGTTGACAAAAACTTGGGCTTTACAAAAGAGAGAAGAGGCCATAGGAATCTCAAAATGAACAGTAAATTTACATCAAATCAACCTGAAAAAAAAAACAAGTTCACAATACAAATATTACCTATTTAGAAATACATAAAAATATTTTATTATGTGAAAACATCTGCTTCATTGGCCTGTTTCATCACTGGGTCAGTGTCCTGTTATGAATCAATGCATGTCTGCACTAGGTAAACTGAGCCCCAACCTCTACAACTGAGTCATTCTACCTATCCTTCCTTAGAACTATCCCAAAAAACAAAACAACAAAAAACCCAAAGCCCTAGTATACTCTGGAGAGAAATCATAATCAGCAAAAATATTGGGAAAACTCACTTTAGTATTTCTACTATCATGTTTGGTGAAAGAACGAGTATGAAATGGTTTGAATAATTAAAAAAACAAAACAATAACAAACCCAAGAATTTTCCAACTCTCAAACCTGGTTACCACACTAATAAATGTTTGAATCATTTGTAACAGTTGATTAGAATGTAACTTGTAGTACAGGATATAATTATCTTTTCTGAAAATAAAACACACAATTACCACACTGACCTTGTTTTAGAAGTATTTTACACTATGTTTTTTTTATAGTTTTATTATGTTTAGGTTGTTGCACACAGGGGTTTCAATTCAATATATGAGTTCATGAGTACAATGCATCTTGGCTAATGTTACCTCTTTCATGGTTCACCTCCATCTTTCCCAACCCCAATCAATCCTGCCATTTTCCTAATTGGTCTATGACATTTTGCTCAATTCAAAGTTATGACCATTTTGTTTAAGTTTACTTACAAAGATAGTGAACAAACTCTCAACAATACTCTAGGATTTGATTCTGATTCTTAGCCTATGACCAATGGGCACACATACACATACACACACAGACACACACATGTATGCACGCATGCACACACAACTTATACATCCATAAACTCAACAAAGCACTTATGGAATGTTTACTTCTGAAGTTTAAAGAGTACTATTGACACCTTCCAGTTTAGCTTTTTCAGAGATAAGTAGACTATCACAGATTATTTTGATTACTTCTGATTTAGCCAGGGTTCTATTTATTACACAAAAACTAATGTCTTTATTTCAAAATAAGCTATATGATGGTATCAGAAAAAGGATATACAAAATTATGTTAAATTGGTTATCTCATCCAAGATTTTGGTGCTTCTACCCCAACACGTCAGCATACATTTAAAAATCAAAAGATGTTTAAGACTTTCTTTATGGAAATGACAAATTATCAAAATAAATTATACTTCCACTCAAAACACACAACAGGCAACAGCACAAGAGTGTTTATTCAACCACAATGGGAAAAGAAAGACACTAAGTCAACAACTGTACCAGATCCAATAAACAAGGAAACAGGTTGATATTTTCATGATTTATTCTTAGCCAATGTAATTATGTGTGAACATATGAAGTAGAAAAATTAAAACTGAGCCATCTAAAATATTCCCATAAAATACTAAATAAGACTGCCTTGTGCCTGAAATTGAGAAACAATTATATATAAAGAAACAAAAGAAGATATCAAACACTATAAACCAAGCTACTTATACCTAAAGACCAGGTATGGTGGCATATACCTGTAATTATAGCTACTGGTGGAGGTGGAACAGAAAAAGTCTCCATCTGAGGCTGACCACAACAAAATTACTAGATCCTATCTGAAAAGCAACTAAATAAGGGGCTGCATTGTGCCTGCATGGAAATAAAGGTTATTTCCACTATAAATTTGTTTTCTCTTAATTATCTACTTAGATATTGATTCCTATATCCGTTTAGGAGCAAAGGGCTAGGGATCACTGGAAACCTGAATCAGTACAACTACTCTATAAAATTATAGCAGGTATACATCACTAATGCATCGCTCACCCTATAGAACTGTTCAATATAGAACTTTAGTGTGAATTATGGACTGTACTTAATAATGTGTCAACATAAATTCATGAAGTCATTTAGTTTAAAAAAATACCTCATACTAGGGTAAGCATTTAAAGGAGTCATTATGTAGAAGTGGTGGGTACAGACATCATGTCCTTTGCCAAATTGCTCTGTAAATCTAAGTTTGTTCGAAAAATGTAGTTTCAATGAACAAAAAGTATTATATTCATAAACTGCTTGGTTGAATGGCAACTCCATTGTACAACTACTTATAGATAATAAAACATACTAAAAAAGACATAAACCAATCAATGTAAAAACAATAAAAATAGTCTACTATTGTTGACAAGATCCTAATTTGTCACTTGTAAAATTAATAATACAGAAGTATAATCATAACATTTATAAATTAAAAACAGGTAATAGCTACAGATTTTTCTACCTCATTAGTAGAGTTTCTTTGGTTTTTAGCTGTAAATTAGCATTATTTTTTAGCAGACAACTTAAAATATTTATGTTTTACTATACAAGAGAAGAAAACATGTTTTACAGCATTTTAAGGGATAAAGGTTCATTTAAATATTTTTCCTAAACCATAATCTCATTCTGGTGCCCGAGGCAAATGTTCTGTGCTAGTTACATATTTTTAAATATGCAATAATGTTTCCCTTCCTCAAACAGATTAATCTTTGCTACCAGATGGTCCTTGCTTTGGATTTTACAAAAGGATCACCATAAAGAGGTGTTTTTATAACAGTATCTCACAGAGGCAAAATATATCAAAAATTTCAGAGAAAGGAACACTTGACCTCAAAATGGTAAGGGTTGTCCAACCTGCATTTGGTAATTATAATACAAAGCAAAACTATCACCTTTTTCTTAAAGAACAGTCTATGAATAAAGGAGGGTTGGACTATTGGGGTAATCCAAGCAAGGAAGCAATGCAGAAAAGTTTGTGTATGCTTGTCTTCTCGTAGGACACAGTTTTAAGAGACAACAACTAGCAGGCAAGACTAATGGTATAAAGTTGACAGAAGTGCTGGGAATATGGCTAGTGGTTAAGTGCTTGCCTTGTATATATGAAGCCCTGGGTTCGATTCCACCACATATATAGAAAAAAGCTGTAAGTGATGCGGTGGCTCAAGTGGTTGAGTGCTAGCCTTGAGCAAAAAGAAGCCAGGAACAGTGCTCAGGCCCTGAGTTCAAGCCCCAGGACTGGCAAAAACCAAAACAGAGTTGACAGAATTCCATCTCTCACCTTTCCCTGGAAATACAGGCAGGTGTTCTCCCAGTAATATTTTAACCCTCCTATTTAATCATTCGTGGGGGAGTGGGGGGTTCCTGGCTTTGAATTCAGGGCCTAGGCATGCTCTCAGAGCTTTTTTTTTTTTTTTTTTTTTGCTTAGTGCTCCTTCACTTGAATCACAGCTCCACTTCCTGTGTTTACTGGTGGCTAATGGGAAAGACGCGTCTCATAGAATTCTCCAGTCTAGGTTCACTCCATACTGCAATCCTCAGATCTCAGCACTCAGCCTTCCATCTTGGCCTACAACTGCTTCAGGCAGGGCACAGATATTTTATATATTTTGAATGAAATATATAAAATGTGAGTGGTGAATTTGTTTTGTAACTAACTTAATACATTAAAATGCCAGGATAGACTTGAACTCAGGAACTGAGTACTGACCTTTAACTTTTTCTCTCAAAATTGGCACTCTATCATTGAAGCCACTGCTTCCCCTCTCCTTTTTGGACATTAATTGGATAAAAGGGTCTCAAAGACTTTTCTGCCTGGGCTGGCTTTAAACCATAAACCACAGCTCTCAGTCACCTGAGTAGCTAAATAGTAACTAGGATTACAGGTGTAAGCCACTAGTACTCAGCAGTCATAACTGCTAATGTAAAATTATCAATGAATTTACAAACTCAAGTGGGTTATTAAATTTTATTGAGAAAAGTGGGGGTAATAGAATGCAGGGACTTCTGTTTAGACATATGGAAATTTGAGATTTTTAACAAAGACGTATGTGCTAAGATAATCAGCTTTATTTGCCTTATTTGTCACAGTAAAAATCAGTAATAAGGTAGCCATAAAAATAAGAAACAAGTATTAATACAATAGTTTTTACCATTGCTACAAACTAGATCAGCCTATGGAAAAAATTTCTTTTGAGGCAAGGTCTTATTATGTAGTCTGGGCTAGCCTCTAACTCAACATCCTCATGTCTCAGCCTCCCAAATGATATGAGCCTCAATACCAGGCCTTTGTGAAGCATTTCAAAAAGAAAAAAGAAAAGAACAATCCAAACAGGCAACAACAACAGTAGGCAAGGCGAAGAAGCTACCATTAGTACAGTTCCAAAGGCCTTTATTTGTGGTTCCAATAATCATACAATCTTTAGAAATAATACTCAATGGCACTGGAAAACAGTTTATATGAAGCTAAGAAGAAAGGATGTTATTACATAAAACTTCATCTGAACGGGCTGAATTCTTGTCCCCCCAAATGTATAAAAGTTACTCAAGCATGTTGCCTAAGTTCTTTGTTTCTCCTTTAGATGAAAATGTGAATGAATCTGAATTTATTTCCTCTTTCATGTTGCCTGTATCATATATGCTTTCTAAAGTGGATATAAGCTATCTTAAAAATTAAACATTTTTACATTTTCAGAAAGAATAAAAATAGAAAACAAAAGCTTTTTGAAAAGCTTTTCTTACATGATTCACAATTAAAAATAACCTTGATTTCAGTTTTCTTTGCACTTTGGCTGTACTGGGGTTTGAAATCAGGGCCTCATGTTTGCTAGGCAGTTGCTACACTACTCAGCCAATCCTCTAGCACATTGTTATTATCATTATTATTGGTAGTAGTAGTATTACTAGTTATGTTTAAATAGAATCTCACTTTTTTGCCTGGACCTGACATGTACTGAGACCATCTTATTTGCACTTCCCAAAATGGGTGAGATGACCAATGCATACCAATTCATGCAGTTTCTTTCGGATGAATTCAAATCTCAGGAACTTGGCTGCACGAGCTATCCTGGAACAACAATTTTCCCAATCTCGGGTCCCATCCTTGCTTATAGGACAGGAGATCACAACAGCACCCAGCTATTGAGAAGGAGATCATACTTTCTGCACAGTCTTGCCTTAAGCCAAGATCCTCCAGATCTCAGCCTCCAGTGTAAATAGGATTATAAGTGTGAAATATGGAGTATAGCTCTTAAGAGTCTTGCTATTAAGAGTTCTGTTACTATAAAATATCTCCTGCCTGGGGTGGGAGGGGGGATCTACAAAGGGAGGAGTCATTTATAGTTTTAATCTGGTTTTTGTCTTCCTAAATTATAGTGAACCATAATGTTAGTGGAAGAAAATAACTATGTAACACCATAATTAGGAGAAAATAACAAATCCTATTAAGGTTTGAGTTTCCAAGAGATTTAATACTATCTGTTTTAAATTGGTGGCATGTGTATTTTACAGAAATTAATGTGCATGTCTACCTGTAATTTGCAATTAACCTAAATAAATGGTCCAACTATCTAAATTATGTATTTCCAGCAATCCTAGTGGATTAAAGCAATGATATTCCCTGGAAATATGAAACTTACTCTATGTGACTTGGACAAACATTTGTATACTTGAAACACTACCACAAACAATTCTAGGAGTGTTACATCTCTTCTGTTTTTGGATAAGAAGCTTTTAGTCCATCAATAAATGTTGATTGAACGTTATACTACTACTAGATAATCAACCTAGCAGGGTGCTAAGGCTGACGATGCCACAAAAGGATTTTTAACCTCTAACCTCAAGAATTCATCACGTTTTCAGAAACAGTGAAATATATAAGCAAAAGAAAATATTTCAATCTTACAGTCCACAACAAATAGAAGACATTAGAAATGAATTTGAGGAAGCACTGATTTAAATCAACAGTATACAAAGAAGTACATGTTCAAGGAATTACTTTTGTGACTAAAATCAATCTTTACTGATTATTTTGAAATGACAGGAAAACAAGCATTTATAGTCAACACTTTCCCACCTCCCTTCATAAATGAAGAAAAAGCAGGCTGGAGAAATTGTCAAAAGCAATTACATACAATGCCACAGGAATCGGTGGACTAAATCTAAGCGTGAATTTTTTTTGAAGACCGAATTTGCAAATCCATACTGCCCTGACCACTTCCAAAGTGGCCAAGAATGAGACAAGAGTTTTGAGAGTACAAGTCATGGTTCATGTATCCAAGTATAAGTTTAGGTATATATGCCTTCATTTTTTAAAGTATTTTTGTGCCTTTATCATAGTTGTACTTTCAATGCACAAGTTTAGGAGTGCAGATGTATGTGTTTCTATAAAGGAGGTTTGGGTTGGGTCAAAGTGTTTACTAAATGATCTCCAAATCCATTAACAACCTACTTCTCCAATAAGGATTCTTGGCAACTTCCCATAAGGCAGCTAAATCCCAGCTAAACACGGGAATCCCTTTCACTGATCATAAAGGGATAGAGACACATATAATTAAGAGATATAACATGTATACACTACTATGGCAGACTGGTTATCACCCCAGTTTCTCAATGTGAAGACTATTACTAATCACCTATTACAAACAGGAACCAGAGGTGAGGAGAGACTAGGAGAGGTCAAGAAATGTGAGTATTGTATCACAATCTCCTCAGTCAATAAGTGTGGACTGTTTTATCAAAACATAACCCTCAGTGGTTTCTGATAAAGAAATCCATGACCTCAATATGAACACAATATTGACTCCCACACCTGATTCTACAATGTATAGTTTCAAATCAGGAAAAGAGCCCAAATCCCTGCATTAGCCCTCTTAAATATTTTTCTTTCCTTTCATGCAATTTAAAGATGAAAGTGCTGTTTAACAGAGAAGAAAGGACACAGGTTAAGTAAAAGCTTCCAGAGACTTTGAAAACATTTTAGCAGAATTCTTTTTCCTTGAATGTCCAAAACAGGATCTTATTTTGTTTGTTACTGAATAAACAGAAAAAGAAAAAGGGTCAGGCACATTAATCTCTAATCCAAATAACAGAAGTTCAGTTCCCATGAGATAGAGTTACTCTGTGTATGTGAGTGTGTTAATTGTAAATGACTCCTGATGATGAGCTCATAAAGTAATTACTAAATAAATAAGCATACTATTACTTACATGGGCTGCTTTCAGCTTATCATCAGCATTTACTTTTGCAATAAAAGAGCCAAAGTTCAATTCAGTCATGAAGTGGCATGAAAAAGTAACCCTAAGTGACAGATAATAAAATAAAAATTATGTTGTGTTTTAAATTCATGTGATTCAAGGAGATTTACCCCTGTAATTGTATTCTTGGGCCTCACATTGAAATCCTTTTGTAGTTCTTGAACACAGGATAAATGATAGCAAGATGGAAGGCCACAGATAAAAGCTGTCTCAACACTTCTACCCCAAACAGTCACAAAACCAGATTACATTTGAAAAGGTATATTTTAAACCTTGGAACTCAAGCACCACAACCAGGATGGGAGAATGATGACCATTCTGTAGCACTTTTCTTTCAAACACAATGATATTGCCAGTAGTAACTGAAAGAAAGACCTACTGACTATTCAAAGAATACTTATCGACAAAAATCAAGAAAGCCAGAGACAATGGAAGAAATCTTTAAATTTCTCAAAGAAAACAACAGCTTTAATACTTCAAGGTAACTTTCGGGAGTAAGTATGTGTGGTTAGACCAAGTGCCTAAGTATCTTCTAAAAGTTATATTTGTGTCCTCACACCTAAAATGTCATTTCGTTTTATGGATATTCAAAATGCCAGAACATTTCCCACTGGAGAGGGGAAAAGTTGAGAAAAGCAGAAATTTAAAGAAGAAATTAAAAATTAAGGGGAACAAGTTGGATAGGAAATGTACTTGCCTTATATATGAAACTGTAACCTCTCTGTACTTCACTTCGACAATAAACAAGAAAGAAAAAACAAAGTTAAGGGAAAAGATGATCAACAAGAATTATCTAAAATTAGCAAAAGTCAAGATTCTTGCTGGGAATGTGGCCTAGTGGTAGAGTGCTTGCCTCGTATACATGAAGCCCTGGGTTTGATTCCTCAGCACCACATATATAGAAAAAAAAAGAATGTAAGAAAAGTGAAGATTCTCATCTGAACCTTGTCATTTCTTTTCTCTGTGGCCCAGCCATAGGCATGCTACTCTAAGAACCTCTTTTCACTCTCTTGTTACTCTCTTTCACTTTCTCACTTTCATCATAATTGATGAAATTTCTTTGGAAGAGATGACTGGATGAAAAGTAAACATGCTTAGAACCTGCAGTTTACTACAAGTACAAGATACTATTTGATGTGCTCACTGATGCTTCTTGTCTACCACTACTATGCTCTTATACTGCCTTGTAGATGTGTGGGGCTAAACAGGAGTCTTCCTAATTCTTGATTCTGCCAACGGCATGCCTTGTTCAGAGATCAGAAGGGGGAAGTGAGATGGAAGTCACCTTCTTGCTTGTGTGTCTGCTGAACTCAACACTATATTGCTACAGATTTACCACTCAGCATTAGAGGTGTAACACATCAGTAACCAGAAGACAACAATAACAGTTTCCTTATCTGGTCCATAGCAATGGAGCTGCATCGTGAAATCAATAGTAGGCAGGCTGGTCCAACTTCTGCCCCTATTTCTCAATAATAGATTACTATTAGCCTTTCATTCTTTAAATTACTGGTCTGGTTCAAAAACATGGAGTGGTCACTGTTGCCTACACTATATAATGACTCACATAATAGGACAGGAAATAAATAATATGCTGATGTTTCAAAAGAAAGGTAAAGAGGGTAAGAAAATACAGCTAGCCATCACCAAAGGTGTACATTACGGGATCATGAACACAGCAAACAGGAAAGCTCCTCAATCTCATCCCCACATTCCTCCACTAAGCTACCCTCCAACTGCACACACTATCCTTGCTTTCCTAACAATTCTGGGCCCTTAACACATATCTGTGCACTCATTTCTCTTCCAAATACTTTATGTCACACCCAACGCTCCTCTAACTGACATACCCCTCGTCCATAAAACACTCCCAATACTGACTTTGGCTCTACTTCATGATTTCCTCTGGAATCCCATAGTATGATGTGCCTGGACAATTTTTCCACTTGCGGTGCCATATTAAAATTATTTGCGTGTGCGTGCTGTCTCAGAAATCTGGGGTTCCTTGTAGTTGAGGAAGACTAAGAGAGAATGATTATATAATTTCTCACTGGGCTATGAAGAGACTAATTATACCAGTTTAAAAGACTGAACTCCTCACTTGATATGATGGAATATTCAATCATTGTAGAGTTTACAGAAATAATATTAAGGCTCAAATCAAAGCAAGATTTCCTAGAGGAGCTTCTTACTCCTCTTGTAAACTCTGGTTTTGGCATGGAAGATGGCTATGTCCTTGGTCTTGTGTCTTGTACAATGAGAAATGACTGGGGTGAGCTGGGAGGGATGAGTGAGAACAATAAAAGGGGTGATATCAATTAAGATACGTTGTATCTATTTGTTAAATGCCAACTCTTTTGTACAACTACTTAAAGAACTTTAAAAGTGTAAATATACTATGAAAGAAAATAAAATGATGCCGTCAGACATGCAATATTCTGACATGAGAATTCTAGTCTGGATATTCCTAGTCTAGCGCTCCAGCTACAAACAGACGTCCAAATTGAATCAATATGCTTGTAAGTCAGCACCTCCCACCTCACCCTTGGTAAACTGATTTTCTTGCTGATGATCTTCACTTAGGCATTTTAATCCCTTTGAATATGAGTTACATATATAAATGGAAGAATGAAAAACTGAGTCATTAGTTTCCTTTCATATTTTTAACACTCAAGTCTCTAAAAATGGTTAGACAGCTTATGGATTACAAAGATTTCTAAGTGTAAGGTGTCTAAGTAGGCATACAAAGACCTCTGAAATACAAACTAGGAAGGAAATCTCACCCACTCCCCATGATAGGACAGGAAATGTGGGTCACACTGACTAGGCAGAAAAACAGATGAGAAGAAACGGAAGTCAATCTGGCGAGAAGTATTTAAGAAATCACTGGTTAGAATGCATCATGAGCTATTAATTTGCACAGGATTCAGTTCTTTATGGCTAATTCTGACCTTCGGGACTGGTTGGCCGATCCTTTTTACTTGCAAATATTTACAATTTCCCATTGCTAAATCATCTTCCTGAATGGATGTGGTAATGGTAAGAAGGATGAACATTAGACCGTTATTGGCATGCATTGTCCTGACAAACTTTGAAAAAAAAATCCTTAAAAAATAAGAGTCAGGGGCTGGGAATAAAGCCTAGTGGTAGAGTGTTTGCCTCATATACATGAAGCCGTGGGCTCGATTCCTCAGCACCACATATATAGAAAAAGCTAGAAGTGGTGCTATGGTTCAAGTGGTAGAGTACTAGACTTGGGCAAAAAGAAGCCAGGAACAGTGCTCAGGCCCTGAGTTCAAGCCCCAGGAATGGCAAATAAATAAATAAATAAATAAATAAATAAATAAATAAATAAATAAATAAATAAATAAATAAATGCCTGACTTTTATGAGTGGAAAAATCTAGGTTCCATTATGGAAACAACACTGACAAAGAATGAAGAAACAATGAGCCTTCAGAAGAGCAGAGGTTTTATTCTGTACACTGCTCCGTTCCAGACACCTGGTATTCTAATGGATTAAATGAGGGAAATGTGGCTAGTTTTGTGAGGCACTGCTAACCTATCTGCCCATTTCTCTCTCAGATATTCTTTGGTCAGTGAAATGACCATTCCATTGACATCTTTTCATGGATTTAAGCATAAAAGAAGAATTTCTGTCATGTCAAGAGATCTGTGTGTCTATGTGTATGATAATAAATGTAAACTGACTTGCATTAAAAATCAAAGGTAAAAAACTAATTACACCATTTTACTCTGGAAGATTATAATGGATTCAGCAACCAATCTAAATGACTGGTTTTATTACCTTGCCCACTTGACAATGGTTTGTTAAAATAACTTAAGTTAATGATCAATTTAACCAATGTTGGTCTCACCTCTGTTCCCACTAAATGAAAATTCCACAAAGTAGTTAAAGAAATCACTTCAAAAGACTCAACTTCTAAAAAATAAACAAATAAGAGAATAAGCATAAACTTGCAACTAGCTCTGAGAATCATCTTTCACACAACTGAGAAGCTTCTTGAAAAAGCTTTATTAAATAGGCAATTTCATCATTAGCGTGATTTTAAAGAAATGGCACTTTTAAAGAGATGGTAGACAAAGGTATCTTTTTCTCTTTTGATATGGAGAAATCATATTCCTTTTACATATAACAGCCTTAAATCAACTTATATAGAAAACCAACCAAAGCTATATTTTGTTATCAAAGTTCTGGGAAGTGGAATTACTAAAAATCTGACTTTGCCATTCACTTCTAGGTCTGTATTTGTTTTCGTGGATTCTTGCTTAACACCATACAATAGTTTGTTAAGCCTGAGATCTTTAATGAGCTATTTTGTATAAACAACAACAAATGAATTAGAGTGTATCTATTTGTGGTTCAGGAACTGGAGATATGCTATGAAAAGACAATACACTGTTCTCAGGAGAAAGAAAAGATTGAGTTAGAAATATCAGCAAAATGTATTAATAGATATGTTTCAAAAATAATACTTAAACGTTGCTGACATTGATGCTGCATTCAAAAGCCTGACCACAGTGTTTACATAAGCACCCAGAATTTATAATTTGAGTAGTAAACATATGGCACCACTCAAAAGAAGCACTGAAGCAAATAATTAATTAAAAATGCAAATTAATACGAGTGAACTTGCTTAAAGAAAAACAACAACAACAACAAGTAAAGGAACCAAAGGCTACACCCAAAGTGAAAAGGGCAGGATTTGAGGGCGATGCACACAATTCTGATGAAGTCAATCAGCTTTTGGAGCTGTGGGCTACTTATTAAGGAAGAAGCAGCTCTGAGTTTTTATTACTGAGCTCCATCTCATACTGTGATGATTTCAGATAGGTATTTATGGATTGTCTGGATATTTGACCTTGGAACTGCTTTATGGACATAAGATAGATTGCATTTTTATGGAGAAAATGGGCAGTTCAATGTAGATAAGTCATTCCTGTTATCAAGAGAGAAAGAAGAAGCTTGGAAGGGGGAAGGGACTGAAATTTCCCTGTGAAACATTCTGAGCCTGCTCAGTAAGTTTAAGTAATTATGCATGCGATAAATTAGAATAGATTATAAATCAATTAGTGAATCTTACTAGGAAACCATATGCCCATGTAAAATCCATCACATGATGTTCTTTTTTGCAATAAAATTCAGTCCTGATGAGCTCAGCTATTTAGGAAAATGTCACTGGAGGAGTATCGGCCTATTGTGAATTATAATCTACCCCAAACGAACTTTTATTATCTTGGGCAGAGAGCACGCCTTTTCACAAAAGTGTAGTAAGGACTCAACCACAAAGGATTAAGTGCACCCTGTTCTACATACCACCTGCCCATTACCTAGGCAAATGCCCTACCTGAACTGACAGGGCTAAATACAGCTCAAGTCACAGAAATAAATTAGGGTAGGAAAACTGACTATTGCTTTGACAACTGCTTTCTTTAGGATCAAGTAAAGTGCTAGTGCTCAAATATTTAGTGATTAAAGTAAGATCTCAGTAAAATGTTAATTTTTTAATATTAAATCAGGTGAGGTTTTAAGAATTTAAGAAATTTAATAATCTTAAGTGTGAAATTTTAAGAACCTTAAGATGGGAATAGTCCTAGCTACTTCATAGGTTGAGGCAGGAAGATCACATGAGCTCAGTAGAGCAAGTCCAGTAAGAATAATACAGCAAAACAGTGCCTCAAAACAAATACATAGAGCTCATATAAAGTTAGAAATATCTAGAGACACTGCAAAATACCATATTCTATTGCAGTATTTCAAAGATGAGATATACAATTCTTGTGTTTTCTTGAAAGAATGCCTATCTGCTAAACTGTTGGACAGTCATCTATGTCAATTCTATTTAGCTTTTGTGGTATATCCCTTTTAATGGACATAAAACTGATGAAGGTGAAAGTAAAATGCATCTCTGAAAGGACTTTCAAATTTTTATGTTCACTCAATCCTGAGATAGATATATACATATATATATATATAATTTTGTCAAGGTGATGTACAGAGGGATTACAGTTACAAATGGAAGGTAGTGAGTACATTTCTTGTCAATTTTGTTACCTCCTCCCTCATTTTTCTCCCACCTTCCTCTCCTCTCCAGTTTTTCCCTCCCCCAGTTGTACAGTCAGTTCACAACATATTGTCTTGCAAAGTATCACTGTTACATTGGTTCCCCTTTTGCCCTTTGTCTCACCATTTTGATGTTTCCCTTCCCTTCCCTTCCCTGTTTATCTGAAAAAAATATTCAGATAAACATATATACAATACCTAGGGTACCAAAATCAAATACAGTGACAACAGAGGCCAAACCATAGGGAAGAAAAACACAAGAAAAAAAGAAATAATTTCCCATAGTACACTAAAAATAACAGCAATGAAAACCCACTTGTTGCTTTATATTTTTGTGACACATCTTTAGTTGTTTATAAGTTTAGAATTGTTATATTGTCCTGATAAACTCTAGCAAAAATCTCTAACTAATTATGTTTCCTGTGTTTGAGTGCTATAAAATAAAGTGTTTCCATGACAACTGTCATCATACTTCTAATTTCAACTTTGTTTGACTCTTTCAGTGTTTTTCTCTTGTAGATCATATGTAATTACATTTTCAAACTCAAACCAACAAATTTAATCTTTAATTTTCAATGGCTAAGTATCATATGCCCATTGGTTTTAAAGAACATTTAAGTTTTCTATCTCACAGGAACAGGCTGGTCAGGAGTCTAGCTGGGACTAGTCTTAGATCCTAGACTGCTATTTCTGAGCCTTACCTTTGTGATTTTAACTTCTAAGCTATTCCCTATGTCTAGCTCCAGAAAATCTGATTTCATCAGGTCCATTTGGATAATTCCTTTTTAAAACCAACTGTAACATAACCTAATCATAAGAGTGGAATTCATCAAGTTGAGGGTTCCAGAGATTATGTGTGGCCTTTACTGTAAACTGCCTCAGGCAGATGGAAACTCTTGAGAGCCAAATTACCAGATGCATTCAGACTTAATATAATCAATTTTTACCATCACAACTTGTTGCTTTCTATTTCTCTTGTCGTATGTAATTTTGCTCTGTAGTATCTGAGATATACACCCAAAACGAAACTACTTGTTTAATCTGATTCTTGTTATGTCTACTTTTTCTCCTTCTACATGTTTTTGGGATTATATGTTGTATTTTTATTTTTCTACTAATAGTTTATTTGTTTAGAACCAATCATAATTAATAGTCACACAAAAGGATATTAGGAAAGTAACTCCCAATGTCTTCTCCAAACTTAAATATTATTAAAACCCAATATTTTTGTTTTATTGCTTTATTGAAATCCAACAAATCAAAAGTTAGTAGTAGTATTTTTATAAGAAATTATGTGTGTTGCTGGGTGCTGGTAGCTCATGTCTGTCTGTAATCCTAGCTACTCAGAAGGATTGTGGTTCAAAGCCAGCCTGGGGAGGAAAGTCTATGAGACTGTTTTCTCCAATTTACTACCAGAAAACTGGAAGGGTGCTGTGGCTCAAGCGGTACAGTGCTAGCCTTGAGCTGAAGAGCTCAGGGACAGCACCCAAACCCAGAGTTCAAGGCACGTGACCAAAAAAAAAGAAAGAAAGAAAAAGAAAGTTTGTGTGTGAATTAAATGCGTACCAACTTGCTGGGTTATCATTCCATTTTACTTTTTAGGTCACCCCTCCTTTAAGTCTATTCTATACCTTCCTCAAATATTATATTCTGCAATATTTTGGTAGAAGGAGTTGTCTTTAGGTTTCTCATTTTACTTCACTCAAAACTGTTCTCCTTTTCACAATTTTGAAAGAATTTTCACAGAATGACTGTGAGTGGCAATACAAGTTCCTGTGGGCATTTTCTCTCAGCACTTTGAAAATATTATCTACCTGCCAGCTGTAGTTGTTGCTAATGAGAAACAGGATTTCAGTCTATTGGTGTTTTTCTTTATAAGATGATGCCTACTTGCTATTTTATGACGTTTTCTGCTCTATCTGTTTTTATTTCACTTTTATTCATAAAGGTGAACTACTGAATTCATCATGTTTTAGACATGATGTTTCTGCTCTGTTCTCAGTGTTTTGCTCTAATGCTGACATCAACTTCAAAGTAATCCCAGGTGATAATTTCATGGTAAAGGTGGGTATGTGTATCATTTTACTGCTAAGGGAACAGCAACAATTGGAAAGGGAGGAAGGATATACACATTTTCATTATTTTTTCCTGTTACTATGCAGAGTAGTCTTCCATGTTGCTGGAAGCAGCACAATCGATCAAGAAAGCTGACCAAACTATTGTTGTGGACCATCAACAATTTGAAGTCCTTTTCTGAAGGTTATTTTATTACTAAAATATGTATCACATCATCATTCTAGGTCATCTTGATTTAAAAACAAACAAACAACAACAAAACTTTTATTGTGTACTAGAGTATCAGTAGGTTGTTATACTTGCTGAGCAGATATTCTACCCTTTGAGTCATGCCTCCAACCTGACTTTTTAAGAGACTGAGACTCCTAGACTTTTCTTCCTAGGGTTGACTTTGCACTGTGATCATCTGGATCTTTGCTTCCTGAATAGCTGGTTGCAAAGTTTCATATATGGATAGACATACAGATTTTAAAAAATTGTTAATTTCTTACTGAAGAATGGCTGTGTCTGTTTAGTTTCTCCTGAACTTCATCTAGGCTATCTCTCTTCCTAGTTCCCTCCCTTCCTCCCTCCCTCGCTCCCTCCTCTTAGCCTGGGTCTCAAAAGGAGTCAGTGTGCACAGATCAGTTATGTGACATGAAGCAGTTGCTTTAGTATGGGCTTTCCTGCATAGAGAGTAGCTTACCCTTCAAAAAACACATGCAGCCAGATGCCAGTAGCTCAATCATGTAATTAACTACTCAGAGGAGGGTGAGATTTGAGGATCATGGTTCAAAGTCAATTGGGGTAGGAAAGTCTACGAGACTTTTATCTCTATTTAACTACCAGAAGACCAAAAGTGGTGCAGTGGCTAGTAGCAGAGTACTAGCCTCATGGAGGGTAAAATCTCAGGGACAGTGACCAGGCCCTGTAAAATCTCAGAGTTCAAGTCCCACGATCAGAAAAAAACAAACAAACCCAGATGCATATATAGTTAATATATCCTGATATTTTGCAATCTAAGTACAACTTCTTTGACTATTTTTTCTATCATAAAGAACTTATGATAAAATGATAATAACGCCATTAGCATTTCCCCTTGACCTTCAAATCCAGAACAGTGTTAATGATTATCTTTCATGAATCTTAGGTCATTGGAGTTACACTGACTATATCCTTCATTTTAGAAAGGCATAAACTCAAAGTAAATTTAATTAAAGTACCTACTCCACAACCTCTATTTCACAACAGAAAATTGTCTTCTACATAGATAATCACATAAAATTATACCGACGCTAATAAAAAGGAGAGTCTTTTATTTTTTCCTACATAAAATTTAACCTTAAAATTTTAATATTTCTTACATAAAAAGAATTTCTCATTTTGGCATTGCATGGAATTAATCTAAGTTGGCAAATCTAAAAGAGAACAAAGAAAAAATTACCAAAGAATGAAACTTTACTGTTTGAAAGTATTTCTGACCTAAATAATCCAGAATTTGTTCTATGATATAATGTTCATAATTCCTCAGGCTTGGTTCTATTTATATTGTCCTTTGGTTCACTGATCTCAGCAACTCAAGGCCAGTCTCCACAGTCAGATTACATCCACGTTTCTAAGGGACAGATCATTTAACAGGAAAAGGGAAGGCAGGACCAGGAATGTTTCAAATGGGGCACTCACAGAAAGCCTGTCTAGTAAAGGAAGGTTTTGTCTGAAACCTGAATAAAATAATGTGGAACCAGGAGCTGGTGGCTCATGCCTACAATCCTAACTACACAGGAGGCTGAGATCTGAGGACTGAGATTGGAAGCTAGCCCAGGCAGGAAAATTCATCAGATTCTTATCACTAATAATCACCAAAAAGCTGGAAGTAGAGTTGTGGCTGAAGTAGCATAGCACTAAATCTTGGGCAAAAGAAGCTCAGAGAGAACACTCGGGCCTTGCATTCAAGCAGTAGGTCCAGCAAGCTTGTGCACACGTGCACATGCGAGTACACTTGAACACTCATGTATACACACACACACACACACACACACACACACACACACACACACACCCCAAATAAACAAAAACAAAGTTGTCATTTTTGAGAATGTTCCAAATAGTAGATCTGGGTATTTTGAGAAATTCCAAGGAAGTTCAGGCAGAAGGAGCAGTATACTTGAGGAAAGTCAATGTCAGAGACTGAGAGAGAATAAGAATTCATATCCCTTGAAGCCTTTTAGGAGATGTGATCAACTTTGGGTTTCAAGAAGGGAATTTATTTATTTATGCTCATATCAGGATTTGAACTCAGAGTGTAATAGGGGAATTGCTTGGCTAGCACTCTACCACTCTGGCTCTACCTCCAGCTATCTCAATCTTTTGCTAATTATGTGGAGAGGAAGTTTCATGTACTTTTATGCTTGGGATGGCCTCAAACTGCCAACCTCTAGATCCCAGCCTCCTGAGTAGCTAAAATTATAGGCATGACTCATCAGCACCCAAATGAGAAGGGAAATCCTTGAATCAAGGTTTCACATAATAAGATTTATGGTTTGGAAGGTTTCACTGTATATCCTCCCCTTGTTCCTGGGGGACAGACCCTAGAATCTCACATATTTTAAGCAAGAACTCTATCACTGAGCTACATTCGAGAGTTCAAATTTATGTCTTTAAATGATCGCTTGGACTATGATGGGAATAAGTAACCCTGTAAAGGATCAGGAATTTTTCATAGGAGAGAATGTCAATTAAGACACTTTATTTATTTTTTTTTTGGCCAGTCCTGGGCCTTGGACTGAGCACAGTCCCTGGCTTCCTTTTTGCTCAAGGCTGCACTCTGCCACTTGAGCCACAGCGCCACTTCTGCCGTTTTCTGTATATGTGGTACTGGGGAATTGAACCCAGGGCCTCATGTATACGAGGTAGGCACTCTTGCCACTAGGCCATATCCCCAGCCCAATTAAGACACTTTAAAACAAAGAATAAACAAACCTATTTACTCTCTGTTTAACAATGTACCAAATTACTGATGTCCTGTATGAACTGCCTGTCTTCTCTTCTTTTCCTCATTTTCTTCTTCTTATGCTATCTCTTCAATGATCATTTCAGGCAAAATCCTTCTCCTATAACAATAAAGTTTATCATTATGATGCTAAGGTACTTGCTTCCATCCCCAAAATTTTTACTATGGCATTTAAGGAAAAAGAAATTGTAGCAAAAGTCAGGAAGGTAATTATACATTGTAGACAACTCCTATATATAATTGGAGATGGCAAATGCTAGATTATCCATAATAAGGAAGCATTAGATCAGATACTGAAATTAACACATGTAAAATTACACTTTCTTGTAGAAGACAGGGAGAGAGAGTTAAGCAAGGAGAAAAAAAACACAAGACAGAAGCGTTTATAGGTACATGTACTATTTATGTGTAACATGTAATATGTCATAATATTTATATGTTATATTAGCTGTATTTTTTGAGGGGCAGCCAATACTGGGGTTCCAACTGAGGGCCTTGTACTTGCTAGGTAGGCACTTGCTTTACCACTTGAGCCACTTAGAGCCTAGTTTATTTTTGTTCATTTGTTTGGCAGTAATTTCTAATATTAGAGGATCTGAAGTTTGAATCACACAAAGTAGCAATGAGAGACCATCTGGGGCAGGTACTTATAGTAAGATCTCTCTTAACATCTACAATATGGAAATCAGTATCTCTCTTAGCTAACACATAAAAAACTGGAAATTTGATGGGTCAACTTTCTTTTTTTTTTCTTCTTTATTGTCAAAGTGAAATACAGAGGGGTTAGAGATACATAGGTAAGGCAGTGAGTACATTTCTTATCCAACTTATCTCCTCCCTCATTTTTCCCGTCTCCCCCTCCCCATCCCCACCTGCCGAGTTGTACAGTTGGTTTACACCATATGGTTTTGTAAGTGTTGCTGTTGCATTGGTTTGTCTTTTTATCCTTTGTCTCTCAATTTTGGTATTCCCTTTCCCTTCCCTAGTTACAATACATGTATATACAATATCCAGGGTACTAAAATCAGTTACAGTGATATCAAGAGTAAAACCACGGGAAGGGGGGCTGGGAATATGGCTTAGTGGTAGAGTGCTTTCCTTGCGTGCCTGAAGCCCTGGGTTCAATTCCTCAGCACCACATAAACAGGAAAAGGTGGAAGTGACGCTGTGGCACAAGTGGTAGAGTGCTAGCCTTGAGCAAAAAGAAGCCAGGAACAGTGCTCAGGCCCTGAGTCCAAGCCCCAGGACTGGCAAAAAAAATTCAAACACAAGAGAAAAAAAAAAAAAAAGCAAAACTACTGGAAGTGAATATGAGAGAGAAAAAAAGGGTATGGTTTCACATGGCATGTTGAAAATAACTACATCAATGATATACCACTTGTTTCCATAACTTGAAGTTCATTTTGCTTAGCATCATCTTATGTGTTCATACGGGCATAGCTATTGAACTATTGTGATATTCTGCTAAGACTATCCTAAACGTGTACTAATTATTCCCTATGAGGGAAACCATAGAGTCCATGTTTCTTTGGGTCTGGCTCACTTCACTTAGTATGATTTTTTTTCCCAAGTCCTTCCATTTCCTTACAAATGGGGCAGTGTCACCATAAAAAAGTTGAATTGATTATTCTTTGTGTAATTCACTAATCTAGCACTGTGATTATAATTCCTATGTGCTAAAATGTATTACATAAAACTTATGGGGAAATAGATGTTATAAACTAAAAGAAAAAGAAAAAGAAAAGAAATAAAGAGGGGGAAAAACAAACAGCAAAGGTACAAAATAGTACCACTAAATTTCTAAAGATTTTTATATAAATAAAAAGCCTTAGTAAGAGATAATGGGCAAAAATGAGAGGGGGGTAACAAGTTGGATAAGAAATGTACACACGAATGGGGCAATGTCATTCTTTCTGATAGAGGCATAAAATTCCATTGTGTATATGTACCACATTTTCCTGATCCATTCGTCTACTGAGGGGCATCTGGGTTGGTTCCAGATTCTAGCTATGACAAATTGTGCTGTGATGAACATTGTTGTGCTCGTGGCTTTAGTGTGTTCTTGTTTGTGGTCTTTTGGGTAGATGCCCCAAAGTGGGGCTGCTGGGTCATACATAGGGGAGCTCTATGTTTAGCCTTCTGAGGAATCTCCATACCCCTTTCCAGAGTGGCTGAACCAGTTTACATTCCCACCAACAATGAAGTAGGGTTCCCTTTTTGTCACATCCCCTCCAACATTTGTTATTGTTAGTTTTCTTGATATAGAACATTCTTACTGGGGTGAGATGGAATCTCAATGTTGTTTTGATTTACATTTCTTTTATGGCCAGTGATGTAGAGGACTTTTTCATATGTCTCTTGGCCATTCTCATTTCCTCATCAGAGAAGTCTCTTTTAAGTCTTTATCCCACTTGTTGCCCCATTTGTAAGGAAATGGAAGGATTTGGAAAAAATTGTACTAAGTGAAGTGAGCCAGACCCAAAGAAACATGGACTCTATGGTCTCCCTCTTAGGGAATAATTAGCACAGGTTTAGGCAAGTCACAGCAGAGGATCACAAGAGCCCAATAGCTATACCCTTATGAACATATAAGATGATGCTAAGTGAAATGAACTTCATGTTATGGAAACGATTATTGTATCACTGTTGTAACTACTTTCAACGTGCTATGTGTAACCGTAGCTTCTATTATTGATGATCTTCTTATATCACCTTCCTGTGGTTGTACCTGCACTATCTCTGTATCTTATCTGAGTACATGGGAAAACATGTATACTGTTATTAGAACTAGGAAACTGAAAGGGAATCCCAAAATCGAGAGACACAAGGTAAAAAAGACAAACGACTGCAAAAGCAATACTTGCAGAACTGTTTAATGTAAATGAACTGAACAACTCATGGGGGGGAAGGGACAGGGAGAGGGAAGAGGAGGGAATGAGGGAGGAGGTAACAAACAGTACAAGAAATGTATCCAATGCCTAACATATGAAACTTTAACCTCTCTGTACATCAGTTTGACAATAAAAATTTAAAAAAAAGAAATGTACTCACCATGTTAAGAATGAAACTGGGGCTGGGGATAGAGCCTAGTGGCAAGAGTGCCTGCCTCGGATACACGAGGCCCTAGGTTCGATTCCCCAGCACCACATATACAGAAAACGGCCAGAAGCGGCGCTGTGGCTCAAGTGGCAGAGTGCTAGCCTTGAGCGGAAAGAAGCCAGGGACAGTGCTCAGGCCCTGAGTCCAAGGCCCAGGACTGGCCAAAAAAAAAAAAAAAAAAAAAGAATGAAACTGTAACCCCTCTGTATTTCACTTTGACAATGAAATAAAAAAAATTTTAAAGGAAAATTATAAAACATTCCCTACCAAGAAAAAAAAGGTAATATGTAATACAGGATTCACCAAGTACAAGCCAAATCTAACAGTTAGATTGAGAGCAAAATATTTTTTAAATATTTAAGTGCAATGTCATTATCTTTTTTCTTTTGTGTAGAATATTATAAAATAAAAGGGGCTAAAAGGTCAGGATGATTTACAAGTAGGTGGTGAAGGTATCTATTCCCCCAAAAAAGTTTTGCCGTTTTTCTCAAAATTAAATAGTGAATTTCTACCCTATTCTGTAAGATTTCCTCTAAGCAATTATGTAGTCAAACTGGGAACATTAGTAATGATATTACAGTTTGTTTCATCAGGATGTATTGGTATTATACATAGCTGAAGCAGAACACACATGAATATGGTATTATCTTGAGTATGGCCATAGTAAAAGGATAATTATTCTCATTTATAAGTTCATTATCAACAAATAAATAATGACTGATTTCCTGTGACTCACTCCCTATCCACTGAACCTTACTGTTTATCTTCCATGACACATACAAATCAAGTCATACATTTTTACAAGCTTTATTTTGAGTTGGTACACACACACACGCACACACACACACACACACAATCAACCAAAATACCCTCCTAACTAAGCACTAAGAAGCAAAACTTATGAAAATTGCTTTATCTTTTTCACTAGAAATTTTGCATACGTTTCCTGGAAAAACAGCAAAAACTTCATTTGATAGCAAGATTTCCCCAAAAAGAAATACTTCTTTTATTCTCATTAGGTGTTATTTTCTTTCAATTAGCTTCTAAAAACAATATTTGTAAGTGGAAATACTTTCATATAATTTTAAACACTGACTGAAGGAGAAGAAAATTTTCAACTTCTAGTGAAAAGTAACAAAAACTCACTTTCATTGTATTTATCATGTTGTTAAAGTTTAGGCACTGTTTTGGACTACCTTCCTGCACTAGAACCCAGAATCCTAGAATGGATTTACCTGTGCCAAGTGCCTCATAATCAACTTTTTTTTTTTTTTTTTTTTTTTGCCAGTCCTGGGCCTTGGACTCAGGGCCTGAGCACTGTCCCTGGCTTCCTTTTGCTCAAGGCTAGCACTCTGCCACTTGAGCCACAGCGCCACTTCTGGCCGTTTTCTGTATATGTGGTGCTGGGGAATCGAACCCAGGGCCTCATGTATACGAGGCAAGCTCTCTTGTCACTAGGCCATATCCCCAGCCCTCAAGCTGAACTTTCAAACTGGCCAGATTTTCAAAAAGCAGGAGATTCTAGTCAATCCAAATCAGAGTAATAAGTTGTATCTGTTTTACTCAATAAAAAAAATAACTATGAAATAAACACTCCTCTTTTTGCTTGTTTTTGCTTTTGTCAGCACTTTCCTATCTATAAATCCACCACTTCTGCTCAACTCGTCAAAACACTCATTCTATTTAATAGAATGAGGGGTTACACACAGTAAGCTCACCAATAAGAGGCCAATTCAATATTGCAACGAAATTGGTTATGATTTTGCCTTTTGACAATGTATAATCCAATTCTCAAGTGAGTCAAGAGAAACTAGTCATTCTACACATTCAAGCACAATGTAATTGCTGAAGAGAAATGTGCTGAAATCATTGTAAACACATCTCAACTAATCTGAATTCTAGCACTTTAGCTGACCCATCAAAATACAGAATAAATTTTGCTAATGATCCCAATACTTCTTTGCAAAAAACAAAGAAATATTTTCAGCAGACTAAAAGCAGAAAATATTGGGCTAGACCTTTCTATTTTATAGAAGATATGCACAGATATACAAAAATACGTTCAAGAGTAGAGAAAAAACTCAATAATAAACTTTGAAACTTTAATCAAAAGACATTTCTAGATGAAAACTCAATATTATTTCATTTATATTTTCATATATTTCAGAAAAGGTAGACTTCTTTATAAATTGCTATATATGGATAAAAATCCCACTGGCCTGGAAGATGTCTTCTTTTTTTTTTTTGGCCAGTCCTGGGCCTTGGACTCAGGGCCTGAGCACTGTCCCTGGCTTCTTCCCGCTCAAGGCTAGCACTCTGCCACTTGAGCCACAGCGCCGCTTCTGGCCGTTTTCTGTATATGTGGTGCTGGGGAATCGAACCTAGGGCCTCGTGTATCCGAGGTAGGCACTCTTGCCACTAGGCTATATCCCCAGCCCCGGAAGATGTCTTCTTCACACAAGTGAATACATTAACATTAGGTCCCTCGTCAACATTTTTTTGTGTGAATATATTCAATAACTGAATTAATTCTGTCCAAGAATGAAACTTGAAAAAGGACATAAAGAGTACCATTTTCAAGAATCTTGGGAAATAACGAATGCTGGGAAGTAACTATAGTTGAAGCTGGTTTTGGAAGAACTTAAAATTCCGAGACAAATACATATTTCTTTACCTTTCCATCCAAAATGGGAGATGTGTATGACAATCTCATCCTATGTAGAATCTGTTCAACTCAATTTCTGTCTACTTCTGAACATGCAGTTGCTATCAAGTGTAGATGAAAGAGAAATTGGTAAACTATACTATTTTTATGACCTTTATATCTAAAGAAGTTTCTTTGTGTAGCTTGCATTTTTAAGGCGATTTATTCCTTTATTATGAATGAGACACAAAATTCATGTAGAAACTCCTCAGCTATTTGAATCATCTCCTAACAAACAGTAATACCAACTCAAAAACCAAAGGGATAATTTCCCAAGTGGTGACTGACCTCTAGAAAATGACTTTCTCTCTACTGTCACCTGTGGCTGACTTAACAACAGCATTCATTTACTATATTTTCATTCAGTAGTCTGAGGACTCGCTCCAATATTATGGCCTCGTGTTTTGTTTAATAATTTTACCTTCTTAGTTCAAAGACTTGGATTTGGATTATTTAGGGAGGTCTTATTTTTAAAGTAACAAAATCATTTTCATTACCAGAAAATCCCTTCTAAACTGTTTCATAATCTGAATACTGTGGAACAGCCTAAGAGAAAGAAAACGTTGAGTAAAATAACTGGATCTTAATCCTTCAGGTGATCTTCTAAACTCCTACAGCAACAGATTGTACTTTTGTTTTCAAGAAAGAGAAGCAATTGTGAAAGAACTTTTACTGAAGATTTTATAAGATTCCAGAATTAAATATGTATTCAGTATATCTGACAGCTACAGAATTATTATAGCCTTCTACTTAAAAACAAAAAAGATATTTACAAAACAGAAATGTCACAAAACTATGGTCAAAAAATCAAGCTCTTATTTCACTTATGGTTTTCAAGTGTTTAAATAAAAAAACTTGTGCATCAATAAAGATTCTGACAAACTAACTAAAAAACAGAATTTTGTAGAATCACATAGTCACTTTAAGAAAGTGGCACAGAGTTATGGATTGCTAGAGAGAGATGTCTAAAGTATTTATTTTTAGCGAGAAAAGAAGTTGAAAACCAATTTGCATAGGAACAGGAAATTTGCATGTGGTTAACATATGCACAGACTATTGTCTCAGTTACAAGGAGGCATTCCCTTGGTTACATTTGTAGAAATGGAGATAGGTAAAAAGAAGCTACTTTTTAGCCCCAATGCACTATGAATTTTATCTTGTCAGAAGGATATACTGTTTTTGTTATAATACATTTTAAAAGGATAATAGAAACTCACACTATTACAGGCAAGGCAAGTGTGCTCACATAATAAACTGTTATTCAGAGAAGTGAGGCATTTGAAAGTCAAATTTTTAAAAACAGAATCTTTGTTTCTATTTTGTTGAGTATCTATCAGCCCGTACAGTTAATTTTCTAACATCTTCTTTTCAATGGCATTCTTCCAGAAGTCTGACCCTCACGTTGGAAGTGCTGTTCCAATTAGCAGAGTCAGAGAGAGAGGCATCTTTAGGTCTCTCTTTTCCAATCACTGAACAAACACAACCCATGTGATTTCAATATGCATGTAGTGTGGATCTTCTCATTTTCTTTAGCTGATTTAGTATGTGCAATTAATTTGATCAAGTTCATTTTTATCAACCTCAGTGTTTAAGAAAGCATTTGAGCCACAATATTTGATCAAAGTATTTACTTTGTGTCAAGCACTGTCCTATAGACTTTTTAAAAATAACGAAAAACGCAGTAATGTGCTTGTATAGTTCCATATTCAGTCTAGAAACAGTCAGAAATGCCCTACCAGGTATTGAACAGAGGAAAATTAGGGTAGGTGATGACAGAATTCAGAAGCTGAACTAGGAATCCTTAGCAAAAGGAGATGCCCTCAGAACATGGGCCTGACTCCATCCCAAGGAAGCCACACACTGTAAGGGCTGCTCCAAGAGCTGGGTAGCCAGAGATGCAGCCAAAGCTAAGAAACAGCCCAAACTAGCAGTAGTGGGAGGTTTATGAGTTGCTTCCATTCTGTAAGTTTCCTAGTCAAGTCTCAAAGCCACTCACTCACTGGTTGATGTTAGGAAGCAGTGGGATTGAGAATTTGGGAAACAGTTCTCAGAATAAAGGCAGAGAATGTCTAATAAAAAAGCTGGAGAATTTAGTAGGTGGTCAAAATCTATAAACCTACTTGCACTTTCAAGATATGCACAAACAAATGTGTATACCTGCACATAGATCTCAGAGGCCACACTCCACAGAGGACAGTACTTAGCATCTGCAGGGAACTCAAAGACTCTAAACATCTAATACTTTATTCTTTGTAAATGTAAACTTATCCAAGCATTGGTTGCTCATGCCTGTGATCCTAGCTATGCAGAAGGCAGAGCTGAGAATCACGGTGAAAGCAAACCTGGAAGAAAAATCTATAGGACTTTTAAACACACACACACACACACACACACACACACACACACAGAGAGAGAGAGAGAGAGAGAGAGAGAGAGAGAGAGAGAGAGAGAGAGAGAGAGAAATGATATATCACCCACCTTGAACAAAAAAGCCAAGCAAGTGCACAAGGCCCTGAGTGCAAGTCCCAGTACTGGTACATGCATAAAAAAATTATATTTAGGTATTTCATAGTAAGTTGTCATCATGCATGAGCTTATGTTTACAATTGAATGAGAGGATGCTTATATTACTAAATCCAAATCTTTGGGTCACCTTTTCATAAAATTTGAGGTAACCAATTTGTCTCAAATTAGTAGAATTAGTATCTAATTTTATCTAGACTTATTTTTAACTTATGCTCCCTGTATACATGGAGATTTTAAAAAACAAGACAGTACACAGGAATGAAGGGCGGAAGGGTGAGCAAACACTGTTACTGTTATAAATGTACACTACGTAAAACATGAATCATGTAACTTGTGATAGGGACAAGAGGGAGAAAACAGGGAAGAATGAAGGAAGGGGTGATATTGACCAAGAAGCATTATACTCATTACCTGACTTATGGAATTGCAACTCCTTGGTATAGCTCTTAGTAATAAAAATTTTTAAATACAAAAATCCCTCAGTAATATTATTTGATTGTTCTAGTAAGTTGTTTATGATTATGGAAATTATTTATTTTTTAATTAAATATACTGTTCACTATTGGTTGAAAAAACATCCATTCTAATTATAAGATGTTCTATTCTTTAGAATTTTAGTAAGGAATGCTTGTTGAATGCTATCAAATTTAATGAGAGTAGCAGTTCTTACTTAACAATGGATTTTCTTTTTATTCTTTCTTGTACATTATTTTCCTCTAAACCTCTTATATTTCCTGGCTTACACCTCAAATTTCTTGCCATCATACTAAAGCCAGCCAACTAAAGTCTTCCTTCTTTCCTCAGTGGTTTTCCACTCACTGTTCATGAAGACCACAATTCTAGTCTGAGTTGAAGCTGGGTTCTTCAACACTTCATCAGTGGTTCCATCCTCACTGAGCATGGGACATGTCATTTTCTGCTGCCAAATCTATGCTTTTAATCAGACTCCATTTTGGAACTGCTCTAGATGGCCTAAGTTACCCAAAATCTAACTTCCATGAAACATAAAAACTGATTTGTATAAATTCATGAGACTCTATAACTGTTAAAGTCTTACACACTTTTGTTCTTCTTACATAGTGGGGGAAAAGATGACTGAAAACTCAGCGAGTTAAGTAATTTTCCCAATGGCATACAGAAGTACCAGGCAGATGAAGGAGAAGATATCAGTGTAGCATCCAGGTAACATTGTTCCTGCACCCTACTTTTTCTCTTTATAATGTGCTCTTGGACAAAAAATTTTTCACATGTGAAAATATATTTAAGACCTGAAACATCAGAAAAGGAAACCAGGTGTTCTGATCTATGTCAGCTGTCTTAGTAACTTCGAAGTGGGTGGTTAGAAATGCTGACACTGAAGAGAAAGGACACAGATGGACTCATGAGTCATGTTCAAATACAGAGTGGGTGGCAGAAGATGGGGCACAAGAGGGTCAGGGATATGTCAGGGAGGAAAGAGTGACAGGGAACAATACAAAGCCTGCCCAGCTAGAAAGGAGGGATGGAACAAATCGTAGTTTGATATCAGGTAAGCAAGTGTTACAGCTGTAGATCAGAAGTGCAATCATAAAGTGATCATTAGGAGCAGATCCTATCATTTCATAAATGGAAACTATGCAAAGTGAAACAACAGATGAGGAGATCTTGAGAAATCAGGGCCCAACAATATATGTGAAGCAGCATATATTAAATTTACTTGCTTTAAGGCAAAGTATGCTATCTCTGCTATGATCTGATTCGAATTCAGAGGGTCATTTATATTGAATAAGTACTTGTGTATTAGCTGATTTTTAAAGCTTGGATGAGAAGTCAATCCTGCTGAAATCAAATTATCACTCCAAGAACTGTATTCCTTCAAAAGCAATGTCAATGTAAGGGAAGGGAATTAATGCTTTTTGACGATCCATGATGATCGAGCAGTGTCCTGGGGATGGCTGCTAGTTCCTGAGAGAGCCACAGAGACACCATGTTTCTGCTTGCAACATTATAAAGGAAAGGATAAAAGTAAAAAAATCCAGCAACAACAACAACAACAACAACAAACATGCTATACATGTAGGTCACAAATGCCTGTAGTCACAGAGTAAGGAGGAAAGGGGGACTGATTAGGGCCTACCTAAGCAAAAGTAAACTGGATGACAGGACAATAAAGTCTAAAATCAATATGACAGTTCTGAGGAGAAGAAAATATATTCTAACCGTGTTTGGCTAGATAATGTACTTAAGCAATTCTGCCTAGTGATTGCCATTCCATTTACTCACAAATGGAAAAGAAGTTGAAGCCTACAGCTCAGAAGGGTTAGAATGAGGACATAGCGTACACTTTCACTTATAGTCCCGTTACAATATATTAACTGTCTAAAGAAGTTGAACTTGCATCTTAGAAGGCAAATAACTAAATAGACACCATGAGAATTTGATGGCAACAGCTCAGGAACAAGAGCTTTAAAAAAAAGGCGAGGGCTGGTATTTCAGCAACTGTGTCCCACATTCAAGAACTGAACAGTATACCCAACCCCTCTATCCAGAGATGGGACTGAAGATGTGGGGCTGGAGTGATGAACCATAGTCACATTGAGAAGCCCCACCCTATCTAAAAACAAACTAAAGCTAAAAGGTTCAAGTGCGAGAATGCCTATCTTGCAAGCACAAGATCCTGGATTTAAACTCTGAAACTGTTAAAAAGTCACTAATAAGTTATAAAAAATAAGATAACACATAAGTAGAGTGGGATTTTAATAGATTCAAAAGAGTATTCATGTTTAGACTTTAATAAACTACAATTGTTCAATGAATTGACTAGAAGTCTACTTATAGCAGTTCCATGCACACTGAGAATGAAATCGATGCCAGCAAAACGGAGTAGAGTTGGCACCAAATAAGATCTTCACATATTAAAAAAAATTCATTTACACTATTCTATAATACACAGCATACAAAATAATTTTTCTCCTTATGGTACCAGTAAAATAAGAACATATCCTACATCTTTGAAAGAAAGGTTTCAATAGAATGCAATTCATGATGACTTTGCACACTGATCAACACATTGTATTCATAAATTGCTTTGCTAAATGGCAACTCCTTTGCGCAACTCCTTAAAGATAATAAAAAGGGAAAAAAAAGTGTCAGGCAATGGAGGGTCTCATACCTCTAGTCCTAGCTACTCAGAAGGCTGAGAGCAGAGGATCTCAGGTCAAAGCCAGCTATGAGACTCTTATCTCCAATTAACCACCAGGAAATCAGAAGTGGTGCTATGACTCAAAGTGGTAGCTCAATAGCCTTGAGCAAAAGGGCTCATGGACAGTGCCCAGGCCCTGACTTACAGGAAAAAAAAAAAAAAGATTTTCATATATTAATGGAATGATGTCACGTTTTCCAAATAAGGTATTCTACAATTACACTATGGCTCATGAAAGAATCCACACTAGTACAAAGAATATTGACTGGGAAACCATGTAGTTTCTAAGTTCATAAAGAAACTAATATAGAAAAGTTCAGATTCATGCTATCCTGCAATTGAAATCTTTTACTTGAAAATACGAGTGGAGTAAAACTATTGTACTGCCTAAATCAGTCAAATTATGTTTTTCCTTCAGTAATGACATTGTTTTGACTTACAAGATATATTGCACAAGCCTATAAAGGAACTCAAAACCTTCAGACATATAACTGAGGTAAGATTTCTGTTGGTCCATCTGCTTTAAATGTTATGCCAAAACCCAAGAAAAATCTTCAAAGTTCTCGGTTCTAGTTGTAAAAGCAGAACATAAATCTGAATCACAGGCTGTGCGTGCTTGGTGAACATGCCAATGATAACGAACGAATTCAAAAGCTGCTTTGACTGAAGTGTCTTCTCCCCTACTGAATAAAAAATTTAAAAATCACAGATTTCTCTTAAACAGTGAAAGTGTATATATACACAGAAATCACTTAACATAGACTGATTGCTCTTAATTAGCTTTCTGTGTTGCTGTGTATGTTGTTTGGTCAAAAACTTCATCCAAATTCAGCAAACACCCTATAATTAGCTATGGCTTCACCTATGGAGACAAGTAGCAGAAGGATCTCCAGTTCTTAAGAATCTCTTGAAATTTATTTCCAAGCTGTGCTAAACAAAACCATTCAGAAAGCCTTCACCAAGGAGTCCACCCACGTGAAACAACCTTTCTCTACCTAATGATAATTACAGCCTGCAGAACAGGCAGTTTCTAATAAACAGCATCAACTTTCCAAGACAAATACCTGATATGGGCCTCTCAGTTACCATAGAAATATCCTCAGGCCATCTTGTCCTGGTACTACATGTTACCCTCATGTTAACCTGCTATTAAAGGTGTGTGTGTGTGTGTGTGTGTGTGTGTGTGTGTGTGTGTGTGTTGGATTATATATTAACTCAAATTACAGGCTAGCTCACCCTGTCATGATGCTTGCAAATGATTTGTAGTCCATGGTTTTAAAACAGTCCCCCAAACAGACAACACAAATCTCTGGGATAGCAATCCCTTACTAACAAGTTCTTGCTCCCTTGGCGCAAGTGAAAGGTTCCCTAATGCAGCAAAGCAATAAAGATCAGCCAAAAGTTTCCCAGATCCCCTTTCTTCACTGAAAGCCCTGGAGTCAGTGGCTTTGTAAAAGCACAACTATATCCATAGGAAAAAACAGGAGAACAAATCTGATCAGCTCAGCCTAGACATGAACAGAATCTTAAGAACCCCTGAGAAAGGTGAGCCAAAGGGCTACTGGCATCTTGGTTTATAATCTTGAGGCAGAGGAAGGTCTAAAAACTAAATTCTGCCCATGTCAAAGTTCAGCAAACAAAAACAGCAAGAAGCTGGTACTTGAAAGAAAAGAGCCAGGGGCAAAAGAGCAGATGAATGAAGGGGGGGGGGGGGGAAGTGTGCAGACAAGAATCCAATGTATATTCTACAAAGTTAGGAAGAGGGAGGGAAAAGGTGGGGAAGGGAGGGATAGATGAGGATGATGAATGCAATACAAACATGTATTACATTTATAAACTGCTTTATTAAATGACAACTCTTTTGTACAACTACTTAAGATAATTAGAAAAGTAAAGACCAGAAATTCTTTTACATAGCTGTATACATCTCTAATGGAAATCGTATACGTTTTGCACCAGATACAAAATATGTATCATGCAAAAAGTGATGCAATATATGTACCCTATATATATAATTTAAAGGTGACAGTTTTTAAGGTCATTTAAACACAAAATCCTAACTACACACCAAAGGTAATTTAACAAGCAAAGCAATAATAGCACAATGATTTTAACTTTGCTTTTCCTAAACCATGAGTGTCAGGAAAGAGGTAAAGAAGGATGCAGGACGTGGAAGAAAACATAAGACAGTAAACGGGAGCATGGAAGCTTCTGAAGGGGTGCTGGTGGCTCACACCTGTAATTCTAGCTACTTAGAGGTCTGAGATCTGAGAATCGAGGTTCAAAGTCAGCCCAGGCAGAAAAAGCCTGTGGCACTCTGATTTCTAATTAAGCTGGGGGGGGCGGGGGAAAGGATGTAGAGCTGTGGCTGGAGTGGCTTCAAAGTACTACCTAGTGATAGCATCCAGGTCCTGAGTTTAAAGCTCCACTATTCACATAAATAAAAAATGAACAAAAATGCTTCTGATGCTCAACTAGTCTAAGGCAGCCAATTGTCCTGTCTAGTCACTTTCCATATCCAATTTGTTTAACCCAAGATTGTCACGCACAGTCATTAGCCCTTTGAGAGGAGTCCCCTTGGGATGAGGTGGGATTAGAGTCTTACTTTCTTTTTACTAGAGAGACGCAAGTTTAGGAAGATTAAATAACTTGCCCTAGTTCACAGGGGCCCTTTCACAGGACTGCATGATAGTTCTACTTCAGGTGTTACTGGATGTGTATAGTGCCACAAAATGTTCTAAAAACCATGGACAAACTTGCCCAGCACATAGTCATACATTGCTAAATAAGACCCTAAAAATGCTTCTTCTTTCTAGCTTTTTAATGTTTTTTGTCAAATGTAATTCTTTTTTTTTTTTTTTTTGGCCAGTCCTGGGCCTTGGACTCAGGGCCTGAGCACTGTCCTTGGCTTCTTCCCGCTCAAGGCTAGCACTCTGCCACTTGAGCCACAGCGCCACTTCTGGCCGTTTTCTGTATATGTGGTGCTGGGGAATCGAACCTAGGGCCTCGTGTATCCAAGGCAGGCACTCTTGCCACTAGGCTATATCCCCAGCCCTCAAATGTAATTCTTAATGGTGTAAGGACTAAGGATTCAGTGCCATTTTCAGTAAGATGATAACTCATTGCAACACTCTTCATTGAGATAATCTTTAATGATATATCAAGTCCAATATTACTTCCAATGGTAGGATTAGAATTAGGACAGGAGAAAGTCTCACGCTGACAGAAACATAACAACAAGCCCATTCCAGTCACTAAAGACCCTGAATTTTGTTATTTTTTTCAATACCATTTCTTCCTTAGAAATGCTAAAGTATCTTTTTTATTTCCTGTTAGGCTACTCTTAACAGACACAGATTCTTTGATCAGTGCCATTGACACAATTTTTAACAAACAAATTGGCCCTCAAATCAATACATTGCATTTTTCTTATCTGTATTGGCAAGAGTTTTTTATGTAACAGAATCTGAAAGAAGATGTTATTTCACTGGTCTGATACCTAATTGCACATTAATTTTTAAAACAATACTTTTGTTCATTGTAAGAAGCAGTGATGTGCCCAACTATACTGAAATAGGGATGGAATGACTGTCACAGTAGGAAATGGGCAATAAACACTAAAATTAACCACAGAGACTAAAATTTTATTTGTTACAGCATTCTGCAAATACATGATAAGCCTCTAAGTTAGGCAGTATAAAGAAAATAAAAGGGAATAAAAATGATGCCGTAATATTTGAAAGTGCACCAAAGGAACAGACCCCAGCCATCTGTCCAGGACATTATTGTTAGCACCAGATATAATAATAGGGCTTGTATCAACATGATCCTAAATGATGAATTCTGACCTGAATTTGAGAGGCAAATTCAAGAATAAGATTGAACAATTACTTGTGAAGTTTGTTCACACATCAAGCCATCTAGTTTTCAAACAGGCAGATCTCTACACTTTTAATAATCAGATGTGGTGCAGGAATGCTCTAGAAGCTTCAGATTTTCCCACTAATCTTAGCTGTAGGCTACAACACCACAGTCAAGCTAAAGACACATTAGTAAATATAAGAAACTGGCACACATCAAAGATGGCCATAATCAGATATTTTAAATGACAAGATCAACACTAACAATGTAGGCAAAAAGAAAAAGAAAAAAGAGAGACAAAGGGAGATGAAACAGACCCCAAATATAAAATTGAAATTTAAAAATCCATCATGCTTAAAAGCCAATATATCAATTAGAGCTATTAGGGATTATTAATGAAGTTTACAATCAACCTAGAAAAATTCAAAACTAAATTCATAATCTGGGATATTCAGGTCAAATGTATCTATAGGTAGCAATCATTCCCCCCAAAGTGCTAAAATTCTGTTTCCTTACATCTTTTAATCTAAATTCAATTTTTGCAAGTTTTTTAACTTATTATTAGTCATACAGCGAAGATTTGTTACATTTCCAGTAAATTTAATTCCCATTAGAGAAGGTAGAATAGTGTACTCGCTTAAGATGATAGACTTTCACTGAGAGATGAGAAGGTAGTTTTTCCAGGCAGTTTGCCTTTCCTCTCTGAAATAACTTTGCTTTTAAACCTATTTTTAAAACTTTTCTTTTTAAATCAAAGAATATAAAAACAGAAAACGTAGCTATTTATTGCTGGGAAAATGTGGCATTCATTTCAGTGATCATCTTAAAAATTAATTTAAGTTCCAGTGGTTGCAACCACTCTGAACAACTAACAAATGATTTAACAAGATGAATACAAGGAAGCTAAAATACATTTCTACATGGTGGAAAAAGTAAATTACAATACTTGAGGCTACAGACAGGATGAGGAAAAATGGAGAAGCACAATGGAAGGGACGATACTGATCTTTGTACTCATAACCTGACTTTTCAAACTGAACCCTTTTCATGCAACTACTTAAAAATACTGTAAATTTTTAATATAATTGTTTGGGGGACCATTTTTACTACAAACTATCTGGCAATTTCAGTGTCTGAGTTTGTTGTAATTGTCTATTACCATTATACTAAGAACAGAGTAAGATACAGCTTTAATAGCAAGGTCTTACTTAGCCAAAAATGAACAGACTCAAACCAGGGTAATGCACAGGGACCAACATAGGTCAAATGCCATCTGTGGGAGCCATCAACAGGGGCCTCCAGTAGTTCTAAGAGTAGAAATTAGCAGGAATACACAGAACTCAGCACACCTAGCTTGTCAGACAAAACTTTACCTTTATAGTCAGTGAGCAATTATGTTGATGGCATTTATATTCAGCAAAAACTCATCCTCCATCATAGACGTAATGGTAATTTGAGTTTTATAGCTGTCTGCAGTGTTGATGCTATCTAATCTGCATATTTCTTTTGGTTTTATGGATAGATAAACCTACTACATATCCAAGTTTTCAAACTATTTTAATATGCATTTATTTTGTGTAATATTACAAATATTTAACTATTAGTGAAGTATCCCAGAGTTCTCTCTCCTTTAAAAAGATACGTGCATTTCTCAAATGTAACCGGCAGATACTACTGTTCCTATATTATTACTCAGTCACCTTGGATTCTCAAAATTTTTTACTTGTATAAGATGAAAGGCTCTCCTGATATCTTTTATGTTACTTAAAATCTGAGGCACTACTGACCTATTTCTAATTTCATGAGGCTCTGTTTAAATGTGTTACTAGCATGGTTAATTCTTCCACTGCTCAATTAATAACCCGGGAAGTAACAATACAATATCTATTCAAATTCACAACTTAGAGAAAAAGGAATAAATCTGTGACAAAGTACAAGAATTTCTATAAGCATTGTTTTCTGTATTCTTGCTATTGTTAACTCATGCTAACAACAAAATTTGAGTTCCAGAAGTTTAATTTTTAATTAGTTCAATTATGGAATTTATGCTCTTATTCCCTTTTTTATTATTTCACTGTAATACATACATAGAAGTAGATAATGTGGCCCAAGTCTACACTGAAAATGTCCATACACTTCCAACGGGGGAATTACATGAAAAATTTGTGATTGGATAATTTCCTCAATAAAGTATGTCATACATATTTAAAATATTAGTATGTATGTGTTCGGTACAGGAAATTGCTCTTTAAAAATACCATATTACATTCCCAAGCAAATGAATCTACCTAAAATTAAATACATCTCTTCCTCGGAAACGATTACACATCAACTCTTCCAATTTTCTCAATGCGATGACAGAGTGATAAAGTCCAGGAAGTGTAGGTCACTGTCTGGTCTTCTCTTCACTGTTCTAATTTCTTCCATCACAGGTTTACTTCACTATACTGGTCCAAAACACATACCCGTCACAACCACATTAATTAAAATTCAGATGTTATATTCCTGGAACATAAATTGATTAACAAATTGATCAATGTGGTCAATCCCATTTTTTAAGTCCCTCAAATACTCCAAGGAGAAACAACTTAAAATATGCTCTTTCATAGGCTGGGAATATGGCCTAGGGGCAAGAGTGCTTGCCTCGCATACATGAAGCCCTGAGTTCCATTCCCCAGCACCACATATATAGAAAATGGCCAGAAGTGGCGCTGTGGCTCAAGTGGCAGAGTGCTAGCCTTGAGCAAAAAGAAGCCAGGGACAGTGCTCAGGCCCTGAGTCTAAGCCCAGGACTGGCCAAAAAAAAATGCTTTTTCTGATGCTCACATTCTTGTTTTTGTTTGTGTATGGAATACTTTGTACATTCTAAAACTTTGAACTTATGTGGGGTTTATTTGAGTTTTAAAAATTCTTAAGTCGTGAGGCTGGGGATATAGCCTAGTGGCAAGAGTGCCTGCCTCGGTATACCCGAGGCCCTAGGTTCGATTCCCCAGTACCACATATACAGAAAACGGCCAGAAGCGGCGCTGTGGCTCAAGTGGCAGAGTGCTAGCCTTGAGCGGGAAGAAGCCAGGGACAGTGCTTAGGCCCTGAGTCCAAGGCCCAGGACTGGACAAAAAAATAAAAAAAATAAATAAATAAAAAATTCTTAAGTCGTGGCTGAGAATATGGCGTAGTGGCAAGAGTGCTTGACTCATATACATAAGCCCTAGGTTTGATTCCTCAACACCATATATACAGAGAAGGGCCAGAAGTGGCGCTGTGGCTCAAGTGGCAGATTGCTAGCCTTGAGCAAAGAGAAGCCAGGGACAGTGCTCAAACCCTGAGTCTAAGACCCAGGACTGGCAAAAACAAAAAAGAAATTCTTAAGTCACTATGGTTTCAAATATATTCACATGCAATTCCATTCTTTATCCTTTGAGAAACCTTATATATGTATATATGTGTGTGTGTATATATATATACCGATATATATACATATATCTAATATATATCATATATACATATATGAGACTATATATAGTCTTATATACACACATAGACTATATATATATATAGCCTGAATATGTACATGTGTGTATGTATATATGATATATAGATATACATATGTATATACATATATAGTTTAAATAATTTTTTATCTTCATTCCTCCTCATCCTTTTCCTCTTTCTACTAATCCTCCCTCCTTAAAGACACTTCTCATACCTTCTAGTTTCCAAATTCTCTCTTTAGCATGACTTATCTGCTTCTTTTTTTTGGCCAGTCCTGGGCCTTGGACTCAGGGCCTGAGCACTGTCCCTGGTTTCTTTTTGCTCAAGGCTAGCACTCTGCCACTTGAGCCACAGCACCCCTTCTGGCCGTTTTCCTTATATGTGGTGCTGGGGAATCGAACCCAGGGCTTCCTGTATATGAGGCAAGCACTCTTGTCACTAGGCCATATTCCCAGCCCACTTATCTGCTTCTTAATCACCCTGGTCGACTCATTTCAACATCAGTTTTATCATAAGAAGTATGTGAAAAATGCTACTAATTATTTGCTTAATAAATGTTACAGACTTAATTCTTAGTGGATTTTTTTCTTACCTTTACACATTACTTTCATGCTTGCCTTTTTCCTTCCATGGGCCATTTTTTTAAAAAATCAGCAGAATTTTTTTTAGCCCACAAGTATAAAATCCCATTAACTGGCCTTCCTTGAAGCAGGTCACATTGAAAAATCTAAATGGTAACACTTTAGGTACTGCTTTAGGTTGAAGTGGTTACTCTCAAGTCCTAGCCCCAGCACTTGAGGAGGATATCTTCTCCTGCAATACTGTCACCACAGACTCAGTTAACGTAAGGGCACACTGGAGTAAGATGTGCTCTATATCCCTGTAACTGTTGTCCCCACAGGCAGACAAAAAATTTCCTTTCCCATGCCTTTCTCTGGCAGCCACTTCATACAAGTTGCCAGTTCATAGTAGATAGAAGATAAGCAATCCACTACTCCTTGGAGATCCAAACAGGGTGTCATTCTTCAGCGCTCATTGTTGGGTATACATCATCTCAAAAGCCATACTAATAGGAGACGTGTTCACTAGCTCCCCCTTAGAAAGTACAACTCATAGTATAACCTCGACAACTCTATGTGAAAAAGAGCCTATGTGAAAAAGAGCCAGATATTTCTATTTGAGAAGAAAAAGGTTATCGAGTTACAAGCGTGATAAAAGCCAAATCCTATGGCTGACTCAAGATACTATGCAAAAGTAGGCTTGGGTGCATAGTTTCAGAGTTGTCCTTCATGGCCACTTGGCTCTGCGCATTTGATCTGTGGCAGCTGAATACATCATGGTGGGAGAAGTGAGTTGGGGAGGCTTTTCATACCTGGCAACAGGGAAGCATGGACACACTAAGCAGAGCCAGTGACTCACACTAATAACAATGTGATGAAATCTATATACCACATTCAAACTTAAGTCTCCTACTACTTATTTACCCACCCTTGTTCCAGGCTTGGATCTGTTAAGTAAAATATGAAATTTAACTATCACTTATTTTGTCACAAGTAGCTCAGTTTGTCTTGATTGCCAAAACTCATCCTCTGAAATTCCTTAAGACAGGATGTTTGAATGCTGAGTATTTTGAGAATTTTTTAAAACTGCCTCTTTGATTCTCAATAAACTTATCTAGATAGAAAAGCTTTCCTTCTTTTGAGTATTCTGAAGTGGTGCCTCTTTTGTATGTTCCTTTTTGAGAAGTTTGATGTGGCATAATCATTTTGTCCTTATAAATGATCTGTCACTTTTTATGACAGAGAGGCATCAGCTCATATTTTCTGTTGAAGGACTAGATAGCAAATATCTTAAATAATGTGGGGTCACATACATTCTTTGTCAAAAAATCCTTTCTTTTTTAACCTTGAAAAAGTAGAAACAATCCCTAGCTCCAAGCTGTGTAGATAGACAACCTTTACTATATACCACAGGAACTTTATCTTTAAAGATCTCTAGTCTTATTAGGAAATGTATATAAGCTGAGTATTCCTTGTCAGTTTTTCCAGGTACTCAGAAATCCCTTCTAGTATGCACATTTGATTCTTCAATTCATGAAATATTTCTTGCATTTAGTTTTAAATGCTAGCTCTGTTTTGACCATGTTGTCTTTTTCAGCGTCTAATTATATGTATCACAATATCTCTCTGGCTATCTTTTTGTTTAAGAACTTTGGTTATACCTATTGTACCTTTCATCTTCACAGGGTTATTTGACTCTGTGTCTTCAATGATCCTTAATGGAGTTTCTTCTTTTAACATAATCTTCCTTAAATACCTATAATTTTAGCACTTACAGTTTTACCTATTTCTTCCTCTTTGAAGTACATTTCAGTTCATAAATTTCTAATTGTGTTAAATAACTGTTGGGAATGTTTGACACACTCCCCTGAACTGTGTTACACTGCTCTCCTGTTTTGTAATTAGTGCTGAGAAGATATTTCCCTTGATTTGGGTTCTCATCATGTTCCTTTCTAGAAAGTTGTTCTCAATACTACCTATAAACTATATTTCATGAACAGAGATGGTGGGTTGAATGGTTCCAATCATTTTTAGTTACAACTTCACCTAAAAATTAATAAATGATCTATAGTAGGTAATGGGGCAAGTGATTTGTGTTTTCCATTTGAATTTTTAGTTTTTCCTTCTTTCAGAGTCTTAAACACTCCTTTCTTTGGGGAAGCATACAAATTATAATTTATAGTCACATCATTCACAGCCCTTTCATGAAGCCAATACTCTGATATAACTAGGTTTCTTTCTTAGTATTTCTAAAGATAGGTCTGACTTTATTGACAGAGGGATGATTTAACTTAATTTGATCTTTTCGTTCACAAAAAATTTGAAGTTTGGAGGGTTCTTCTCCATTATATTATGCCTACAGCATTAATATTCTGTGGTTTTATTTCTTCTTATTGATCTGCATAGATTTTTTGATAATGTTTAACTGTCACAATTGAGAAGCATAAATCCTGCATGTACAAACAGTATTCTTATTTCAGGAAAAGTTGCTTCATACACATACAGGCTTATAAACTAATAGTTTTTACACACTGGCTAAAGTATAGTATGGTTACTCAAAGAAATAATTAATAAGAGCCGGATGCAGGTGATTCATACTTGTAAACCTAGCTAATCAGGAGGCTGAGATCATGGTTCAAAGCCACTAGGGCAGGAAAGTCCATGATATACTTATCTACAATTAACCACTAGAAAACCAGAAGTGGCGCTGTGGCTCAAGGTGGTAGAGCACAAGCTTTCAACAAAAAGAGTTCAGGGACAGTTCCTAGGCCCTGAGTTCAAGCCCCAAGAGCTCCCTCTCCCCCAAAAAGCATTAATTGAACTTCCTTGACATGAGGACCACAGTTATCAAAGGACCTGAGAGATGTGTATCTTGCCATCACAGAGGAACCAAGCCAATCACTGCCAACATCCACCCTTTAGCAGCCCTGAGTTCACAAGTGCAAAAACACTGAATACATTAATGTCACTATGTTGGATGTTATACGCTAGGTATAGTGCTTTGTAAAGCCAAAGCAAATAAATGGTTGTGATGCCTTTTTCTTCCCTATTCTCTACCAAAAAACTTCAATTACATTACTTAAGAAGCCCCATGAAGGTTTTGATGAATTAGCAGTCTATGTAAGTTACTTTGTAAATGGAAGCTTAAGTACTATCATTTAAACTTGATGGATGGGTGATGAAGCAAGAGCTTTAGTGACAGATGGTGGTCATACAAATTAATATGTTAATATTTAACAACGGAATAGGAGATGAGCAACTGGGATGCCTGCATCTAGCCAGTAGCATTCCAGCTATAACTACAAAAAGAAGTGGTTTGGGGTTCTTGTGATGATGGCACTGTTGTCTATTTGGTAACTTCACTTGTCCCCAGTGAAACAGACATAAATATGCACATCTCAAAGTAGTGAAATGTGGCCAATAATTACTGCAAAAGAAGAAACACAGACACACATGTCTCTCAATTCACTATTTTTACCAACAGGTAAAAGAATGGCCATCCCTTTAAGCTCTACATTAATCTAATTTGATCAGGAATCATTAAAAATATATTATTATTCAAGTTTGGACATGGATTGTGTATTATAGGTGCTACTTGGCCTTAAGGGAAGACATTCTATTTTCTTAGTGTACATTATTTTCTTAGTATACTATAAAAATTATTGGTTATTAAAACTTCAGTACTGGGGCTGGGGATATAGCCTAGTGGCAAGAGTGCCTGCCTCGGATACACGAGGCCCTAGGTTCGATTCCCCAGCACCACATATACAGAAAACGGCCAGAAGCGGCGCTGTGGCTCAAGTGGCAGAGTGCTAGCCTTGAGCGGGAAGAAGCCAGGGACAGTGCTCAGGCCCTGAGTCCAAGGCCCAGGACTGGCCAAAAACAAAAAACAAAAAAAACTTCAGTACTGACCATTTATCCTAAGAAATAAGCACTTACTGTATTACTAAATCTCAACACCATTCTGGTTACTGCTCCCATCTACTTGGAGTGACTTCTCTCATCTTCAGAAAAACTCTTTGAGGCCTATATGGGGATTGTCCTTGCCTGAGGAATTTTCATAGATTCTCTAAATCAGACATAATCATCTATACTCAGAAATCTATTTAAGAGCCACTATTTTTGTATATTTCCATACTGTTCATCACATGGTAGCAATATAAAAGTAGAATATTTAAGAGCTTGGCTTTGTGTTTATATTCGGTACTATGTTGTCTTCTGCCATCTTTTTAATTTTTTTTTTAACTTCCCAAATTCTGATCGGCAGTTCTGTCTTGAGATTTTTTTTTTCCTTTGAGGAAGAGAACATTAATAGCTATTCCAGAAGAAAATTGGATGAAAGAATACATGTGAGGAAGGTGCTGAATCTAAAAAATAAGTAATAAACATTGCTACTCTCACCATTATTCTTATCACCTAGTACACTCTCATCCTGCTTTTTAATATAAATCCACGGCAGCAGCGATGGTCATGTGGTTTGTGTCTTCAAAGCACATTGTCCAATATTTTGCATATAGCACTCAGAAGGTGTTTTTTTTAATTCAAAATAAATAGGAATATTAACCTAACAACATCTGCTGTGAGGCACAGTGGAAATGAAAACAACAACAACAAAAAAAAGAGTTTTAAACTGTAAGTTAGTTAAGTGCTATTTAACTGCAAGTTAGTATTATTTTAAGTTAGTAAGTAAACAAGAGGACAATTAATCTTTAAGTGGTTAATCCACTTAATTTTTTGTTTGTTTGTTTAGCTAACTCCCAAGAAAGTGAATGAAAAGAACCACAGAATGGCTTCAATGTAGATGCTGACTTAGGAAACACAATTATAAGGGATCAAAACAAGCCTTTTTTTCCCTTCTTTCTTTTCCTCCAAAAATACTTCTGTTTGCATTTTTTAAAACTCCTACTCAAATCCTTGTTTCCATGGCAATCTTTCCACCTTGATATTCCCCTACTGGGATAGCTACTCCCAGCAGTATTTCTACTTCTGTCTGCTTTCAATTGCTATGAGAAAAATCCAATTCTCCACTTCATGATGCAGATGAACGATGGACGGAAATACCTCACTTAAGAAACCTGTCTCACCTCACCCTTCAAAGTGGCATGGGACTGCTTACATAGATACATTTTAGGTACATTTAAAAATACTTGATAACAAAAGAAACTCAAAAGATTTTCAGACTGATGTGAGAATTATGTATGATTACAAGCTGTTAAGATTCAAGCTCTTTTCTCAATCAAAGCCAATACCCAGAGAGCTACTTACAAAAAAAGCAGAAAAAAGAAGAAAAGAAAAAACCGAGAGAATGCTAGTAAAAGAATTAGTCAACAGAGACTTATTTCCTACTTGATTCTAAATTTGGCCAGATATTCAATTTCTCCTGCCAGAATTGCTTAGAAAGCTCTTAATTTGTATTGTGAGGTTTTTGACTCATGGGTTCTAAATCCTATTCCTATTGGCTTTTAAATGCTACTTCATTTACTATTAAGTCCTCTGTTTTGATTTGTGCTGCCAAGGTTCTAAATATCTAAAATAAATTATTCCTTCAGAATTGACCTGACATGACACTATGCAAACCAATTCAGAGCCAGGCATCAGTGGTTCTTCCCTGCAATCTCAGATACTCAGAAAGCTGAGATCTGTGGATTGAGGTTCGAAGCCAGTCCAAGCAGTAAGTACAAGAGACTTTTATCTATAATCGACCACAAAAAAGCCAGAAGTTAAGAGTTGTGGGTCACATGTTAGAGCACCAGCCTCGAATGGAAAAAATCTAAGGTACAAGGTCCTAAGTTCAAGATCCTGAACTAGCACAAGAAAGGAAAGAAAGAGAGAGACAGAGATAGACAGATAGAGAAAGGGGGAGGGAGGGAAAGAGGGAAGGGAAGAGGGGAGGGGAGGGAGGGGCAGGAGGGAGGGAGGGAGGGAGGGGAAGAGGGGAGGGGAGGTAGGGGCAAGGAGGAGGGAGGGGCAAGGAGGAGGGAGGGAGGAGGAGGGGAAGAGGGGAGGGAGGGGCAAGAGGGAGAGGAAGAGAGGAGGGGGAGGGAGGGGCAAGGAGGGAGAGAGGGAGGGAAGGAGGGAAGGAGAGAGGGACAAGAAGGAGAATGAGAAGGGGGAGGAGGAGCAGGAGGAAGAAGGGGAGGAAAAGAAGGAAGAGGAGGAGGAGGAGGAGGAGGAGGAGGAGGAGGAGGAGGAGGAGGAGGAGGAGGAGGAGGAGGAGGAGGAGGAAGAAACCAACCAGTTCCATTCTAATCACTGAATGTCTTGTAATCTGAGTGCAGTGCTAACACTTGCAGCAGGTCTTTCATAGTGACTCCCTATGTTGCAGGAAATCTCTGATTTAACAATAACAATAGCAACTAATAATAAAAATAAATTTTAGATATCTTCAACATTGACAGAATATTCATAGATTTAATTCTGATTTGCCCATCCCAATTACTACCTAGTCAATGCAAGATATATCAAGAATATTTCTGTAATGTTACCCACAAATCAGATCAGTATCCCACAAAATTTGTCCATTTTGTAACAGGACAACTACAACAATACATAACCTAAGTACACCCAAACACTCATTTTAAAAGATCTCTCTTGGCTCATTTTTATTATCTCTCTAGAGATAATATGATCTCTATTATCACTGCCCTTATAATTGTATATGACCTTTCTATTTTTTTTCCTATAAGGAAGTCCCATGTTTTGAGCAACGAAAAGAATCTGAGGAAGATTTTCTACAGTTACAGTGTTGTCCTGGGGCCTCTTCCACTTAACCTGAATTAATTCAGGGTTTAGCCTCAAAGAAATAGTCCTCTATTAGTACTGCTAGTATTTCCAGGGTGTAAACCTTTATCTCCTATATACACTTAACATTTGTTGATTTTTGCCCCTTTGCCTTAACAATTTCACATTGCAAATCAAAGTTGCTTGCTTTCTGACTTTTTCATTTCAGTGTTCTGTGCTGAAAATCCTACAGATATTCTTCCAGAGTCACGCACTCAGCCTGGCTTTCAAATGGAGCATGGGCAGGATCTGATATTACCATCACAGGATCCAATGAAAACACTGGAAAAATCAAAAACTGCTGTGAAAAATAAATGTTGGAAAACCTTGAGGGTACTGTGAGGAAAATAGTGTGGACTGGGCCTATGGTGAGTTTATCAGTTTCCCCTGTTGACTTTCTTGAGGGTGAGCTATCTATTGTTGTTGTTTTTGTTTTGCCAGTCCTAGGGCTTGAACTCAAGGCCTGAGCACTGTGCCTGGCTTCTTGTTGCTCAAGGCTAGCACTCTACCACTTGAGTCACAGCGCCAGTTCTGGTTTTTTCTATATATGTGGTGCTGAGGAATCGAACCCAGGGCTTCATGTATATAAGGCGAGCACTTTACCACTAGGCCATATTCCCAGCCCCAGAGCTATCTATTCTTAAAACCAGGAGAGAAACAGACTCTTCAAGACCACCCTTCATGTCAGAGGAAATAAAATGGTGGCTACCCTGCACAATACAATGATACTGTATCTCACTCACACTCACACACACACGCACACACACACACACACAAAATAGTCTCAGGTTTCTGGTCTGGTTGTGCAAATTAAAAACAAAGAAACATGGATCAAGGGTCTACTTCAGCATTTTCTTAGGTATTATGTGAGACTTTTGCTAATCCAAAAGCCCTTTTGTTCAAATTGTTTAAAAGCTGGAGAAGAAAAAAAAAAAAGAAGAGAAACACTATTTTAGCATAGTAATTAGGAAAAAGTATCCCAGAAAACTCATGCATCAGGCTTCTCAACTAGCCAAAGGAGGGAAAGCTGCATATTAACCCTCAGGTTCCCTCCACAGGGCAGCTTTGTGTGGTCCCTGCCCAGCACTGCAATCCTGCTGCTAAACATTCAGAGATGAACTCTGGATCTGAATCCTACAGCGAAACTCCAATAGACTCTCATTCTATACAAAAGATGGGAAGTCTTCGGAGCCATCATTTAAATGCCAATTTTCCTGCTTCCTCTCCGAAGTTATGGCACTTATAACATCAATATTTTACAGAGTTCAAGTACTTTTTTTTTTTAACTTCGAAATGAGTCATTCATTCTCTTGGTAGAGAAAAGGTAAAATAAAATGTCAATGACTAAAATGTGAACTACTTATTCAAAGACAGAGTTAAGTGAATTGCTCCTGATTCCCTGGTGATTGGCTTGGAAGTGGGAAATACAATGCTGCTCCTGACAATGGAGACTCACCGGCTCTTCAGGAATTCAAAGGTAGCTGGAGAGACAGGTGCAGCATTAGCCCAGTCACTCCTATAACCCCACTTACAGTGCAATTCCTCCACAGGCTCACTGAGATTTAAAGGAATCATTGGTGTCATTCAGAATTGATGTCCATCTTACCCATCAATTTCAGATACTGAAAAGATGTCTAAACAGACCTAGATCATCAGCCAGGAAAGAAAGACATCTTCACCAATCTCAGCCACCATGTAAAACCTTCAATTGTTTCTTTACAGAAGGGAGGTTGTAGATTTAGGTAACAGCGACTCAGAAGTCACAGTTGCCACAAATCACAGGGCCCCTACTACCTTGCTCTGTATCAAAGCACTGTAAATTATGAATATGACAGCAGCCTGGGAACTTTTCACTTTCTGTTTTCTAATGGGGGTAGGTCTTGGATAGATCTTACAGCTTGATCTGCAAACAATACCTTGATAAATGCTGCATTCCATGTCACAATGTACCAAGTCCTGAGACTTAATGCGTCTTCCCACCAATTTGTGCAGCCTTGAAAATGGAATAGCATAAACAAAGTTGGGAACTGATCAAATGAGGGGCAAAGGTAGAGAATGGGAGATTCTAGCAGCTGTGGCCCCCCATCCATTCTACTAAAACTCAGTAGTTGTCCAATGTTCTTTTTTTATATTACAAGGAAAATAACTGTACTGCCCAAGCAAAAGGAGGAAGACCTTCTTTCTCTTAGAAGTACCTACTGTCAGATGGCAGGCCACACAAGGGCAACCATGTTTCCATTCCTTTACCCCCATAATATTTCCACTCAACCAAGAAAGTCTTTTCATTTTTCTCTTCATACCTCCCAAGCCAACAGGGCTCAGCCTCAGTTCCACAAACATCCTCATGGCAGTGCTATTATTCTGTGGCATATGAAGTTCAGGATGTTGACAAACCAACATCCTTACAGAAAACCCTGAGAGCCGTAGGTCCTGGAAGGCAAGAGATTCTGGCAATGAAACTCTTTAACTAACGGTTAAGTGTTAGAGGCCCTGGGCTGCCATCTCACAATGGCTGCCAATTATTTTAGGACTTTAGGGAAGTAATTTTTATGATGATGTTTTTCCATTTGTCCCGTGAACAACTGTGTTGACAAGACTCTGTTCCCTCCTCTCACTGAAGGAGTACACACAGAGATGACAGCACACAAGAAAGTGTTCTGCATACTACAGGGGAAAAACACACAGGCAAGACAGACCTCAGTCCTATCCCTTTCCTTCAGACTTCAACTTCAGAGCAAGTGCATTTCTCACAAAGCATCAGTTTCAATGACTGCTCAATAGACAGTAAAATTTCAGTGCTTGTCACAAAATGTGATTTAAACTACTGAAAATATTTCTTACAGATCTGTAACAACAACAAACAATAACACCCATGACTTTCCATCCTGCCCCATGTATGATGTTTCTAACATTTGTTAAATGGTAGTTTACTATCACACACACAAAAGCATAACTGTGTAAGTTCACACAGAACTAGTTTGGGCATGGAGAGCAGTGTGACCTTGAACTTACTCAACCATGGTTAATTATAGCTGTGCTCAATGGTAAGGTGGTAGACTTACTACAAGAGGATCAGGAATGTTAGATGAGATCATATAAATGACCAAGCACACAGAAGTGAGCAGAAATGGTACCCTTCATTCATTTCCCAATGTTCTTACTGGGAACGTTAGCATCAATCCTAAAATAAAGTGTGGAAATCCCTCAGTCAGAGTCTTACTTAATCACATTCCATCCATGAGAATGAATTCACAAGTGAATGTGCTTACAATCAGGTTGAGAAGAGAGTTAATAAATATGAGTAATATGAGTTCAATTACATGCCAAATTGGGTGGATAGTGTCTATAAATACATCCAATAAAAGTGCAGAGGGGAGAGATCAATGGATAGGCTTTGTAGAAGAGGAAGTTTGTGTTGGGACTTAGAAAACTATGGCTGCCATAAAGAAACAAGATAATTCGTCTGAAAGAGTAGCTAGTAGTTAATAAATCTGACATAAATTCGCTTTTTCTTCCTATAAATGTCATAAGGAAGGTACTATTACAATCTTTTACAGAGGAAGAAGCGAAGGCAAAAGTATTAGGTAGCTTTTCTCAGGTCACTGTGTTGGATCAAGTACATAAATGTACCGGCTCCAGATTCTCAGAATCTATACAGTTACTTACAATCACTGAGAGACAACCTGATATATTTATCAGGAAAGTGAATTCACAAGTTCGTTAACAATGAAATCTACCCTGAATAGTTAATACACTCTCACTAGTTTAAGTGCAGAGAGGGAGATTTTAAGAAAACATGTAAAATCACTTTAAATCTCTTTTGGGCTTGTGAATAATTGGGTATGTATTGAAATTTTTAAATCCACAATATCTGCTATTATAAAATTAAGGAGAAAGGCAGATTAACAATAACAAATGTGGGGCTGGGAATATGGCCTAGTGGAAAGTGTTCATCTTATACACATGAAGCCCTGGGTTCAATTCCCCAGCACCACATATATATAGAAAAAGCCGGAAGTGGCACTGTGGCTCAAGTGGCAGAGTGCTAGCCTTGAGCAAAAAGAAGCCAGGGACAGTGCTCAGGCCCTGAGTTCAAGCACAGAACTGGCAACAAAAACCAAACAAACAATAACAAATGCAAAAACAGTTGATCTGCTACTTAGAACATAATGAACCAAGCCAAGTATTATATATGTACATATATGTATGTACATATATATGCATACACAGACACACAAATGTATGCAAGTTAATATATTCTAGCTTAGTTCTATACCTTGTACTATGCTAGAAAATGTCTCATCCTTCTTAGGAACATTTCTTTTTTCCTTTTTTTTTTCTTTTCCAGAGCTGAGAACCGAACTCGGGGCCTTGCACTAGCCAGGCAGGTGCTCTTCCGCTGAGCTAAATCCCCAGCCCCTTAGGGGCATTGCTTTAAGTTCAAAAACGGTACACAGAAATGTGATAGACCTCTAGGAAGGTGGCCTAGTGGTAGAGTGCTTGCCCAGCATGCATGAAGCCCTGGGTTCGATTCCTCAGTACCACACATACAGAAAAAGGCCAGAAGGGGCGCTGTGGCTCAAGTGGTAGAGTGCTAGCCTTGAGCAAAAAGAAGCCAGAGACAGCGCTCAGGCCCTGAGTTTCAAGCCCCAGGACTGGAAAAAAAAAAAAAAAAAGATTAGAAATGTGATAGACCCATTCATAATAACCCAAAGAGAATGAAGGCAAAATCTCTACTTCCATGCATTAATGGAACATTAGTAGAGATATCAGAAGGCATTATGGGAAGTGAAATGTTGGATGAAAGAAGAGGAGACTCAATGCTAGCATAGGCTCACTCAATGTAAATACAAACTGACAGGTCTCTCCAGATCTGTATTGCAACTTCAGAAAACTACATACATTACAAGTTCTAATGTCTAATGTCTAATGTCTAGGAAATGGTGTTACTCTGGCAAAATAGTTGGTAGTAACTAGCCAATGATTTTTTGACCAATTACTCTCATTAGTACACAGTGACCTAGGAATAAAAGTATATAATCTTGTACATAAGGAGGTCATATATGGAAGCTGAAAATAAAACATTAATAGTCAGGACCAAAAAATCTGTTCACTCATTAAGAATACTTTCTCTGCATTTTCCATTAAAAATACTTACTATCAAATAGTATCCTTCTTTTCTTAGAATAAATAATTATATAATGACAAACCATTTTTTAAAAGTCTGAACATTAATCTTTCCTATAAAATTTTAAATTAAACATTTTAAGTATGGAACTTTGTAACCTTATTCTAATAAAAATAGCAAAAATACAAAAGTAAATAAAGTAAAACAAAGCGACCCAGGAGAGTTGTTCTGCCAGCTTGTCATAACTGACTTAGCTAAGTGAGGTTAGGGTTTTAAACCTAGACTTGCATTAATTTCTTTCGAGTTTAAAATAAACAAAACACATATCCAAAGTTTTAAACCAATAGCTGCTAAGAAAAGTAATTGCTCACATAGCATTTACAGAATGAGAGGGCCTTCTTTAGATATTTAGATATAGGCTTTACTAATGAAGAATCTACCTCAATCGTTGTCTTCAAAGCGTGACTGAAAAAGATATAATTAGTTCTGACAAGAACACAGTAATGAAAAAGAAATTCCGGAGTTAGAAAGCTAGTCCTGGTGACTCTGAGTCATCAGCACATCACAGTTCACTGGCAAGGGATGGGAGAAATCCTTTCCTGTGTGGATGCACGGGAGATGGGCTTGAACTTGGGGCCTCAAGCTCTCAGCCTTTTTGGCCACAGCTAGTACTCTACCACTTGAGCTATGCCTTTACTTCTGCTTCTTGGAGCTAAGAGTCTCTCAGAGGTATGTACGTGAGCTGGCTTTGAACTGTGCTCCTCAGATCTCAGCCTCCAGAGAAGTCAAGAAAAGAAACATGAGACATCAGAACTTTGCTAAGCTGATGCTTTGACAATATTTCTTTAGGTCCACAGAAAAGGAAAACCGTAGACCTTTTCATTGTTCTACAGGCAGGAGCACTCAGTAAGACATTACAATTGACCAAAGTTGCCACTAAGCAATGCCCCGAGAGCACATACACAGTGGTGACTATCATAATTTGTAAAGCAACAAAAAAGAAAAACTTGTAGACGTTTTTATGTTGCTACATATGTATGAAATGCCAGAGTCTCAAAATGCTATGAGAGAGAAGCTCAATCTAATAAGTAGTATGAGATGGCAGGTTTCCACATCTATTGACTTCTGAAACGGACTGACACGCCGCGAAATAGAACTTGGCCTGTGTGACAAGCAGGGGGTTATTTTGGCACATTTTTTATTATTAAGGGAGAACATTATGGTAAACATATGTGGCAAAGTATTTTTTGTATCTTAGAAAATGCAGTAAAAAGACTAATTCCAAAGATTATACTCAGTGCATGCCACTAGGTTTACACTGATTGAGCTACTGAGTGTAAATTTTTTGTAACATCTATCCTAAATTCTTCGAGTTTGTTAATATGATAATGAGCATTACTTACTATCAGACCATACACCCAGCATAAACTGGACTACAAAGACAGACAGCTTGCATTAGAGAAGACATTTCCATTCACAAGCATGGACTCCCATGCTGTGGTTTTAGTCTTGGATACATGATATCTCTGCAATTGTTTTGTTTTGTTTTTTCGGGCAGAAAAGAGAACTTTATTCAGCCAAACTGCTAGCCGGCTGTTAAATCCAAGGCACGTGTGCTCTCTGCAACTTTATTTACTACTGGAGATAGTATTTCTAAAAGAATAACTAAACTAAATAAGTATTTTGGACTATTCTCTCTTCTGATAAACTGATCCTTTGTCATTAAGAAATGTTCTATTGAATCTCTTACATTTCTCGTTCTGAAGCTTGATATTATCATATGCATCACTGTTTGTTTTCTGTTGTTGTTTAATATTTGATACTATAACTCTTTCTTCTTTTTGTTTCTCCCCTTAAAAGAATGTTCATTATAGCCAGGTAATAATGACTCACATGTGTAACACTGGCTACTCAGGAGACTGAAACCTGGAAGATCCACAGTTCAAGCCAGCTAAGGCAGCAAAGTCTTCACGACTACATCTCCAATTCACAAGGAAATACCAGTCTGGAGGTGTGGCTCTAATGTACCAACCATGAGTATGAAAGATATTAAGGCCCTGAATTTAAGCCCTGATCTTAGACACACAAAAGAATGTTAGCATTAATTATTGCTTCCAGAAGAAAATATTCTGAACTATTTTCATTTCAAGATCATATGATTGTCTTTTATTTGCTTGATGGATTTTTTAAATGATGACACTTTTATTTAAAATGATATTATCAGATGGAGAACTTCATTGTGATGGGAAGACAGACTTTGTGATCAGGATTCACAGGATTTAACAGGAAGTTCCTCCCCTTCCCTAAGAGACTTCCTCCTGCAAGGGCAGAGGGTGTGATCAGAGCCAATGTTCACTAAATAGCTGACCTTCAATACAAGGATCTTTCTACTCACCCTTTACTCAAGGCCACGTACAAAACAGGCACTTAACTTTTGAACTAGCCAAAGAAAATTTCAAGTCATCCTTTAGCCAGAACACACTTTTTCTCTTATAAAATTGGATCCTCGGTAATCTACTTTCCCATTTTACTTTTCATTTAAAAATACAAATTCTTGATTGTTTTAGAGAGCACTTCACATAAAATCTACCCTCCTCTCCTAGCCACATTTAAGCGTCTTAACTATATGTATATGTCCCTAAAACAAATCTCTCACGTTTCTGCCATCTTAGAAAGCTAATTCCTTATTTCTACCTTTTTAATGTCTTGCTATTGATTTCTTCCTCTCATTGAGTTATGAATTATATTTTCCCATTTCCTTGTACATATGTCAATTTTGACATGGTGTTAGTGCTTGGAATTTTTACATTATTTTTGTGTTAGATCTTGCTGCATTTCCTCAGAGTGGACTTTTATTCTGGAACATAAATGAGCAATTAGCAGATTCATTTAATCCTTATAATGGTGGTTTCTATGATTGGTCATGGTAGATCCAACTCAGATAGCTGTGAGCCTGTTCTTGAGCTCATTACTAAGTCATGACCTTTAGAACTCTCCCCATTGCTCTGTGCTGGCAGAGGCCTCTCCATTCTAGTATGTGTATATTCATGCCATGCAAGAATTGTTTAACTTATGACCTTCCAAAAGATTTCATCTTGTCTGCCTCAATGCTCAGGAAGATAAGCAGCCCTCGAAAGATATCCAGTGCTCTTTTTGTATTCTGTTCATCTCAGAAGTTCCTTCCCTGACCACTCTCTCAAATTCCATCCCGGCTCAGTCAGTGACACTTTGGTCTGGTTTGTTCTTTCTCCGTGTCCTAAGACTCCAGATACTGCCTCTAAGAAGCAGGCTCAAGTAACAGCAGAGTTCTTCCTGCTGGCTTTCTGAGAAGACTGCTGCTTCTTGGCCTCTATGCAAAAATATTTCATTTCTATTTGGATTTCTATGTGTTTGCGGTGGAAGGTCAATCCTCACTGCAGGTAATCATTGGTGGTCCCAAGAAAAATCTTCCAAGGGTTAAGTAGGATTTTGGGGGGAGGCACTATATAAACTGTGAATCACTGTTGCATATGTTAGTGGAAGACAACATATCTAGCTAGAAAAAAAATCCCTGGTAAAGGCATTTTCTTTCTTCAACCACAAGGACAAGTGGGCAACGTGTAGACCATGCTCTGGCATGTGCGGAGACACTTCTGGAAAGATTAATTTGCCCCAATGCAAAATTCTCAAGTTCTTCCGAGCATGAAATTTCTTTAAGAAGTATTCATTTTTACAAAGCAGTGACCCTATAAAAATGCAAATAACTCTTGGGAGCTTGGCATATTACTTCTCCTCATTTCCGGAATCCGCACTTACAACTGGTCGCCTGTAGGTACCTTGAGCCATTATAGCACCATGGGCAGGCTGGTGTTGTCAGGATTGTGCATGACAGGAAAGTTGAAGGAGAAAGTATACTGCTGAGGAAAGAAGGAAGGGCACAATTAACAACTTCTTCCCTGGGCCCAGGGTGGTTCCCAAGGGAAAAGACTTGGCTGCCTACTCTATTTCCCTGAGGTACTATCTGTAATTACTATCACAGCTCATTGATTTTCAATTCTTTCCATTAATACATTTATTGGCCATTCTGACATTATTAAAAATCAGTGCAACTCTGCATCTTTAGTGGAGGATATGTCTTCTTCCAACATGAGTTTGGCAAATGCTTTTTTTTTTTTCGGCTTCTTTTTTTTAAATTGTCTTCTCATATTAGCAAAATCGTGTCTTCTGCAATGTTTATCTTTGAAGCCAGGTATGGACACACTAAGATGGCAGTACAGATCAAAAGATCTCAAGCAGTGGGTCATTGGAGAATACTAAAAGATAAGTAAATTCATATTTCTACTATACTTCTACCAATTTATGAGCAGTGTTGACCCATGTTCCCACGTGAGGAGGGCAAATAATGGGAGCGTGTGAAAGGGCAATGCAAGTGGCATTTCTAATCAATGCTTTGCCTTCATTCTGATATAGTCATTTAGGCAATACTCTCCTACTAAGCCTTTATATGAAGGTGTACATTATATTTTTAATGTAAAATTAAGCACAGATGTGTTTAGCAAGGGCACGTTAGATTTGTTATTGGAGTATATCCCACACAGTGCTACTGGATTTTTGTTTAACTGTCAGTCTTATAATCATTCCTAGCACATCTCAAGGTCCAGCTATAATACTTGCACCTGTCTATATTTCTTCATTAAGCCTAAGAATAAGGGTTCTTTACAAGACAGTACCAGTCTCAAAATCCTCTCATTTGCACCATGGGGCAAACAAATTCTCACTCACAATAAGCAGTATCTGAATGAATCACTATTTATTGAGCTTTGCCTATTCATAAGCTCCCAGGCTGAGATGATTAGGAATAATGAGAAACATAAAACATAGGCTATGCTCTTTGGGAAGCTCCATTAGGGCAGCTTCATGGTGCTCATCAGCTCTTTGTGATATACTCCTGAGCACCTTGATAAGGATGTCCTGCACAAGAGCCTGTAAGCTACCCCAAGGGATCAGGCTGAGTCTTCCATTGTTCGCTTTTATCCTACGTCTAAAATAAGGGTATGTGTATAAGGATCTCCATAAAGAATAAGGCTGATTATTTTCTGTTAAGAAGACAGCAGGTAATGTAACCCTGTAGCTTTCAGTACCAACTGTTGCCTCCAATGCCTCTGCTGCTCCCCAGCTGGGGGAAGGGAGCATTGGGTCTCTCTCCCAGTGATGACACAGAAGGAATCATTGAACGCTTCATTACTGACCAAAACAAACATTCATTCTCCATCTCCCTCTCCCCCCCAATCTCATTTTCATGATCTTCTCTCCTTCGGCGGCCAGGTGCCCTGGGGCTCTCCACTGCTGACACTGGTGCAGAGATTGAACTCTCCTTGTGCGAGGATGGGTGCATGGGTCCCAGGAAGAAAGCAATGCCCAAAGATGGAACAATGCACATTTCTTTCCTGTTTCCCTCTGAAGCCCTGTCCTGCTTGCTCTACTTATATTTTTATTTCAACTTCTCCCTTTCTTGATGCTATAAAGAGTGGTCCAAGCATATGCAAAATTAGGCAAAATACATGGTCTTTCCTTTGACTCATCACCCAGCTTCCATCATGATGGAATCACACTACCCTTGCCCTTTCTAAGCCTTCTTGCATCCTCTCTCCATATCATCTTGAATACAACACTAGATATTTTTAACATTCACTTGTCAATATTTCAGGAAGCATCTCTTAAGATATGTGAACCCAACATGTCTTTTATTTAACAGGAGCAAATGCCATCTTTACAACAACAAAAAGTACCAGCTTTAATATAACTATTTTCTCATTTCATTATTCGTTTTTCATGTGATGAAAGTAGCTGTTTCTGCAGACATACTTAAATTAAAAGTCAAATTAAGTGCTGGGAATAGTGGCTCACATCTGTAATCCCAGATACTCTGTGTAGAAGAATCCCTGTTTCTCAGTTCCAGACCACCCCACACTGAAAACTGAAATAAAACAAATGAAACCAAACAATACTATTTCCAAAAACAAGCCAGCTGGACTTGGGTGGCTTGGGCCTGTAATCCTAGCTAGTTGAGATCTGTGGAACACAGTTATAAGCCACCCTGAGCAGGAAAGTCTGTGAGACTCTTACCTGCAATAAACCAGCAAAAGGCCAGAAGTAGAGCTGTGACTCACTTGGCAGAGCGCCAGCCTTGAGTGGAAAAAGCTAAGGAATAGTACATGGGCCAGAAGTGTAAGCCTCAATACTACTACATGCACACTCTCACACACACAGAGTCAAAGCCAGGTAGGGCAGGGTGGTGTACACCTGTAATCACAGCGATGCTGCTATTGAGGGGCATAGGTAGTAGGAATAGGTCCTGAGCATAGCTCCTGGCCAAAAAAAAAAGAACCAATTTGACTCTATCTGAAAAATTACTGAAGGATAAAGGAGTATAAGGACATGGCTTAACTGGTAGATCACGTGAGTACAATGACCTGACTCTGTTTCTTCTCTCTTACACACACACACACACACACACACACACACACACACACACACACACCATCCCTTTCCCACCTGCAGCAGGCCTCCTGAGGTCCATGGTTAGCTCTACTCCCCAGCTGAGGGTGGACAGAGGAGGAGTCAAGGTCCTCAAGGCTGCGAGCCTACGACCTAGCCGCAAAGCATCGGGACATATCAATCCTACATGAAAGTCCTCATTGTTACTCCTTCCCAAATGAACTTTCATTGTATGAAGCCTAAAAAGTCATCATGACTCCTACCTGTAATCCTAGCTACTCAAGTGGCAGAGATCTGAGGATCATGGTTCAAAGCCACCCCAAGTCCATAAGACTCTCATCTCCAATTAATCACCAAAAAGCCAGAGGTGGAGGTATGGCTCAAGTGGTAGAGTTCTAACATTCACCACAAAAGCTCAGGGACAGTATCTAGGCCCTGAGTTCAAACCCAGGTCTAGTATACCCCCCCCCAAAAAAAACCAACCCAGTCATTCATGAAAATGCTTTCTCCCACCTCTAGCCTTTACTCAGCATCACAGAATATCAGCCTAAGCCTGAGAAGAAGTTCTTGTTCCCCAAACCCCTCTGTACAGGTAGGGAGAGTGAGGTCTCAAGATACAAGGGAACTTTCCAATGTTATTCCAAACTATACCACGAGGGTGTTTGATGTCTGACGCAGTGCCCTTTCTCCACATTCCTCTACAACTCTAGGTGTAACAGCTCCAATCTCTTCTTCCTGCTGTAGTCCTTTGCTTTAACAACAAATTAGAACACAGGATGTACTCCAAAGGCTGACAGGACTTGGAAAGCTCTTGTAACAGCAGGGCACACACCCCAAAGGTCACTGACAAAGTCACTCCAACATGGCTTGCTGTGCACCTGAAGTGTATTATAAGAACAAGTGGCATTCTACAGACTGCCTAGCAGCATGGGTGTATTACCCACACATGTAAAGAAAATGGAAGTCTCATTCAGGAAATGGCAATGATCAGGTCCTGATATATCTAACAACCTAGCCCCAAATTTGAGACAGACAAGACTGAGTCAGACACAAGAAACTCCTAGCTAATACCTGTATCTATCCAGTTCACATGACACCAGATCTCTGCCACCAGTGTGAATGCCTGTTTCTGATCATTCTGATTCGATGTTCACTGTAACCATCTGAGACAATGCAGATTTACAGCTAGCTACTGACGGCTAGATTTTCCACTATGCTAGTCAGAAGGCACAGGTGAATGACCTATGTATTTAGTGGGCACTTTCCATGTGCCAGAAACTAAATGTAAACAAAGTCCTTGCCCTATAAAAATTTACATTCAGATGAAAGAATCATGGCCACATTTCCACAATGTCCAACTCCTTCAAAGAATGGGGCAAGTTAGTTGCAGCAATATAGTGAAGAGGCCTGGTCTGGTCTTCCTTTATGTTCCTCAGTGTGCTCACTGGTTCTGAGTTCCTTTGAGCAGCAGAAGACAGGCAGAAAACAGTTGACAGTTGAAGACTTCGACTATTTATAACAAGCAGGAGAGAATAAACATCCACCTCCATGGTGCATAGAAACAGAAAAATCTCCATAAAGCAGAATATCTACAAAATCCTGCCTGTGGTCAGGGAAACAAAAAAAGTCCGATTCTATATTTCAAAATACTTAAGGTTGGACAGTCCTAATTCTAGGTTTTTCAGAGTAGCTATAGACTCCAGCCTTTCTTACTCATGGCTGTGACACACATGACTTGCAGTTACTGTGTGTATGTTTGCGCACACGTGTGTGAGGACGCACATGCGTACATGCTGGTACTAAGGGTAGAAGTCAGAGTTGACCCCTTAGCTTTTTCTCTCAAGTCTGGCTAATGCTCTACTACTTCAGCCACAGCTCCATTTATGGCTTTATGCTGGTTAATTAGAAATCAGTCTCATGGACTTTTCTGTCAGGCTGGCTTCAAACTGTGATCCTACTATCTCAGTCTCCTGAAGAACTGGGATAGGCAAGAGCCACAAATATCCAGCTTCATTCACCTTTTGCTCAGTTTACCAAACACATCTTACCTTTCACAAAAGCTAGTAATCACATGTAATTGATTATTTAAACATTATTAACACTTTTTTCTTAATTTCCTGGTGGGGAATTAAACTTCAGCCAGGCTTTAATTGTGAATGCAGGAATAATTATAACATCTTTCACATTTTAGTATTCCTTATCCAAAAATAGGTCTTCCATTCTGAAATTACACAGTATTTACAACCCAAACCCCACTGTCTCCAATAAGAAACACAGAGAAGTAGCCAAAACCAAAAATCACAGCAGCACTAGATGTTACTGTTAATTTAAAGAAGCAGATTTAAAGTTCTACAAATTATTAAATACAAATTATTTTATTCTACAGGGAGGTAATTCATGATACATTTCATTAAATACTATAAGCTGCTCCTTGTGTGAAGCTATACCCTAAGAAAATAAAACTGTATCATCATACATTTAAGAACCACATAAAAACTAAAAAAAGTTTATTTCTCTCCATTATTTACAATCTAAATTTAAATTGTCAATATTCACAATATTCACAATGCACAGTTAAATATCAATGCCACCTGCATTCACACACACACAAAAGAGAAACCTGATTTTAATGAACAGCCATTTACTACTGCTTAGGAATCTCTAATATTTTTCTATCTCACCAAGAGTAGAAAAGCACTTTCTATAAATAATGTGATGAGGAGTTCTAATTCAGTAATCTCTGTGAATATTGGCTTTTATTTTCTCCATACCTAAATCTTTCAAGAAAATTTTACCTTGAAGCCTAAAAAATGACGGTAAGGAGGGGAAAAAAAATCTGGATATTACTAAGGAGTTCTAGACCCGTGACAAGACTGTGTAACCTTGGCCTTAAACCATGTCATAGTCTTTTACTAAAGGTTTTCTGAATTTTTCTTCTTTTTACTTGAACTTTGTCATTCATGATTTGAATAGATGTCTTGCCATTCAAATAGAAAAAATACTGTGAAATTAAAGTCAAACTGTGAAACAATCTTCTGTTTTAATCCCCCTACCCTCCATTAGCATTAAAAGGCTTATCTTTTCCGAGTAAGATGTTACCATAAATAGATGTACATAGATTGTACAGACATTTCTTAAACTCATGACAATGCAAGTAGACTTTAAGAAGCAAGTTGAAACAGAACTCCAAAGAATCAGAACAAAGCCTTCTCGTGGCCAGACTAATTCATCAAGTTTAAAGCTATCTAGATGATTTGGGAGGATATATTGGGTTTAAATTGTTGAGTCTCCTTAGACAATCCAGAAGAACATATGGCTTTTTCTCGAAGTTGTCTGTAAACAAATAACATTAGAAACCTGTCATCAGTTTTTCTTTAGGTTGCTTCACTTCCTGAGTTGTAAACTGAATCTGTATGAATTAGTCATTACACCAGCATACATACAACTGTGCAGTCTGGCCTGTCACTCATCAAAATGTTGTATAAATTTCACTGCAGTTTCAAACATCGCTGAATGTAAAGGTACAATAACATCCTCTGTTAGAATTTTCAAATTCACTGACCTCCAGCCCCTGCTGGCTCCTCATGGAGTCAAAGAAAATAAAAGGATCAAGACAAATGAAATGTCAAAGGAGAAATTCATCCAAGTAACATCTGTACAGATGTTACAGATAAGCAGATAATGCTTATCTGTAATGTCCTAAATTAAAATTGACATTGAGTTTGTATCCCCATCTTTTTTACACTTTTGTCTTTGCTTTGGATTTTTAATAACTTTTCAGAACACTCACCAATGTAAATATATCCATATGTTTCTTATCTTGTCACCAATCTTTCCTAATTTCAGGATATGATTCTTTCCAATAGAGTGATACTTGAAGTTGTTCCTGGGTAAGAATCAACTACAACCTTAGATAACTTGTTTACCTGATGTTTCCCTTGAAAGAAATGGTTAGGCCAAGGAAAAAGCTCCAGTGCCTTGAAAACCTCAGGATTCTCTGGAAATGAATGGCATTACAATCAAGAGAAGTGGGTGGGACACCAATGCAAGTACACGCTTACCGCTTGTTCGGATTCCAAAAGTTCTGTTTTGACTCTGACTGCCGGCATCCCATCAAGCATTAACATTCTGTTCTCAAAGGTGTTATTCTGAAAATAAAGGAGAGAGAGAAAGAAAAAAAAAACAACAAAGATTCAGCTACAAAGCATCAAAAGTGAACATTTTCTACTGTGGTACTTTTCTTACCACTAACCTAATTCTTTAACAAGGAAATATAATTAAGTGAAAATATCAGTGTAGTCAATTATCTCTACCAATCTGAAATTCCATTTGAAATAATAACCAAGAAGTGAAATGAATCAGTCTTATTCTTGACTTCTGGATTAAAGGTCAGCCTGTAATGGAGTGTGGAAACCTGCATTTGCTAATAGGAGGATGGATATCTTTATCACACATTCTCAAGAATAGAAGAAAACATAAAACATGTTTCTTTTTCTCTTCCTTTATTCTAGAGGTTAGACTGTGGACAAACATCGTAAAGGAGAAAAACCACAGAAAAAATAATAATTTGCAAGCAAGATAAAGTAGTTCTGGGCTGGGGATATAGCCTAGTGGCAAGAGTGCCTGCCTCGGATACACGAGGCCCTAGGTTCGATTCCCCAGCACCACATATACAGAAAACGGCCAGAAGCGGCGCTGTGGCTCAGGTGGCAGAGTGCTAGCCTTGAGCGGGAAGAAGCCAGGGACAGTGCTCAGGCCCTGAGTCCAATGCCCAGGACTGGCCAAAAAAAAAATTATAAAAAAAAAAAAAGATAAAGTAGTTCTATACTCTAATTTTTCTAGGTCAAATGTCAAGTTCTGTGTGTCAATCCCCCAACTATTTTAAAAACAACCAACATAAATCTTCAATGAAGATCAAATTCTTTAAAAACCCTAACAGAACATTTTTTTTAATGGTTTTCTATGTTTGGCTCCGCTTATGCTATCTTGAAAGTCTACACCTTTATACTGTGGCTCAACTGTATTTCAAATAATATTATAAGATTAGGTTTGGTTTAATTTCTACAATTTTCACTGCTTTAGGAGTTTTCTGAAGTGAGCACATTAGGAAGGCAGTCAGAGTTACACATAAGTGCTCCCAAATCAAACTCATTTTTGACAGTGTTTAGAGTGCCAACTTTGACCTCATATATTGACTAAATTAGGAGACTGATAATTCTAAATTTGACTGAGTTTTTAGAAGACATATTTTTGCTCAATTACAGAATATGGCCACATGATCATAACACTTAAATAGGATGTATTACATGTTAAAAAAAACAACAGTGCCACAACATTTTGTCCAAGAGTAACAAGTTAGTATAATTTCTAAATTGTTTTCACCTTTCATGTAGTCTTCATGAAAGTTAAATAAAAATCTCTCGTTTCAACAAATTGTAAAATAATGGGGTTTTTTTTTTGCCAAATAATACCAATCAAGTGCAATACAGTGAATCTCTAATTTTTTCTCATATTTCTTAATTCTTTTGTTAAGAAAAACATCAAAGAAATAAAATTTACAAAATCACTTACCCCAAATAACTATTGAAAGGACAAAAGGAACATTTTATGCCAGTTAACTAATGATCAGTTTAGAAGGTTTATACCACCTAGACTTTTAGGTACTAAAAAGAAAAACCAACTTGCTGTCATATTCTTTCCTTAGAGAAACTATTTGCAAAACTAAAAGGACATAATCTTCAATTTAATTATCTATTTATTTATGCTTTTGAATTGTCCATATTTTGGAGGACTGCTTACATCCTAGTTGTTTGGGGCCAGAAGCAACTGTGCTCTCACAGTCAGCTCAGTTAATTTGTTACTAACTTACAATCCTTTCTCCTAGGCCAGTGTCTGTTTACACAAAGGGTATGGCCTCAAACTCTGTCCCTTGCTTGCCTGATTGGAAGTAGCCAGCTTGGCTTGACCCCAGCCATCTCAGGAAAGCCTTCCCAGCCAGCCTCCCACTCCCAGCCTCCCACAGCTCTGGCAATTGACCTTCCAAAGCCTCCTTGAGTCTGTTTAGTTGGTAGACAAAGAACAATGAGCAAATACTGCTTCTTACCCTGGAGGAGGTCTAACCCAGATGAAAGGGGAGAAAGGCCTTATATAGGAGCCCTGAGCAAAGGAGAAAAGACAAAGGGATTCTAAACCTGGCAGGTTTAATGAACTGTTAGAATCTGATTAAAGGCTAATGTCCCTTTTAGTGCTTTGTACCAATTTACAGCTTATATAGTTTAACCATTTTCCCCATGAGCTGTGATAAACTCATTAGTTTAAAAAAATGCAACCTAACCAGGGTCTTTGAAGTTAAAAACTGATAAATCATGAAAACCTGGCCAGGTCCATGTTCCACTTAGCACATATAAAGATCACTATATTTTCACAAGAATTTCTCAACATTTTTACTGTTGGTCTTATGTAATTTTATAAGCATCCAAACTAGGAAGTAAATTTTCGCTCACATGGAAGTGAAAAACTGATTTTTTTTAAAATCTTCCTTGAAATAATTCTACCTCTCTGATTTTCCAGGCTCATTTACAGTCATAGCCATAATAAACACCTTACATACTCATATTCCCAGCTAGGGAAATAAGTTCCGATGGTTAAACTCCTTCAATTAGTGCAGTAATTGATAATCAGTGGAAGTAACTTTCAGAGATATATATATATATATATATATATATACACACACACACATACATATATATACATACATACATAAAGCATATGTATTTCTGGGTTCATGATTCTACTCTCACTTAGTAAAAACAGAGTCTCTGACTCAAACCACGCATGCACCTGCATGAGTTGTATACAGAGTGGAGTAATTATACAGCATTGAACATACAGTCCTTGGAAGAACATATTGGTAGATTTATCTCACAAGGCTAAAAATCAGACACATGACAGTCTGAGAAGGATATAGACTTTAAATATGTAATGGCTTTGTAATAATTTGGAATCGCTGTCAGACATATCTTGCTTTGATCTTAATCAAAACATATTTGCTGTGGAATCAATAGCTCAATGGATTTCTAAGAGACAAATAAAATTATATAGTCATCCATTTTAATGTGTTGGCATTCTTTGTATTATTAATGTGCTAGCAAACATTTTGATATTAGATAGTCAGAGTTATAACTTACATGTATATGTGTATCCTGTTTACATACAAGCACACTTTTGTATAAATTGTTTCCTCTGAGAAAGAAATAATTATTATCTATTAAGGCACAATGATGCAGATTTGTTGGCCCTTGAGCAATTCCATGTGCAATGGATCAGGAAGGTGCTCTCGATATTTCTATTTGTTACATGTGATTTGGCTGCACAGCAGTTGAGCAAGTAAAAGCTGTCCTAAGTCAAAACCACACAGGCACAAGATAAGTGATTCTAGCACCTAGAAACATTAGAATGGCACCTGCAGCAAGAAAGAACTGATCTACAATAACGCATAGACACACACACAATGGAAGTGACTTCTTCAACCTGCCTCAACCTCTCCCTACAATGCAGGTCTTTACCTCTCCCTCCTGACTGGGGGTAAGTTCACACAACTGAAATAAGAAGGAGCCAGTCAATCACTATTCAACCATTGGCTTTTACATCAGGTTTCCTTTCCTAAACCCAAATTAACTGCTATTATGTGTTCTGCTTTCTGCTGGATGTGTAATTTAAGTATGTACAGTCTTCAGTCTTCCTGTTTGGTGACAGGTGATGAGGTAGGCCAGCCCCAGGCCCATGTTCTATTAAACAGGGGTATAAGAGACAGATGAGAAGTGGCTCAGGATTCATGCACCCATTTGGTCACTCACTGCTAGCACAGATTCGGAAAGAGTTCTAAAGCAAGCTTACCAGCTGGCAAAAAGTATCATCCTGTGTGAATTACAGAAAAAGCAACAGAATGCGGCTACAGAGAAATTAAGTTTTTGTGTGTATGTGTGTGTGTGCGCGCGCGTGTGTGCATATACACAGAAACAATGCAATCAACCTCTGCTCTTTCATGATTTACCTCCACCATATTAACAATCATAAAAGCAGTCATAATAGCAGTTTTCCTGAATCCTAACACAGACATTCCAGGTCAACTGAATAACAAGTCAACAGCAAGTTCCAAAACCTGCTACAAAATTTAACAAAACCAATGCAACCTCCCTCCCTCTCTAATTAAACAAAGCTAATAGATTTGAAAGATGCTGAGGTAACCATTTCAACCTCCTACCCTTAGGGAACACATCATTTAGGGGCAGTAAACAACAAATGTTCTATTAACATCTTGGTAACAAACATAATGAATACCTAGTTTTTCTCCATTTGCTATGGACCAAAACTGTGTTTTTCTAAGGACTGTGTATGTATTTAACCTCTGAAACAGCCCAAGGAGCGGATACAAGAAGGCTGAGGCATCTGAGATATAAGGTTAAATTAGCTGAAGTTACAAAACTAGTAAGGGGTACAGTACTGCTCCAAACCCAATGCTCTGAACATGGCTGCACTCTTTAATAACACTATCTACCAACCTAACTACCTGTCCTCCCCATCAATACATGTTCCCTATGCAAATATGCAGAGAATCCATGCATCTTATCAGAACCTCAGTAGCTCTGCAATCTTTCCCCCTCCCCCTCCCCCTCCCCCTCCCCCTCCCCCTCCTCCTCCTCCTCTATCTTCATGGAATCAAATGTGAAATGATCACTGGTGAATCAATATTTTAGGGAATAATACTCCATACAAGAACTTCTGGATTCAAAGCTATTTCATATATTTTTCCTTTTTTTTCTCCAGTCCTGGGGATTGAACTCAGGACCTGAGCACTGTCCTTGGCTCCTTTTTGCTCAAGATTAGCACTCTACCACTTGAGCCACAGCACCACTTCTGGATTTTTCTATATATGTGGTACTGAGGAATCGAACCCAGGGCTTCATGTATATCAGGCAAGCACTAGGCCGTATTCCCAGCCCCTCTATTTCTTTCCATTTAAATCAAGTTTTCAATGTATTTTTAACGTAATAGAATTAGGGTTCTATTGTTAAAGTGTCTTACAATTAATTGAGCAAGTCAGTCCTATCTTGATTTCAACATGCAGAAAAATCTATAGTAAGCTTATCAACTATGCATTGTTGTTGTTTTAATATTCACATCATAGGTAAATATCTCATTCAATGTTTTCATGAAAGTTTCATGTACTGACATGATAAAACTACATCATCTTCTACATCTTCTACGCAGAAGGAGCACATTTTGGCATTATGTTTCATTTATCATTGCTAAGACTCAATATAAATGCCTATATTTTCTCTCTGCTCACGTATCTTCATTGCAATTCAGTTTTGTAGAGAAGACATCTAAAATACTGGAGATGGTATAAAACACACATAGGATCTAGGACTTTGTCATTCTCACACAGCTGTCTTAGTCCAGATTAGGAGGATGTGTACTGAATTAATTATGACTTTATTAGCGGTATTACGAGTCCCAACTATGGAGGGCCGCTCTATTGAGACTTTGTTCAGTTCCAATGGCCCATATATACACAATATTGTGAAAGCTCTCTCTCCTAAGGACCAGATGAACAACATTTGTAATGCAGCAACTTATTTCATCCAGACAGCAAGGGTCCAGCTGTGTCCTGTTACTAGAGCAGGGCAAAACTATTACAAAAATGCCCCATTTACACAACCATTTTATAACTGCTGACTGTAAGTGTGACAGTGCTACACTGCCTTTGATAAATGGAAGTTCTTCTCTAAAAGGCAAACCTACCCCTCCAACCCAAAGTGAAATATGAAACTTATTACAGGTATTTTTAAAGAGCCTCAATAAAGACAATTACCACATAGCAAGCAAGGTCACAGAAATATCACATAGAACACCAGGTACCAGAGAAGATGACGTGTGGCATGGTATAATGGCTCCTGAGCTGGTCCCTGCCTAAATAGTGTGAGGGTCAGGGCAGTGGCAGGGTCACAGGAAACTCCCAGTCGCAGCACTGGACTGACAGGTTTAGTAACCCAACAATCAAGTGCCCATACCTACACCTACCTCGAGGGATTCAGGCATGCCCATCACCTGGGAGGCAGGAACTTTACCTTCACACACCATGAAGACAAGATGCCAGTGTGGCTAAGATGGTGCCAGACCCAATCTCCCCATTTCAACATCACCTAGTGAGGTTGTGGCTATCATACATTTGTGTAAATACGCATGCGATGTGTGCACAATAAAATCAACAGCACATAGAACATAACAGACACATAGCTGCACATTTATAGGAATGCATGCATGTCTTCTTTTCCTGTTTACTATGCATAAAGGGATTAAACTTACATCTGAGCCCGCATAATACTTTCCTCAACAGCCTTAACACAAAAGGAGGCATGTACCAAGGAGGCATGTCTGTCATTCAAATTCTAACTGTACACATTTGGGAGAGAGTAGGGCATGAGTTGCCCATATCTAAAAATAAGCAGGCATCCAGAGGCCCAGGCTATGTCTCTGTCATCTCTTCATACCTACCACATTCACAACCACAAGGAACTATGGGAAATCCCAGGGTTAAGTGGAAGAAAACACCACAGCAAGAGAGTACAAGCCCACTACCAAGCAAGCTCTAGATAGTAAGGACACGCTTCATTCCTCAAAACAGGTAGCAACATTCCAAAGAGACAGGCAGTATGGGAGAGCAGGTATGGGTACTGCGAGGGACAGGCAAGTAGGCTTGGTGTCAGGGGAAGGTAACAAGAGTTTTTAGCTTCAGTTGTGGAAAGGAAACTGGAAACAAGATCCTCTCCAGGAAGCAGGGCTGGTAGAAATTTCCACCCAAGGCTCACTCCAGCAGCCCAGAGCTAGGAAACAGGAGCAGGTAAAACAGAAAGCAAGCTGTGAATGTAAGCTGCCTCACTCATCCCCTGTCTCCTTCCTGGACACATATTACACCAAGAACCAAGCATAACCAGAGGGCCAGTGCAGTAGAAAGGCCCAACAGGTGGCATTTAGAAAAGACACTTGGGACATAACCACAATATGCACAGCAGTTACTAATTAAAAACAAAAACAGGCACTGGTGGCTTATGCCTGTCATCCAAGCTACTCAAAAGGCTGTGATCACAGCTCAAGACCAGCCCTGGTATAAAGGTCCTCTGTGAGTCTCTTCTCTCCAATTAAATACCAAAAAAAATCTTGAAGTAGAGTTGTGGTAAGAAGTGGTAGAGCACTAGCCTTGAGGGGAAAAAAAAAAAAAAAAAAAAAAAAGCTCAAAGACAGTGTCCAGTCCTGAGTTCAAGCCCTGGGACCAGCATAAAAAATTTAAATAAATAAATGAACAGATGCATAAATAAATAAAAAAAACACCATCTACTAACCATTTGTATATATTAGGTATTTGTTGCATTTGATATCTCAGATATTCACTGATTCCTTAAAGAAAATGAGGGCCAGGAGCCCTAGTCCAGTGACTCAGGATGTATCAGTAAACACAGGGAGAAAGTAAGCCTGGTAATGGCGGTTCACACCTAGGATGACACCTGTAATCTAGCTGAGAGCTGAAGGTGATCATTTGAAGCCAGCCCAAAGCAGCAAAGTCCACAAGACTCTAATCGCTAATTAACCACCACAAGAGCTGTGGCTCAAGTGGCAGAACATCAGCCTTGAGCAAAAAATCATATAGGATGGTACATGCATACACACACACACACATACACACATATACACATACATATATGCACACACAGAGACACATGTATATGCACACACAGAGACACACATACTAAGGGAAGATTATACCAAGCTCATTATCCTGCCCCATAGGAGGTGTCTCTAACCATGTATGCAACTCCATTTTCTACGATTCTCATCAGGCTAAATATTAATAATGCACTTACCTCCAGGCCTGGGAACATTCTATGCCATGACATTATTCACACCTGACAGACTCTCTCATTACTAGAATATAAATACCAGGAAGACTTGTACTGTTATTCCCAACAGTATTTCCATCCTTAAACTTAAACCTGTATCAAACATATACTATGTGCTCAGTAAACCACTTGGAATAATGAAAGGAAAAGAAGATATAGCTGTTTGATAATTCATTCTCTTGGTCAAGGAGGTGATAATTTGGTTTTGGAGAGATGAGAGGAAAATAGGCAAAATCATAGAGCTATGAACTTTTCTGTATTTTTGAAGAAAGAAAACATAATTTATTAAGGCTAGTGCCTTTCATTCATTGGACGGATAAGTAATCAGACCAGAAAGGTAACCTGAAGGGACTTACATGCTATGTGATTTATTCAAAATGTATCTTTAATGCCTGTGGTACACTAGCTTCTAGGGGTGTCTGTAAACAAGAGAGAAAGAACCCTTGTTTAATGAGAGCTTGAAGTAATAAGTAAGGAAGAAATGTGTTTGGACAGAACACAGGGCTTTATGGCGTCATGAAGGCTTATTAGACAACAGTAAGTGTAATTAAGCTTTATTTGTATCAAGATAGTACAGGAAACAATTTGGAAAGTGTCTTATAAAGATATAAGATACGATACAGAAAGGACCAGCAATTGGCAAATTGTCTACTATGCCTGCCCAAGGGAGGAGCGAGGCTTGAATTATGGCAGTGCTCATGGAAATAAAAAAGAATAAAAATATAAAAGAGAGACAGAGACAGACAGACAGAGACAGAGACAGAGAGAGCAAGGTGGCTCACATTCACAGGAAGTATGATGACAGACTAGGTGTAAAGTGTGGTGATGAGACAGAGCATCAAAAATGGCACTTTTCCCCCAGTAAACTGACGTAAGGAAAATAAGATGAAAAGAAAACCACAATATTTATTGCTCTGTCCCTAAAAGGGTCTACTATACTATTAGGCCCAAAGAAAAATACTGTTTACTTTCAATGCAGTTTTTCATCCTCTGATGGGAAATTTTTCTCTCAAAGTAGTTTTGAATCATGTAATAGACTAATAAAGTCAGATTTATCCAAACATGGAGCTACAAGTTTAAAGTAAAAAAATTATATAAATGAATCCTCTGATTAATAGTCGCAAAATAATGCTGTATGCTTGTACTAGTTTTTTTTTTAATTGGGATCTCCCTGATATGTCTATCATAGTTTCTAACTTGAAAAAAAAATCAGCGAAAGCAAAAATAGTAGAGATTTCAGTATCTTAACAGAGGCATCAACCATTCCCTTTTATGAAAAGTCATTTGTATGAAATCAAAATTACATCCTCAAAACCGAATGAATATAAATAAAATCAAATCACACGCCTTTTGTGTCTGGAGAAAATGAAGATTACTATCAAGTATTAAGTCATTTATTTTCAGTAGAAAACAAAGGAAATGATTACTAATCTTTATTTCCACCTTTTCTTGTCTACAATAACGTCAAGTGGCTCCTTATCAAATCCCAAATGGATTAACTTTCTAAAGCATGGGCTGTTCCACATTCATCTCCCACACAGACTGAAGAGGACTTGGTAATAAGTAAGTTGGTAATAAGTAAGAAAATTGAGAAGAGAAAAAAACTTCATGTTAATCTTCTAATAGTGTAACTGTTCCAATGAAAAAAAAAAAGAACAACTATGTTGAGTCTATGTTTCTTTGGGTCTGGCTCACTTCACTTAGTATGATTTTTTTCCAAGTCCTTCCATTTCCTTATGAATGGGGCAATGTCATTCTTTCTGATAGAGGTATAGAATTCCATTGTGTATATGCATCACATTTTCTATGACCTATCGGCCCTACTTTTGGGCATCTATCCAAAAAATTACAAGCAAGAGCACACTAAAGCCACCAGCACAACTATGTTCATCGCAGCACAATTTGTCATCACTAAAATATGAAACCAACCCAGATGCCCCTCATTAGATGACTGGATCAGCCTGTTGTTTTTGAAACAGGGCCTCTAACTTTACCAGAGCTAGCCTCAGACTCCAGGGGTCCCCCAGTCTCTCTCTTCCTAATAGCTGAGATTGCGGGTGTGTACCACAATGCCAGTCTCTGGATACTTTCATTACTAGATAGATTTTTAAGTTAGTGTAAAATATTGATGCCTCGTATCGGTTGATCAGACTTTCTGATTTAGATTCTGCCATCCAGCGGCTGTATGATCTACTCATGGCTATACTTTTCTACAAAATGTTCACAAAGTTCTACTTGATAGCATTCATTTAGGATTTTTAAGAGGTAATATCTCGAAAGTTCTGAGCATGTCTAAGTCTTTTATAACTATTAGCATATAATATGTAAAAGTTAATTCATAATGATAATTTTATCAGCATTCATGACTATCTGTAGAACGTGACAAATTTTATGTGGTAGAGTCACCACATGAACTATTACACAACCAGACTGAAAATGGTAAGACTGATGACAGGACTGATGATAGACAATTGATGACAGGATACATGAAAGCCTGACTGAACCACCACATATTACTCATGTATAAGAGCAATGAGCTACTCTCTGTTCATTTCGATATGGACACAAATTATCTCTTCATGGGCATTCTAATGGGGACACTTGATGTTCTCTAACTACTAAATATAGCCACAAAGTTTCTGATGCCCTCACCAGTAATCAAGTGCTATATGATGCAATTTCAAATTAAAAGGAGGCCTCCTTAGCATGATTACTCCATCTACAGGGGAAAAAAGTTTCCTATTGCAACAAATTGAATAAATGCATTACCGGAGAAGTTACTTTCAAAGTGGTGTGTGATTGGGAACTTTCAAAATGATTTGAAGATGACACAGGACTGCAAAAGCTATAAAATAGCTACTCAGACTCTAAAATTAGTATGCAGGAAGGGCAAATGGAGCCAGTGCTACTAACATTTCCTTGTCATGCTACTCATATCTCCATGGAGAGGACATCCCCTCTCTCTGTTTTCCACATTTTAGACCCATCACTACCATGGAGTGAGCAAAGGAGAAGCAGAGAAACAAGAGAGAAGAGAGAGAGACAGAGAGAGAGAAGCAGACAGATGAGGAAAGGAGAGAGAGGGGGAGACAGTGAGAGGAGACAAGGAGGGAGAGGAAGAGGGAGAATGAATAAATGAAATCCACATTTTCTATTTATGAGTACTTCTCTACTTCTGAAATATACCACAATGGAAGTCTGAAAAAAAACTCATTTCCTGAAAGAAAAAATGACTAAGGAATTATACAACTTGACAGCACTTCTTTAGGTTTTGTTACTTACAAGCAGCCTCTTAATCTGTCCCACAAAATTAAAGAAAGAAAAAAATCCTAGAAACAGTGTAATTTTGAACCTGTAGTACTAATGGTACGCCAAAAGATTTTTAATTTCTTTTAGCTTTTTGACACAGAATCTAGTTAAATCAATGTAATGATGGACAGAGCTCTTTCTGGGAGTATGAGCACTGGGAAAGTAACAGGAAGTTCATGGCCATCAATTTTCAGACCAGGGCCTCTCATTATCTACACATGGACAATCCCACCAGGTAACTACATGCAACTACCCGGCAGGTGCTATGTGACTAGTCCACATGTAGTGTGCTTTACATGGGACTCAGTATAAAAGAGACTTGATATGAGAGACTTTGCATGAAAAAGATAATTCAGAATACTGTGTTGGTTTTTAATGAATTGTGCCCAAGAAACCTCTAAATGATGCATTATTTGTGGGAAAATACAATACTGCACTCATGGATGGCATTCTGTGTCTTGAGCAAAGTTTCTCCACACTAACACTCTAGTGGATCTCAATCCAGAGAGGGAAGCACAAGTGGAAAGATGTTTTATGAATGTCATAAAACAAAAGGGGTACCACTGACCCTTAGAGGCCAGGAATGTTAAACAACCTTACTACATGGCTCAAACACTAACAGTAATGAATTCCCCTACTCACAGTCTTCATTGTGCCTGTACTCACTGAAAACTAGGTGGACAATCTATCTGCCAAATCAGACCTTAGTAATTAACTACAGGAATACAGCAGTGGAATCCAACTGTGTATTTTCAGCCATAACTTCTTTCCCTCAAGATCCAGAACGATATTCCAAGTGTTCCCTACTGGACATTAGTAGAGCATGGCAAATTAACACACCCAAACTATATTCAGTGTCCCGTAGCCTCTCTCTCTATATATATACATATATACAAATATTTGTATATATAATTTGTACTTATATATTATATTACATTTATTGAGTATACTATATGGTATATTTGTATTATTATACATAACTATAATTATATTCATATGATGTATTGTTATATATTGCATATTTATAATACATATATTATGATAAAAGTAAATATATGTATATATATATATATATATAAAGAAAGGATGCAAGATCCTGCTCTGGTTCATCAATTTTTCTCAAGGGAATGACTTTGCTAATCACTTCTAAAGGCCAGTGGTCTTGCCCTTGCAATTCCACAGGGAAGTAGCTACTAGACTCCTCCACTTGTCACATCCATCCATCCCTTCCCAGTAGCTGCAATCAGCATCTGTTTCATGTATAATAGTCCTGCTACCATCTCTTCCTCAAGTCCACTTGCCAAAGACATCTTGGGTCAGAAGAGAATTTCAGTATGTACAGATTCATCTAATCACCAGCAGAGGGAAAACCTGAGTAATCTTGGATGCCAGGTAAAACTGTCATGTCATAAAGAAGCCTTGGACAACTGGATGCTGCCATAACTTTAATATCAATACTTATGAATTCAAGACAGCAAATGGTAGGTGAGGGACAGGGAAGAGCACAGTAACATGAGTTCTGGAGCTGACAGAACATGGATAGATATTTTCCATTTTGCTTTGGCATGTTTCTCACTCTTTCACGATTTTCATCTATAATCTGTGTAATTAAAAGAAATCTGTGAGTTCAGAATTGCAGTCCAAAAGTACTAACCAGGCTAGGGGACAGATAATCAGAAGACAAATCAAAATCCCCTAAACAGGCTACACGCTGAGCATGACTGGCTCTTCAACCAACAGAGCAGGCATGCTCAGATACTCCCCCTGCAGATACATGTTGCAATTACAGTTCAGTTAATACAAACTTACAAACTCTACAGGTAGAGCTGAAACTGTTGGGGGAACTCTGTTAGACTGCTGGAAGCTGAGCAACAAATGGGCATTTGAGAATATTTTCATTAAGCAGAGATCTGTATTATATTACAATCTAATCTAGAAATGATACAGTCTATGTTCAAGAGAATTCCATGATAAATACACCTGCTATCTTATGCTAAGTATTTGACCACCTGGGGAGAAAAAGTATATACTAAATACTTCCCATTACATGGAGTAGCAAGTGATTGTATTTTAAAAAATTATTAGCCATACAGAAAATCAATCATTTTTGTTCCTATCTCAGAAAGCATATAGTAGCAAGAAAATTTATACATGTCATATTTTTAAACTAACAGTATTTTTTGTAATAATCCCAATTAGATTCTGTGCCTTGTGTAGATCGCTAACCTCCCTTGGATTTCTAAATATTATATATCAATATTGGAAGTGTTACATGAGAAAGTTCCTAGAAAGTTATCATGAGAGGAACTGGAATCTTAAAAGTAATACATTTTTGGAAGGGCTAAAACTATCCTCAGAGACTTCCCGTTTCCTATCTACCATGGAAGAAGCCTGCAAGTCACTGAAAAGTTCTAAGGGTAAATGAAAAGTTGAATACACTAAATAACAACTCGCCTTAGATTCAGCACAACTGGGGTGGGGGTGGGGGGGTCACAGGATATACCCTGCCCCCAAAATTAAGAGATAGGTAGACCCAAGAAAACAAAACTGACCAGAGTGAAGACCTCCCTGAGACCAGGGTCCAGGAGACAAACCTGAGGATACCAGATACATTGTGAAAGGTGTGGAGGCAACTCTGAAAGTAAAAAACTTCAAATTATATATGTCTACAAAGGGCTATGGGGGAAAGGCAGAATTTGACTCCTCACATTCTACCTGGACCAATGTTAACTCAGCAATCTGTTTTTAGTTTTGGAATATACTATAAGAACATTGGGAATTGTTTTAAGTAATACCCTTTACTACTCCCTAGTGAAAAAAACAAATTATATTTTAAGCTGCAGAACATTTAACAAAATAATTCCTTCCTCCCTTCCTTCATCTCTTCCTTCCTTCATGTTTTCCTTCCTTCCTTTCTTTCCCTCTTTTCCTTCCTTCTTACTTTCTTCCTTCCTCTTTCTCTCCCTCATTTCCTTCCTTCTTACTTCTCTCTCTCTCATTCTGTCTCATTCCCACCCATTTCTCTTCATAAGTTTTGTTTTACATAGAGTACTACCATGTAGCCTGAGCTGACTTCCAACTTGCCATCCTTCAGTTTCAGCCTCCAGGGTGCTAAAATTATAAATGTGTACCATTTTATATTTTAAAAAGTCTTCAGATAATTTAGGACTTGTATGAAGCCAAGAAAATATCAACCAATATTTTTCATTTTAAACAGTACATTAGGTTGAGCATAATAGATAATACTTTGTCAAAAAGCACAAATATTTGTATTATCTACTCACAACTTATCTTTTTGCATAGTTCTGTAAGCTATTGTTTTAAACAAGCAATGGTGGACAATTCAGATGCTACTGTCTAGTGACACCATTTTTATAAATGTAAACATGGGAATTGTCCAATAGTCCCACCCGCTCAATGGCAGTTGGAATTATGCAATTGCAAAGGAGAACCCGACAGTAACAGTGCCTAAAACTCAACAGAAAAACTGACTTAAAACCTTAGGTAGATCCTTCAGAAGGTATTATGATAAATGGCTAACATTTAATTTTGTATTATTTGGGATTTTTTTCTATTCATACAGTATACACACAATGAGAAACTGATCTGTTCTGTGGTAAAACTCTTAAGAGGGAATTTACTCAGTTCTTTTGTCTCCATGAAGAATCACGGAAGATGCAGAGATATAACAAGACTGCCAGAAAACATAAATAGATGGGCTTATGCAGCTGTGAGCTTCTTAATGCCCCTACACAGGGAAAGGAAATCATCGACAAAAAACCTACCACATAATTCACAAACGCTCTGAGAACATAATTCAACCTAGTAAGAGTGTATATACCCCGCCAACCTTTTCAAATGTTCTGATAAAGTATCAGAATAACAGGTAAAAGGCACACTAAGGATGCTCTGACATATTAGGTCTGATCCAAACCCAGCTGGTAATATTATACAGAGAATCTGGAATTATTTCCCAAAGCCAAAGGCCACACCAGGTATGTCTGCAGGAGGGCTTCCACGCAGCTTACAGCATGAAGCACACAACAAAGGCAAATGGCTCCATTGCCCAGTGGGGCTCAGGTAGGGCTAGACCTGGCATCCCGTGGGCTTAGGAATGTACACCAAGAGACACCTGTAATCGATTTCATTACACATATGGCTGGATCCACCCTATCAAGTGAAATGCTGTACTGAAGTATCTCACAACATAACCCCATCATTAACTGTGACAAAAGCATCTTTTCTACCAAAGTGGGTTGCTTCCTTTCTGTTTATTTTCAGAGAATCATTTTTCTGAAGGGTTCCTATTTGGCCACGTGTCTTGACCCTTGTTAATCACACTTTAGTTACATACATCCTTTTCCAGAGCACTTTCATTAAGACATCCTGTGAGAAGCTCCTTGAATTTCAGTTGCATCTTATTAATGAAGCCACATCCTTTTCCAGACTGTGAACCCGAGCGGTGTTAGCCAATGTGAGCAGAGGGGCGGGGTCTGCTGGGTTAGAGATAAAAAGGGAGCAGCTTGCCTGCTCTGTGTGCTTGCTTGCCTGATTTTTGGCTGGTGACACACCCTTCTGCATAGAAGTAAATTTGGCCTTGCCAGTTCCTTTTGAGTTGATGATCCCAAGCTATTTCTAACATGAACACAAACATACAGTTCTATAGATAAATCTGCCATTGTTTAAGAATTAATTTTAACAGGTAAATGTTTCTACTATTAAAAGTATATTTTCCAAAGAGAGTACAACATTTTTATCTTTTTCTTTTTTCTATGCAGGTACTGAAGCTTGAAGTCTGTGTCTCAAGCTCTCGCTCACTTTTTTGGCTCACTATTGGTGCTCCATGTGGCACTCTTCTACTTCAGTGTTTTACTAGTTGATCAGGTCTCTTTGATTCTTCTGCCTAGGATGTCTTCAAATCATGATTATCATCAGATCTGTCTCCTAAGTAGCTAGGGTTACAAGCATGAAACACTTATATGTGGCTACATTTAGAATTGTATTTTTTTGTAAAAAAGCAATACCACTGATCATATAAATCAGTATTTATTGAAAGAAATTCCCAAGAAATGAAAACAAGACTTGTTTTTATTTTGTTTCTGGTCTTGTCTGTTCATTTATCTGTCTTTGAGAAGAGGCACAGAAACGGAGGGACAAAGGTAAACAAAACCAGCAGTAGTACTCACTACACACTATGCTGAAATGAACTCTACAGCTTGTGGGTGGGGATGGTAGGGAAAAACTGGGAGATAGTGAGGGAAGGGGTGGCCTTTTCCAAAAAGGCATGTACTTATTATTGACTTATAATAATAATAGAAATATTTAATCAAGACAAAAGGATTTCAGGGAAAACATGTTCATCAAATTCCCTAGGAAACACCTTATTCTAAGAGCATACTTTGTTTGTGATGGTTCCTTTTTCCTCTTTCTATTGAACATACACAGCTCTGCCAGCCTTTAATTACTTCAGGAGAGCACACTGCAGAAGAGTGATGGGATCTGCAGACAAAGCAGGCCTGGGGAGGGCGTCCCTCACTGCCCCCATTCAGAGACTGTGTACCTGTGTCTACGTGACTGTTTAGGATCTAAGGCACTATGCACAGTTCATGAAGGAACAGTGTGGAGGCTGACTTGTTCCAAAGGCAAGAAATGAAGAAAACATATTGCTTCCAAACTCTTATTTTCTTTCCCATCATACTCTTTTCTTTTCTTTTGTGCCAGTACTGGGACTTGAACTTGGGGCCTGAGCATTGTCCCTGAAGTTTTTTACTCAGAGCTGTAGCACCCTATGGCTTGAGCCAGACCTCCACTTCTGCCTGTTAAATGGAGATAAGATTCTCTAGCTGGTGGTTAATTGGAGTTAAGACTGGCTCACACCTTCCTGCCTGAGTTGGCTTCCAAGTGCCAAACTCATATCTCAGCGCCTCTGAGTAGCCAGGGATTACAGGTGTGAGCTGCCAGTACATAGTAGCTACCATTCTATTCTTTTCAAAATTAAGTAGATATATTTCCCCCTTTGACTAAAAGACATCAGGTAAATGGAGTTTCATTAGAGCTTACTAAGTCCTCATTTAGCTTTCTCTTCAAGCTGGTAAATACCAATCACCTCATGACAGTGAGTTACCTTTTGCAACTGTGGTGTAACTGCAAATTAATTAAGGGCAGACCACTCATCCTCTAGTGGGTGGAACTGCAGGCATTTTGGCAAAAAAACATCAAATGCCATAAGTGCCTTATGGTCTGGAAATTTCACCATGTGGAATTTATCCTAAAACAATAATTAAGAATATGCAACATAATATTTAGCTCCCTGTTGTCCTTAATGACTAAATCTTGGAAGCAACCAAAATGTCCAAAAAATAGGATAGTGGCTACATTATCATAGACTAAGGAAAATATTACATGATAATTTCAAAATATGTAGAAATGTGCCCACTTATATGCACAAGCATACTGTTGAACATGAAATTAAATATGATATTCTTCTTTTTTCTTCAAATTTTTATTATCAAACTGATGTACAGAGTGGTTACAGTTTCATACATTAGGCATTGGATACATTTCTTGTACTATTTGTTACCATGTTAAATACGATATTCTTAACATGAAAATCAACACAGAGACAAAACCCAAGAAGAGATAGATCTGAAGAACATTGATTCTTTTCAGTGTACTTCAAATGATGATAGTCTAACTTTGTTCATCTTCGAATATTCTCTGCTGTTTCTCAAATGAGCATACAAGAATCAGTGTTATTTTTTATTTAAAAAAGATAATAACAAAAGTAGCAAAAGTTTTTTGTGTTGTTGTTTTGAAAGACACCAAAGAAAGAGAAGCTATCATCGGAAGGAGGTAGGATTAGAAATGGGATTTAGGAAGAACTCCTTACAAGTACAACTGCGAGGCTCTGAAGTATGCAGTCAGCAGAGGTCATGGAATCTCGCTGCCTTGGGGATTTTTAAGAAAAAGATGGTCAACTCTCATCTGAGGACAGCTTGAATGCCGTCCTGACCTCCATGGCCTCTTAAGGCTCCATGTGCAAAAAGACTAAGCCAGAATACAATTTCCACTCACTGCCACACAAAGCAGTCAATTCCGTAGATTGCTTCCAATCCTCTACAATATCCTATTCAAGAGAAAGTGGCCTCAACATTTCTACCCAGCACTGGAAGCCAAGAACCCTGAGCCACAAACCAGCAACTGCCAGCACACGGATCAGGAAATACAATCAACTATTACCTAGCAGTCTCAATACACAATTGTCAAGTGTCTTCTATCTGAATTTTCCATGTGAAGGAGAAATTGTAACTAATTTCAGACACTTAAATATAACCAGCAGAGACAAAGTGATGGTACTTGTTTAAAACCATGCATGTTTGCCAGACGCACACATGAGGCAGTGCCTCATGCCTAACTCCTCAGGTGGCTGAGCTCTGAGGACAGCAATTCAAAGCTAGCTAGAACAGTAAAGTCTGTTCAGACTCTTATCTCCAACTAACCACCAAAAAGCTGGAAGCGCTGCTGTGGCTGAAGTGGCAGAGAGCTAGCCTGGAACAAAAAAAAAAGAAGCAGAAACAGTTACCAGGTCACAATGCCTATACACAAGCACATGCATGCTCACCAGTCACGTATGCTTGCTTGAAAGATATTGTTTTTGTTTTGTTTTTATTTGACTTGGTTTTTTCGTTCATTTGTTTGTTTTGGTGCTGGGACTGAAGCTTGAACTCAAGGTGATCACTCTACCTACCACTTGAGCTTAAAGCTCAACTTCTGGCTTTTGGGTGGTTAATTAGAGATGAAAGTCTCATGAACTTTCTTGTTTGGACTGGCCTGGAACTGGGATCCTTGAATAACTAGGATTACAAGCATGAGTCAACAGTGCCTGTCTTTACTTATCAGTTTTATAGCTAAAAATGTCACAAATAACTATTTGTGATCAAAATAACTACTGGGATACAGTTAAAGATGAAAGTGTTCAATTCTAACAAGCTAATTGCTTTATAAAGGTCTCTAAAATTTGTTTTCTGATCTTCTCTATGAACAGAAATGACATTTTCCATGACCATAATTAAGTGCACTTTTGCTTATGAATCCTGACCACGGCCAAAGGAGAGGAGATGAAAGATCTGGAACTACAAGAGTTGAACCAAGAATGATTATTTAAGGTAGGTTCAGGGATATATCTGTATGCCTTTACCTTACCAAAGACACTCGGTGCTTATCGTTGATTATTTTTGCACTGTTCTATTTTAGGTTTAAACTAGTGAAATTAAGAAAATGGGCAGAAGTCAGTGAAGAGAGTCACTAAAAGGCCAAGATGAAGGAGTGAGCTAAAGTTGGAACATATACTAACAAAACAGTGATGCTCAAACCCAGAAGAAAAAAGTGGGCAATGTACAATGGCATGTAAGGGACCCATCTACAAGTGAAGATTTAAAGCAAGCTTGAAAACCACTTTTGCTGAGACTCTCTCACCTTCCACCAGGAGGAGCCTTGGCTACCATTTTGAAGCAAGGAATCTGACCCAAAGAAGGTCATTTAAGGTGTGTATTGCATGCTTGTAATTCTGTTATGTTAATGAATAATATTCTGGTCACAGGAGAGGTGTGGTTTTCCAGCAGTAGGCCTCGTTTAAATAGTATTCTTAGGACTATTTATGTTCTGAAGTTTTCTTTCCATTGCAAATTAACAAGAAAAAAAATTAACCACTTAGACGTAAATATTCTTAATGTATTTTTACACAGAGGGTAAAGGACATAAGTTAACTTTTACTTGATGACTCAGATTAATAATTAGAAGCATGGGCAGCCAAGGCAATGCTGCATACAGAGATAAGTTCAGGACCCAATCAAGTGCATGTATGCTAAATGACCTGAAACTGCTTGCCTCCTGAGTTCCTGCATCTGCATATTATATTCTGTCTGGCTGTGTCTTCTCAGTCGCGTCATGTTCTTTTTATAGATGCATCTTTGCCCTACGGTGCAACAGAAAGAACTGTACCCTCGATTCTGCTCCATTTAGGTTATTTCTAGCTGGTTGACCTTGGATATGTCATTTAACATCTCTGAATTTCAACTTGACAAATTCCAAGGTGCTTTCCATCAAGCTTCTCATCATATTTTGCTACTTCTCATTTGTTATGTACTTTACAGCCATGTAAGTTTGCATGAAAAGTTACACAAATGTAAGCATATGACTCCCTTGTAAGTGATAGGGTCCTACCTTGTATCATCTGTGTGTCTCCTGCAGACAAATTACATTTATGTAATTCACAGCCCTCTATAGAATCGCAAGGATTTATAGAGTATGGATAATAAAGATCCAGATCCCATTAGTAATACATCACTGTGTTTCCATTGCCTCTATTGTAACAAACATTCACTAATCCACAATTACCTGACACTGCTCTAATTTAGGTCACATATGAGCACAAATGGCAACAAACTGATCAAATGCATTGCAGAATGAATATTCTCATTTGGAAGCATTCTGTACCTCATTTCCTTAGGAAGATTTTTCTGAACTATGATGCTTGGGAAAACATAAAAACACACTGCCAATTACAGAATGTTTCTGCAATTTTGAAAGGAAGGGAGCTTATTCAGCTTCCATTTTCTTATGTCTCTAACACATGATTTGTAGCCTGAAACTTATGCCACAGTGTACTTCTCTTCCCTTCACACCCTTCTTCTGAGAAGTAATGCTCACAGATCCACATCCACACAGGGCCAAAACACAAAATATATCTTTCAGACACTCCAAAGCACATGTTAGCTACTACTAGCAATGAAAATTTACAGTAAATGGAAGGACTTAAACATATGAAGATACAGAGGTAGAAAATAAAAGGGTTATATGCTTGTGGGCCGGGGTGATCTTGTACAATGTCTTCCTATTTATTCTCCATCCAAGAGAACTGCTGACAAACAGGCTCCATGCTAGTTTCTAACTCTTTTCTACATTCTCACTCCAAGTTCCTTCTACACCTGAGAGAATGTCTATGCCCCTCCCCCCTTATTTAGTAACAGAAGCTCTACTTATCTTCCTGGCCATCATTCAAGTTTGGACCCATAGACTCCCCAGCCCTTGCCATACTGAAGGAGTCATTTCCTCACTATGCTTGGGTCTCCAGTAGATTAAAAGCTAGAAGAGGCAGAGCCCTGTACATTATTAATCTCTGTAACCCGAGAGCTCAGCATAATGCCTGGCACCAAGCACACCTGCAGAGCATGCCATATACACACACAACACAGCACCCTCCCAGCAATCTCGTTCTCTCCCATCCCCACTGGCCTTCCCACAGACCTCGCACATAATGCCGTGTAGGACGAGCTAGCATGCACTGTTTGTGTCTACCTTAACATTTAGGGACTTTTTAACAGTGTCCCATCTCATCTAATCATATTTTTGCAAATCCTCTAGTTCTTACCACTAACAACAAGTGATTGCTACTAATAGATCTTGGGTTCTTCACTTGATACATACTGGATGCAATCTTTTATTACATTAGGTTATTAGTCCACCTTCCCGAGACCAGGCTTTATTTCTGGTGATTCACAGAGAGAACACAGAGGTAGAATCTAATGAGGAAGAGAATTTCAATCATATCAACAACACTTCCAGTTTGGTGGCTAATTCCTCATTATGAATATTACCAGCTTCAAGAGTTTTCTCTTTTTATATTACTAAGTAATTTTACAAAGAGGTTTCAATTTCATAAGTCAGTTTATGAGTACAATGCATCGTAATCAATGTCATAGTGTGTTTTCTTTTTAAAAAATCAAATGAAAAAAAATGTGGAAATGTACTTATAAACCCACAGAGGATTTTTGTAAGAATTTTTGCCATATCTTTGTACAATAACAACAGAGTAGAGCTCAATATTGCATCTTGATTCTCGCCTATCCAGCGTAAGTTCTGATTGTCTTGAATCAATGGTCACAGGGGGCTTGGGGAGGCTTGCTCAAACAGTGATGAACAGGTCAAGGAAGCTCCTCGGTACGATGTTCTTCTAGACAGGTGAGGCCCATTTCTGCCAGTGTTTACACATGCCAACTGGCTGCACACAGAAGCACTCTAGTGCCCCCAGTTCTATGCCCCTCATTCCCACACACATACCCACTTCCACCCCCAACTGGTACCAGAATGTTAGACAACTTGGCTGCTAGCCTATGAAAATGTAGAAATGCTAAAGGAAGATTAGCCAACAAAGAACATGCTGGCAGTTAAATCAAATGTTTAGGCTCTTAGACATATCCAAATAAATCCTTTGTTAAAGTACCCATTTTTCATGGGCTAAACCAAGGGCTGGGAACAGAAAAAAAAAAGAATAGAGTGGTGTTTTTCAAACAAAATTATATGCTACAAAAAAATTAAAATTCAGTCAGAGACTGTATCCTGGAAAATCAGAAAACTGGTTAGTGGCTGTCAATGTTAAATTAGTCTGAATTAGAAATGTTAAATATAATAAACAGCAGTCCCAAAAGATGAGAACTTTATTTAGAACTTAGCAAGGTCTAAAAATCTAGGTTAATAAAGGATTCTGGGATTCTAGACTCACCGGTCAGAACAGCTAACATCAGAAAACAAGCAGCAGCAAATGCTGGTGAGGGTGCTATGGTAGGGTGGGAAGCTATATACACTGCTGGAGGGAAAGTAAATCAGCATAGCCACTATGAAAATCAGCATAAACATTCCACAAAAAGATGGAAAATACACACACACACACATACACATAGACACACACACATATCTTGGGAGTATTACTCAGCCTTTAAAAAGTATAAAATTATGTAATTTGTGGGATAACGGAGGCAATCTGAGATCATCATGCCAATGAAATAAACCAGGCACATAAAGACAAATATCACATGTTCTCTCTCTCATATTTGCAATCTAGACCTTAGGAGGGAAAAATAACATGAATGAAAAAAGATGAGGATGGTGACAATAAAGAAAAAAAAGATCAGGATGGATACATTCTATTTTGGGGTGGGAACCAATGGAAGGAAGAGGTGAGAAGACATAGTGAAGGAAGGGTGGTAGATAGGATTGATGAAAATACAATTAAACCCATTGTAATTATATTAAAAGGGGAATGAATTCAATCAAAGTGCATTGAATACATGTATAAAATATCACAATGAAAACCCTTAGCATAATTAATATGCACTAAAAACATTTAGGCTGCTTTTTTAAAAAGGCAGATCCCAAAGGAGTGTGTGCAGTGAAATTTAATATTTATTAAATCTTCTGATTGGCGCTTGGTAAAGACTCTTAGTAAGTAACCAACAACAAACATTTTTAAATAGAAACACATGAACTTCCTTAGAATAAAACACAGCAACCAAACTCTAGACAGAGCTTCTGATGCCCCCCTCGCCCTCCACCCAGCCTCTATTATAGGAGCAGTAATTAACTATATGAGACACAATGCTAAGGATACAGGAGATGCATACATAAACTTACCTGCCCTAAACTATCACACTTCCAGACTACATCCATGACTATCTTCCAAAACAGGAAAAGTAGTTAAGGTACCAAACTATAAAGCAGATTCTTTTGAGGTCCCTGGTTCAGAGAGCAGGGGAAATATTTCTCCTTAGACTCAAAGTAAAGATATTCTCTCTGAGTAGCAAACAGTTTCCTCCACAACAAGAGTCTCTATATGGAATTACTAACCACAATGACAATTCTACAGGGGCTGCATGTACTAGGAATAGTTCATCGAACTTTTAACTGAATTAATCAAATGAATCATTAAGGGGGAAAAGGAAGCTTTAAAACTTGTTTTTGAGATGAGCATCAGTGGCTATACCTGTAAACCTAGCTACTTTGGCTGAGATCTGAGGATCATGGTTTGAACCCGGCCTGGGCAGAAAAGTCCCCACAAGACTCTAACCTCTACTCAACCACTCAAAAACCAGAAGTGGAGCTGTGGCTCAAGTGGTACAGCGCTATAGCCTTGAGCACAAAGAGGCTCAAGAACAGTGTCCAGGCTGAGTTCAAGCCCCACAACAACAACAACAACAAAAGAAATGCTTTTTACTCAGAAGTTCACAGGATATATAATGCAACTGGTAAAACCAACAGATTTTGAGTGTTGTACAATCATTAAATGTTTACTAAATCTGCCCAAGAGGCAGAAACCAAAAGGTAACAAAACGACAGGCAGGAAAAGAAATGTCAGTTGTAGTGAATGCCAAAGAAAGCTTTAGATTTCTGCAATGCCTTAATAAATGGGGGGGGGGGGAGGAACTTTATATGCAGAAAATATAAAGTTACAATGACCTGTAAAACATGATTACTATGTATGCATTTTAAGACCATTCTCACATCTGAGTTATGATTCATCAGGAAAAAAAAACCTGAGAAATGTTGACTGAAAATATTCCAGTAAAGAATCTCTTGAATGCTTTAAAACAGTCCTCAAAGTTTAACTTATAATCATTAGGAGCATCAATAAAATTATCAACACAAATGAATGATCACTTGCAACAGCATACTGGTTCCTCCATCAGGAACAGTTGATTTTATTTATTTGTTTGCGAATGATGGTACTAAGGCTTGAACTCAGAGCCTCTGGCTCTCACCATAGCTCTTTTTTCTGGCTTTTTATTGATAATTGGAGTTAAAGAATTTCATAGACTTTCCTGGCTGGTTTCAAAACAGGATCTTCAAATCTCAGCCTCCTGAGTGGTTACAAGTTACAGACTTAAACTACAGATGCCAGCTTACTTTATATTTTACTTTTTTTTTTCTTTTTTCTTTTTTTGTCAATCATAAGCCTATGTTCTACCACCAAAAAACACAGCTCTACTTCCTGAGAAAACATTTTGGTTTTTTTGTCTTTCCTTTTTGGATACTGGGGATCGAACCCAGGGCACTGCATTTGTGAGGTAAGTGCTTTGCCACTGAGCTATATCCCAGACCCACTGTTTTGTTTAGGGTTTTTTTGGTAAGTAGTACTGGGATTTGAACTCAGAGCCTCATGCTTTGCAAGGCTGGTACCCTACCACTTTAGCCTTATCTCCAGTCTAGGGATGGCCAATTCTAACACACATTATAAATAATGAAATTTCCTTCTAGGTCATCTCAATACTCAATCCTATTGAGTACTACAGAAGTTGCATTTAAGTGTCCACATCATGAATCAGATGTAAAGGCTGATGGGGAGTTTCCGATTAACTTCATGCATTTGAGCTACTCTCTCGCAGACTGAGTTCACAGTAATCACAGCTGTCACAAAGCAGCTTCAAACATAAATGAAACAAATAAAGAGCAGATCAATACAAGGTGACACACTCCGGGCTGAAATTGTGCCCGACTGTGACCTGCCACTGCCCCCTTGCACTCTACAGACTTAATGAGTCACCAGGAACACTGTAAAGATGTGTATGTTTTTCCCAAGTGAGAAATGGATTTATTTCATCACCAACAAAGGATCATGCCCATCAAGAGATGGTTTCAGGCAGCTATGGCCCTCTGCTGTGAAGATTTCATCCTTTAAAACTCACAGAAAATCAGAAAGCCTAAGGAGAGAGTAGCTTTAAATGACAAGAAGTTTAGAGTCACTTGTTTCTACACTTGTAAAAGGAAACACTAAGATCACAACACACAGAAGGGGAAGACGTCAGGCTCATTTGGTTTTCTGAATACATTGGACCTTAGAAAATGTTTAAAATGACTTGGCCATTTAACAATGAAGACACTACTGGCCCCAAGGTAATTTTAAATAATTATTCTATGGAGAAAACTTCAGATCTTTATGAAAATCTGAACCAGGCACAGGTGTCCATTCATCTGAGCTACTGAGACCTGAGGATCATGGATCAAAACGAATCCTGGTAGAAGAGTCTATGAGACACTTCCACCTCCAATTAACTATCAAAATGCCCGAAGTAGGGGTGTGGCCAAGCAAAAACATGAGACCCGAGGCCAAGCCTACATACCAGCATAGGTTAAAAAAAAAATCAGAGCAACGAGGTTCTTGTTGGGAAAGAGAAAAGCCACAGTAGGAAACAACTACCGACTCCTCAAGGACTAACCTCATGACCTCCATGAAAGACGCAGAACCTGTGTGCATGACTTCCTAAGTTAAGTTTGTATGTGCACATTCCTGGGAAAAGGTTCTGTGGTTCAAGCATGACCAGAATGGGGAGATGGGCAAAGATATCGGCCTGACTTGGACTTAAAATCCAGTCCAGCATGCCCAGGATAAGTCCCTCCTATTCCTTACGTTGAGTCACAGAGAAGAAACAACCATTTCTCAAATGATACCCCCTAACGGAAAAAGACACAGCCTCAAGGATGGTATGAAAGGGGGAAATAAGAATTAACCAACACATCAAGCAGAGTATTTGTCTATGATAGCAAGGCAAAAAAGAATGATGTGCACAAATCATGGAACAAAATCAAGGAAAGTAAAACAAAAAGAGAAATAGAGAAAAAAAGAAGAAGAGGAGAAAAGAAAGCCCAGTCATCCTTAAATTAACACAGTCTGTAGAACAGAAAGCTCCCCATTACAGAAGAACTTTGAGGGGGGAATGAAAGATCAGAAAATAGGGGCTTAAGATAAGGATCAAAATAATAAACATTTAAAAGATTTTCCAGAGTCAACAAATATAATGAAGATGAGAATATTTGCCAAGGAGTAATATATAAAATAACAGTGGCAAAAAAATGAGGATGGATGGCTAAAAATACAGAAACAAGGTTAAAATCTGAATTAATAATGTAGAGGAAAACTCAAATTAATTCCAGTAGAAGGAGAAAAATAAACATACTTTTTTTGTGTGTGGAGAAAAGATGAAAGGCATGAAGAAAACTGAAAAACTGCTGACCCTGAAGAACTCAAACTAGATAGAGAAATACTTCAAGTAATAATTGTATGAACTCTCCCAAAAGAAAAAGAAATTTCAAGTGTTCAAACAGGAAAAGGAAATTCGGTTCCACAGAGGGGGAAAAAAATTAGGCTGGTGTCTGCCTTCTATTAAGAATATTCCTTGCCAAAGGCAAAGACACAATGTCTACTAATTTTTAGTGCAACTCAAGGATTGCAAGACAAAAATCTCTTAAATAAACAGATACTTACATATGAAAGAAGTGAGGAAATGTAAAATCCACAAGACTCTCATAAAATGGACTACTCACTAATAAAACCAATCAAATGATTCATTAGCACAGAAACTGTCAGAAAGACACTTGCCTCTATATTTTTCAAAGTTGTAAGAGAAAGAATGATCCAATTACTTTATTAGTAAGTCAGTCTGACCTGAGAATAGAAAAGTAGCTGATAAATATGCTCAACTATAAAATAGCTCAGAGAATACAGGACTTGTACTATTTTCTCAAAATTATTTGACAGTGACATGCAATTGACCAAAAGAGTCATTATAACAAATAACTCAAAATGAGAGGTGATGAAAAGAACCATGAATTAATACCAAAGAGATTAAAATGCAATGTCACTTGCTGTAGAATAGTAGCAGTCACAGTACAGTTTTGTTCCTTTGCCAGAAGATAAGCAAAAAAGTTCTACACTAGCAGTTAATAAGTTTATTAATTTCTCCATAAATAAGCCAAGGAAATCTTGAAGCTCAACATTCACTGTAGCTTTCTATATTCTATTTCCATTATCGAGACATGCATTTTCATCTAAATATCTAAAACTCCAGTACATATGTCACTCCAGTGAATATGTAATATAAAATTCATTTTTTTAGGGAAAGCAAGAAGTTTTGTTGTCACGTTAGAAAATATAGAGAGAGAAAATACACATAGAAAATTTGGTTTAAAAGATCTCTTACTGTATATACTTAACCTTTCCATTACCACCTTCACCAAAGTGGCCAAGCTACATTTCAGTATCATTTTAACTCTCCTTATGATTTCAATTAAATCTTCTTTAATATCCTAAATTTTTTCTATTTCTTTGTCTCTCTCTTCAATGCTAAGCCAAGATTCTAGCACTTTATCTGGTAAACCTACCTTCTTAGCCAATCCAATGCTTTTGACTATCATTCAGGTCTTTGGTGTGCAATCTCCTTGCATCAATTTCTTCAGTACAGTTTTTTAAAACCTACTTATTGTTTCCACAATAAATACTAAACTTCTTACATTGTAAGACTTGTAAGTTGTGAGTCCTTTTCTCAGCTCCTTCACCTGGTCAGGACCTCTTTGTTATCAGTAACTTTCTCCACAGCTCCTAACTTTTCACAACTAGTGTCTTCTAGGTCTCTTTCAGCTTAACTCTCATTTCTCAATTGAAAATTTCCATCTTGTTGGAAGAATTTTTGGTCAGATATATATTGGAGTCCGATATGTTCTGTCTCAAAACACTGAATAGTGGTTTAACCACAAGGCAAGGTTCTGAGAAATGGATGTTGGGTTTCATCATGGCACAATATCATCAAATTCAATAAATAAAACTAGATGCCACAGTCTACTGTACACTTGGACTGCGTGAACAATAGCCTATTGCTCCTAGAGCCATGAGAATAAAACAACACAATATTAAACCAAACACAAGAGACAAAAATGTAATCACCAGACACGTAAATATGAGAGGTACAAATTGCACAGCACACACTGTTTTAGTTTAGTTTTGTTTTGCTTTTGGTAGCAGTACTAAGGCTTGAACTCAGGATCTAGGCACCATCTCTTGACTTTTTCCCTCAAGGCTGGTGCTCTATTACATGAACCACAGTTCCCTTGTGATTTTTGGGCTTCACTGGAGATAACAGATTCAAGGACATTCCTACCTGAGCTGCCTTAAAACTGGGATCCTCAGATCCCAGCTTTCTGAGTAGCTAGGATTATAGCCATGAGCCACCAGCACCAGATTTCATCTGTCAGTTTTGCAGCTAAAAATGTCACAAGTAGTGAGAAAATCACTGTTGGCATATAAAGACAAAAGTGTTCAATTCGGAGGAGTTTCTTTGCTTTGAAATTACTTTGTTTTCTGATTCTCCCTGTGGTGTAAGATGAGGGTGTAAGATATCACAAGAAATGTATTCACTGCCTTATTATGCAACTGTACCCCCTTTGCACAACACCCTGTCAATAAAATTTAATTTAAAAAAAGAAATTACTTTGTTTTCTGATCCTCCCTGTGAACACAAATGTTAACATTTGATTGTGAATCAAAGGGAGAGAAGATGGAGTGTCTGAGTGACAGCACCTGGGTTGAACCAAGAATGATGAGTGAGCCATGGGTGCTAGGCTTGTAGTATTTTACAGTGGAAAAAAAAAAAAGAAAGAAAATGTCATTAGTAATAGCACACACGACAATAAAAATAAAATGAATAGTAAACACAGACCCCCAGTAACACAGTTGTTTACTACCATTCCTAGTATTACACACTCCATCATTCTGTGTATTATGCTTTCAGGAGAATAGATTGGTTTACACACTTACTGTTACAAACATGCAAGCATGGGGCTACAACACCAGGACAGCTACAATGTTACATGACAGAGGAATTTTTTCAGCTCTACCATAATCCTGTTAGAACCACCACCACGCATAGAAAGTCCACTGTGGAGTGCAGTGTAGTTACAGGGCAGGTGACAGAAATTCTCTCACCAGACTCTCCTCACCCTGGATGTTCAAAGCCACTACAGCTACTTATTGCAGAGACACTAAACCCACTCAATTCCTACATGGGAATGAAAGAAAAAAAATAGCCTGGTCCCTAGCACATGCTAAAGCATCAAATGATACTGAAAAGATAAGGAATTACTGACTGGACTTGGCCTGTAAGTTCTTTCAAATATGAACCTGAAGGTTTCTTTTTCTTTTCCTCTGAAGCAACAAGAATTAATGCTTTTCTGCAGAGACACTGTACTTGTCTTAGAAAGAATAAATTTAACAGGCATAAACACATCCCTGTAATACTTCAAATCTGATCAAATGACCATTTCAGATCTGATCAAATGACCAGGTGCTCAACTTACAAATTTCAGACTTGCAAATCATCGACCTATTTTGGCAGTATTTACCCTTCTTTATCCCTCCATGAACTTCTCTTTATCTTCTAGTACATCTCCAATTAAAAAGCAAATGACAGCCTGAAAGCATGGCTCAAGTAGTAGAGCACCAACTGTGAAGGAAAAACATAAATCAGAGCACTTGAAGCCCTGAGTTCAAGCTCCAGTAGCAAACCACATTTATATGCACAAAAAGAACATTTCATATGTCCCAGAGAAAGCAAAAAAAAATCATTTTTTCTTTAAGTAGTTGTACAAAGCAGTTGTCATTTAACAAAGTAATATCTTGATCAATGTCAGTGTATCTTGATCAACGCTGCCTTTCCAATGCTCTCGTCCACCCCCTTCTTATCCCCTCCCCCCAGTCTTCTCAATTTTGCAGGATATACATTGAATTCTTGAGTATTCCCTCCTCTTCTCCTCTTCATCCATCTACCCCTTTACCTTTGGCCCTAACCCACCCTTTTCGAGTACCCACTTCATGGTGGACTATTTTGTTGAACTTCGGAGATATTGCCTTTCTAAGGAATAAAACTATGAGCTCTTTTGAATATGAATCTATGTATAATGAAAAATATTATAAAAATCAAGAAGACAGAAACATAAAATTCATTATAATGGTCATTTCTAACACCAAACAAGGACTTTAAAAAGACTTGGAATAATGACTTAAGTTGGGTTTCATTTCCACTATTATGCCTTGTAATATACAGATTTGTTACTTCATTCTTTTTTTTTATGAAATAACTCAGAGAAAATATTTAACCCTGATTTCTCAACTACAATGATTCATTCTTGTCACCGATTAAATAACACTTTTCAAAATACTGATATTGCAAAGAATGACTCAAAGGGCCAAGATGAAGACTAAATTCTTCATGCTACACAAGCAATTATTTTATTGTTAAGACAATAACTGAAGCTTAATTTATAATACAAAAAGAGTGACAAAAAGTGAGCCGAGGGAAATCCTTAGAACATTCCATTCAATAGGGTATTTTGTTGTTTTTCACTGCACATTTAAAAATAAACACAAGCTTAAGCAAAGAGAATTGTCAAAAAGCACATCTTAACACTAAAAAAAAACTTGTTGCTAAGATGCAGGGGTATGTAATTGTTGAGACTAATGATTATAAATACATTCAATGTTGTTTATAAAAAAGCATTTTATCATGCTTGCCATTATAGTGAACAATAGCCTAAGCAGGAAATCCAAAGTATTTTTACCAGACAGCCTTGCTGTGTATCAGGAAAGTGTTTAGGAAATTCGTATTCTTGCCATTTTCTACACAGCCACCTTCAAGAAACCAGCAATTCCCCTCAACTACTAGATATTAAAAAAGCTAACTTTAACCCAAGCAATTTTCAGCATTTGGAGATTTTATATGATGATTCACCTGCCTGTTTTTCAAGATCTCATTTTTCTTTCTCATCTATCATGTATGATCATGATTTTGTTTTGTTTTGTTTTTTTAACAATTTTTGCAAAGAAATATGTAAAAAAAAAAAGCCACAGATTCTTACTATTTTCAGTCTTTGTCTTTGGGTTTTTCCTCCTCTTTCACCCTCTCTCCTTCCCTCCCTTCCTTCCTCTGTCTCTATGTTGCCCAGATGTGAGCTATTGAACTCAAAGAATCCTCCTGCCTCAGCCACCAATAAGCTGAGATTGAAGTTAACTGCTAATATGCTCAATCTTTTCTGAGTATCTCTCTTTTGTTCTCTTTCACACCTTACCTACTTTATTCATATATTAATTGCAAAGATACATATCAGGGCATAAATATTCGAAACAAATTCATCAGGAAGATGTTAAAACAAGAATTTAAAATATGTGAATGTCACATAATCATGTTCATCCTATGCCTTTCTACCAAACCAATCTATAATGAAATATATATATATAACTCTGAGCAAGCAGTTCATTCTGATTGATCTTTTTCTCCTCCTTAGCCTAACCAGGTAAAGGATGTAATTCTTATCATACCATCCAATGCCAAGATTCCACATTTCCAAGATAAATGTTTTCAGGAAGACTTGAGAAGGAAATTGGGGAAGATGCTGTTATTCTGCCAAAACCAACATCATCCTCCACTGTAAATCTTGCACCTGAAACTACACAAGAAGACTGCAGGACAGGAAAACAGCACGCAGACTTTTATAATGTCAGTTTCATAGGCAGATGCAAAGTAACACTGGGATCCAAATTCTCTCTTGCATCGAACAACATGTGCTGTTCCGGTAAGAACAAGAAATAAGTCACTGAGTGAATTTTTTAGAATAAGGAAAGAGGAGAGTGTCAAGTCTCACTCTAGCTTCTAACACAGAAATTTCTACCCTTGTCATCTCTATTGCCTGTCTCTGAGAAACATGCACTTCACTGGGAGTGATGAGTAGAAATGACCACCACCTTTCAGTAGTAGATATTCCAATACTCCTCAAACACGACTGAGGGTAATTGAGGGACAAGATAGGGCTCAATCATTACCCATTTGGCAGGTTAAGTATTTAAGTCGCAGTGAAAACGATAAACACAAATCAATCATTTAGCTACTTCAAAATTAAGTTGCCCATACCACTTCTCTACCTATAATAACTCAGTTCCTGCCCTCACACACAGTATTTTCACAAGCATCACCTCTACCCTAACTTCTCTGTTGGGAGTGTTTTTATTCCAAAAGAACTTTTAAAAGTGAAGCACAAGTAAATGTCCTAAAACAGTTCCTCAGTTTTCTTATAACTATTGTATAACTTTGTGAAAGCCCCTCTGTATTTCAGAGACTGATAAATGTTGGCACAGGCCAGAATCCAGAGTTACACATTCCCTTTCTTACAATTTATTCTGGAGAAGGAATTTATAAGCATAATTGTGATGAACTATACTGATAACATTTTCCCTCTTCATATCTAAAGTGTGTTAATATTAATACACAGGAAAAAATTGAGCACATAAAATAAGTCTACAATAGAACTAACCCAGTAAAGTGTCTTAATCTCTGGGTTGCTGATTTAAACACTATGAACTATATCTGCAATTCAGTTTTAAAATAACTTATTAATTTAAAAAAGGGGAAAAAAAGAAAACTAAAATGGGGCGCCAGCATAATCCTAGCTACTTAGGAAGCTAAAATCTGAGGATCATGGTTAGAAGTCAGCCTGAGCAGAAAAGTCCCAGTGTGAGACTCTTATCTCCAATTAGCCACTCAAAAACCAATAGTGGAGTTGTGGCTCAAAGTATTAGAGTGCTAGCCTTGAGCAAAAGAGCTCAGAAACAGCGCATAGGCTCCGAATTCAAGTCCCATGATCAAAAAAACACAAAAAACTTAGAATGTAGGCACTTTGGCACATGCCTACAATCTCTTGAGACAAGTAGGATTTTGAGCTCAAGGCCAGCACTAATCATATCAAAGTACAGAAATTACTTTCTATCCCTGACACAGTAAAAACCTGAGAGAAGAAATGCATACAATTCCTCTCTGTAGACCAATGTCTAGAAAATATGAAATGCTCAATCTGTGGTTGCTGATTCTGATCATAAACAGGAGAGGAATTGTCAACACTGTGTGAATAAAAGAGTGTGCATGCCAACAATCAGTATCTACAGCTTCTTCAAGAATTTTATTTCCTCTAAGAGAAAACCAGCTGTGTCTGCTCCTGATTCACAGAAAGTAGCAAATTCAAAGTCCTCAGACCCTAAAATCAAATGCTAATACAATAGTCACACAGCATAGATCTGCTTTCCTGAACACAGTAAAGACAATGTATGAACACTGGCCTCCACAGCCAATTTTCCTAAAAATCAAACAGCCTGTATAACTTAAAACTAATTTTTTTTTTTTTTTTTTTTTTGCCAGTCCTGGGGCTTAGACTCAGGGCCTGAGCACTGTCCCTGGCTTCTTTTTGCTCAAGGCTAGCACTCTGCCACTTGAGCCACAGCGCCACTTCTGGCCATTTTCTGTATATGTGGTGCTGGGGAATTGAACCCAGGGCCTCATGTATACAAGGCAAACACTCTTGCCACTAGGCCATATCCCCAGCCCCACTTAAACTAATTTTTAAAAGTCTATTTCGATGAGTATTAATATGGACAAAACATTATGTATGGTGTTAGACTTGTCTGTGTGAGACTAGGTCTCACTGTGTTGCTAAGTCTTGAATGCATGGACTTAAGCAACCCTCCTATTTAAGACACTTAAATAGCTAAAACTACAAGTGTATGCCAAGCAAGCATTTTTTTCCTATTTAACTCTTATAACAACCTTAAGGAAGAGGCATTATTATCATTCCCCTCATCAGCTATGGGGCAATTGAAATAGAGAAAGAAGATTTATGTAAGCACAGAAAGAATCAGGACTGTACCAGCAGGCCTCATGCAAAGCACTATTTCAGTCCTTACATCAACTTCAGGACTCTCCAAATGTCCCTTGAGTACCTGAAAAGGAACACCTATTAAAAGTGACAAGGTATCCATGAGCTGATGGCTCACCCCTGAAATCCCAGCTACTCAGGAGACTGAGATCTGAGGATCACATTTGAAGCTAGCCTGGGCAGAAAAGTCCATGAGCAAAAAAGTCCAGCAGCAAAAGTTGGAATGGAGCTGTGGCTCAAGTGGTAGAACGCTAGTATTGAGTAAAGGAAGCTCATGGACAGCACGTAGGCCCTGAATTCAAGGCCCAAGCCTAAACAACAACAACAAAAATAGAGACAAGATAAAGACATTTTATAGCCTTCTTTGACAACCCAATGAAACTGGGCATGGTCACACCTACCTGTAATCCCAGGCTTTAGGAAGCTAAAGCAGTAGGATTGAGAGGTACCATTACCAGTGTGGATTACATAGTAAGATATTTTCTCAAAATAAGTAAATAAAGTATAAGAATAGGAAGGAAAATTGAAGAATAAAATCAGGAATTTAAAGAAAAAGGAAGAAATACTCCAATTTTACTGAATTCTTGAAGAAAAAAAAAGTGTTGCAAATTCAAACTGTCAGAGTGTGCCTGTCACTACGTGGGAAATGTTACTTCACAGAAGCTAGTGTGTTCTTCCCACAGAACTTGGGCAAAACATGATCTCCTAAAAGTAAAAATCACAGGTCTGAAAGTCTGATCCCGTGACCCTGATTAGAACAGACATTTAGATGAAAATCACAGGAACATCAATCAATAGCTCAGAAAGAAGAGAAAGCAGCAAGAAGAAGGTAAACACCTAAACATGTTTTACAAAGCCAGCAGGACTGCTGGAAGTGGCCCTTATCTTCATTTCTGTCCAACTTGAACTCAAAGGTTGGGGGCTCTCCTTGAACTTTGTGCTCAAGGCTAGTGCTCTATCTACCACAGGAGCCACAGCTCCACTTCCAGCTTTTGGGTGATTAACTGCAGACAAGAGTCTCATGGACTTTCCTGCCCAGGCTGCCTTCAAATCATGATCCTCAGATCTCAGCTTCCTGAGTGGGTAGGGTTATACTTGTGAGCCACTGGACCAGGCTGTGAACATGGTATCTTAATTATTTGAAATAAAACCCAATCAAAGGTTTGGACACATCTGAGTCTTACTCCAATCACCATTGTCCCTACTCACCTGTATTTTAGCAAACACTAGCCCTAAACGATCCCCAAATGATGGGGAAGAATCAAGTGTGGCCATGGGGGCATGGCCTGTAAAAGCAGCAAATATCAAAGACGAGAGAGAAATATAAGCAGAAGGCCACTGAAGACCAAACAACACCAGAGAAATTGCTCAAGCCAACAGATAAAGAATTTAGAAAGGGAACTTTTATACAACCCCCCCACAAAAAAAAGATCAAAGAAGAGGCACAAAACATGCATTCAAGAGCAAGTCCAAGGGTTCAAATAATAAAGAAGAAAATAATTAGAAGAAATGCAAATAAGCTGACAAAGCTTAAGAAATACTGCAGAGCTAAAAGCTACTTTGGGAGCAACAAAATATAAGACCTTGACTGAAACCACAGTAAGAAAAAAAACTGGTCAATGGGAAAGCACAGCAAGTAAAATGAAGTTAAAGATATGAATAAAACCACAGATATGAAAATGGGGAAATGCCATACATAATTTCGGTTACCAAGAAAGAAACAAAAAGTATAATTAAAAAATAACTTTTGAATCTCTTCACATAACAAATGACTCAACTATTCATAATTGAAGGGCAAGATCTAAACAAAAAAATTGATATAGAATAGTAAAACACCACCTAATCAATGAAGTTATTCGATATCTGGTCTAATAAAGTAGTCTGTTAGTCAGGTGCCAGTGGCTCAAATCTAAAATCCTAGCTGTACAGAAGGCTGAGGACTGTAGGTCAAAGCCAGCCTGGGGCAGGAAAGTCCCTGAGACTTCACCTCCAAGTAACTAGGAAAAAAAGGGGGTGGGGGGAGAAAAAGAAGCAGAGATTTGGTTCAAGTGGTAGAGTTCTAGCTCTAAGTGAAAAAGCCAGGCAAGAACATGAGGTCCTGAGTTTTAAGGCCAGAAATGGTACGTACGTACGTACACACACACACACACACACACACACACACACACACACACACACACAATCTATAGACAACCTGGGCAAAGAAGGAAAATACCATAGGAAAGATTACTTTACCTTCAAAAGTGACACCAAGTGAGAGATGACAGTGAAGTCTCTTTTTCATATTTCTAAGGCACATACTAATAATATTCAACAGCTCTGATAACAGTTAAAAATAAGAGAGTAAATGTTTTTCTTTTTGTGTGGGATACTAGGGCTGGAACTCAGGGCCTAGCCACACCATCCCTTAGCTTTTTCCCTCAAGGCTGGCACCCTACTTGCAGCTTTTTGTTGGTTAACAGACGGTCCTGCTCAAGTTGTCTTTGAACTCTGGTCCTCAGCTCTCAGCATTACAGGGATATCAAGATCTCATATCCCAGGATTATCAGGGATTACAGGCATAAACTACTCTCAAGCAGGCTAAGAAAGTAAATATTTGTAACCTTAATTTAAAAGACTAGTTTAAAAAGAAGGGGTCAAAAAGAAAACTAGAAGTGTCATCAATTTTCCCAGAAACAAATAAAAGGTCAAAAATGTTATTCAAAGTCAAATTCAGCTGTTTTTAACAAAATTACCAGGACTGGGATTTGAAAGTTTGTTGTGTTTTTTTTCCCAGCTCTTGGTTATCATAATTTGGTAAAAGGACATTAAGTTAATATTAAGAATCCCTTCTTCAATTGGTTTCTTATGGTTATATTAGCAGTAACCAGAAAAAAATAACCAAATAAATATGGGCCTGTATCTGTGGAAATGTAAAATCTGGATGTGATGTTACGACTATAAAACCATCAGGATATACTTGTATTTATACACACAGAGATGCTACAATGATATTCATAGAATGTTATCAGATGGTTTGAGGCGGGAAGGAGATGGCTTTGCATGCTTTAGTGTTTTTCAAATGAGCAGTGCATCATCTTTTCAAATAAAGCTATTCTACTCCAGCAATTCTATAATCTTCTTCAAAACCCTGCATATGATTTTCCACTCATTTCTCGGATAAGATAAATGAGGACGTGAAGTTAAAGTGACCTAATTCAGGATATCTGAATAAAAACTGAGCTGTATCTACTAGTTTATAACATTCTCAAATGTTGCTTTGGCTCTGGTGAAAGGAAAAACGTGTCATACAAATGACATACGCTCAGAAATAGGAAGAATGAAATATGAAGTGGCCAGGAGATTTCACATACTGCTTGAATAACCCCCAGTTCCCTCAGAGAGCAGCAATGTACCCTGGGGGCTGCAGAGGATGTGACTTCCCAGGGTGTCTGAAGGTGATTCTAGAATGTTCTGGAAGAATCAGACAATGCCATGAATCTTTAATGTCTGGTATCAAAGCAGTCATACTGTAACACAAACACACACACACACACACACACACACACACACACACATTTTACAGCTATAAACGTTTCCCCAAAATACATAATTTTCATTTGCCTGCAAAACAGCTGTGAAATGTGCTATCCCAGATATGAACTGATCCACTTTTCAGATTGAGATCACACAGACATCACTGCAGAGCCAAGAGTTGACATGTGTGTGTTTGCGCGCATGCGCACATTTACTGCCTAGGCAGATGGTCTATCTACAATGATAGCATCCCAATGGCGACCTCATGTTTCAAGTATATGAACAGTGGTGGGCCAGGCCACAGTGGTGCATGCCTATAATCATGTTCACAGGGGCCTGAGGCAGGAGGATTGAGAATTTGAAACCAGTTTAGGCTACATAGCAAGACCCTGTTTCAATACATAACCAAATAAAGATTATAAACTGTGGCTTTCTGGGCACTTAGGACTACTATTTCAAAATGGAAGGAATACTGGATGGCTGTAGTCACAACCTTCCTAGTGTGAGTGACCAGTAGGCTTCGGAACATCACAGGAAGCAAATGAAAATCACTGCAATGCACACCCACCACGACAGAACAATCTTCCTGGGTAGGGAACAAAGCACTCTCAGAAACACCTGATATGGTTCTTCCAGTTTCCAAATACAAAAAAAGTAAAAGCCACCCCACTGAAAATGCTGAGTGGTTTAAAATGTTTATCAGATGTAATCACAGAGCAACAGTTTGAATGTCAACTCTGACAAACCAATCTGATGTGTTTGCATGTATGTGTTCTGAACATCTGCTCTAAGCCAGCTGCTGAGAAGCATGGAGAAAACAGATGAAATGGCAAGGAAAGTCAATGAATAAAAGCTGGTAGCCAGGGACACAAAAAGCAATCGTTCTCACAGCGACAGCAACTGCTGACCTGCATTAGAATTATGTCACCAGGTTTGATGCTGCTGTTTGTGAACAAGAAAGGATGGAGGAACTTTTGGAGTTTATTTGAAGTTTTTTAATGACACCTGGTAAAAGGAAAATTTAAAGTGCAATGAAATTGAGTAAAGGGAAGAACCTAAGGCAAATGGGGTATAGGTAGGGTAGGGGCGATGATGCAGAGTTTAAGTGGAAATTTGTTCTCTTGCTTAGCATTTTTGCTAATAACTGGAGTTGAATCACTTGGATCATACCTTCAATCCAGAATTTTTACTGGATAATTGGAGATGGGAATCTGTCAGACTTTTCTGCTCAGGCTAGCTTTGCACTAAGATCCTCAGATCTCAGCCTCCTAAGGAGCTAGGATTATAGGAAGAAGTCACTAGGTTACTGACATGAATGTCTTAAATAAAAAAAATAAGAAAGCAACTTGGAAGTCAGACTCAACATAATAAAATTTTTATAAATCTCGAAATGATTATTTGTATTTTAGAATCTAAGCATAAAGGCACAACATGACACTCTGTGGCTCTCAGCAAGATTTTATCACTGATGACAAGCTACAAAGGTCTGAAAGTGGTATGAGTCATAATCACATCCCTTTTAACCTAGGCATACTATGTTAATAGTCTTCCACTGATGGCAGATTTTAAACTTTATTTTAATACTGACCTTTTCAATGTATTTAGAATATGCAAGATATCTACTTATGATGCGCATAGAAGGATCACATTTGGAGGCTAGCCTGGACAGAAAAAACTGAGACCTTATCTCAAAAATAATGACCAAAAACCAGGACTGGAGGCTGATGGCTAGAGCAACAGCCTAGCAAATGCTGAGTTCAAACCCCAGTATCAACAACAACAACCAAAAACAACCAGAAAACATAACATTTCAGACTCTACCATTATTTTTCTCTGAATCAGGCTTTGTAAAAACAGCAGCAGATTCAAACAGACTTGAAGCATTGGTGCAATGTGTATTATCCTCTGTTCTAAGGAAACCACAATTAAGCCTATGGATTAAAATTATTTTTAAAAAATACTCAATGAGATAAACACATGAAGTGAAACACTAGCTGCTACTACCATGATGAGTTGGAAGTCCTAAGTAATGAGCTCTGAGACATGGTCTTTTGAAAGAACCACATCGGTAATCCTAACCAATCAAGAAGCTAGATCTGAGAGGATCTTGGCTTGAGGCCAGGCCAGGTAAAGTCTAGGAGGCTCCAGTTAACCACCAAAACAAATAAACATATAAAAGCCAGAAGTAGAGCTATGGTTAAGCTAGTAGAGAGAAATAAATAAATAAAATAAATTTAACGGATAGCGCCCAATCCCTGAGTTCAAGCCCTGGTACTGGCACACACAAATGAAGGGCTGGTACACAAAAGAAGAAAGGGAGAGATAGAGGGAAAAAGAAAGAGAGTCACACATAATACACTATAGTCAACCACAATGTTTCTTCAGGGCACAGGTTAACAACCTGATTATGCCTGACATCATCATCAATTGGACATTGAAATTTGTTACAGGACAGTAATGCTGTGAACATTTATACCTTTACAAAGCTAACCGAAATTGTTGAAACATAATCATTTAAAGACCACTGAAGGTAAACAAGGCAGTAACTACATCAACACCATATACTGAGGCTCTGTTTGGTATGATAATCAGTGCAGAGTATTTCCATATGGATACAAAGATGAAGACACACTTGGTATTTATCTCCACTCATGGTAAGGAACACATAATGTGGACTTTACTTGGTAAACAGGATCATCAGGATATGCTGAGCTAGCTCACCTCCAGCTCATAAATGTTAATTGTTAAATGTTAAAGAATCTTGTGGGCAAGTTAATAAACAAACCACTGAAGTCAACCACAGTATTTATACCAGAAGAATCAGCCAGTGTCCACAAATCAAGTTTCCCATCCTCCATCTCCATAGCTAGCAGGCACACAGACACATGATGAACACCCCAACACAAAGGGATGCAATGCAGAACACTGGGCCTCCCAAAGCAAATGCACGCCCACTGACAACACTAAGGTCATGATGAGGAACCTTTCCAGGTCCCCTTTAGTTTGCCTTGTACCATCTCTGCACTGATCCTCACTCTGAACACTTGGCAGGGATAAGGAATAGAAAGCAGAAATGCTAGCAGCCAGGATGGAAGGCAGCGATTTGAAGTAGAAGTCACAGTATAGAAAATTCATTTGTAAGTAACTATCGGGCTGGCAGAGAGTCTTGGCACGATGAACATTTACTTGAATGTCATGAGAATAACCTGGACATTGTTTGTGCTGTGCAGTCAGGAGCATAGTCTTCTGTACCAGACCTATCCAATGTAAAAACTTTAGAGAATGTAGATAATTCCCCTAGTATTACCTATGATTTTTATGTTTTATCAACTATTAGGTACAAGAAGAGTGCAAACGACTACCACAATAAAATAATGCCCAGAAATACATTACTACCAATATTCACAGTTCTGCCCCTTCTAACTAACTGGATCTGCCTATGTCTCTGAGAAAGTAAAGTCAAACCTTCCTGGGGTCTCAGTTCCCCTGGGAAACCAAGACTACAGGAGCATACAAGACAAACAGGACAGCAATTAAACAAGATGCTGTACGGGTTTTAGGATGATGCTAGGAGGAGCTGGTGTTTATTAAACAATGTCTGGCTTTTTATTGATCCATCAGGTGTCATCAAGTAGTTTTTCCATTTCTCTAATTATATTTCTTTTTTATCAGTCCTAGGGCTTAAGCTCAAGCCTGGGAGCTGACCCTGAGCTCTTTTGTTTAGAGCCACTAATGCTTATTTGGAGAGAAGAGTCTCAGGGGCTTTTGTACCCAGGCTGGCTTCAAAGCACTGTCCTCATATCTTAATCTCCTGAGTAGCTAGGATCACAGGTATGAGCCATCAGCACCCAGCTAATGTTTGGGGGCGGGGGGGGGTTTGGTCAGTCCTGGGGCTTGAACTCGGCCTGGACACTGTCCTTCAGATCTTTTGCTTAAGGCTACCTACCACTCTACCTACCACTTGGAGCAACCATTCCACTTCAGGGTTTTCAGTGGTTAATTGGCAATAAGAATCTCCGGGGACTTTCCTGCCCCAGCTGGCTTCCAATTGCAATCTTTAGATCTCAACCTCCTGAGAAGCTAGGATTTACAGGCATGAGCCCCCAAGCCCCCTTCTATGATTTTCTTTAATGTGCATTTATTATTTTATTTTTGAATTAACATAAATATGAAGTTGCATTGTGATATTTCATACATGTACATGATTAACAAATTCACTAACTCCACCATAGTTCCATTCATCCCCTCTGCCCCCCTTTTTTGCAACAGAATGTGATGCTACTCAACAATCTCCACCATTAAATAAAATTTACAACATTAAATAAAATTCCTGGAAAAGAATTGGAGTTACACTTGCTGGCTGCCTCCGTAAGGATACCTTTAAATTTAAAGGGTTAAAAAAGAAAAATTACATTTTACTGTTAGCTGTATATGTATCAGGATTGACCAGTATCACATTTAGTCTGACAATGAAATATTTTAATGAAAATAACTTCCTGAGGTGATTTTTTTCTAAATAGTAATATTAGCAATACAACTATACAGTTTGAATAACTTACCTTTATTGTTTTTCTCTTCATAGGGATATTCATTCATCCATTTGATTCTGGAGTCACATTGATCCTACAAGACAAACACACCAAAAGTTAGGGTGAGTTTAAATTCTACAAGTTGACAATATTTTTCTGTTGCAAAAAAAATGGGAAGCAAATTCTTAATTATAATGAAGATCTTGATGAATGGAGTGAAAAAAGTAGCAGTAATAATGATAAACAAACAGTAGTCTATAGTTTGGCTATTGCCTGTTCTTTCACAGCTGGGAAGTAGGCAAAAGGCAAGTATGAGCCAGGCACTGGTTGCTTGCACCTGTCATCCTAGAAGGCTGTGATCCAAGGATTGTGGTTCAGGAAAGTCAATGCGATCCTTATCTTCAATTAACAACTCAAAAAGGAGAAGTGGTACTGTGGCTCAAGTGGTAGAGTGCTAGCCTTGAGCAAAAGGAGCTTAGGGACAGCATCCTGGCCCAGAGTTCAAAGCCCAGGACTGAAGGGGGAGGGGGGAAGACAGGAATGACAGAACAGAGAAGGAACACCAGCTTTGACACCACAGAAATATTCTAGGCATAAATGGCAAGAGTCCTAGTTGAGAGAGAAAGATGAAAACATAGAATGAGACAGAAAAAAAAGAGAAAATGCCAAACTTAGTTTATGTGTGAATTCACTACACAAATGAGGTTCACAAATACTTAACTGAAAAAAATTGGCTTCATTTTTCTGAGCAACTAAAAATTCTTTTTTAATGCTGTTTTACTCAGGAAATGGATTTTTTTTCTGTTTACAACTGTTAAAAATGTGCAGAAGAATTAATATGAATATATTCTGATGGTTCTGTGTTGGTCATTACCCAGGTAAATTTTCTAAACTCTGAGGTAAATTCTTACATCACATCTTAAAAATTAAATCAAAATTATAAGTCAGTATGGATAGGGTTTGTCAAGAGTCTCAAATTTCCAGGATTATATTTCATCAGATATAATTAAATATTCCTGGACTGCAGGATTCTGATTACAGAAGACTATTTGCTCCATATGGAATATATCTTACAAGTGTATTTAATAGCTTGGCACTGTATAACTTGCTTCAGAATTTCCATTCCATGAGGGAAATTTTCATTGGCATTCAAGGGGAGCCTGCTTCTTAGGCACGGTTGCTTTTCCTTATTTTGGTTTGGAATTACACTCAAGAGGGACCAGGCCTTGCAAGTTCTTAGGGTACCCATTCTGTGTCAATATCTAAGTACTGCAGCAATGGTCTCCTGTCCATGTTTTCATATATCTTAACAGAATTAGAACTCACTCATCCACAAGGCCTTGTAGAACAGAGCAATGTTGGTTTTCCCTCCCTATCTCTCCTCAAAATATATCCCCCCGGTACATATTGTAGCAACTACTAAAAAAAAAATCTACATGACTAGACACCAGTGGCTCATGCCTGTAATTCAGAGAGCTCAGGATTGTGCTTCAAAGTCAGCCTGGACAGAAAAGTCCATGAGACTCTTATCTCCAACTAACCACTCAAAAACCAGTACTGGAGCTATGACTCAAAGAAAGTTGTAAAAGAGTTCAAGGACAGTGTCTAGGCCCTGATTCAAGCCATAAGACCGACCAAAAAAAATTAATCAATATTAACCATGTCAATATTATAGTAATAGTGTAGAAACATTCTCTTGAAATCGGAGTATAGTTCTGTTTTAACTTTATGAAACCACAATATAGTATCCTCTGAAGAGCTTTAAAGATCATCTAAGTAGGATGCTGGTGGCTCACACCTGTAATCCTAGCAATTTAGGAGGGTACAATCTGAGAGTCAAGGGTCAAAGCCCCAGCATCAAAGTCCAAGAGACTCTTTATCTCCAATTATCCATCAGAAAACTGGGAAGTGGCACTGTGGTAGAGCGCTAGCATTGAGCTGAACAGATGAACAGAGTTTAGGCCCCATGATGAACCAAACAACAACAACAACTCATCTAAGACACATCTAGCATAGTACCTCATGCTTATAATCCCAACTACTTACGAGACCAACATAAGAAAGGCTACAGTTTGAAGCCTACCTAGGGAAAAAATGTGAGATTCTATCTGAAAATCGAGTAAAGAAGGGGTACGAGGGTAGAAGGTGGCAGCATACCTCTAACGCAAGAGTCTTGAATTCAAACCCCAGTACCACCAAATCAACAAACAACAACAAAAAAGTCATCTAAGATGTCCTGATCTCATCAAAAAATTTTCTTTCTAGTCTTCTAAATATATCTGACCCAATCAGTTCCAATTGTGAGAAGAATGTACAAGTTACTTCAATACTGGTATTGAACGTATATATTATATTTCAATACTTATCCAAGTGTGGGCTTGTTAAGCTTTTCATATTTTAATATACAGTCAGCCCTCAATCTCTTTAAAGTTCTGTACCCACAGATTGCAACTAACCACCTATCAAAAAATATCAAATTTCAGGTCAGAGGCGTGGCTCAGTTGGTAGAGCACTAGCCAATGAGCAAAAGTATCCACTATCAAGCTTGAGTTCCACATTCGGACAAAAATAATTTTTTTTCACCTATCCTGAATATACACAAACTTTAGGCCTTTTCACTTTTTTCTAAACCTGTGGTGTAACACCTATCCACATAGCATCTGCACGGTATTATTATGCACTGCAAGTGATATAAATGCGGGAAGATGTCAATAGGTTAGATGGAAATACACAATAGACTTAAAAGACTTCAGATTCTGGTATGCACAGAGGCCCCTGGCACCAACTCTTCTCACATGTGGAGGGACAACTATGCCATTATTTTCCCATGATGTACCAAAATGGATGTTCCATCTAAAATGCTTTACTTAATTGCAGCAATATAGCATTATTTGCTACTTATGTTTTAGTGTCAATAATGCGTCCACATCTTTCCATGTAAATCCTCTATGAACGAGGGGCCTCAGCTAGCCTGGGTGAGACGTGTGCAACCAGAAAAAACTGTCCCCCCTTAACCCCTGGACAGACACAAACTATACCCAGAGAGGGGACCAGCAAAGGACGCCTGCTGTAGATTCCACCAATGCCAACTCCTCAGCCAGGCAACCTCATCCTACACGGCTCTTCTCAGTTTTGCCAATTCCATCCCTACCAGGATAAGGAAAAGCTCCCATAGTGCTATTGTTGTCTTTGTCTCCCAATATATAGCAGAGGGTCAGACAAATTTGAACAGATCAACCACCATGCATAGCATGAAAGACTAAAGATAATATGGAAGAAAAGATTCAAATCCCTTATACATTTACTACCCAAGTAAATTAGGCTTAAATTATAGAATCTGTATCTCAGGGACAATTAGTCAATAAGCTAAACATTAAATTATGTGAACGATGTATAACACAAGATCACATATTTTTACAGCATATTTTAAGTCTAAAAATATCCCAAAGCTAGCATTTGTCTTGAAGACAGTTCTGTAGTTGAACCATGAACTCTTTAAATCCACTCAACTATGATGAAATTGATCAGATGCCTAGTCTGAGCCCCATATGTCAAGTGAGATAATTTCAGGGTCCTTAGGAAGCTGCTATTTTAGTCCCAAATTCTACTGCATAGTCCTCCTGGCTTATTATCTTACGTTTTAACCTCACAATCACACATAATTTAAAATGTATACTACCATAGTTTTTAAAACTGGAGAGGGTCTGGTACAACAAGCCTAATTTCTGCTTTGTAACTAATTCAACAACTAAGGGAATATTAAAGATCCACTTCTGGCTCTTTATCTGGCTCCTCAGACTAACTTTCATACTTGAAGCAGCATAAACAAAGGCAGGAAAATGGAAACACAGTTTCAAGTATGACAGCTAGTGACATGCATCCCCTATCCTCTCCCTACTGTGTGATCTTAAGCAACTCATTCAATAGCATCAAGGCCCAATGTTCTTCTGGACACATATAAATGGGGATCATTTCTGCTAGATCGCCCCCAGCACACCCTAACTGGGGCAATATTTACACAGCCATCTCTAAACCCTTAACGTACCATACACATATAATTGTCACTCTTTCAATCAATGGCTGGGATACTTAACAGGGAAAACAAAATTTCCCTAAAGGAAGGCCCCATGGTAGAACAGATGAAGCCCCAACTTTATGCATGCTGAGGGCCCTTTAGGTTGTTTCCAAATCCCCATCAAACCCAAACCATGACAGAAAATAGAAAACCTGTTTAGTTCCAATAACAATTAATATTGCATCCATCTCCAAATCGAATGTACCCATTCTGCCAAATAGGTTTCTGAAATCACCCAGTAAGTCTCCCCAAAGCGCAGATGCTTTGAAGGCCAGTGACCTCATTAACACACGCAGCACACATGGCACGGTTCTCGCTTCCAAATAGGTGGAGAGCAGCAAAAAGAAGAAAGCATTGGTTGAGGTGTAGAAAGCATGAGAACTAAGAAATGGCACCAACTTACATTTTGGAAAGATTTCAAAATCTGCATTTACACAAAAATGCCACTATTTAGAGTATTTAGAGTAAATACATGTGCTGTAGGGGAAGGTGAAGAAATCCCAGCTATAAATGTTGTTTAGTAGCTACGGCAATAGAGAATGATTTTCTTCACTTTTCACCCCCACCTCTTAAAATTTCTCCACAAGACTATCAAAGCTTCCTTAGAATTCAAAGACAGTACACTCAAGATAATAGAAATGACCCTGGCTTTCATGAGGGTGGATGATATCCACCTGGACATGTAAGGAAAACCTGAAATAACGACCTAAAGGGTAGAGAGAGAGTATCAAGCCATAGTACCAGGTTGTTTGCTATTTATCACAACCAAATGACCTTAGATTTTCAGTCTTCAAAGGTTATTGTTTAATACTTTCAAGTACTTCAGGACGGGCTGTTAGTGGGCGACAATGAACCTAGAGTCCTAGCAGCTACTTGGTTGGAGGTCAGAAGGATATGGGTAGAGGCCAGCCTCCTGAGAAAGTTAGCAAGGTAACATCTCAACAAGTCAGTAGGGCATGGTGGCTTCACATATAACCGCAGATACATGGGAACTGTAGATAGAAGAACATGGTCCAAGGCCAGTGTGGGCAAAACTTTGAGACACTATTCACACAACAATAGAATATGAAAGGACTAGGGTCATGCCTCAAGTTAGACAGAATTATCTGCCTAACGATGAATTCAAATTCCAGTACTTATGATAATACTATTGAAACTACACACACACACACACACACTAACTTCAGATTAAAAATTACGTTGTTGCTCATTTTTCTAGAAATCCCTCTCTGTATATTTAAATACAGATAGAGAAACAGGTTTTAGATCTTTATGGACATCTGAGTAGTCAGAGTATTCTATTCTCTATCCAAAATTAATTTTCTCCTTGTGTTTCATGCAAATTGAATTCTAGTGCTACTATAGCAGTCCCATTGGGATACTATCTTCTAGAGTCCAGCTTACAAATCACTGCTTCATGACTTGTGGCCTTGTGTTTTCCAGTACTGATAGAAAGGAGAATGGGGGCAAGCACATAAAGAAGTTTAGTTACATAACCAACCAGGTACCTAACTTTGAAAATGAACAAGGGAACTTTATCCTCAGCTTGCCCTGTGGAAGGAATCAAGGTTTCTACTATTGTAGGTTGATTTTTTCTTTCATTTCAAGTTATTTAGGTTTCATCTGTCACAAGGGAACTCTTTGGGGAACTCAAATATTTGAAGGTTAATCTAAATATTTCTGGAGATAACTGCAACTCTAAGTGCTGTGTCTTCACAGCTATTTTGACTTAAAATGAAGAGAACCTAAAGACACAGAGCAGAATGCTTGTTGCTAAGTGACAGGTGACACCTACATTTCCTCCGAACTTGTACATCATGACACTGCTGAAAAATAAAAAAATACAAAGACACGTGGATTGCCACTAGCACATGCTGTCTCTAGAAACACAACTAGAGTTCAAATATCTTTGAACATACACTATAGTTCATCAGCAAATCCTTTCCATAGGACTAGGAACACCTCTCATAATAGGAGATGATTCTTATTTCCACTGTTGGTCCAACTATCCTCAGTTTATGATATGTTTTAAAACACCAATGGGGACATACGTTATAATCACACACAGAAAGATCACGCATGAAATATGACTCCATCTCCTTTGGTTCATCAGGCAATGCAGGTGGCAGGACAGAAAGTTCAGGAAGCCTAATCGACTCAGAACCTGAGGATCTAACGTGAGTGGATGGATACATGTTCTGCTTTATGAAAGAAAGTCTGTGTCATCACAGGAAAGGTCAAGCATAAAAGAAGCAGAGGGAATATCTGCTTTCACGCTTGGTAGAGGGGGAGTTAAGGAGTTTGGTTTGTCTGTGCTCCTCTAGATATCTCTGTTGAGCAGATACACAGCCATTCTCTTTTATAATGTAAATTGCACAATATCAGCAAAGAGGAAGTCTATAACATATCCATCAAACTATAAGGCCCATATTAGGTATTCCATAAATGTTTCCCCACTTCTAATATCTATGTTTCAAGTACTCAAATTCCCCTTTCCACTTAAACTTTCCTGAGAACTAAAAGGAAGTTATGTTCTACCTTAAACCATGTTCCACTATCTGAATATGACCTCCAACCAAACATAGTTGTGTTTCTTTTTCACAGGAAGGCCTACAGGTACACAGGAAACACAATTTCCACCCTACAATTTCATACTACAGTGTTTCATCCATTAAGAAAATAAAATAGGAGAAAGGAAATTCAAAGGTCATTAGTAATCCACACCCAATATGAATTCTAACTTCATATACACTTCATATAAACATATGTACTGCATATAAAAATGTTTACATTTGTAAATCCTTGTTTCCTGTTTCGACTTCCATGTTTCCTTGAAATTATGCCTCCACCTAGAAATTCTTTGCTATTAGGAAAAAAGAGTTGATGATTAAATAGAAAGAAAACCACAACTGAGAACAAAGGTTCCACTTGGAATAGGTATGCTAGGAACCTTGAACAGACATTTAGGAAGAGAACTGGCTGGATGTTCAAAGGGAGGAGGGGTAAAGCAGAACACTGACAAATTGCTCTTGAAATCTGTTCTCAGCTTCCATTCCCTGATACCAAATCACCCTATGCATCCAGAGAACAAATAACACCCCCCCCCACCAAAAGAAAATAACCACAGAAAATGAGTGGACCATTTTTTCATATATTGTATTCAATATAACAGCTAAGAAAATAATCTATGATATGCTTATAGTCAAAGATAATAGCCATTTTGTTGGCATTGCTAGGCAAAAATCTGTTTTGGTAAGCAACAGATTGCAAAGATGATGAAATGTTGCCTTTGTGGAAGTCAGACCTAAATTATAACATAGATGTAAGTATACACAGGCTATATGCATATGTACACAAACATTAAGTAAAGTATGGTACAGGCTGGGGAGGATTCCAATTGGTGTAACTCCCTGGAGCAACTTACAGTTCAATAAAGTGAATACCAGGAAGCTGAAACAAGTGTTGTCAGGCCAGGGTGGAGTCAAGGAAAGATGAAAATAGAACTACAAAATTGAGGGGATGGGTAGGGTTGGGAGAGATTGCGGGGAGGAGGGATGTGAAAGGTGTGACCCTGACCCAGAAGCATTGTACTTATAAACTGACATGCTGAATTGAAACCTCTTTGTACAACTACTTAAAGATAATTTTTAATTGAAAGTATTTTTGCCTTAATGTCTAATTTATGTGATTAAGGCTGTAACAATACAAGCCAGGAGCATCTGCGCTAGCACATAATTACGGAAGTACTATTACCTGCATTACTACATTCTGCCCATTGCCACTACAAAATAAATTCTGACCACACAGGTTTGCAGAGCTGAATGAGGACAGAGAGATGTATTCCCCTTAATCCTACCTATCAGGATGAGCTTTCAGCCAGGATTTGAAAGATGTTAAAAATCTTTGAGATACTTTAAAGCTTGTGGAAAGGTTACCTAGCTATGAACTGATCTCTAGCTCTCTTTGCAACACCATACCGAAGTAAAATGCAGTGCAGTTGATACATAGAAAAGCAAAATGAAAATTCTGAAGGCAAGTGAAAACAATCCACTTATATTTACTGTACTTACATCACAACTACTACATTTCAGTTGGTGCAGGTGAGCACAGCTAGATACATAGGAGGATAGTTTTATATTTTGTTTTTTATTTTTATTTTATTTTATTTCTTTTGGCCAGTCCTGGGCCTTGAACTCAGGGCCTGAGCACTGTCCCTGGCTTCTTTTTGCTCAAGGCGCTATAGCACTCTGCCACTTGAGCCACAGCGCCACGTCTGGCCGTTTTACTGTATATGTGGTGCTGGGGAATCGAACCCAGGGCCTCATGTATACAAGGCAAGCACTCTTGCCACTAGGCCATATCCCCAGCCCCTAGTTTTATATTTTATATACTACTGACTTATGCCACACTGAAGAGAAGTTCCTCATTCAGTATGCAATCTACGTATTTGGCTTTCCTATTAATTACTGCCTTGTATGCTTAATCTACTAATGCTAAGCAAGATCATCCCATTCAGATCCATAGTAAACAAGTTTGCTAAGTGAATACATTTATTTTCTAATCCATCACAATAGTTGATTAAAATATGTTGCTCTTATCCACTTTTGAATTAATTCACATGAAATAAAACAAATATTTATTATATTAGGGTGAAAACATTCCATCAAGCTGTAAAACCTGAGCAGAAAAACAAATGGTGCACGCCTAATTATGGTTGACATTTAAATGAAATTTGCATTCTCAAAATATTTAGCAATAATTAGAAAATATCAAAGGAAGTATTTTAGGATACTTTTATATTTCCAACTCTTCACACATCTGAAGTCAAGGATGTTTTAACAAAGGCAGATTTCTAATGTAATTTAAAAGTTGGCTCAGAGAACTGAATGATTTGTTCACTGACATTTTGACACAATGATACAGAAATGAGAGGACTTAATATTTTTCATGCGCTTCATGGACTGCTCTTGCTTGTACTGAACAATAGTTTTGTTTGGCGGAGTTCATCACTGTGTATACAATGACATTCTCCTTGTGTTATGGCATTTATAATCTGTCCATAATAGTCCATAATACATATATAACCAATTAATATTTCCCAATGCCAAGCAAATTAGTGGACTGCAAAATGGGCACTTATACATATGCATCTTGAATAACAAAAGATAAATAAATAAAAATCAAACCAAACATCCAGAAACTTGAAATACATGTTTAGAATGAAAAACAATTTATTAAGCTGACTCTTGTTTATAAGAACCCCAAAAGCTAAAACCCCTTTAAAAGCTAAAACATAAGCGCGATGCCAGTAGTTCACATGTGGTATTCTACCTGACTCAGGAGACTGAGATCTAAGGATCAAGTTTCAAAGCCTAACCCTGGCAGACAATTCTGAGAGACTCTTACCTCTGATTAACAAGTCTTTTGCCTGTTAAAGTGGAGGTTGGGCTCAAGGGGTAGAGCACCAACCTTGAACAGAAAAACCCAAAGCAAGAGTTCAAGATCCTGAGTTCAAGGCCCCATAAGGGCACCCACATGTATTGATATACCCCCCCAACACATGCCACACACAAAATACTATACTTAGAATTAACTTAGACACATTTCAGCAATTTACAGGTAATAAGTCACTATTTTTTATGTTGATATTATGGATATATGCATATGTATATGTTAAGTGCTAAATACACTGTCATTAACTCACCCACGAGTCATTTATACAACAGAATCAAGGACATGAAAAATCAAACCTGATTTGATAAAACTTACAATAAGCAAAGGTGAGCCAGATAGAAATAACTAAAATAATTATAAAACCTGCTACCTTTTAAATGATAACCATATGTTTGATGTTGAATAGAAAGGTTGTTTTACATTATTTCATTAAATCATGTATAAAACATACTATTCCAGGTGATCTTAACTGACATCTCAATTTCACTGACTTGAACCAATATTCTTTCTCCCATAACAAGATGCCATATTTCATATCACCATAAAAGCTCTGGTCAAAGAACAGAATATAGTGGGAAGTTGAAGGAAATCAGAGGCTTCAAAGTGGCACAAAGTTGTGTCATGGAAAATGAAGGATAAATGATATTTCAGGTAGAAGGGATAAAGTGGAGAATAGAAAGTCTGATTTAGAGAACAAGCATCTATATGTAGAAATGCAATTCACAAAGCATATGTACACACACACACACACACACACACACGTTTGAGCATGCTAGAAATTAATGCTTTCACTAGTCAGCTTATACTAGTAAAAGTAGAACTCTAATATAAAGTGATTCATCTCAGACAAATAATAAAGACAATTCTGAACATCTGATTTCTGATGCCTTAGGTATAGCTGTAAATAGAAATTTGTAATAAATCGGAAGTACAAATAAAACTGGAAGAAAGTTCTCTGAAAAGGCAACCTAATTTTTTTCATTTATAACGTTATTTCCACACAATTCTTAATATTTCTGACTTTTGTGATCATCATAGGGCAAAACTTTTAGTTGTATTATTCATATATACATGAATATGTATATATCAATATTATATAATATAATCATATAATTATATTGATATAATTATAACATATTATATGTAATATAATATTATATAATATTGATATATACATATTCATGTATATGTCTCTCTGCATCAATGAAAATATGCAATTATAAGGTACATGCATGTGACATATACATAAGCATTAGTGACAAACAATCAGAGGGAGAAAAAAAATTCTGAAGAGTATTCCAGATATCCTTCAACAAAATAAGATGATTTTCAAAAATAATGGTATAGCAGCCAAAGAATGTCAAAAACATTTTGAAAAAATAATCTCAAAAAAATATACTGTGCAATTATTTTCTGGAAGACTGTGCTGATTTACATTCCCACCAACGTCAGTAAGAGTACCCAGCATTTTCCCCAGCACGTTTAGTCACGTGAATGGAAGCAGAAGTCATGACGGTAAGTGAAATAAGCCAGACACAGAGAAATACATATTCTCACCCATTCATGGAAACTAAAAATGGGGGTTTCAAGGAAGTAGAGAACAGAATAATGGTAACTAGAGGTTAGTTAGAAAGAGGGAGAGAAGTTGATGTTGGATAACAGATATCAAAATATAGCTAGAACGGAGTGATTAGATCCAGTATTGCATATACAAGAGAGTAACAATAATCTAAATGTTTCAAAATAACTACAAGAAAAGAGTTTGAAGGCTCTCATGTCAATTGGGATTTAGCTTGGGTATGTGCACCCAATGTTTCGGGGGTTGATCCTCAATAACGAGAAGCAGTGAGATGTTTAATAAGAGATGGGGCCTAATGTAAAATGCCTCTGTCCCTAGGGACTTTAGCCTGGGAAGGGATTATACAGCTTCCATGGGATCCTAACTAGTGTCCTAGAAAGAAGTTGTTGTAAATAAGGAAGACTGGTCCTCGCCCATTCTCTGGTTGCAGGTGTTGTTATATGATCTCTCTCCCATCATAATGCCTTATGCTGTGATGTAGCCAGCAGGTTCCTCAGAGTTAAGCAGATGTCAATGCCACATCTGGAACCTACAAAAAGGTAAACTCAATAAAATTCCTGGCTTTGCAAATTAGCCAGCCTCAAGTACTTTGTACAAAATACTAACACAATTCTCAGAACATAGAATTTACTAGTGTTTGAGATGAAAATGCTAGTGATTTTAATTTAGTCATCATACTGTACATACTGTATAGCTATCAACTTATCATACATATAAATATGACATCAATTTTTAAATGCCAAATTTCAAGGTTAAGAATCTACTTTGGCATATATAAAACTAAAATAATAAAGAGTTGGCTTACACATAAGTAACATATAATTTATTTTCTCTTTCTTTTTCCTACTTACACCTCTATCATTACTGGGCAAACAAGTGCATACCTCCATACTGGGGCTATATGTTAAGATGTGTTCTCATTTTTCCCCTGTGGTTAACCTCAAATTATAATCCTCCTAATCGCTGCCTCCTAAGTAACTAGATTACAGGTATGAGCCAACATGCTGTATGTATATCTACTCTACAGTGTTTAAAAAGTGTTCACAACTGAAATAACTTCTTGCTCCCAATCATTATTTAATCAGGTTAAGTATCCAAAAAAGTATGGTAGGCCTGGGGATGTGGTTTAGCAGTAGAGTGCTTGCCTAGCATGCATGAAGCCCTGGATTTGATTCCTTGGCACCACATAAACAGAGAAGCAAAAAATGGTGCTGTGCCTCAAGAGATAGAGTGCTAGCCTTGAGCAAAAAGAAGACAGGGACAGTGCTCAGGCCCTGACTCCAAGCCCCAGGACTGGCACACAAAAAAACAAACAAACAACAACAAAAAACATGGTAATATACATCTGATCACAGACCAAATCTTTCAGAGTATTATTCAAATAAGTCAATGAAAATATGTCCACGTGTGTATGTACACATACCTGAGCAACAGGGTTAACTACACATATGAAATCCTGAAGAGTATGTAAGTAATTACAATGATTTTTTAATTTAAATAAATATTTAAAAATATGTTCCAAGTGACCAGCCTTGAGGGAAAACACTAGAGGACCATGCCCAGGCCCTGAGTTCAAGCCCTAATACTAGCAAAGCGGGGCGGGGGGGGGGAGGGGAGAAAACAGGGGCCTTTAAGTTCTCTTAACTTTATTCTCAGGGATGACTAAATATATCGTAGAAGGAAAAGGGAAGGAAAGTTGTTCAGTGAGTGGAAAGGGGTGAGCTCTCATCAGCTGAATCAGTGGAGAAATCTGTAAGCCAGGATTGGCAAAAACACAGCATGAATTTCATAGGAGCTAGGACGGTTCTCACAACCATTTTGAATGCACATATCTGCATAAGGTAGGTGGAGTTATTATTCTAAATTTACAAATGTGAAACACAGAAAAGTAACATACCTTATGCATAGCAAGGTTTAGAATTCTTAAAGCTTCCAGCTAGGCTCTGGTCTTCACTTTAATAGCTCTTCTCTAATACTTTGGGTAAACTCTCTACCTGTATACCATCTCCTCCCACAATGCACAGGAGAGAGGTGCAGCTGACACATCCAAAATGTTAATAAAGTAATCCAATTTCAGCACATGACTTCGATGTTTTCCTCTCTAAGGGATTAGAATAATAAAAAAACAACAAAGTTTCTCTAAGCTCAAGACATACTGGTCACAAATTAACTGTATTCTCCATACACAACAGTTAGCTCTGAGGATATATTTTAAGACAATTTTTCTGGCTGGTGCTGCAGTTTGTTATCCTCATCCACTAATTAAAGTATATAATTTCCAGAAAGGTAATTTATCCTAATTTTTGCCAAGTTCTTCCTTCCGCTCAGATTGTTAAAGTGTAACTAAATTACAAAACAAAATCCTTTTCTGATTGCGAAAGTACAAACTTGAACCTAATATTTAACAACTGCAATAAATTAATGAGATAATGAAGAGCTGCCATGCCATTAAAAGAAAAAAGCTATCAGAAATAATCTGTGCTTTACAGCAGTTAACTCTTCAAAACTGGCATTTTAAAAAGACAGAACAGGGTGCTCAAGGCTCACAACAGTAATCATAGCTACTCAGGAGGCTGAGATGTGAGGCTCACAGCTCAAAGTGAGTCCAGACAGGACAGCACTGACCTTGAGTTCAAGCCCTAGTACAGGGACACCGCCCCAAGGCAGTAATAAAGAAATATAGAGATTTATAAGAGTCCTGATTATATATATGTGTGTGTGTGTGTGTGTGTGCGTGTGTGTGTGCTCATTATTATCTCACTTAAATCACTGGGGAAGCAAAATAATATTTAAAAATCTGGCAATCATATGCAGCATTTTGACAAAGGGCTTAGGACTCTGGGGGTGGTGGGTAACAGATACACGATCTGACACCTAACTTCATCTCGTCAAGAAGTTAGGCATGGCAGATGAAAACAAGTGCATTTCAGTTCAAGAAAACCAAACTGATGACAACTTGCGAATAATCAGCAATAAACTATGAAGTGTGCGCATGAATCTGTCAATCAACTTTAATTTGAAGAGAACATTCAATCAGCATGCAAATGAACACAACTGCACACTCACAAGAGGCATATACTATTTTCAGCCCTCTTTAGAGAGCAATTTCTGTCCAAAATATACTCATTTCCTTCATCACATAACTTCTAAAGGAGTCTTTTATTTTTACTTATAAGCTTCAATCTTCAACATACTTCAACCTTCAGGTGTATAAAATGCATTTCCACAGACAATGCTACTCAAGCAAAAAAAAACTTTTTTAGGGGGTCTGGTGGGAGGGAACTGTGATGTGCAACAAACCAGGCCAATATTTATGCCATTCTCAGCCTTAAGAATTGGTCACTTCTTTCCAATTGATCTCAATTTTGTTTGCATGTCAATGAAATCCCTACTCCTCATTCTAAGAGGGATTTGTTTCACCTCTGCCCCAAGCAAATTCCCCTTGTATTTATAGTCTCCTTAAAGGCCAGAAAATGCACTGAATCAAGTCAATCCACTCTCACTATTTTTATAATACTAACCTTACAAACCTACAAATAGAACAAATGGCCTTTTAAAATCAACCACTAAAGTGGACACTACCAGCCAACACTGTCCAAACCACTCAGGAGGGTGAGAAGAAAGGATCAAAGTTCAAAGCCAACCCATGCAGAGAAGCCACAGAGATTCGATGCAAATTTACCAGCAAAAAACAGGGCTGGATTAAATGGTAAAGCATAAATTATAAACAGTCACACTGAACAAGACCAGAACTCTCAGTTCAAGCCCTGGTATGAGAAAATAAGTTTAAATGTATTAAAATGAAAAAGTCAACCAAGCTTTGCCTAGAGAAATTGAAAAGACAAAGTCTTTGCTATAATTATCCCAACTCAGCTTTTACTGAAATCTTGCCTGTATCATAAAACATAGATAATTTAAAAATATTTTTAAAAATACAATTGTCACTCATGGAAAATATCATAAATGTGAAAATACCGTAAGTGTGATTATGTAGTCAAAGTATGATTACAATATTAGCATTAACACATCAATTAGCAAAGTCACTAAATACAAAGTTAACATACAAAAACCAGTGTACTAGATAAAAAAAACCTCTACATATTTAAAGGCCAAAAAATGTATAACATTATATTAACACCTAAAGACAACTAAGTAAGAGAAGTTCAAAACATATACACTGAAAAAAACTATATACTATGGAGTGATACTAAAGACCCCCCGTAAATAAATGGAAGGATTTGTTATTCATAGGTAAGAGAACTCATTATTAAAGTGTAGACTGCCCTCAAATTCAGTGTGCAAATTCAACCCAAATCTAATAAAAAAAAAATTAAGGCTGCATACACACGTGTGTGCATGTGTGTCTATGTTGCAAAAATGCCATGAAGAACCACAAATAGTCAGGAAGGTCTTTAAGACAATTACATTTCCAAATATACAATTCTCATGATCATGATCATTTTTGGAATTGATCCACAAATATAGAAAAATAGTGTACTATTCTCACACAGAATTCACCTGCACAAGTGTATGATGAGGTGGTAGAACAAGGTAATTACGGATCAACAGAGCTTGAGTTCTAATTGAGCATACTAAATTTAGGAAGTTACCTAATCTTATTCCCAGTAGCCCCAACATGCTTTGGCCAGAATAAAATGAGTAACTGTTAGGTCAACTGTAAACTAAGACTCCTTCAGTTTCATCTGAACAGAAACAAAGGAGAGTAACACAAGTGTAGGGGAGTAAAATACTTTTTCTCTTTCCCAGATCAGCTGTGGACAGAGCAGTTCACTGCACCATCCTCAGGAGTAGCATGGAAGAGACATGTGGCCTTGGAGACTTTTGAAGGTGAGCAAAGAGAATTTCTCTTCTAAGCACAGTTCAATAAAGCATGACATTATAACAGAGTTTATCTCTGACTGTAAATAATTTCGTTCCCTACAGTTTTACCACAGCCACTTGGAGTAGCTCAGAAATGCATCTGTCACTTGGTCTTGTGTAATTTAAGGGTACTTGTTATTTACAATAGCATCAGCAGTACAAATACAATCCATAAATCAGGAGTGTGCCCGGCTGCATGGCAAGTACTTCACACACATTATCTGAAGTCATCCTCATGGTAACCTTGCAAAGAAAGGAGATGAATGTCCACAGCACAAGTGAAGAGTGTCTGGTGGCTAATCAACTGCAGAGCCAGAATGTGAGCACATCTCTCTCTTCAGTGTGTGCCAGTACTGGCAATTGAACTCAGGGTCTCATGCTCTCAACTCAGTTTTTCCCCTCAATGTCGGTGCTCTACCACTTGAGTAACAGTTCCTCTTTGGGCATTTTGCTGGTTAACTGGAGATCACAGTCTCAAGGACTTTCCTGCCTGGGCTGACTTCCAATAATGATCCTTAGATCTCAGCATCAAGAATAGCCACCAGCATCCAGCCTGAGCTTCTTCCTGATTGATTCTAAAGAACACACTCTTTCCTTCTTGCCACCATGCCTCCCTCCTCTGAGAATCTGCATGCCGGCTGTGAGCTAGATGGGCACTGTGTGAGCTGTTACAGGTGTTGTAATATTGGTCAGAATGGATCAGTAAGGAGAACAAGAGACATAAAGAAAAATACAGTGGTGCAGTTATTAGCAGCTCTGAGAGAAGCATGTTTGCAGTGTAATGGATTTTGCTGGTGTGCAGGGAAGGAGAACACTAAATGTGGGCATTAAACACAGTGGGTAGATCAGGGCTCCTGCAACACTGGCTGCATACAGGCAACCACTGAGAGAAGCCCTAGTGCCCTGGACCAGACAACATGAACAGAGTAAACTCCTAGTGTCACTGGACTGAAGTGGTCTCAATTAAAGAATGAAGGAGCTTAGCCAATGCATTCTTCTTGTAATGGAAGTTCTTGTTCAGACACAAAACCAAGAATGCCACCCAACCCCACCCCCACCACTGGAATATTTTTTTGGCTCAAGGTTGGTGCTCTACCAGTTGAGTCACATCTCTAATTCTGGCTTTTTTGCTTGTTTAAGACTCAATTCATCTGCCTGGGTTGGCTTAGAGACTTGATGCTCAGATCTTAGCCTCCTCAGTAGCTAGGACTATAGGTATGAGCCAATATTTTTGCATGTATTCAAATTCCAGTTTTTCTACTGCTGAATTATATGGGTCTGGGCTAACCAGTTTCCTTAAAATTCAATATTTTCATGACCAAAAGAAAATGCTAAATGTAATGCCTACCTCATAGTATGCCTTGTTTTGTGTTTGGAAGGTACATATAAGAAATGCAACTTGCAGAAGAAATTTCATTTGAAACTACCTCTTTTACTGTGTTTTTCTTATTGGTAGATACTATTTTGGTTTGAAAACATTGAACTGAGCAATACTATTGCCCTACAGAAACTGCTAGTACCCTAGAAGATCAGAAATAAAGCCACACAAACCTCTTCTCAAATTATGCAACAGAAGGGGAAATGCAAGCTCTAGCGACAACCAGAGTTCCAGAAAAGACACTAATGTATGTAGCACTCTCTCACAGAGAAAGACAGGCAACAGAAGGCTGGGTTTTATATAATAAGATAAAAATAAATGAGAACACAGGGTAAAGATAGTGCGTGTGTGTGTGTGTGTGTGTGTGTTTGTGTGTCAGTAGTGGGACTAGAACTTGGGTTTTGGGCACTGTCCCTTAGCTTTTTCACTCAAGGCTGGACCTCTACCATTTGTACCACAGATATACTTCCAGTTGTTACTGGTTACCTGGAGATGAGAGACTCATGGGATTTCCTGTTGGAGCTGGCTTTGAACCACAATCCTTACATCTCAGCCTCCCAAGTAGTTAGGATTACAGGTGTGAGCTGCCAGCTTCCGGCTGATAAAGATCTTTAGGAAAATTCACCTTCCAGAATTCCTAAACATGGAGACTTGAGGCTTTGATTTCAAGAAATTTAATGTATTTCACAATTAGTCAGGCCAAAGTCTGGGCATTCCCTTTTGTTGTGCCTCTTTGATATCATTATTCTGATTACTTCCTAGGAAATCCATCCCCTGATAACTTTCACTATAAACTTCCATCATTCTGTTGGTCAACCAGAGAACTAAACTGTTTCTTCCCACTTTTTATCTAAGTCCATATTCTAGTTAAAAAGAACTCTAGATTTCAGAAAACATGATATATATGCACATATACATGATGTGCATATATATACATTTAAATATTGCCATGAACATCAGGATCATAGTCTCTGTCACAGCAGAAAATAGGCAAAAGGCCAAGAATTGCAAGTGACTCAGGCATCAATTCCCATAAGTATATTGGGAATTGAAATGTGGCTGGTTCATCTGTTCTGCAAATAGGAAATACACAACACATTTTAAAGACCTTGCAGAAAATAAAATAATTTATAAAATTTAAATCATTACTATGGGCTAGGGATATGGCCTAGTGGCAAGAGTGCTTGCCTTGTGTACATGAGGCCCTGGGTTCGATTCCCCAGCACCACATATACAGAAAATGGCCAGAAGTGGCGCTGTGGCTCAAGTGGCAGAGTGCTAGCCTTGAGCAAAAAGAAGCCAGGGACAGTGCTCAGGCCCTGAGTTCAAGGCCCAGGACTGGCCAAAAAATAAAAATAAAAATAAATAAATGCATTACTATATTCTGATTATATGTTGGAACAATATTATTTTGGGTTAATATCAATTAAAAATTCAATTCCATGTGTGCCTTTTCATTTTTCCTTTAATAAATGTGGCAATTAAAAATTCTAAAATTTCTTCTCTTGACATTTTTATTGGATATTACCGGTCAAAGGCCCAATTCAACCCTTGGAACCACACACTGAAAGATTTTTCTCGGCCTTTTATGATATTTTAGATAGCCCATAAGGACATGGCTCCTTGTCCACAAAACTCTCAAAAGACATGCTTTTTGTTTAGTCTAGCATTTAATATATATAGATATAAATGCATTACAGCCCATGCTGTACGTTTAGGACAATCTTCTGCCCCCCTGGAAAGTTATACTTGTGCAGAATACATGTGATGCCTGCTGGTACCTGATTTTTATCTCACCTGATTAATAATGTTCAGTTCTCTGAAAACTCTTACAAAGAGATCACCAAAGCGTTGCCTGCATCTTCCAAGCACAGTCATTCATGCATTGCCATGCCTGAAAGGAAGTGTCAAGGGCTTTCATAATCCTCATAACCTATTAAAACTAAATGAGTCCCAGAGGACCAGAAATAGAACCCACCATCCACTCCTGAGCCCACCGCTACTATGTCCCGAAGCACAGCTGTATTTAAAATGTCACCTATTCAGTAACACACTGCCACTCTACTGCTAATGGAAAATACAGCGGACAATATACATCATTAAGCTGAACACGGGCAAGAACTACATTACGGTGTCATTTGTAAACTCAGACCACACAATCCTAATTTCTAAATGTCAAGCCTACTGACAATAACACTTTCATCCATTCTGTAAGCAACTTCCTTTAACTCCTCGTATGATTCTCCTCAGGCAATCTTCTGAGTAAATACATTTGATGAACTGAGTTCATCATTTTCATGATGTCTAAAAGTGGTAAAAAAAATTCATGGTACATTTAAGGAATTTTATAGCTCTTTTATGGACAACTAACAGTACCTAGAAGCACAGCTACATATTATTATAACACTAATCACTCATCCTTTTTGTTCATGGCCTCCACATTAAGCAATGTTTTCGAACACATGATTTCTTCCGATTCTCTCTGCCAAACTTTGAGGGGGCACTTGATGGGCTGGCATTAGAAAGATGATCTACCTGATAGGCAGAGACACAGGTCTACTTCCTCCATGTTTGCACAGAAGCCTGTGAAAGCTAACAGTTCTCCATAACTTCATGTATGCATAGGAGAGGCCATCATGAGAAAGAATTAACCCTCAACCTTGGGACAATCTAGTGTACCAGGCCATGCATGAAGGTACCAAATGCCTAATGCTCCCCAACTTTTTTCACATTGAAAGTAAGCAGCACCTCTTAGCAAACTGAAACTCCAGTACCAATTTGAAAACTCTAGGCTGATAGAAACCTAATGTCTCAAGAGGCATGATGGTGAAATGGTGGAATGAGTCTGGAAAAATTCAGCCAGGAAACAGCAATGAGTACCTAGTATCCTCTGGAAGAAGGCCACTGCTACACACAATGCCCCAGAATTTTTTTTAAATCCACCTGCTTAGGAAATAGCCTACTTTTTTTAATATGGGCTGAATTATTTTAAATAGCTATGTTGACCAAAACAGAAAAAAGAAAAAGAACACAAGAAAAAATAACCCATCACCAAACATCATTTACCCATCAGCTACTTTGTGTTTTTTTCCAATTAATTTATTTTATTGTTAAAGTGAAGTACATAGGGGTTACAGTGTCATCCATAATACAATGAATACATTTCTTATTCAACTTGATACCTCCCCCCCCCATTTTCCCCTGGCTCCCCCTCCCCATTTCCCTCTCCTCCCATGAGTTGTACAGTTGGTTTACACCATAATGTTTTGTAAGCATTGATGTTGCAATGATTTGTCTTTTAATCTACTGTCTCTCAATTTTGATGTTCACTTTCCCTTTCCTAATTCCAATACAAGTATATACAATATCCATGGTATTAAAATCAGTTACAGTGCTATCAGGGGTAAAACCACATGGAGAGAATACGGAAAAAGAAGAACAAAACAAAAATAAAACAACAACAACAAAAAGGCACAGTTTTACATGGCATGTTGAAAGTAACTACAACAGTGATATACCACTTGTTTTTATAACTTGCAGCTCATTTCCCTTATGATCATCTTAGTATTCACACTGGCATAGCACTTGAGCTACTGTAACCTTCTGCTAGGACTATTCTAGTCATGTACTAATTATTCCCTATGAGGGGAACCAAACAGTCCATGTTTCTTTGGGTCTGGCTTACTTCACTTACTATGATTTTTTTCCAAGTCCTTCCATTTCCTTATGAATGGGGCAGTGTCATTCTTTCTGATAGAGGCATAGAATTCCATTGTGTATATGTACCACATTTTTTTTATCCATTCATCTACTGAGGAGCATCTGGGTTGGTTCTATATTTTAGAAATGACAAATTGTGCTTCGAGGGGCTGGGAATATGGCCTAGTGGCAAGAGTGCTTGCTTCGTATACATGAAGCCCTGGGTTCGACTCCCCAGTACCACATACATTCTATGTATGTGGCCAGAAGTGGCACTGTGGCTCAGGTGACAGAGTGCTAGCCTTGAGCAAAAAGCAGCCAGGGACAGTACTCAGGCTGAGTCCAAGGCCCAGGACTGGCCAAAAAAAATAAAATAAAATAAAAATCGTGCTACGATAAACATAGTTGTGCTGGTGGCTATAGTGTGGTCTTGCTTGTAATATTTGGGGTAGATGCCCAAGAGTCGAACAGCTGGGTCATAGGGGACCATCAGCTACTTTGTGATACATCTGTATGACTCTGGCCTACAGATTCAAAATATCTAGAAGGGCAAAGTAATTACAAACTACTGAACTACTCAGATTTATCTGAGACCTTGAAATAGGGTACGAAGAGAAACATAAATTCCTACAATAAAACAAGGCATTTCTTCTTGAAGCATCGATTTCCCCTATAGACTTTTTTTTGAGAATTTATAAAATAGATGATATAGTAAAGAAAGTTTTTAAAAATATCACGATTTGAAATAAAATAAGAGGGTTGAGAATAAATTCCCTCTTTGCATCTGATACTTTCAACCATATCATTAGAATAATATTCCTTTTCTAAGAAAAAAGTTTGAGAAATAGACCATTGGGGCACCTGAAAAGGGACAAAAGGATTTTAGATGAGCTCTGAAAAACTGTGATTTTCAAGGACTTTTCCAATGTCCAGGGTTCTTGTCAGCTCAGAGCCATTATCAGTCAAGTATAACATGTTCTGTCAAAATGTTCTAGAAGCTTCGGAAGACTGTTCTGGCAGTTCAGTTCACCATTCCTGTAGACAAAGGACATCCCACCAACACAGTGAGAAACTGACCTAGTCCAAGCTATTAAATAGTTTGCATGCAGTGTCCTGTGTTTGTTTACTGAGAATGAATAAAACATGAAAATTGCCATTTAGAATATAAAGCACTATAGTCCTTGCAAAAGGTAAAGTTATTCTGGCTGTAGTTTAGGCTACTCAGGCTGTTATTTATAGAGTAAAACCCATTATCACTGCTCAAATATTGAACAAGAATAGTTTGTATTCAAAGATAAAGTTGCCACAGGGGACTTATTGGTAGAGGAAATGTGGCAGGAGAGATATGGAATGCATATTAAAATTTATATGCTGAAAAGAGAAAATGTAGTTAACAGGTATATTTAATATTCCAGTAGCATCGACTGCAATTGTTAAAAGTTATATTTGCTGACATTTCAATTATAATCTCCTACTTTCAGTGCCTTCAGGTCAATCCAGAAATTTTCGGCAGACCCAAAAACTATGTACTTTACAACGTCTCAGCGGGCAAGTGAATTTTGTGGTTGTTGTTAGGAATTTGGCAGACTGAAATTTCAGGAAAAAAGATCAACAGCAAATGTGAACGTGCTTTCCTCACAGGATGGGGAATTTACTCATTGAGGATGAATATAACAGACTGGATACAACATCTGTCAAACTAAAGCCAGGAAGGTCAAGAGCTGGCGTGACCAACTGAATAATGGTGGAGCAAGGTACCAAACAAACCCTAGGGCTTGGAATCCTAAGTTTGAGCTCTTGTCTTTTGCTAACTGCCTTTTCATTATCCTAAAAATACATATGATATTATTTAATGTATCTGGGGTAAATGGCATATAAGTATGCATGTATATGTGTATAGGGATATGTATGGTGAAAAATATTTATTCATGCCATCTGTTCCTTCATCTTAAGAGTTCTTACCCAAGACTGATTTGATGCTACTATAACCCTTAACATGGAATTTGCATGTGTAATTTTTATGTGGTATCTTTTCATTATTTTTATTTTTTTTATTTATTTATTTATTTTTTTTGGCCAGTCCTGGGCCTTGGACTCCGGGCCTGAGCACTGTCCCTGGCTTCTTCCCGCTCAAGGCTAGCACTCCGCCACTTGAGCCACAGCGCCGCTTCTGGCCGTTTTCTGTATATGTGGTGCTGGGGAATCGAACCTAGGGCCTCGTGTATCCGAGGCAGGCACTCTTGCCACTAGGCTATATCCCCAGCCCCCATTATTTTTATTTTTATTTCCACATTACTGGAGTCTAAACTCAGAGCCTTGGCCAGGCTCAGACAGGCACTGTACCACTTGAGTCACACACAGAAACCTCTTTCACTTTCATTATTTCTCAGATAAGGGGTCACATTTTTGCTGTGTTCCCTTTCCTTTTGAGGCCTGTTCTTGGTACACTCAGAGCCTGTTTAAAGTCTTCCTTAAACGTGCTTCACTACCCCTAGTTGCAAAACACTTCACACCAAGTGTCCTTGAAGTCTTCTTACTTGCCCTATTACTCATTAGGCTGCGAGATTCTTAAGATAGACACTAACTATCCACTTATTATTATAAACATGACACAAGAAAGCCTCAATGAAACTTGATTAAACAATGAACAAACACATTTTTCTCTATAAAAAAACTAAGGTGTAATTCTTAGCTACTCAAACCAAGCTCAGGTTGAATTTACGCTTTAGTCCAATTTTTACCAATGAAGCAAAAGGTAAAAAGAGGTAGTACCCATTGTATTTTTTTTTGCTTCGATTCAAAAGCAAAATATAAAAAGAACTCAGGAAAGTGTCTACTGGAAAATGACCAAGTGGCCATTAACATGAAAAATTCAAATGCTAATTAAAACCATGAGATTCCAACACACTACCATAGGAACACACACACACACACACACACACACACACACACACAGTGCGATAGAAGAGACTGGTGAGAATACAGAGCACCTAGAACACTCACACCCTGTTGACAAAGTCGAAATTGGCACAGTCACACAGAAACTGTTAGGCAGCATCTAGGAAAGTGGGAAAAGAAAAAAAAAATGGCCTTTTCTACAAGTGAATTTTTAAAAATTTCAAATATATCTCACTTTCAAACTTTCCACACACAATTACATTTATGCTCCTATATTGGTTTTCATTTACATGAAAATTACAAATAAAACAGTTTTCAGCAATAGAGCAATTTAATTTAATTCCATTTTACTGTAACTTACTTTGGATAATAAGTACAGTCATAATAAGTCAGTGTAATATCAGAGAATTTCCACAGAGGAAAAAAGCAGTTTCCATGCATATTATTCACTTTAAAAGTCAAACTTCTTTGTCAAGAAACTTATGCAAACTAGGTACATTTACACATTCAATGGAAACAAAGATTTAACATGACATGTTTGAATAGAAGTAAGGAACACATCCATACAAGTTTGCATCTCTTCTTGTAATTAGACTAACAATGTTCTTCTTTTCTTTGAAGTTTCTTTTTCCTGTGGAAAATGCTTCCAATTTTAACTTTTTTTGGGGGGGGGGGGCCAGTCCTGGGCCTTGGACTCAGGGCCTGAGCACTGTCCCTGGCTTCTTCCCGCTCAAGGCTAGCACTCTGCCACCTGAGCCCACAGCGCCCCTTCTGGCCATTTTCCATATATGTGGTGCTGGGGAATCGAACTGAGAGCCTCATGTGTAGGAGGCAAGCACTCTTGCCACTAGGCCATATTCCCAGCCCCCAATTTTAACATTTTAAGAAGATACCAATATACTCCTTATTGCCTTAAGGGAAAAACAAAATAAACTGTCTATATAGGAAACCATAGTGAGCTTTCTGGATTTTTCTTTCAGCTATCTACATGTTAGTTCACCAGTCAAATCTGGGGTCCTTGAATTCACAGGCTCTCAGTGCGCAGAGCACAGCTTAGATATTATGTACAAGTGTCATAAAATCACAGAAATTCTGACATCTTTAGGGATCAAATACAAAATGCCAAACTGTTACATGGGGACTGACATCTAAGGCCATGTTCTTAAAGGGGTGACAAGGTGAACCAATTGAACAGTGATACTCACTAGAGACTATGTGGGGAATGAACTTTACAACTTGTAGGAGAAGTGATGGGGATGGGGGGGATGAAATAAAACAATTGAATAAAAAACTCAACACTGCCTTTAAAACATGATCAGGGCTGGGGATATAGCCTAGTGGCAAGAGTGCCTGCCTCGGATACACGAGGCCCTAGGTTCGATTCCCCAGCACCACATATACAGAAAACGGCCAGAAGCGGCGCTGTGGCTCAAGTGGCAGAGTGCTAGCCTTGAGCGGGAAGAAGCCAGGGACAGTGCTCAGGCCCTGAGTCCAAGGCCCAGGACTGGCCAAAAAAAAAAAAACAACATGATCAACCTACTTGAAATTTGGTTATAAAAAGCACATGATCAGCTTCATATTTCAGCTTCACTAAAATTGCTTTTCATGAGTGGGAATTTAAGAAACCATTTCAGAAGTTATATAACATCTGGATTCTTTAATCACTAGGGCTCTGGAATGAAAGCAACTTCCAGGTACACAAAGTAATGCAGCAAAGTTGATAGCGGTGATGAGCTCAGTGTTCCCACAACCCCTCCGCGGAAGAAATCAAACAGGCACCCTACTCACAGAGGGCAAATCCCATGAAGATGGTGGCCCCATGCACTCCAAGCCCAGATGCAGGCGAGGAAATCTGATCAACTGCCATGATTCACAATACACTCTGATTTGTAAAGTCAGCATTACGGTTAGAAGTAGGAACTGCCAGCCCCTTTCTGCACAATTTTGAAACAACTCCTAGGGGCTTTGTTTTCGTTTTTTGGAATGTTGTTGTTACTGGTTCTGCTGTTTTCATTTTGAGACAGTGTTGGTGAATCAGGACACAATGCTCCTGAGATATTAGTACAAGGGACTCTGTGCAATGATTTGGTGGAGGGTGAATGGCAGACAGCAGAACAGACAGAACATCGGCTTTGCTGAGAGATCCAGAGAAGGGCTGAAGCTGGTGAACACTAAAGAAATGACTGATCACACGGCTTGACAACCCCATCACTAAACTCTGTAGCAAAAAGTCTGGACACTTATTTATATCAAGGAAATCAGCACATTTAAGTCAGTACTTTTTATTCAAAAGCCTACTTGCCAGCCATTTGCCAATGCTTAGATCTAATCCTAAATGTTAAGTGATAGTCACCCACAATCGACCTCAAAGAATTGATAAGAAAGATAAAAGAAGGAGGCCTACCAGCCAAACAAGAACATCAGATAACTATGACTATTATTACAGCAAGGTAGCAGCGGCTCACACCTATAATCCTAGCTACTCAGAAGGCTGAGAATCATGGCTAGAAGCTAGCCCAGACAAGAAAGTCCACAAGAGTGTTCTCTCTAATTAACTACCAAAAAAGCCAGAGCTATAGCTGTGGCTCAAGAGGTTGAGTCTTAGTTTTATGCAAATTGTGTGATTAACAGTAACTTACTTATTAGATAACAATACAACATATAGGCCCAACCCAAAGGAAAAACCTAGTACAAGATAGACACAAGAAAGGACAGAATAAGCAATAGAATATATTCATCACATAATACAGAGCCAACATAAACATGTAAGTACTTTCAGTGGTATACAAGTGAATGCAAATGTATTTAGTGAAATATGATAGATTCAGTGATTAACTCAAGCTGTATAATTCTTTAATAAATCAAAGGTCAACAAAATAAACACCAGGAAATGAGTACTTAAAGGGGGTGGAGTGAATGGGAACAAGGGGAGGGGAGTACATGAATGAAACGAAAAAAGGAAGATAAAATACAGTCAAAAATTCAATGCACATCCTACAAAATTGAGAAAAGTGGCATAGGCAGGAGATGGGAGGAAGAGTAAAGAATATTCAGAGGAGTGACACTGACCAAAACACATTGTATTCATAAACTGCTTTGTTGATTGTAAGCTCCTTTGTACAACTAATTAAAGGCGATTTTAAAAACAACTTATACACAGCCACACAAGAAAACTACTTCCTATCTAAGCAATTATGCAGTACATATGTCTGTGCGTGTCCATGAACACACACAGACACACACAGCGCCCGCCCCATCTCTGCAGAATCAATGGGCCCCTTCACAGTTCAGTACTTTCTCACACATAAATAGCTGCTAGTGTCCACAGTACCTTTCTGCCTCCCACTTCTGCCAGATGGCATCTTTGCTATTTTCTCTCTTCTCACTGAGAATCCCCTCAGTCTTCCATACTCCTCTATTTTCATCTCCTTAATGTGGGCCAAAGATAGGTTTTCCAAAAGCAGGAGAAGCGGTAGAGCAAGTGTAAGAAGACAAGCATAAACTAAAAATGCACACCAACCTCCACTGGGACCCAACTTTTCCCAACTCACACATCTAATTGGCCAGCTTTTGCAAAGATGTCCATGCAAGCCTCCTGGAAGGAAGAACCTGAGAATTAATCAGTTTCTCTCTTACGAAGACTTAACTTAAATCTATTCACTATTTATCAAAAAATCAAAATCTCTAGAAGTTTAAAATCATAAGCACCCATAGCCAGGCACCAGTGGCTCTCATCTGTAATTCTAGCTACTCAGGAGGCTGAGCTCTGAGACTTTGTTCTCTCTGAAGGAGGTACTCTGTTTCAGGTCTTTCTCTTAGTTTCTGGTGTTGCCAGCCATCATTGGTGCCTTGGGATAGTGGACCCATCACTTTACTCTTTGCCTCCATCTTATGGTGTTAGTATGTCTCTTCTTGTTGTAAGAAGTCAGCCATAGGAGATTAAGTACCCACCTTATTCCAGTAGGCTTACCTCAACGAATTATGGCAGCAAGAACAAACAACAACAACAACAATAAAACCTCTAAGGTTTCTAAAAGGATAGAATTTTTCTGTCTACTACTACCTCAAAGAAAAAGAAAAACACATGTGAGGTACAATTAAAGCGAAGAGTCTTAAGATATTAAAATGGTAAAGCGATTCCAAGCCCTACTACCTTTGCATCACTAATCTACTGGGGCCCTTCATTAATGACTGATCAGCCCTCAGATTCTAAAATATCAAATTAGACATGGCTTGTAATTTTTAAATCCACAATTTAATCTGGACTATAAAAATGTTCCTAAGGGCTGGGGATATGGCCTAGTGGCAAGAGTGCTTGCCCCGTATACATGAGGCCCTGGGTTCAATTCCCCAGCACCACATATATAGAAAATGGCTAGAAGTGGCGCTGTGACTCAAGTGGCAGAGTGCTAGCCTTGAGCAAAAAGAAGCCAGGGACAGTGTTCAGGCCCTGAGTCCAAGCCCCAGGACTGGTAAAAAACAAAAACAAAACAAAAAAAAAATGTTCCTAAAAACCCATATGAAAATTGAAATGGTTACATATGTGTATGTGAGCATATCTACATATATACAGATACATATATGTCTGTATGCATGTGGGTGTATATCTATATACATTTATATATGTATGCAAAAATATATGCTTATATGTACATGCCTTACACATGTGTATATATATATTATGCTTAGGTATATATACACATATATATGAATACATGAATATATTTACCATATTCTAATTAGGCAGTACTACAGAGGAGATAAACTTTGTAGTATTAATCAGCCCTTAACAAACATACTCAACCACCCATATTTCAAGTTGTAATTGGGAATTCCAACTTTATGCTCTCAACAAATAGCCAGCAAAGTAGAAAATCCATCTTGATTTTACTATCTTGATTGCCTATCTAAAACAACATAATGTCTATATAGTCTAATCTAATATATTATATGTATTTAATGAAAAACTTTTGTTCCTAGTAATCAGAAAAATAAACAAACTTCTTTAGATACAAAGTTCTCAATAATGTCCTCAAAAATCACTCACATAACTAATACATAACATGTACAATATTTTTATTAAAATCTTAAGTTCATGAGTACAAGAGTTCAATTTTGCTGTTGCATCTCCTTTGCCTTTAAAATAAATAAAAGAGCTGGAAATACTGACACATTAGTATTACTGTTTAAATGCTATTTTGAGAGATAGGCAGAATCATCTGTTAAAGCCAAATTTTTCTTCTGTGACTGCAAAGTGAAAAGCAGCCACTCTAACACATAGAAAACTGTAACTCCAAGTAATCTCATTGATTTCTAACAATTAAACCATTTCAACTTTTCAGCTATCTGAAACTGTACAGAAAATAAAACCCACGCCCCCTTGACACTTCCCAAACTTCACTAATCTGTTTTCCTCTACTAAGTTCTAAACATCAAAAACATCACTCCTTATAACATAGCTCAGAAAAAGGGAAAGTCTCTTCTATTTACTAAACTGACACTTACTTAGATCTCTTACAAACACATTCAGGTAACTATTTAAATATAATAGGGTTTAAAGCAAGCAAACTTCTTTGGGAATTTAAAATATCCTAGTTCTCATGGACAAATGCAAATAAATATACTGACAACCTAGAGGCGCAGTATTCTTATTGCTTGCCTTTGTCTACTTTGGTTGACAGCAATGTTTTTTTTTTTTTTTTTTTTTTTGGCCAGTCCTGGGCCTTGGACTCAGGGCCTGAGCACTGTCCCTGGCTTCTTCCCGCTCAAGGCTAGCACTCTGCCACTTGAGCCACAGCGCCGCTTCTGGCCGTTTTCTGTATATGTGGTGCTGGGGAATCGAACCTAGGGCCTCGTGTATCCGAGGCAGGCACTCTTGCCACTAGGCTATATCCCCAGCCCGACAGCAATGTTTTTAAACTGGGAGAGGAAATAAGTCCTTCAATTTGGCTGTGATCCATAGAAAGAAGCTTAAAGTAGTTTTAAGAGGAGGAGCAAGATTAAACCATACTTACCAAAAAAAAAAAAAAATTCAGAGGTGGCAAAAGGAAGTTTCTTTATGCAAGTGTCGTTCCTTCCCGGCTATTTCTACTTTCCCAAAAAAGAACGCTTGCTAATCCACTCAGACAAAGGGTCTAAATGCTATATTTGCTACTCATCTACTGTTAGGACCTTAAGGTCATTTCAAAGGTTCTTAATTGTGTTAAAAAGTGGTTATGAACATCAGTAAATTAGACATATTGGACAGCTGTGGGGCTTATTTTTTTCCAGAGGAAGAGGGAGGGAGAAGGGAAAGAAGGTGAATGAGAGAAAAGAGGAATGGGGAGAAATGGTGGGGGTGGGGGGAGAGGCAGAATTCATGGTTATTCCAGTTAGGAGCCAAAGTTCTACGACTTCATTGTATAAGTCTTAACTCAGCAGATAGTAATCATTTACCAACATATACTGGGCATGCCCAATGGAACTCAGACTAATCCAAGTCATGAATCCAAGAGGGAGACTAAGAAGGGAGGGGGAAGTTATAACAAAAGTATATTAAATGTAGGAATGAACATGTTGTGATAAAGCCCACTATTTCATACAATTAATACACATTAATAAAAATAGATAGAATTCCTGTGTAAAAAGACACTATCATAAATATAAATAATGCAGGCCATATCATCAATCTGTAAATTAAATGAGCTGCATCTGGTTAATCAGATGGCAGAATCAAAAATCTGCAGTTCCAGCTAATTTATGAGACCAAGCAGTTATAAAAGGCATATATTTTCCTTAAAAAAATTCCCAGCTACAACTTCTTTTAGAGTGAAATGGAAAACATTATTTGGAAAATGCAAATCATCCTGAAATAATTTCTATTTACAAAAAATTTTCTAGTGAAACAGTTGTACACTCTAACTCAGAAAGTTTGACTTTATTAAAAATCATAATTCATGGTAGCTAAAATTTACACAGACTGTCAATTTAATCATATTTCATTAAGAGCGATTATGCTTGGGATTGCAAATTCATTTCTTGTCCTGCCATAAAGACCCTAGAAGGGTGGTTATGAGGATGATTCCCACAGTACAGAAAATACAAGATCTTGGCAATATCCCAATTAATTAAAAAATGTGTATAGCAAATAAAGAGTGGAAGAGGAATTAATAATGAATTATTTTCAATTTCAAAAAAGTGAAAGATTTGAACACCTATCCTTTTTAGGTTCATGATTAAGACATGGTTTTTAACACATTAACCTATAAAGTTCCCCTTAAGTATTAAGTTTAAGGAATTTCTAGGTGATGAAGAAAGCTCATCTATAACATTTTAAAATGCTAAAATGGTCATCATAATTTAAAAATTAGTACAGTTTTATTTAGAATTAGTTCTTTCATAAGACTGATAAAGAATAAATGAATAACATCTGCAAAAATACTTAATAATGTTCACTTATGTTAGGTATATTTTACCAAAATTTTACCAACACTTGACTTGGACTTCAACAATTACCAATAACCCTGAATACAATAGTAATAATATCCTTGAGTGTCAATCACCTTGACTTCTATCCAGGAAAAGATAAATGCTGATTCTAACCTGTAATTTATGCTCTATAATGGTCTTAAAATAATTGTTAATTTTTTTCTTTAGAAAACACCCACATTACTCCAAATGGCACAAAAAAAGAGTCTACAGATCTATTTGTGCACCAAGGCTTCCACGGGCCCTGATACTCTTTCCTGTGTGCATGATTATAAAGTCCGGTGCCAGCCCAAGATTTCTCACAGGAAAGAATATCCCCTCAAGAAGCTGCCTGTGAGCCTGCAGCACGGGCCAGGCAAGAAGAATCATTTACAGCACTTCCGTTAACTCAACAACAGAATCAAGGAGCAGAATATTGAAAAGAACAATGAGAAACACAGGCAGAATTAGCTTGATTCAAAAATACAAATCAAGCGCAGGTCAATAAAGCTAACACGGATGGGCAGCGGGCCCAAAGGTTTATGGAGGAGTCTGGCAGAATCAATCTATTGCTCTCCAAATTTCCATCGTTCTATTTTCTCTTGAGTTCTCACATCCCCCTCACCATCATCTAATGGGATAGCTCCAGGAACTCTCCCCAGCCATTTATATATACTTATTCAGTATGTCTGCAGTTTGTCTTGAAGAAAGTGTTGGGGTTCAGTGGCATATATATTTGTTTTCAAACTCTAAGACCTGCCCTACAGATGAAGCTAAAGAGATAGAAAGATAAAAAGGAAGACCTGTATGGTTGGCTTCATAAAACTTAAGGTAAAGATTCCCCTAAGGCTATTCTTAAATGCCCATAAAAACAAAACAGATTTCCATTCTAATCTTAGAGACTTGAGCTTCAAACAGTTTGGGTTTAAAGCAAATACTACATTAAATCAAGTGATCAGTAATGGAATCTATAAACCAAAAATGTTTTTTGTTTTTTTTTGTCTTTTAAAAAAAGACATCTTACCATCTTGCAAGAATAGCTTAATACAGAATTTAAATAGAGTTTGACTGTCAGTATATAAACTCACCATATAAAAAGCTGACAAGAGGACTAGGTGACTGCTTCCTGGCAGAGTTCATGTTTAGAATATGCAAGGCCACATATTCAATCCCTCTACCAAAAAAAACAAGTCTACAAGTTGTATTACTGAGCTTTTCATTTAGCTCCACGACAAGTAGTTTTATATGCTGGTATCAAGTAGTTTTATGTATTGGTATTGATAATGCAAGACTATCCCAAAACATCTACTTGAATCCAAAAATAAGCAGATCTACAATGTTACTTTTCTCCCTGTAAAGAGATACTGAAAGGTGAGTTATTATCTTACATCAATTAAATTAGCCAATTTATACCTATTATTTTTATAGTCATTGCTACAAAATGGTTTTAAAATAAGGACCTAATTTATTAATTGTCCATGGTAATATCAATGATGAGAACTCTTCTGAAAGGCATCCTGTTTTCAAGATTCTAAAAAATGACAATAACAACAATTAAAACACAGATAGTGTTTGATTCAATAATAATATCCCTGAGATAATCCTACAACAAACAGAAGGAAAAATTATAAGCATTGAATTAAAAGCCTAAAATGTCATTTGTGACATAAAAACTATTAGTAATCTATGGTAAGCAAATGACTGATTTACAGTTTAAAAATGTAGTGGACTATTATGCTACTATGATAAGCTACATTTAAGAAAAACAAGGAAATATTAATTATGTACTTGTAAGTTAAAAAAACTGCATAAGAATAATGAGTAAAATAGACAAAAAAAAACCTCTGTTGAGTAAGTATGCTGTGGCATTATACATAAGGGTTTTCCCCATCTTCATTCGTATTACTGTTGTGATTTCATGAAGAACTTATAGATATTTTCTATATACATGTTGTAACTACACTGCCTAACATTTAAAATGTTAATATAGACTTCTAGTAGAAATGTTTTCCGAAAACCTACAATGTGTCATAACCTGGAATTTCTTAGTATGATAAAAATATAACACAGATCTTATGTACAAAGCACTTCTAGTTTAGAAAGGCTTGTGCTAATGAAGTGTAGCAAGGCATTCTGCTAGGTATTTCAGAGTTCCAAATAAGAGAAACAAGAAAATGACGTCACTTTGTAAGCTTACGCTAATAAGAAGGAAAAGGGACATTTTTATTATTTTTCATAAAAAGAGGAAGGCATCATATTACTTGGCCAATGACAAAAGTCCATAGAAATAACCAGCAATAATGTATGAGGGCTTTACAGTTCTCACTAATAGTAAATATTTGTTGAGTACAAACATCCAGACACCTTACCAAGGGTTTCTCATAATCCTCATTTACATAGCTCTCAGAACAATACTACCAATGAGGTCCTTTGATAAACTATAGTATTGAGAGGAAACTGATATTCGGGCAGGAATTATAACATTCCCAAGGTTACATAGAGATTATGTGACTGGCAATATTTGGACTAGAACTAGCCAAGTCCTCTTCCTATAGGGAGTACTTTTCCAAAAGCTCATCTGACTGCACAAGAAAAAAATTTACTCATGATATAAGCCAGTATTTGTATTTCTTTATATAACCATACTAGGTTTGATTTTTCTATGTTTCTAATCTGTTCTTTAAAATGGAAGAATTACCAAAGTATATGACAATAAATTAGATTTCAAGAGAAAATATTCCCATGCCACTGATAATGTTCAAGGCATTCATCATGACTTTTTAGAAGCTTAGGCCAGACCACAGACAAAGCATTCATAGGTTAATGCCAAACATAAGCAGCATTCTGCCTTGACCCTATCTGAGGGTAACTCTTAAGTTAACATTAATAAATGACTTGCAATATACATCAAAGACACAAAGTTTGTAAGAGGTATTAGATATACCATCCAGAAGATGAGTTCCTTCTAACTTAGGATGTAAAGAAAATGGTCTAATGTCACAGAGGCTGAATCAATGACTAAATCAAGCCTCAAGTTTCAATCACAAATCCTAAACTGCATTTTGAATTGCTATGCCATAATGGACATTGTTCAAGTCTGTTTTCTAACTTTAAAATATCTAAGAGAGGAAGGCATGGTGACTCAAGTCTGTAATCCCCATCACTGGGTTGTTGAAGATTGGGAGGATTTTACTTCAAGGCCAGCTGGGTGAAAAAGCTCACAAGTTCTTCTGAAGCAATAAAACTCTGTGTGTGGTGGCTAAATCTGTAGCCCCTGCTATATATGAGGCATAAATTGGAGGACTGAAGCATCCAGGATGACCAGGACATAAAATCAATCCTCTCTGGAAAATAACCAAAGCCAAAGAGACTGTGGGTCTGCTCAAGTAGAAGAGCCTATGTCTAACATGACCTTGAGTCAAACCCCCAAAATCTAACATATAACATATATGAAAAAAGAAAAGATTTGTGGACAATCTGTCTAAGGCACTGACATTACCTCGGAGCTGCAAAGATTAATAGTCCAACACCAGGTAGAGTCAAAGACTTGGCCAGACAGTTTTCTATTGCTTCCAGACAGAAATCTTCCTGGGTCTACCAGTTCACATCTTCATGCTCTCTCAAAATTTTTACCAACTTCAGGCAAAATGATCTCCTTGAATAATTCTCTATTACTAATAAATCAATATTATTAGCTATGTATGTGGTCTATGATTCATTTGTGTCATTTGTAATTCCTGAGGTTCAGAAGGCTTTCTTCATTAGATTAGCATTCAACAAACACTAGTTTTGTGCTGTAGTATAAAGAACAAGTTACGTCTACTAGACACTGTTCATGGAGTATCATGCAGATTATAAAAACCAGTCTGCCATGGGCAATCTCTGATACAGAGAACTGGATTAATCTTAATTCTAGATTTATGAGTAACTATCACCATAAGTCCCTTTTATTTTCTTCAGAGAACGAATAGCCGGGTTCTTAGTTGGAGCACACAAATGGTTATTACTTTTTTAATAAAAATAATCAATGTGATTTGAATCAATCCTCTCCAACAACTCTGAACTTTGCCAGGTCAGAATTCATTATTTGTTGCATACATTCCAAGAATGTTGCCTGTGGCCACAGGAACAACCTGCTGCTGCCTAGAAGCTGCTTGTGTTACAAGAACAACGTAAACACACGGGTAAGCGTGCTAGATATTCTTTCATACAGCACAGAAAATTAAGACTGACTGCAAACATCATTAAAATAGTAGTTCAGTATTCTACAAAATTCTTTCCCCACAAAAGCACAAAGCTGAAAACAACTCTGATTTTCAATTTTCATTCAATTACATGTCTATATTTCAATGGATGAAATATACTTCTTTTAGTGCCAGGCTAGTTCTTCATTTTTCCTTGTTCTATTCATTATTTTTAGTAAACAGTTAAAAATAATATCTTTTTGGGATTATTATATTACATGAGAAGCCAGACAAAACAATGAATTAGGAAGCCAGAGGCAAGAAGCCAGACCAAATGATGTCCAAAGCCCCATTCAACACAGATTTTCTTAATTAAGAACTGCTCACAAATGTGCAGATCCCTGTTTAGTTTATTATTCCTTCTGTAAAATATCCTACTTAAAAAGATACAGTTTCAAAAACTGAGAATAAACCTGTGGTACGTAAGATATGTAATAAGACCTGTCAACTCTGCCAACTCTGGTAGGTACAGACTTGATTGCAGGACTTTTCCTTAATATTTGTATAAAAATGAAATAAGAGTCCTGTAGTTGACCAATACAATCAAGACATGTGCAAGGTCTTCCAATGCTTTCTCTGGGGAAGTATCCTAGATGAATGCTACACCATGGAAACCCTCTGTCTAATCTAGCATCACCGTACTTTCTGCCTTTGCAGGCCAACCAGCTACTGCCTACCGGGCAGACTTAGCTGCCTTTCTGCTCTGGCAGCTGTTTGGCTATGAGACTGCGGCATACCCTCCATCATCAGACATTTACTACCCTCCTGCAAACTTCTCACTAACACTTTCACCCGCTATTCCATTACAGCTGAGTGTTATGGAGCCTTGTCTATCTTATTTACAACCATGTTCTCAGGAACTAGGTCTGCCTTTCTCTATTTTTCACCTAAACTTGTTACCCCTGTCCAGTGGACTATATCCACTCATCATCAAGGACTGAAGTTTTGTTTCCTAACCTACATCCACATTCTGTCCTTCTTGTTTCCTGGAAATATATGGCATGCAGTAAACTCTTGATGCTTAGTAAAGAGATAATGTGACATTGATTATTTTCGTTGAGTTTCCTAAACATTTGAAATTTTTAAACTCTAGCCACTATTCAATGTTCAACTTCTTTATTTTTTTAAATTCCATTTTTGTATCTATATTTAGCAAATGACATTTTCTAATTGCCAATAATGCCCCATAGCCATTATTAAAAATGCCAACTGAATTTTTTTTTAATTACTGCTTCACCAAAAATTCTTCTCTACTCAAGCACTGGTGTGGCTCATGCCTGTATTCCTAACTACTCAAGAGGCTGAGATCTGAGGTTTGAAGTTCCAAGCCAGCCTGGGGCAGAAAAGACTATGAGACTCTTATCTCCAATAAATTACTCAGAAAAGGCTGGAATTGGCACTGTGGCTCAAGTGGTAGATCTATAGATATAGCATTGAGCTCAAAATTAGGGAGAGCATCCCAGGCCATGGGATTGAGGGCCCAGGAAGTGAAACAAAATCCTCTCTGTATATAAATTAAAACTAGAGCTGTTTGTTCTTCAAAAAATACAATTTAATATGAGTCTGACATTAAAATATGAATTGATAAATAGGATTATCTATGTAAAAGCATTCAGCCAAGTATATAATATATAGCATGTTTACTATATCCAAGTAAATGTGACATGAATGAATGCTATTTAGAAGTCTACTTCACTTTAAAAAACTTGGTGGACAAACTCCACACCAGTAATTCAAAAATACTTTGTTGTGGTTTTTTTTTCCTGGTTGATTTGAATTTTAATTTATTTTATTTTTTATTATCTTTTACTTCCATTTAATATGCCATTTTATGAGTACAATGCATCTTGATCAATGTCACCTTTTTCATTAATGGCAGCGTAGTATTCCGTTTATCACTGTCATGTTTATTTATCTCACTGTGGGACATTAGGATTACTTTAGTATTTTTCATTACCAAAATAATCTGATGAGCATAACTGTAGCTAAATCTCTTTGCACAAATTCTTAATTACGTTTTTCGAAAACTTTCCCAGAAGTAAACTTTCTGGGTCAAAAGACAATCACATTTTAAGCATTTATTCATACTTCCACAGAAATGTCTACGTTTTGTGGATGCTTCTCCTTCCTCCATATGCACACAGGATTATTTCCCACACCCCCAGCATTTAGTATGGCTATCATTTAATCTTACCAGAACTGAAAGCAAGAAATTGGTGGTTTTATTTCAATTTGCATTTTCAGACAAGCAGTCAAATTAAACATCAACTCAACCAACTCACTGTTCATTTTGTACATAGTCTCAGGTGAAATCATTGTTTAAGTATATTCCCATCTAGCCAGGCACCAGTAGCTCACCAGTAGCTCAAAGGCCAAGTTCTGAGCATGGTTAGAAGCCAGCCAGAACAGGAAAGTCCATGAGATCCCTATCTACAATTAACTGCCAAAAAACAGGAAGTGGAGCTGTGGCTCAAGTGGCAGAGTGCTAACCTTGGGTGGAAGAACTCAGGAGCAGAAGCCAGGCCCGAGATCAAGCCCCAGACTTAAAAATAAAAAAAATCCCATTCTATATTTAAGGCAGAGATACCTTTCTCCAGTTAAAGTTTCTTCATTAAAAACATCTTGCATTTTTACTGTGACACATGTTATAAATCATTTTCTGCAGTTGATAGTTTGTCAATTCAATGGAAAATTCTTTTTTTTTAATGTACATATGATTGTTCCCTTACTGCTGGTGCTAGGGTTTGAATTCAGGGCCTGGCACTTGCTAATGAGTAGTTACGTGGTAAGGCTCCTTTTCCAGTCCCTTTTGTGCTGATGATTTTCTAGACACGGTTCACTTGATACTGGGGCTGGCACAAACTGCAGTCCTCCTATTTGTAACTCCCTTTGTGGCAAGGATACCAGACCCATACCTCTGTGTTTGAAAGCCTCTGAAGCCTTTGTGCTTTCCCTGCAGTCTGAGATCCCAGATGTGGCCTAGGGCATGAGATGCAGTCTCAAAACCCCTTTGTGGTCAGACCTCCAATCTCTGTGCCTCTCAAAAAACTAGGATTACAGGTTTCAGTCACCATGCCCAGCTCTATTGTTTTTGAAGTTGTTGAATACATTAATCTACTTTCGAGTTACAAGTGTGTATTAGAAATCAACTCTTGAAACTCCATTCGGGACTTATAAAAACAGGTAAGTCTTGCCTTTACCACTTCCATACATTACTGCGATGTGATGTGATTTGTGTGCTTATTTTTGCAGTAGTGGAGAACAAGCCCACAGCATGCTAGGAAGCCCCTGACCACAGTCCTGAGTCCATTTCTATAAAGATGATTGGGAAGATGGACTCGTATCTTACTCAAGTATTATTTCATAATCCAGCTCAGGCTGGACAAACCATAGCATCTAAGGAAAAAAAATGATATTGGAGAAGATACATCTAACCTTCCGGAGTAGTGCACCATGAAAAGACCAATCATACATGCCAGTTTGATATTGTCACTGCTTTAGCAGTTAATTCTCCTCATAATTCATATTCCTCTGTCTGGCTTTCCAGGCTTGTGCATCCCATAATTTCTTTACGGTTTACTTGAGTATTACTTACTAAAGGAAAGATGGCCTTATCATAGCCCTGCTATAAGCAGCCCTCCAAATTTTCCTTTATTTGACAGCAAGGCTTAACTGGAAATGATACAGATGCTCTTTGACTTATAGTGAAGCACACCATGATGAAACGCATCTTGTAGTGGAATTACTGTATATTGAAAATGTGTTTAATGCATGTGGCCTGCCAAACATCCTAGCTAGCGCTATGAGGTCACTATGGAACACCAGTTGCTCAGCTGGAAACGGGGCTCATAACCACTCTTTAGCATCCAAAGACAGTCATGGTATCACAAATTGGCAGCCCAGGATAAAAGCAAAATAAAAAACTTGATTTCAACTGTACCACTTCCTAATGATTGTAGAGTTGAAAACATGGAGGCCAATCCAGCATTAGTCAGAGAATACTGTTTGAACCACAGCAAAGATGAGGAATATTTCTACTCCCCAGTTCTACCTAAGCAGAGGCTCAAAACTAAGTCATGAAGGGAGGGAGAGAGATTCCTGGCAGATATTGCTGCTTTGTCTGTATTTGTTTATTTAGGAAAAATTACTCAGTATTAAAGTCAAACAGAAAGTTAAGTGTCCATGTATTCTCTGAAAGTAACCAATAGTTCCCTCACATTTTGTTTTTCAGAAAATCCAAAAACTCAATTCCTGCTGCTTTGGAAAAGGAATGGATTGTTATTTCTATAGGATCACTCTCTTTTTCAAAAATGCATAAAAATATAGCTAGGTAAGAAACTCAACTTGAATTGACAAATCTGATAGTAGTTTCAGGACATCTCATTGTGTCTGTGCACCTGTGGGCTGCCTGGTTACCACGCAGCACCCAGTCCCTGCCATCTTGAATATGCTCATCTGTAGTAGAATCCATCAGCTCTAATCACTCATCTCAAAACAGACTCTAAAATTTCCATCCCTTTCCCTCAGACCATTTCTATGATTGTAGCAATGTATTTTCTTGGGTTTAAATATCCTGTTTATACTATGGCTGATTACTCTGCATTTACTTCACATTACTGGCTGATCTCTTTTTCACCTACTGGCCGATCTCTTTTTCACTCATTTGGAGATAAATCCTCTAAAGAGATTGCAAATTCTACAAAGATAAGGATTTTTTTTTAAACACCTAATGTAAAAGTTCAAAACTGATTGTTAATAAACTGGAACAGGGAGGATATGTTCCCAGAAATGAAAAACAAGCTATTTTTAAAGGCCATGCCTGACATTCATGCAGACCTGCCCTCCCTACACCCACCCACAGGCTCACAGATCTGTGTGCACACACACACATTCTCTCTCTCTCTCTTTCTCTCTCTATTTCTCCCCCCTTCCCCCCCCCCCCCCCCGCCCCTCTTTCTCTCAACCAGGGGAACACAGGGCTCACAGGACTGGCTGGAGTTTTTGAATCTGAGCATGACAATGAGGAAGTATCTTCTGGATGTTTTTGTTCACCAAACAAGTTTTTCTTGCTAGCTTCTACACTGAAGTCAACTCCATGATGAGACAAGAAGAGGCAAAGAATAAAGGAAAAAAAGCTGAGTCAGCAAGAGAAGATCCTCTTACTCCAGGTGAAAGAATTCCCAGAAACCTTTCAGAAAGGGATGAGTGGGAAGAGCGATAGAGACCTAGTATATATGTCCCGTGTGAAAACCATTGTGTTGCCTACTTTTCATTGTGACATAGAGGTTTTCATTTACAAAAATCTGAATTACTTGCAAAAGGAAAATCTACAGGTACCTTCCCAACTTAACATAAGGCAGATTTATAGCTATTTCTACAGAAAAACTACAAGCACCTATATTTCCCTTTATGTCAAGTTTTACCCTTTGCTTATGTAAATTCTAATGAATAAATATGTGGTTCAGCCTATGGCATTCACCCAAATGGATGGTTTTCCTTAGAACACACACGCTACCTGTTGACACCCCTAGGACTACTGCATGCATTCACCCTAACCACCTCAATTATGCACCAACTCAAACCTCAGCACCCCAATACCGCACATGAGAACATACCAACTTCTGCTTCTAACATGATTTCCTGAAATGCACTTGCCAAATTTAACCTGTTAATACTATGGATCCTTCAACTTTCCACTTAGATTTTACAGACTTATGCTTTTTCCATATAATAAAAGATAGACAGGACGAGGCTCATGCCTGTAATTGTAGGTAGGCACAAGGCTGGGATCTGAGGATCAAGATCTGAAGCTAGCCTGAGCAAATAAGGTCTATGCAAGTTTATCTCCAATTAACCAGCAAAAAGCCAGAAATAGAGGTATGGCTCAAATGGTAGAGCACCAGCCTTGAACAAAAAGGCCATAGCATATGGACCTAAGTTCAAGCCACAGTATACTGGCACAACAAAGAAAATAATATGCTGCATATCCTGAGTTGTGAGGGTGGGTTTCCATTGTGATAATGTTCACATCCTAACTCTGAGAAGTTAATTGTAAGATGTGAGTTTCTATTTTTTTTTCTTTTAAACAGTAAAGACATAAAATGATCATGGGTGAGGGATGATCTCTGGATGGGGAACGGGCGATGGTTGTCATCTATGATTCTATTACATGCCACAGGTAAGCAAATGCAAAGCACTATGGCCTCACTATTAAAACCGTGTTACAGGGTAGAGGCGTGAGACATCCAAGTACCCTTTGATGTATACAGAGAAGTCTCGTGGGCTCAGAAGCCCATTAGGGTGTCTATGGTCTTCTGGTAGTTAGACAAGTCTACCTACATGACTCAAATGCATAGAAGTATATACACAAGCACACAAAGGTAAGTGGACCCAAGACTAGTAATGAGCCATATGATTCAGTGTCAATTTCTTGGTTTGGACATTGTACTCTAAACCTGTAAGAGGTGAATACTCAAGGAAAGTGCCAGACAATGGAGAGGAGATCTCAATCTCTCTATCCGGTGGGGGAAGGGGAGAATGGGTATGGAAGAAATGCTTGTATGTGAATCCATGTTCCGAGTATTTTTTAAAGAAAGTTTGTCAGATGGGAACACTGTTTGCTAAACATATATACACCCATGCACACATTTATTAAGCACACAAACACTCGCCTGGCATTGTTCTCTGTGTAGGAGCTAGAACCAAAGTGGTGTCAACTGTGAATCTGAGAAAATCCCAGCCTCATCATGGAGCACAGAAGTCAGTACAGATGAATGAGTCCGTCACACTCCACATGGAAGACACACAGGGGCACTGGCAGCTGGTCTGTTAAGTCAGAGTCAAGTTCTCCATTAAAGGAACTTCATTTGCCAATCACTATTCTGTTCACCCAGTAAATGATTACATGTGACTAATGAAAGGCAGCCATGTTCGTTTATGGTTTGCATCAGTAAAATCTCAACTCTGGAGAAAGGTTTTGCTGAAGTTATTTCCCACAGAAGAGTCAGAAGGGTTTAGTTAATTAGACTGCTCTCACAGAAGAGAGCTGTGTTTAAACTTCAAAAGCTTAATGTTTCTTTTAAATTGCTTTTGGAGATACATCTTTAGAAATGATCAACTGTTCAGGTTAAGTTTATTGCTTAAATTTATAGAAAATATATGCATATTAATAACTGTGTAACTGAAGGGTGGTAAAAAAAATCTCAGAAAAACATGCTCTATTATTAAAATTTAAGTGTCTATCACTAATAAAAGAATATTTTCCTGGAATAGACATTACTAGTTTTTTTTACAAATCCGGCTATTAATTCACTTTACACGACATGTACTTGTCTAGAAAAATTTTATAAAAACAAAGTAATTTTTTCACTTTATATTACAGTACTATGATTTTCATTTAGGAGAGACTTTGCATTTACTTCTGATTACTTTCCAATTAACACTATGATAATACTTTGAACTTACTGTTCTTCTGCCAAATTGCTATAGTCAGATCTTTGGGTTCCTTTAATCTCTCACATTATATCTGAAATTTTCTATTAAAGGAAAAACACCAAAATTCTGTAAAAAGCAACATAATAATAATAATTTAAAAATAAATAATGGCATTAGTATGACTTGACCTCATTAAAGACTTGGTACGAAAAGGATTCCTTCTGAAAACAGAAGAAAATTAAGAAGAAGGAACTGCTGGCATTAGGCTTCAAAATGTAATGGAATTATCAAGATCCCTTGTGTTTATAAATGGCTTTGCTAAATGGAAAGTCCTTTGTATAACTACTTAAAGAAAATAAAACTTAAGAATTAAAAATAATAATAAGGATGGATATGCTTCATACAAATTCACCTCAGCTTGGGTTTGGGTGATCACCTGATTCGATATAGAAGAAAATGTGACAACTCAGGCTGCACCAAACAGAAGACTGCTGTTGCTATCTCACATAGATACGCATGCGTGAGCTGCTATCCACACATTTGATCGAACACTACCTTCCACCTGACAGTGTGTAATCGATAGCTTATTCAAACACCAAACCCATGAATTTCAATGTGTGGGTGCATAAACACATATTCTAGCTGTAAGTTTCCTCAAATACATGGACATGAATAGCCTAAGTAGTAACTGAGATATATTGGACCCTGGATTCAAATATTCCTTAATAAAGGCATCAAAATATTTAATCTTTCAGAACTTTTGTTTTCTAAATCAAAAGTTATCTATCAGGGTTGCTAATAAAGAGGACAGATAAAAGAACCCTAGACTATAAGCATAATTCACCCATCACTTCCTTTCTTTTTTCCATTTTACTACATACCAGAGGTTCTACACACAGTGCCCAGAGCTAGGGACTCAAGCAGTCATTCAAAGTAGACAGAATTCAGGCTGGCAGAGAGAGTCTATCTCCAAAGAAGACCGGGAGTTTGTTCTGTGGCTCCACGTGGAAGGTGGTACAATGCAATGCAGACCAGTCACTGAAAATACCAGTCCTGAAAAAGACCAAATCCCCTAGGAATTTACTAATACTGGCCGGGGCCATAGGACCTCCAGAAGCACCAGAGAACTTTCTCATGCCAAGCTCCTAAGTACTGAAAACTCAGTATCACAACTGGGATGCTTAAAAAATGTTCCCTCTTTTCATTTTTAAATTTTCTGAAGATGGATTGAAAGGCTCTTAGAACAACTCATTTCAATAAATGGGATATCTAATTCTGTATATGAGTGCATGTACATTATATATATGTGTATATATATATACGTACATTTATATATACGCATACATGTCTGGCACAAAGACATACACTGTGATTTAATAGAGTGTCCCCTCTTCTGTAACACATACCATATATAACATAAAGAAATACAAACCAGTTTTTGAAGAGTTGAGGTCATCAAAAACATTCACACCAAATGACACCGTAATCCTTCCTCAGCATAGCAAGCCAGAATGAAAATTTGATCTTTTGATTTCCTTCCACTCCAGAGAATGAATTGTCCTTGACCTCTCCTTCACTCAGACCTTTCTTATTCTATTAGTGGCCAAGTCTCATAAATTCTCCCTGAGAATAACTCTCCAAGTGATCTCTTCTTTCCCATTTGCATTGCCACAGCAATCATCCAGAGTGGTACTAAATAAAAATCCACACTAGAACTCTAAGCCAGGTTTCTAAAATTATTTTCCCCCATGTGTATCTGACTCAACAATCACCACTCGTGCAAACCTTTCTTCCTTGGCCCCTGTACTCCCATCTTTCCCATTAATACCTCTAACAAAAAAAAAAAAAATCCATCTCCTTTACTACCTAGATCTAAAGCATCTTCCTCAGAGAGATTATGTCCTATTTCTCTGCTACCTCTGAACTCCCACGGTATTTCACACATGGAAATATTTATCATGGAAGTATTAATATTACGGGAGCCTTGGCTTGTCCTATTCAGCAGAAAGATATTGTTGTTCTATAACAACAGTCCCTAAGATAGGAGAGACATTTTACATAAGATATGGTTTACAAGTATTTACACAGTGGCACAGATTTGAACATTCATGTTAAGATACTGATTTATTCCAAATGAAAATATTATGTAAAATAGAGATTTTAATAGTTTAATTTATATGCCAACAAAACATTCTTTTATAACTCATTATCACAGTCTCCAACAGCTCAACCAAAATTAAAGATATAATTTCCTTGGTCACATATATTCTCATATTCATTCTCTCTCTCCATCTCTGTCTCTCTCTCCCTTCCACTGCCTCCTTCCCACTCTTTCCCTTGCTCTTATTTCTCCTTCTTCCTCTTTCTCCTCTCTCCCTCTTCCTCTTCTTGTTCTTTTAATCCTCCTACTACTCTTCTTCCTTGTCGCTCCTCCTTCTCCTCCTGCTTCCTTCCTTTCTACTCTCCCTCCCTCTCCTCCTCCTCTTCCTCTTTCCCCTACTTCCTCCTCTTTTGCTCCTCCTACTACTTTTCTTCCTTGTTCACCCCTTCTTCCTTCTCTCTCTCTCTCCCCCCGTCTCTTTCTCTCTCGCTCGCTCTCTAAAGAATGAAAAATATCAGGGCACAATCATAATATTTTCAAGAGAGCTCAAATCAGAATGCTTTGGTCCAATCTTGTCTCTATCATATATTACACTGTACAAGCCTATGGAAGGCATGAGGTATCCATGCTTAAATCTTATCCACTGCAAAATATATGCTATTAATTTTATTTCCTTCATAGAAAAAGGTGTTACTATATCTGTGCTGTATAAGTGTTGGCAATTTGCTATCATTTTCTTCAACATGTATGATTTAATCATGACTTGAGTATCAAGAAGAATCCAATGTAGAACCTACAAAATTAAGAAGAGTCAGGGAAAGTGTGCGTAAGGAATGAGTAAGAGAGGAGTGACATCAAGATGCATTGTATTCATAAATTGCTTCATTAGTGACATCTCCTTGTACAGCCACTTAAATATAATAAAAAGGTTTTTTTTAAGATGTTAGCTATTAATTCTTCATAGGTAAGGTCTCAAGTGCAACCAGCATGAAGACTGGATGCTTAAAAGACTAGCCCCTCTCCCTGACAGGCAACAATCCACGTTCTTACTGTACTAATAACACCAAGGGTCAGAGTGTTCTAAGTACTGCTAACAAGAAGCACAGACAAAGGAGTGTCTATTTTCACTCAGCTGTGTTGAACATTGCTGGGTTTAGGGCTATGAGAATCTTAGTAATAGTGCCAGTCTGGATTGACTGAAAGAATTAATGGATTGCTAAAACTTAACATCAATTAAGTCAGACCCAATAAGGATGCCAAAAAGGGTAATAAAATAATTCAGAAGATCCTCATAAATATGTAACATTAAATATTTGTCATGTGTCACTCCATCAAACAGATAAGATCTATGCTTCAGAGAGCAGGAACTCATGAAGCATCAGAATGAATGTGAGGAGAGATTAACTGTGGCACAAATCAAAATTGAGAGAGCACAGTGTATCTGAATTGGCAGAAAGCCCTTCCAGTGCCTAGATAGTCCAGCAGTCATAAAAGGCACAAAAGTAGGAAGAAACCTAGAAAACAGGAATTAGAAATTCAAGTAAAGAGCAGACTAGTCAGGATTATGCAAGAACAAAAAGATGACAGTGAACAGAACAGGAGGTGATAGGAAAAGAAGACTGGGGGGTCAAAGAAAAGAAAGAGGGAGAGGGACAGGAAGGGAAGGGGGAAGGATAGGGAGAGAGAATAAAAGGAGGAAGAGGGGAAGAAAATTAGAAAGAAAAGGAGGAAGGATGGGAGGGAGGATAAGAAAAGGAGAGGTCTGAGAGGAAAGGGAATGAGATACCAGGGCACCCATGACACATGACTGCAATCCTAGGTACTCAGAAGGCTGGGATCTGAGTACAGTGATTCAAAGCCAACACCAGCAGGAAAGTTTGTGAGACTCCAATAAACTACCAAAAAGCTGGAAGTGGACCTGTGGCTCAAATGGTAGAGCACTAGCCTTGAGCAAAAGAAACTCAGGGACAGCACCCAGGCCCTGAGTTAAAGTCCCAGGACCAGACACAACCCCCCCAGCCTTCCCCATTCCCTAGCACCAAAAACAAAGAAAAAAAGAAAGAGAGAAAGAAAAGGATGGGTGGGGTATGGTGGCACATGCCTGTAATCTCAGCCCCCAAAGCTGAGGAAAATGAATCAAAGTTTCAGTTCCAAGCTAGCCTGGTATATATACAGCCAGAAGTAAGACCGTCCTTAAAAAAAAAAAAAGGCATTTAACACATAAGCAAAGTCTGACTGAAATAGATTGAATAAAACCTCTTCATTAAGGTTAAACTGGGATTTCCTTCATGAAATACTATTTTTCATTAAGTCTTCAACTGGAAATACTAGAAAAAAATGAAGGTCTAGCACTATTCAAGCTTTTCTAATTATCTCTTTAATGGCCAGAAGGAAAATAAAATTAAGACCTCCTTCCTTTGACAGATTAAATCACTTCAAACATCAAAAATTAATGCATTCAAAGGGGTAGATAAAATATGTTTAGAGATGACTGTGAGATGGGAAAGAAGGACAGGATAAGATAATTTATTGTAGCTTGATCTAAGGTCATTATATCTGTGACAGCATGGAAGCAATGGAAGCAAGACAACCACCAAACTGATTGAACTTGCCAATATACACTGTTAGTCACAGTACACAATGGAAAGCCAACAGTGAGGATGAGTGTGTGTGCATACATATAATCTCTGCTGTCATAACAGTTTCACTGTTTCTTCATAACTCACTCAGAATAGTAAACTAGAACACTCATACAGTTGACCACTGTCATCAATAGAATGCTCCGAAGCTCCATTTCCAAACAGTATAATTAGCTTGCGCAAAGAGTTTAAATTCTTTGGTTAAAAAGAGTTCCTTGAAGATCGTGTTGCTACTAAAGGTAACATTTATATTTTCAGCCAATGGATCGAGTTTAAATAAATTACACGGGTCATCACTATTAGAAAAATGGAGGAGACAGGCTTATATGGAGTCTGAGCAAGGAGGCAGAGGTTAATGAAAAAGCTACTAGGTCTAGGAATTTGGGGGCTTGTCCATTGCGCCCACAAAGGACTGTTTACAGCTAGGCCTATGTGAACTGCCCTGCATGCATATTAAAGCAGAAGCATACCTAGGGTTTTGCCTGGTGCCTGAATGCCCCTTGGGACAATATGATGTGGGTCAATCCTTCAATCACAGCAACTGCTATAAAGATTGAGACAAGAGTAGAAGGGTATTAAATCCATTAAGTATTCTGGGAGCATTATACGTTTATTGATGACCTTGTAGAGAACTTCATATCTACTCATTTAAATCAATATGTAACTTCTCCAGAGTATTAATGAAAAATTTCTTACACCTTGTCCCTAGATGAATGACTCATCGGATTGTCCAGAAACATAAGCCACCTTGAAAAACCATGCGTGAGACAGAAAACATTCTTAATGATTCTACACTACAGAGGACTCAGAAGAGAAATACCCAGACATAAAACCTCTTATTCTAGACTCTGACAACCAGCTCCCTCTTTCACAAGCACTATCATTGGGGTGTACCATTCTACATCTGTTAAATGGAATAATAAAAATGAAACACCTAGGAATTAACTTACCCAAAGATATGAAGAACTTCTATAGTGAAAACATCAAAAATCTGAAGAAAGAAACTGAAGATTTAAATAAATAGAAAGACCTTCCATGCTCCTGGATTAGAAGAATTAACATAGTGAAAATAGAAATAGTTTCCAAAGCTATTTACAAATTCAATTATCCATTAAAATTCCAACAACATCCTTCAATGAGTTTGGGAAAACAATCCAAAAACTCATAGGGAACAATAAAAGACCTGGAATAGCAAAAAAGCATCCTTAGCAAGCAGAATACTGCTGAAGGGAAAAAAAATACCAAATTACAAACTCCACTACACAGCCACAGTAATGAAAACAGCTTTGTACTGACACAAAAGCAGACTTGAGGACCAATGGAACAGAACAGAAGACTCAGAAACAAATCCTCTGACCTATAGCCAACTAATATTCCATGAGGGAAATAAAAACATAGGCTTGAAGAAAGACAGCATGGTCAACAAACAGTGCGGGCAAAACTGAATATCCACATGCGGAAAACTGAAACTAGACGCTAACATATCACCTTGTACATATCACATGTGAATTAAAAATGGATTAAAAACCTCAACGAAAGATAGGAAACTATGAAACTATTACAGGAAGAGGTAGAGGCATCACTAAGGCTCCCGGGCACATGTAGAAAGAAAGTAAAGATTCAGAAGCCCAACAAATCAAAAACTTGGTAAAGAGACTGCATCAAATAGCATCAAAAAGACTTCACCAAATGGGAAAGAAAAATGAGGGTGTAAAATATCACAAGAAATGTACTCACTGCCCTATTATGTAACTGTACCCCTTTTGCACAACACCTTGTCAAAAAAAAAAAAAAAGACTTTACCAAATGCAGTATAAATACACCAAGGAATTTACTCATCCATTAGAAAGACTATTATACCATTCAAAAGGAAATAAAAAGACTTGATATATTGAGTGAAATAAGTCATAACCAGAGAAACAAAGGTTGCATGTTTCCCTCATTTGTGGTAGCTAGAATCTGCCTGTAAAGAGGTAAGTTAACATGTTGGGTGGTATGCAAATGGTTACAAATACATTAACTAAAATATGGTGGAGTCTAGGGAAAACTGAAATAATGTAATTCCTTAGAAAGATAGAGTCAAAGCCCAGAAAAATAACCACCAGGAAATGGGCACTTGCAAGACGCACTGGGGCCAAGGGAAGAGGGGTCGACAAATGAAGGACAGAGGCAGGGAGAATGCAGTCAAGAATTCATTGTACATACTAAAAAAATTCTTCATCAAGATATACTGTATTAATAAACTGCTTTGTTAAATGGCAACTTCCTTGTACAACTACATAATTGTAGTATTTTTCTCAAAAGCAAGTGGAAAAATAGTAAGGGAAGGGTTAGGTTGAAAGGGAGTGAAAAGGTTGAAAGAGATAATATTGATCAACATGCATTGTATCCATAAACTACTTTATTAAATCCTTTATACAACTATTTAGAGATATTGTGTTGTTTTATTTTGTCGGTCATGTGGCTTCAACTCTGGGCCTGGGTGCTCTTCTTGGGTTTTTTTCAGCTCAAGGCTAGAGCTCTACCACTTGAACTATAGAACCACTTCCAGTTTTCTGGTGGTTTATTGGTGATGAGAGACTCAGAGACTTCCCTGCCCAGGCTAGCTTTGAATCGCGATACTTAGATCTCAGCCTCCTGAGTAGCTCGGATTACAGGTGTAAACCATGGGCACCAGGTCCTTAAAGATATTTTCTTAATGCCTGTCTTCTAACACCACAGCAACAATGAGTATACTTAGAACACAGATCTTGGTTTAAAATATCATTTGCCAAAGCTCCTTGAAGAAAACCAGGACTGAAGCAACACATAACAGGATGAGAAAGGAACATCATGATGTTGCAGAAAGTAGACAAGGACTATATTTTTAAATATTTATTAAAACACAATAATGGCAATATGTCAGGATGAAAGGTACTGGATTAAATTATATAAATCAAGATTTATATATATGTATTTATGTATATTAAAATCTATATGTGATAAATATATTTATATTGTGCATGTATATATTACATATGTGCTAAAATATATTGTATATATAAGCTATGCATTACATCTCATACATGTTATACCTAGTTTATCTAACAATATATTATATGTAAACATTATACAGTGTATTATATATATACATACACATTCATACTGAATAACATAAATATAGGTAAGTCTACACTAATATAAAAAAGGGAGATGATAGACAGGCAGACATATTAAACAGACAGTGAACTGGTGACAAAACTAGCAATATTCAAAATAACTGTGTAATTTACAATGAAAAAAGATAGTATACAAATTAATCCCCCCTTCTTCAGTGTGCGGTGCACTCCAGTAAGTAAAGAAAGAAATAGAATCATCTTCCAATGGGAAAACCTGACAAGCCCTATTGCAGACTGCTAACTGAACAAAGGCATTTTGATATCAGGTACCTTTGATTTAGTGTCATGAGCATGACACTCTACCTCTCTGGTCTCCTCTCAAATCCAAAATCCTTAATTATTAGAGGAGGATCAGTTACTTTCAAGTGAGAGAGATTCTACAAAATATCTCACAAACTGTCCCAGCCAAGAACAGATAGAGACACAACCCAAAGATGGTTTGTGCGATGTTGAATGGGACTCCAGAATAGAAAAAGTGAACTTGGGCAAACCATGCTTAAAGGATGGTGTCTCGATGTTGGTTCTCTAATTGTGACAAATTATATTGTCCTGATGAAAGAGGTTAGAAACAGACCCTACTATTTGTAGGGCATTTGAGGAACTCTTCTAAACTGCCTGCTTGCTTTAGCTTCATACAAGGTTAAATTAAGACTATACCACTATAAGATTCTTTTTTTCAAGTTTTTTTGGGGAAAAAGAATGGGTTCCATTTCAGTTTGGGAGGCTATTAGGAAATTATTTTTGTATTTGAAAAAAGAAAACAAGTGCCATGTGCCAGTAACTGATATCTGTTATCCCTGATACTCAAGAGGCTAAGGTCTGATTATCACAGTTTGAAGTCAACTTGAGCACGAATGTCTGTGAGACTCTTATCTCCAATTAACCACCAAAATGCCTGAAATGATGTTGTAGATAAAGAGGTAGAGCCCCAAGACTTATGCAAAAACCCTAAAGGACACAGCCCATCCCTGAGTTCAGGCCCCAGTACCAGCACACATGAGAAAAGGAAGGGAAGGGGAGAGGTGAGGAGGGAGGGAGGGAGGGAGGGAGGGAGGGAGGGAGGGAGGGAGGGAGGGAGGGAGGGAGGGAGGGAGGGAGGGAGGGAGGGAATACAAAATTAGAATAACTTCCATCATTGAGTTGGCCCTTAGAGAAGATCATGTGATAATTTCTAAGAGATTACAAATTTAGAAAAGTAAGGCTACTCCTCTCCCAACTGTAGTTAAGACGATTGCTCAGTTAATAGTATAACCACTCTAATAGGAGTGTATAACTATCACTAACAGAAATGGCTTCTATGTGTTAAGCATCATTTGACTATATTTTTTAGCCAGAGATAGTTTTACTTGATCATCTTACTACCAATCTCCATAAAGGCAAGGATTAGTTTTATACTTTCCTCTATATCATTGGGTGTATTAATTCTACATTTTATCTGTGGCCATGTCTTCTCATAAATATCTCATTCTAATGTTCCTTATTTCCTATGGACCAACTACTGAGGAACAGAACATTATAAAAAAAAAAAAACAACACATATTTTGAGTGGAAAATCACAGCAGTACACAATCTAACTGTGTATATTGCGGCTAGAAATTTATCTTTCTTCCCACTTTCTCTTCCAAACCAATCCTTCTCCATTTCACAGAAATACCCTTTAGCCCATACACTTGAGTAAAATGTTCCTTCTCTCCATACCAACCATGGGCCAATAACAAGCCTATCTAACCATGCTCCTTAATCAACTTGATTGGATGAGGAAATGGGTAACCAGGTCAACTAAGTGAACTGAAAAGTGCCCACTATTTCAGAGAGCATGAGATATCTCTGAGATTACAAACAACAGCTACACTGCTGCCACATTTCGATAACCTGAAAATGAAACCAAAAGGAGATACCAAAGCTATAAATTGAAGAGAGAGATCACTAGTAAGGATACGCCTTAAACTGCTGCATGTAGCTGTACTTAAAAACAGCTTTTCCTCCTGCATTTCCCCAATTTAACCAAACAATAAACCATCAGACCATTTTGGATTCATTAAGTCTGAAGCTACCAGCTTGACTACAATTACCTGTCTTAGCAAACTTCAAAGCACAGTGGCTTAGGCACAACTTTCCAAGGCAAAATGCCAATGAAGTAGTCAGGGGCTGGCATGGGAACTAGTACTTCCTTGTCTTAAGGAACTCATGTGTATTTCAGCTCCTGACTCCACTATTCCTAGAGGTAGACACCACTCTCAATGGTCTAACATGGCGGCTTGACCTCCAACCATGGCATCCACATACCTAACAACAGAAATAAAGGGAAGATAACAACTAGGAGCAATCCAATGACAATGTACCAAGTGATTTTGTAAGGTGTGTTCTTAGAAGTGGTCAATACTCCACATACATTTATATAACACTGGCCAGACCTTACCTGGCCAGCTCTAGAGGAGAGGAAATGTCAGCTTTATTGGGGTATCCATACACACAAATAGAAATCCCATGATTGTCAAGAAAGGAAAGAACAGCTAGTTAAGGACTATCAATGGGTCAGAGAGAAGGCTTCTCCAGTTAAAACCACAACAACAAACCAAAAGGCCATATAGAACAGGTATTCTTCCAATGTGTGCCCTCTCCTTCCCCACCCCTTCCAAAGTGAGAACTATAAGGCATTCAGTCATGGTAGAATTTATGTTTGGGGAATCCCCTGCAGCAATGACACATACTTAGCAGCCAGTAGTACTTAGAAGCCAGTAGTACTAAAACTTTATTTAACACTTTAGACCATTAAAGTGTTAAGAGTAGAGCTTTATCATGTGGTCCAAAGTTACTAACATGAAGATATGACTTTAAGAAGGAAATCTAGGACACAAAAGGAAATTCTAAGCATCAAAATGGAGGGGGGGATGAAAAACTCCAACAGAAAAACCTGGTAAAACACCAATAAATGATTGACAGGTAAACTCAAATGGCCAATAGAATAGGACTTCAGAGTAGAGAAAGTGCAGACTGAGTGTAAACATTGACTTTCACCCTCTCCCAATTCAAATAAAATGAGAAGTGGTAGACATTTTTTTTGGGGGGGGGCATAGAATGTGAGAGGACACAGTAAAACAAAATTATATTTGGAAATGAAAAAGAAAAACCAACACACACACACACACACACACACACACTGATTTAACAGACCCTAGAAAGCTAAATGAAATGAAGCTGACTGTGGAAGCAGATCTGAGAGATACCCTGCCTGTTCAACAAAATCTTCAGAATCTAGGAAATAGCTCCAGAGGACTTTAGAAATAGAGGTCACTGTTTGGCTTAAAAGTAGGAGACTGGCTGGCATTCCATCTAAAAATGGCAGGTGTACCAATTCCCCACTAAGGAATGTTGCTAGATGACTACTCTCTTCAAGCCCAGAAAACAAGCAGCTTAGTTCTTATCTAGAATAAAACTCAGAACCCCAAAGAGACCACAGTCATCACACTGGAGAGGAATTAGACAAAGAGCAAGGTGAAATGAAGAGCAATGATGGGGACTACCCAACCCTTCTCATTTTAGTAAACTACCGGTAACCCAGTGGGCAAGATAGAATTAAGAGTCTGGAAGATTTTCTATGAAGGACCTAATTACCATAGACCCAAACCTAAACACTTATTGCTTCAGTAAGTAGCTGCATTCAGGGGGTTGTTGAGGAGCCCACAAGCCAACACAGAATTTCCAGGAAGTTGCTTTGTGTTCCAACCAAAGATTACAGACATTTTTTAAATGAAATCATCAAATAAAAAGAAACTATCACTAGGGAAAGGATTATTCTCAGAACAAAACAGTTCCCAAAATGAAAAACAGGAAAAAACTAAGTGAAAAAAACTAAAGGATGGAAAGCAATGATAACAGGTTCTTTTAGAAAGCAAGGCCAAAGGCAACATTTATGAGCATAATAATAAAGTTGTAAATAAAATTTAAATTGAAAACTTGAATAAAATTCAATAATAAAATTGGAGATTAAAATTGCAGTCCCGAATATGCAACATATGAATATGAAAGTTAAAGGTGGGGATGATCACTGGTGGCTGTAATCCTAGCTACTCAGGAGGCTGAAATCTGAGGATAGCGGTTCAAAGCCAGCCCAGGAGAAAAGTACCCTTAAGACTCTCATCTCCAATTAACCAGTCAAAACCCAGTAGTGGTACTATGGCGCAAAGTGATAAGAGAGCTGCCTTGAGCAAAAAGAGTTCAAGAACAGTGCCCAGACCCTCAGTTTGAGGGAGGGAGGGAGGGAGGGAGGGAGGGAGGGAGGGAGGGAGGATGTGTGAGAGGGCAGGCAGGCAGGCAAGCCAAGCCTGGCTTCTGTAAAATTTGATGCAAACAAACAATATGAAGCCATTTCATTGAGATATTCAGAGGACTCAGAACAAAAAGATATTTCTTAAAGTTTTCTGAGAAGAAAACCAATGAGGGGGGGAATTAACAAAAGCTTAGTAATCGTAAAGGCTTTCCAATGGACATTGAGAGCAGGAATGCTTCAAAATCCCAAAGGACAATTATTTCCAGTCCTGAATTACAGACCCAGCTACATTATCAGCCAAGTGTAAGGATATTTTTATACATGTGAGATTCCAAAACATTTATCTGTCATACAACCTTCCCCCTCAGGAAGAAGGGCACGCCCAGGAAAGAAGGAAGTAAAGAAGAAGGATTAAACCATGAGATAAAAAGACAGGACAGAGCCTGGTGCCAGTGGCTCAGCTCAGGCCTGTAATCCTAACTACTTAGGAAGCTGAGGTCTGAGGATCAAGATTCAAAGCCAGCCTGAGCAGGAAAGTTCATGAGATTCTTATCTTCAGGTTAAGTATCCCCCCCCCCCCCACACACACACACACAAAGCTGGAAGTTGAGCTGCAGCTCAAATGATAGAGTGCTAGCCTTGAGCACAAAAAATTCAGGGCAGTTCCCAGAGAGACAGAGAGAGAGAGAGAAAGAAAGAGAGCGAGAGAAAGAGAGAGAGAGAGAGAGAGAGAGAGATCCCAGGATGAAAGCTGGACACTGTACAGCTGACCTCATGATTCCAAGAAGGTGGAATTGGCAGAACATGTCCTGTGCCTGAAAGCACTTGGTTCAAAACAGTGATAAGCACACTGAAAATGGAGAAGCTCCATGACGCTGATCTGGGCAAACATTTTGGGTTTTGTGGCTAGGATCCCCAAAGCAAATATAGACAAAAGCGATTACATCAAACTCAAAGGCTTCCATTGGCTCAAGAAACCATAAACAGTGAAGGGACAACCTACAGAAGGGGAAAAATATTTGAAACACCTATACCTTATAAAGGATTAACATCTCAAGTTGTATTAATGGAAGCTTCAGGTTCTTGAATACATACTAAGCAATGAAGAAGGCTAATATGATGGGTGAATAAATGTGAGAAGAGCAGCAATACGTAAAACACAGTGTTACATGACAACTCTAGGAAAAAGAAACGTCCTACAGCACCAAACCACTTAAAAACATACAAGCCAGGGCTGGGGATATAGCCTAGTGGCAAGAGTGCCTGCCTCGGATACACGAGGCCCTAGGTTCGATTCCCCAGCACCACATATGCAGAAAACGGCCAGAAGCGGCGCTGTGGCTCAAGTGGCAGAGTGCTAGCCTTGAGCGGGAAGAAGCCAGGGACAGTGCTCAGGCCCTGAGTCCAAGCCCCAGGACTGGCCAAAAAAAAGATACAAGCCAGGTGCCCGTGGCTACCACTTATAATCCTAGCTACTCAGGAGGCTAAAATCTGAGGATCTTGGTTCAAAGCTAGCCTGGAAGGAAATTCTGTGAGACTCTTATATCCAATTAATGAGCACAAAGACATAAGTGGCACTCTGACTCAAGGGGCAGAGCACCAGCCTTGAATGAAAAAGTTCAGGGACAGCTGCCAGACGCTCAGTTCAGGTCAAGTGCCACAAATACCAGCACCCATACTGGAAGAAACTGCACATCTAGGGACTTATTACTAAGCATAGAAGTGTGGTTGGATGGTTGGTGAGGAGCAGGACTTGAAAACAGGAGGCAAAGAAGATGTGAGCAATAAAGATACAGAAACTAAAATAAATGAAGCAGAAGAGGGATGTACTCACTGCCTTACATATGAAACTGTAACCCCTCTGTACTTCACGTTGACAATAAAAAAAAAAAAGAGAGAGGGATCTCGAGGATATAAGGACCCCAACTACCAAAAGACCAAGAATGACAGACTGGGGATTGAGTAGAAAAAAGTAAATGGGATCAAGGAAAAAGGATTTAAAATCAGAAGAGAAGAAATCCAAGTCTCCTGACTAAATCTGCAAGGTGTGTGACTCCAATAGTTTACCTTTTATCCCCTGGTACATGTACATAGGTACATGTGTACACACGCGCACATACACAAGACATTACAGACGCAAACTAAACTGTTTTCTCTACAATCAAAAAGCAATCTAAATTTTACATTGTGGCAAATCATACAGGTCTCTCCGGAATAACAGCCCTAGATGAGAAATCTCCTCATCTGTCCATTAGATAATTCTGAAATGTGTAGTTTGAATCAACTGTTAGAAATCCCCCCCCCCCGCCCCCAATTCTCTCTCTCTGTGTTTTTTCCTCCTGGCTTGTGATCTGTCTCACTCTTGGGAAGACAATTCATACTGAGAATAAATATAAAGGCACTACACCAAAAGGGAAAAACAACAAGTCCACTAATCAAAGCTGAGAATCAAATTAATAGCCAGGGAAGTAATTTATCTACCCTGGCCAATATCACATCGCCCAGGATGTGTGACTCAGTCCCACAGGAGAATTCCCCTGCAGCGTGTTTCCATTGCAGTCCCCTACGGTTTTAAAGTTAACACACAGAGCAGAAACACTTGCACACTGCAACCATGAGCAAAGAATTAAATGTCACTGCCTCTAGACAAGGTTGTCCCTCCGGTGTCTGCCCCTCCTCTTCCTTTTCTGAAACAAAAAGTTCAAGGACAACTAACTAGCACTCTCTCCCCTGCCAAGAATTTGCTCCTTTCTGCCTCATAAATTTCCAGTATACTCCACCCCCTGGCTGAAAGCCTTTCCTCATCATATCTGCCAGTCACTAGACTTGCTTGCCCTCTGAAGAGGGACTTCCCTAGCCATCTCTTGTTCTATAGGTACCACCAGCCAATGAGAATTCATTAAGAATACTGGTGCATTTTTCACTTACCCCTACCCAGGAGGAAGCTGTGGTGTCAAGGGAGAAAACACTGCCATTTGGATTTTAGTTCCCATTAGCTGAACGTTGATAATGATCATCTTTAGATATTTGCTATGATAAACTGAGATACCTAAAATAACTAAGGATAAATTATGCTCAAACTATATACAGTGGTGTATATGTATGTGTGTGTGTGTGTGTGCGTGTATGTGTGTGCTACTGAATACAATATTTACGGAAGAAAAAGTCACTTGCCCTTGATAATGAAAACCAAAGTGTATTTTAAACATTCTCTATACTCAATACATTTCCCTATAATACATACATCTCCCACTTTTCCATTTGCTATAGAATGGGAAGGAAGGATGGAAAGAAAGAACATCAATTTTCTCTCTTTCCACTACTATCACTATTAAAAACAACCATACACTTTAAGATGTACCAAGAACTCATCGGCCCTGCATCTTTTCCATATAAATTTCATGCTCTCAGGGCAAGGGCCTAAGGTGGACCTCATTATTTCACAGATGAGGAAACTAAAGTAGGAGTAAAAAGACAGCACATGAGTCATTTATTAATTAAGCAAGCAATGGTGCAGCACATAAGCTCAAACAATCAGATCCCAGAGCTATTAACCATTCAACATACAGGCCTGCTGCTCTGGCTTCCCTCACCATAGCAAAGACATGGTAAAAAGTAGATGCCATAAACACAGGATATGGGACTTAGCACAAGCAGATACTATCTTGGGCTTGAACTCTGGGCCTCATACTCTCAACTGGCTCTTTTTCTCAAAAGCTAGCACTTTACCATTTAATCCATACTTATGCTTCCAGCTTTTGGAGATAAGTCTTACAGACGTTTCTGCCCCATCTGGCCTTGAACCACGGATCCTCAGAGCTCAGCTCCTCAGTAGCCAGGATTACAAGCATAAGCCACTAGTGCCTGGAAAGTGCAGGTATTTTTAACAGGCTTTAGGGGTATGGTGAGCTTAAAACAGGGAGGGGGGGGGAGAAATCTTACACTGTCATTCTCAAAAAGACCCAAGGATCATCCTAGACACACACCAGTCTACCAGTTATACATGTAATCCAAATTCCACTGACAGTCTTCTTTTTTTTTTTTTTAAAGCATCTGCTAGGGGATTTGGCCCCATATGTTTGTTGGTAATTTTCTATGGCCTGTCTTTTATTGCTTATTTGTCATCCTCCTTATAGTAAAGATTAATAACACTGCATATGGTGTGTAATGAATAAGAAATTCAACTACTATGGCACAAGATGTAAAATTATGCACTATACTCCCCCCCTTTGAGTATGTAAGAATCCAATTTCACATGAAAAGCTCCCTACATAGAGGAGGCATAGGAAACTTAATCTAAGTATGTGCTGCAGGCTGGCTTAAAAACAGTTTCAGAAAAATGCCACGTGAAAGTGAAAACTGTGTTAATACCCATATCATGAAAATAAAATGATGTCATTTCAAAGTTACAGTAAACTCCAACTCACCTAAGCCTACTCCACCCATATGCCGAGTTTACCATAATTGCCTTTGGCTTCCATTGTGTGTGTAAAATAGAATGGGAAAAAAAAAAAAACCATCTAGAATCCACACCAGTCTTCTTTGGGAGAGAGGAGAGTGAAATTCATCTCAGTGGTCAAATAAATCTGCACATTTCTTCCTCCCTTGTGAGGCCTGGAGGAGAGGGGAAGGAGGAGGGGAAATTCGAATGGATCAACACAAAGAGGCCAGGGTTGGTTTTGAACTTAAGGCTAGAAGTCAGACAAAACAAGAATTAGGTAGGAATTTGTCTGCTGACAGAAAGAGAGAGAGAGAGAGAAAGAGAGAGAGAGAGACTATGATGACTAGGCACAAGTCTTCATTGGGTTCTGATGAGGCTTTTAAAAAATGGTCTACTATTTAATTTCAGAATTTTTGTTTTGGTCTCTGAACTTTTGAACTTTTCAGTCTCCCTTATCATCATAAAGTTTACTCAACATGATCTTTGGAGGAGAAAAAAAGTAAGGGAAAGGGGTTACGTTCGTGTGTAGGCAGGTACAAAGTGCACCAGAGGCAGGCAGATCAAGAGCCTGAGACAGAGGCGGGCCAGGGCTGAGCTGCCTGCTAGCCCACATACAGGCCTATGTCATGGTGCTCCTGCTCCCGGAGAACCCGTTACCAGGGCCAAATAGAAGAGGAACAAGAAGAGATGTCTCCGTGGGCCTTTTGGAGCTGGTGCACCCACCCACTCTAAGTAAAGGTGAAATGAAACAATTTGAAGATCAATAAACAAGTCATTTGCAACCCTGAAACATCTTTCCAAACGCTAAACACTAAAACACACAAAAAGGCAAGTTGAGCTGGGTGCGGGTGGCACATATCTGTAATCCTACCTAACTCGGGAGGCTGGGGATGTTGGTGTGAGGCCAACCTGGGCAAAAAAGAACCTGTGAGACTTTCATCTCCAATTTACTACTCAAAAACCGGAAGTGGAGTTGTGGCTCAAAGTGGAAGAGTGCTAGCCTTGAGCAAAAGACCTTAGTAACAGTGCCCAGGCCCTGAGTTCAAGCCCCAAGATCTATCAGAAAAAAAGGCAAGTTGAATTCACTGGTCAGATTTCCTGATTTCATGTAACACAAATTGATACTACAAAGTTAATGCAATTTTAAAAGCATTATCTGCTTATAAAATTGTGTATCAAAATTCAAAAATAATTAGAGAGAAATAGCAATTTCTGAAAAGTTGTTTTGCTATGTCCACAAGGAACTAGGCAAATTAAAGGGCACAGTGACATTCTAGGTGATAAGACAGAAGGGGAAACTCGGGTTGCACAGTGGTAATTGAATGGATGCATAAAGACTCAAGGAGAGAAAAAATTCAAACTTGGAAGCATCAGTCCAACCCCTTTTTGCCTATGTTATCTTCAATGTGTTTCTGTATTTTAGTTTCCCCATCTGTAAAATGCATACAATTTTTATCTTTGAAAATACGCATGCATGCCTGTAACCCTAGATACTCAGGATGCTGAGATCTGAGGGTCTTGGTTGAAAGCCAGCCCAAGGAATACAAATCAAGAGATTCCAACGAATAAGCAGAAAATCATAACTATATGACAAATTGTAGAACTCTGGCCTGGATCAGGAAAGGCTAAACAAGAGTGGAAGGCCTGGAGTTGAAGCTCCAGTACCAGCACCACAACAGACAACTGAAACAAAGAGCAAAAACAACACATGTAAAACTGCAATACTGATTTTGCAGCAGAGTGGATAATTGTTTCTACATTTAATGACTGTGAATGTCAAGTGCACCTACGACCATGTGATTTTTTGTCCCAATTTTTTGTTATCCAAAATGTTCCCCTGACTTCTACTCACAGGTTTCAACCCCTTGAACCTTACTACTAATACACCAGAATGTATTAGATGGGAAGTTATTCCCTAACATACAAAGGCGAGGGAAGCAGTTAGCTCACATAGGCTAAATCCAGACCTTGATATAGGAAGGCTCCCTTATAGGGTTCATTACTTTAAACACATATGGGATTGCATCTTAAAATGAAAATTGCATTTTAAAAAGACTGTGAGCCAGATGCTGGTGGTTCACACCTATAAGCTTAGCTACTTGGAAAGCTGAGATCTGAGGATCCTGGTTCAAAGGCACCCACAGGAAAAGTCTATGGGACTCTATTTCCAATTAAATAGCAAAAAGCTAGAAATGGAGCTGTGGTACAAGTGTTAGAGGATCATAGGCCTGAGTTCAAGCCCCAATATAGCAACCAAAATGTAACAAGAAAATGAAACCCAACAAATAAGTCACAGACCATTGATAATGAACTTAGTAACACGATGCAACGGAATGTCAGTAAACATTTATTGTCTTCATTTTATGTACCTTATTAGGCATTTTAGATCTACTCTTTCAAACACAGTCACAAAAATCCTTTTATGGGGGCTGGGAATATGGCCTAGTGGCTAGAGTGCTTGTCTCGTATACATGAAGCCCTGGGTTCGATTCCTCAGCACCACATACATAGAAAACGGCCAGAAGTGGCGCTGTGGCTCAAGTGGTAGAGTGCTAGCCTTGAGCAAAAAGAAGCCAGGGATAATGCTCAGGCCTTGAGTTCAAGGACCAGGACTGGCCAAAAAAAACAACCAAACAAATAAATAAATAAACAAAAAGAAGGAAACAAATAACACCAAAAAAAATTCCTTTTATGAGCCTGTTTACAGGTGGCTTACACCTGTAATCCTAGCTACTCAGAAGGCTGAGATTTGAGGATCATGATGGGTTGAAGCCAGCCTAGGCAGGAAATTCTGTGAGACTCTTATCTCCAACTAACCAGCAAAAAGCAGTAAGTGGAGCTATGGTTCAGATGGTAGAGCAATAGCTTTGAGAAAAAGCAGCTCAGGGACAGATCTCAGGCCCTGAGTTCAAGCTCCAGGACTGGCACTCACCTGCTTGTGCACACACATGCACACACGCACGTGCTTTTTACATAAGTTCTGTTATTAAGTTTATGCTAAAATGAGTAAACTGAGACCCTAATATGTTAAGTAACTTGCCTGAATCACACAGAAATGAAGAAGAGGCTGGGTTTCAAACCCATCTGGAAGTCTGGAACCTGACTTTTAATTACCACAACAATTATCATGATTCTTACATACTTCCGAAAACATACTTTCTAAATTCAAGGGAGAGAAAGAGGGAAGGAGGAAAAGAAAATGGTCCAGGAAAATTTTAATACAAAAGTATAATTTTCCCAGATTTCTCAGCACCACAGTAAACATGTTACTGAGAATTCTCAAGTAGAGTCAATAGCAGTCTAAATTCCATAACACTTTTTAGGGTGTCAGACATCAGGAGAGGACACCTTGGGGGTCTCAGTGTCTTCATTTTTAATTACAAATACTCCAAATAACACTTCAAATCACATCCAATAACCGAAAATCCCTCTGCAACCCCTCTGGTCGACTTTCCCCCAAAGCCATTCTGATCTTTTTCCTTCTGGAACATGGTAGCACCCTCTCTCTGAGTAGATGTCTTCTGGAATAGTCTGAATGAAGTACTCTCCTAAATTAAAGGGAACATTACAGTCCAGACAGAGCACGATAGAAAACAAGGCCATGTGCCCTTTCGTATCTCAACTTTATATGAAAGATTTGTGGAACTTTTAGCTGGTTCTGAATAAGAGCAAAAAGGCTGCCCCTTTTCACTATGAATTTTATAATGAAAGACTATATAAACCTTTAGTGATAAGCAGCTATGCTAGAGTTTTAGATTTTTATTTTTTTTTTTGCACTCAGGCTTGCTATTCAGAATGAAAGTACCCACGGCATCTTCCTCAGTCGCCTCCGACTGTGGTTAGCCTATTGCTAATAAACAAGGCAGCTTCCTGTCTCTGACTTGTCATTGCTAAATCGGGCTGAGTCCAGGCAGCCTTCGCCATCCTGAGCCAAGTGTGCTTGGGCTACAGGAGTGTCTGCTTTGCTTTATTCATACCGTAAGACTCTTCTCATGGGACAGTACTTCTAGAATAAGCTTCTATGGTGAAGCTAAGAAGAGTTCATTTCTGACACTCAGATCTTAATAGCTCATTACCTCTAAATTTACCTCTGTTGGTTGACGTATCTGGACTTTTTCAACATCACAAAAGGGCTGAGGCTGCTCACTTCTAGATCATTTCACCAATGGTTAAAACAGCAACCAGTAGATGAATCTATAATGAATCAAATATTTATTTATACTTTTCTTCAGGAGTGTTGGTGACGGAGCCCACATGGCTCCCTTCAGTCAGAAAATTAGAATGTGTTCAGGTTACAAACCCGTTTTATTTATTTTTGTTGTTACAAGTAGTGCCTCATTTTCATAAGGATTTAAAATGCCATTTGCCTGTATTTCCACCCACTTTGGAGTTCTCATGAAGTAATTTACCACCCAGTACAGTATTCTATTGGTTTTCAATATGCTGATAAATTATATACAATCTATATGTCCCACTTCCTCTATTTTGCTTATCATCTGCTACAACGTTGTGTCAGCAGAACACAGCCCTTGCACTTCTGACCTTCTGCAGACTTTTTTTTTTAAGGAAGAAAAGGAGAAATCTTATCATAAACAAAAGGTTTCCTCCCTAGCTTTTCTCATCACCCTGTTCCCTGGCCATGGTTCTCTATCCTGTGGGACAGTGAGCCAGGACTGGAGATCACCTGCGAAGAGACTGGCGGGGCCATTGCCCAAGCCCTCCCCCTTCCTGGAGGAGGCAGCAGCTCAGCCTATGCAAAACTGTGACGCTGTCTGTCACTCAGCAGGGAAATCTGCTGCTTCTGAAAAGCTCTCTGAGCTTCCTGTGTGCAGCACCTCCAGCTGCCTTGGTGCACCCGTGTCAGGGTATTAAAATAGCTCAAGCTTGATGACTTCACTAGTTCTCACAAACAGGCCAGTTGGCAGAATATGAATGCAGTCTGCTCCAGTGGAAGACATCTTTTCTTTCCTTTACCCCCTAACTCCTTACTGTGAATATTTACTTCCATTTTGACCAGAAGTCTCATTTCTGAGGTTCTATGAAGCATGAACTTCATGCAAACGTTTTAGAATACCCTAAAAGGACTTAAACTAAAAGAGGTCACCGAAAGTCAACATCAAGCATCCAGACTGCATGATAATTTCATATGCAAAACTTCAAAGCAATTTTAACACTGCTGAGAACCTTACATAACACATTGTATTTTATTTCCTTGGGGAACCAAGACTTTCCTCAAGAATATTAGCAATATCAGAAGACAGAATATTCCATGCACATATGTGATTTAGGAAGTGGGAAGGGTAAGTGAGTGGGGGGTGGGGGGTGAGGAGACAGAGGAGGTGGGGGAAATGATAGAAGGGGTAATTAAGAAGCATTGGAAACTTAGATGGGAATGTTAAATTGTAACCACCTTGTGTAAACTTTTCAAGTTCAGAAATAAAAAGGAGAGAAGAGGAAGGGAAAGAAGGGGGAAAAGAAGGGAAAATAAAGGAAAAAATATTAGCAAAACATGAAAACCAATCAAAAATTTTAAAGTCTTAATTCCCATACTTACTACTATATTACCACAAATAAGACCAACATAAAATAGAGTGTAGAAATTAATTACCACTCCTAATCTACATGAGATGACAGATGGCCTTTAAAAGACCGTTTTTTACTATTCCAGCAAGCTGTTAGTGACTAATGCTCCAATAGATTTTGAAATTCAAAAGGAAGCGTAAGGCATTCATGCAATTAAAAACAAAAAAAAGGAGTTCTGTATTACCTAATTCTTATTTTAGTCTTCATTTTCCTTAGAGTATTTTTTAACTTCCTTTTGTAATTACACCATACTAGTAAGAGAACAGTCTGAAAAAAGCAGGTTCTCTAATCTTCCAGTGTTGTAACTCGGTGTTATTGCCACATGGCACTTTGATTCCAAGACAGCATTTAGATTAACTGCTTCAGCGCCCTATGGACACAAGATTTATGCCCGGAGACAACGCTCCCCTGTGACTCTTAAGGACATAGAGCTAATGAAATAATTTGGTTCAGTGGTTTAAGACAGTTCCTCCAAAAGGGGTACAATCAGTATCTCCAAAAGAGGAAGAAAAAAAAACAGAACCCCTGGGTTCCGTTCACTATCTGTCACAATTACAATCAATATCTAAGAAGCACTGAAATCTTCCCACCATGTTGGCAGGAAAACCATCTCTACCCACTGGTCCCAACCAAAACCAGCAGGAAGATGAGGAGGAGGTGGAGGAAAAGGGGGAAATATTATTTCACTCAAGAAATCAAGAAATCCCACAAAGAAACCTTTTGTACAATATATATGTCCACAAAAGAATTCCACACAATCATTTTCAATTAAGTAACATATATTTATGTAGCCTTAAAATGAGACAAGGAACTGGTTCAACTTTCTTTTGTTAATTCACAATTTAGAAAATGCAACTTCGATGGTATCACCAATGAATTGCTGGATTCCCTTAATTATAATAACTATAACCATTTTGACTGTAGTTCAGAGAAACAATCATGAAAATAAGAGTTCTCATGTCTCTCCCCTACAGAGACTAACAACAGACACATGGAGAGTTGTAATATTAAAAGGCTTGGTCACATCCTGGTGCCAGTGGGTCACGCCTGTAATCCTAGCTACTCAGGAAGCCAACCGGGGAAGGAAAGTCCATGAGACTCTTACTTATTTCCAATTAACCATCAACCTCTGGCTCAAGTGGTAGAATGCTAGCCTTGACCTGAAGAGCTCAGGGTCAGCAACCAGGCCCAGAGTTCAAGCAACATGACCAAGGCTAGGTCAAAAAAAAATCTCACATTTTTACTAGGTTTCATCATTTGTACTGTCACATTAAGCTTTATTTTTGGGATACTTTTCTCATTCCACTATTCTGAGTCTAATGTACATAAATGACTGATTCATATCCAAATATACAACAAATATAGACACGTGATATTTGTCTCAGTGACTCACACCTACACAAACATTACATTAGGGGAATTTAATTCACATACATAATACTCTCCAATTCACACATGCACATTACTACAGCTGTGTCTGACTCATCACACACATACCCGTGTGGATATACTACCACTGGATTCATTCATCCAACTTACTCCTAAGTATGTACTTAGAAATATATGTATTCATCGATCTATAGAATGTACTTTATACTGTCCAGTGTCTAATTTATATGCAAATTCATAAGAGTAGATAAACATACACAGTAAGATTTTTTATATACAGACACACAAAGATACACACATATAATACTGCTTTGTTTCATTTGGTGACAGGTCTCATTCTTAAATGCACTAAAAACTTTAAGCATATGCATATACATCTATTGTTTTGTTCTGTTTCATTTGGAAACAGGATCTTGTGCTACAGTTTGGGCTGAATCCGAACTCAGGATCCTCCTCCCAGAGGCTGGGATAATAGGTATGCACCACCATATCTGGTTGATTATATATTTTTACTGTGAGAAATGCAAACTTCCCATTTATTTTAAATGTCAATTTCCCATGCAACTATTTCCTAATTTAGACCTTTATTGTGAGGTAATATAGGTGGACAGCCATGCATATCAACGACTTCCTGAGGACTTGCAAGAAAGGAGACAGAACCACATGGAAACCTGGTGAGCCACAGGCATCCACTTGCATGAAGACCTTAGTTATTCAGTTCCGGAGTGAAGATCTGAGGGATGTTTGTGTTACACTGTTTTCCACAATGGGTAAACTCAGAAACCAGAGACAAGAGAAGAGGATTCTATGTCCTTGCTCTTGGATAAATGCCCTGCTTCGGAGCCCACAATTCAGCACTGGAAGGGTGTGGCGGAGGGGCATAAGCAACAGGGCTTGGAACTCTATCAACTGTGACCTGACGGGAAAACCTTTCCCCTCCCCTCCTCAAGGGCTGATAATATACAGAGATCTAAATGTTCTCTCTCAACACAAAATTAGGACTCTTAGAGGAGTTAAACAAACTGAGCCAGATGAGCCTTCTGGGGATCTTTTGTAGAGGAGGCTATGAGCAAGTAGGAGACAGAGACAGAGAGCTCTTCATGGTAATTAGCTGATGCAATGATTCTCGGGCACTTAAGATGGCTCATGGGACCCAGACTTAAAAGCATTAGGGAAGACTTGTAAGGGGGATGGATGCATGAGCAGGTAGGGGCATATTCAGAAAATGTGGGTCATTTTGGATGCTTTGTTAAGGCCTGCTAGGCTGCAGGCAATGCTGAAAGGACGTCAATTTGAAAAAGAAATGCAAAACCCAATGGTTTGTATATGGTATTATATGAGTTCCACAGTTTTCTCAAGCAAGTAGTAAATATTGCCAATATTAGCTTTCTTACTAAGCTATTTGCTCTACAAGTCTGGTCTATTTTGCCTTATCCATTAAAAAAAAAACCTTTACTATTAAAAATAGACATTAATAACTCATATGTCTATATCAGATATTGGGAGATCTTGTGGAGTAAACTATGTGCTACTGTGTTCTTCTTTTTATTGTAAAGGTGATTTGCAGAGGGGTTACAGTTATATATGTCAGATAATGAGTACGTTTCTTTTTTAACAGTGTCTCTGTTCCCTCAATTTCTCCCAGGTTTTCCCTCCCAATCCTACCTCTCCCACAAGTTGTATAGTTCATTTTCAACACAGTGTCCAGTGACTATCACTGCTGTATTACTTCAACCTTTGTCCAGCCATTGCTGTTGAGCTTACTGTCTTTATGATACTTCTGGATATTAAAAGAAAACACCATCAAATGTGATACAATGCATCTATTATATATTTCTCTGGGTTTTACTTACAGAATAATTACAGAGTTAGTCACCCACTGAAAAAGAATACTCTCAAACTGGACAGACAACATTATCCCTCTGGTGTTAGGAGATTATAATAAAGGTCGTAAGTAAACTCTTAAAAATAAGACATTATTTTTTAAAGGAAATGTACAACATTATGCAAACAAACCACAAGTATTGTGAAGACCATTCTGATGCTCCTATGCATAGTCCAAGACAAATGCCTGCTAAGCATCAAAAAGATGAGGCTCTGGGAAGGGGATGAGGGGGCAAGGTGAGCAGTTACATAAATAAACTAACTGCCTTTCAAAAATTAGAACGAGAGCCCTTCTATCAAAGAACACAAAGAAACCTTCAAAGTTTAGCAGCTCAAGTACACATGAATAATAATCCTGCCAAGAAAGAATTCAAGTAACCTTGCAAAGTACTCCAAAGACAATAAAAAATGTTGCTTGACTAGATAAAAAAACACTGAAAATAAAATAGGTTGTTGTTTCCTAATCAAAGCATACATGCCAGACAAAAACTGTGTTTGTATAAAATTGAATAGTGATCTCCTTGTTCTTTATTAAGTAAAGTATAGCCAGCTGCAGTGGCTTCCAACTCCAATCCCAGCTATGCAAAAAAATAAAAAATACGGTGAACTGTGTTTTGAAAGCCATCCTGGACAAAAAATTAGCAAGATTCACACGTATTCTCAACCAACAAACAAGGTACAATGATCTACTTCTGTGATCCCAGCCACGTGGAAAAACAACCAGAAACGTAATCACATACTATGGCTGAGCACTTATTCTACTTGACGGCTGTCAGCAGACTGCAGTCCAACTTTCAGAATGACATTTGGGGGGCTGGGAATGTGGCTTATGCATACATGAAGCACTGAGTTCCATTCCTCAGTACCACATAAACAGAAAAAGCCAGAGTGGTACTTTGGCAAATGAAGCTCAGGGACAGTGCCCAGGCCTGAGTTCAAGCCTCAGGACTGATTGTGGGGGGGGGGGGGGGGGAGGCGGGGGGCGGGAATGACAGTTATATACAATCAGCAACATCCATCAAAGTCTCAAACATGCTAAACTTAATGTCCAACCTATGGTATTGGAATTGGAAGGTGGTGGACTATTCAGGAAGTATGTCATCGTGGGTGAATGTTAGGCCTCTAGATGTGTTCTTGAAGAATCTGATTCTTACCCTGGCCATTTCCTGTTTCCAGGTCACTGTGAGATGAGTAGTGTTCTTCAGCCTGCTGCCAGCCCACAAGCTAAAGGAAATGCAGCCAAGCAACTACAGACAGAAACCTCAGCTACCAGGAGCCACAGTGACGCCCTCCACCTTACAAGCTGATATTTTGTTTTGTCATAAAGACAAAAGGCTAACAGAATGAAGACTAAAACCAAAGACTCCTTTTTTTAAAAAAAAATTACACTTTACTGTGGCTACAGGAGTAGATAAATGACAGAGAATTAGACTTAAAAGCATGGAGACTTTGAGGACACAGGATCTCAAAGTGGTCTCATTTAACACTTTTATAAATGATGTTGGAAGAATACACAGGAAGGTAGGCAAGTATGTATCAAGCTCCTTTAGTTACCAAAATGCCAAGTAATAGAGATAAACTTCCCTTTAGCATCCATCTGACAAATATGGTAGGATCACTTAAACCAACATCCACTTAACCAACTGTCTAGCTGAACCAATGACCTCCAGTTCTTTTGTAAATCATACTGACTGATGTACCTGGAATGCTTCCAACCAGTTGGTTCTTCACAGAACAGCCAGAAAACCTGTTTCTATCCTCTAAGACACACTGTGTGTCTGAGAAAGAGACAGGTGAACGGATAGACGGACAGACAGAATGAATGAACGACCGAATGAATGAATGAATGAATGAATGAACTAGGGCTTAAACTCATAGCACTATCCCTGACCATTTGTGCTCAAGACTAACATCTACCACTTGAGGCAAAGCTCTTTGGAGATCAGTCTCATGGACTTTCCTGCCCAAGCTGGATTCGATCTTCGATCCTCAGATCTCACTCTTCCAAGAGCTTAGATTACAGGCTTGAGCCACTGACACCAGGCTGAGACAGGCTTTTAATAATACTTTTTATCCTACACTAGTTTATGTAATAATATTTGTAAGTGATGTGATTTAAATGACATAGTACATAAAGAAGTGAAATAGGAATAGGAAACATAGCATAATCTGTTTCTATAAACTATACATTGATTGCTTTGAAAATATCCTAAAGATGAGCCTATTATAAACAATAATTTTATAAACTTGTCACTGAAGATGGGAGCATTATATTACATTGCAATAGAAAAAATAATTCACAAATGTCTTTAAGTTGTTTTTTTTTAAAGGCAGTTCTGAGAATAAAAATGAGGTTGGTTTTGTGAACAAAGACTGAACTACACTTGTGGATCTATAGTAGAAAAAAGTCTCAGCTTTATAGCCCAAATTTCCCACACACAAAAAAGCATAAGCTTACGTTTGAATAAACTATTTGACATATATATAATTTTAGTTTTCTTCTATGTCACTTTCCTTTGTGATTAGCTACTAATATTAATTTGCCTCTTTTAGTTTGCCTGCTCTACACCAGCAACTACAGTCAGGGCTGCTCATAAAATGAGGAATGAGGCTAGTGATCAAAGAGGTCCAATATAATAGGCAGATGTACACCTTAACAAATAATAGCTATACAACACACTAAGCATTGTAGGTAAAGTTCTTTATTAAACAAGGAAAATAAAACAATTTGGTGTGTACAGAGTAGAAGAATCAATGATGTCAAGATTCAGAAAGAGTTCAGATGACATAGAGTAGGTGGGAAGACGCACTCTGCCATAACACATGCAGAGGCAGGGCAGCACTGAGAAGCAGTACAAGGTCCCAGCCACTGAACATTCCCAAAGAGTAGACAGATACAAAGACAGAATGGAAGCCATCTCATAAGCTAGAGCATAGAGAGCCATTGTATTCTAAACAAAAAAATGGGACAACCATTATGTAAGATTTTAGCATCTTTCCCAATAGTTCAAAAGATGAATGCATGTAATACAGAAAGAGTCCAATTATGATTATAAAAAATAGACTAATAAAAAATGGACTAAAGAACGCTATTAAGGAAGGTGAAATCAGTATGACTTGGTGACGAGAGAGAAAAAGGGATGAGATAAAAATGTCTTAAGGATGATCACCAAGTCAAAGATTTTAGTACCTGGTGGCCAAAGATTCATTTATAAAAATAGGAAAGAAGGGAACAGATAAAGAACACAGCTGGGAACACAAGTTTGACATGTATATATGATACATACATATGTATATACATGTTTGTATATATAAATATATACTAATAGAAGCTGACTGTCTACTTGTACACTCAGAAAACCTGAAATTAGTGACTTAAGGTCTCACGATTATATGAGAATTTGAAGCAGCTGAAATAAATAGACAAACTTACAGAAGAAATGGAGGGGGGGGGGGTTGAAAGGCACAAAGCAGAGATGTCTTCCATGGGATTAATGAGCGACAGACAGAAGGAAATAAGTAATAGTTTAGAAAAGAGCTCCTATGGGATGATTCCTATCGCAATTGTGGTAACTTAATGCCATGCTATGTCCACTCTTTTGGCACCTGCTGCAATTCTAATCCTTCCTACAGCAAAAGTAAAGCACTGAAGAAAAGGTTCACATCTTTCTCATTTTCTAAAACCATCCATTCATTGAAATTTTCACTTCCAGTGTATCAGAAGAGGTGTTTGGGCTGAGATGAAGGTTATGTTGATGGAATCCTCAACAATGGAATTGGCACCCTTATTGAAGAGATCAATGAAACTCACTGTTGAACATATATTTATAAACATGCAGGGGCCCTAAGTTCAAACCCTAAAATAAGTCAGAAGGAGAGAGGGATGGGCCCCACTAAGAGAGCTCTTTCTTTTTCCTACATGAGTACACAAGGAAGAGTTGACTTCTGCCACCCAGAAAAGGAACCTCAGCAAATAAAACTGACCATGCTCATGGTTTGACCTCAAGACTTCTAGCCATGAGAGAACTGCGAAGAATGAATTTCTGGCAGGAAGGAAGGAAGGGGGGAGGAGAGGAATGGAGAGGAAGTAGCAGCAGTATAGGAAGGATATGGGGCAAAGAGTAGGAAATCAGAGGGATAAACAGTCCACCATACCATGTCAAGTGCAAAAGTGAAATAAGACAACTCAGGAAACCACTGAAGTTAGAGTTGGGGCATCCTGGTCAAATATGAGCTTCAGCAGGTGCGGGCATGCACATGCACACACACACACACACACACACACACACACACACACACGCATGCACACACCCCAAAGAAGTGCCTGGACCAGAGAGGGAGTGGAGGAAAGGAAGCTTAAATGAACTTTTCACCTGAAAGGAAAAAGAGGAAGAGAACAGCACAAAGAACGTTGAAGAGGGGCTGTTTCATTTTTGTTGTTGTTTACTTACTTTTTTTGTTTTAAGTCATTTTACATTGGGCCTATTGCAACCCCAGCAAATCCCAGTACTCAGCTGGCTGATGCAAGAAAGACAGCAAGTTTAAGAATGGGTTATGTAGAGGCTGTATGAAAATAGCCATCTAAGGAAACAATCAACAGAAAAGAGGAGAGTCAGAGAGAAAATCAGAGCAAGCTCTATCCTCAGAAGACTAGCAAACAACCAGAGCACAAGGCCCTGCTTTCATAACAGCTCAAGCCAAAAGGGCTCACCCTTCAGGGTAAGAAGGAAGGGGTCGGGGAGAGAGCACAGGACAGGCAGAAGTTCCAAACTGGATGAGGAGGGAGCTGAGGAATTTCTTGATTCATGGTCCATGGTCCAGGTGATAGATAAGATACCCCATTCATCTACGAAAGTGGATCACCTCATTTTGACCAACACAAAAGGCATTCTGAGTGAGTTCTAAGTGCTGGTCTATAACATTTCCCTCATAGACAAGTAAAAGATATGTTGTGATTAAAAATATGTCAATTTAGATTTATATATGGGTATGAAGCTATTAGTAAACTATTAATAATGAAATTGACCCAAGAGACTCTGAACAATTCACAGATGATATCACTGTGAATAAAATATAAAACATTATATTGCACATTTAAGTTAATTTAATATATTGCTTAGTAGTTTATATATAACTTAAGTAATATATATTAAATATCATGCATTAAATGTATAACTAAATATTATAGGTTTAATATTAAACATTAAATTTAAATTATATTTCTATATATAAGTTATATAGAACTATACATTAAGTCATATAATATTTAAATATATTAAGTTAATATTTAATCTATTTAAATATATATTTATGTTAAGTTACATTCTTCTTAAATCCAAGTTTTTCCTGAAACAGTTATCAGACATTTGTAATGTGAAATACACAATGAAACACAACCAGTATTTTCTTCACTAAGGTCAATGATATACCCTGTAGCATTTTCTGGAAACAGTTAACATTGTTCTAGTATCATACTTAATACACTCTTACACAGATTTAACAAAATATAAGTACCACTAAACAGAACTGAAAATAAAACATACAACATATGTTTACACAGTTGTGATGCTTTTCATATTGTTCACTACCATGTATACTAAATTTGCATGTTACAAACTGCCCTACTGAAAATTACTGATGCTTTAATCTGGAAACATACACCCAATAATCCATAGAATCCTAGTTGCAATGGACTTTTCAACACAACTTGTACAGTCTCAGTAGTTCTAGGAGTTTCTCATTTAAACCAGAGAAAACTAAAAGATATAGAAACATGATCGGCACTATTTTATATGGCAACCAGTAACCTACATAAAGTAATTGCTTCATCTAAAAAACTAAATTGTTGTGTAGTTCATGAAGATTTAACAATAAATGCATGGCAAACTAAAATGGATTCAACAAGTACTAGTTAAAAGAAATTAGGATAAGAATAGACAGTGCAAATGAGGCAACCCCCATCATGGTGCTTCAAAGAAATAAGACTATAATCGACCATAGTCTGTCTTGTCCTAAGGATGATTTCATTTTGACAGAAGGGCACAAAACACTGCCAAGCCCACACTTCAGGAAAAACTGAATTTTCTACCAGAAAAATTAGACCACAGAGCACAGGATGCAGGCAGAGTGTTCAAACCCCTTTGTGAACTTTCAAGTTTTCTTAAGGAAAAAAAAAAAAAGTAAACTTGAGATCTGGGTATCATAAAACAAAAAGAAGGAAGAAGAGATACAGAAATACAAACTGAACTAAAACACACACGACTGCAAATCTTTCTTTCACCCCAAATTATATTCTACTTTACACTCAATGGTTCACACTGCATCATGAATGTTTCTGCCCTCTTTCAGCACTTAGCTAGCAGTCTACAGTATGTGTGTGCTCATTCAAAAGAAAACTGAGTGACTATATGACCATGAAGAAAAATGCATGAATATTTGCCAACTTATGAGCCTGAACTATTTGTATGATCTCCACAGAATTAAAAATATAAAACTGCCATACTGGTGGCTCATCCCTTTTAATCTTAGCTAAAATCTGAGGACTGCAGTTAGGAGCCAGCCTGAGAATATTATCTTCAATTAACCAGCAAAAAGTTGGAAGTGGAGCTGTGGCCCAAGTGATAGACAGGTAGCCTTGAGCATAAAAGCAACAAGAGACCTTAGTGTACACACACACACACACACACACACACACACACACACACAAATCACATACAAGATCACTCCTCTTGGATGATCTAGAACAAACATGTTAGCAATAGCAATGTAAGCCACAAGTTTTGAAATGTTCTTGTTTTCAATCATCAAGTATTTATGTGGCCAGAATCCACTGATATGGAAAATTATCTCAAAGGAACTAATATGACCACCCATGTATTATGTATTATGTATTATGTATTTACCTGATTTTTCCCCTTCAGTGGGATAGTTTAGTTTGTTTGTTTTTAAAGATGAGATTTTTTTTCAGTCAATCATCAGGGACTGATGGTGGGAGGGGTGAGAGAGGGAGAAATTCAAGCAGTTGACCTTTGCACTTCTGTAAATCTCTAAGACTTTTTTTCTTTTTTTGAGGAATAGGAAATTCCAAATCCTGCCCAACACAGTTTAAGGAAATGCTTTGTCCTGGCTGTTTGTGAAGAAAACAGTCAATACTTAGGCTTTGCCCTTGAATTCAGCAGCACCAGCTGCTGGTGGAATGACATTGAAATTAGAAAGCCTTATTCTCACAGTGGCCTGAAGTGCATTAGGTACACTTGAAGGGTTCCCAATAAACAAAAGCTTTTAAAAGACATACATACAGCAGGTACATGTATGTCCACAAATCAAAGTATATGCAAAGAGAATAAACAAGTCAGTGGAGGAAGTAAGGATATGAAGTATACAGAATCTTAACCAAACTCTAATCACTCCAAATCCAAAGTGAAAGCAGAATTCACTTTTTGAATAATTTTCCTAGAGTGTCTAGCATGCCTATGTTTCTAGATAATAGTTTAATATCACATATGAATGTAATCATATCAACAATAACATAAAAGACTCAAAAGAAAAGAAATGCTTTGCTGCTCAACCTTGAAATCTTCCTTTCTCCCCCCAATTTTATTCCCAATAGAGCACAACTACAATCTGCATAACTCAGCAATACAGACTGCTGACTCTCAGTTTAAGAACATTTTCAATAAGAAGAGAGGCTGGAAAAACTAGACATAAATATGTAAAAGACTCACTGATTAAAAAGTAAGGCAAACAACCCCCCTACCTACCCCCTAGCCCCCACCCTCATGTGGTGGTCTCTCTTAATAGGCACATTTTGCTACCACAAAGCATTCCTTGGCCACTCTAAATTACCTGAGCACTGATCAGCACAAGAAAATGGATCACACTCAAGAACTGATACACTGACATCAGATTGTGATCATAAAGGATGCCTCCTCCTCACTCACCTCCATGTTAGGAAACATGCTGGGGGTTAAATAGAAAGCTTAGTTCTAAAACCTGCAAATCTGCAACTAAGTATCTAGAATAATCTTAAAACCCGAGCCAAAGAGCTCATTTTCTCCATCACCCCATTGGAATCCAATCTTCCCAAAACTCACTAGTTGATGGGCCCCAACTGGGTATATGATTCATGGAGAAATGATGACCAATTGTAGTCATTTTGAAAAGGCCTGGGCAAAACTGGCATGTCCTGGAATATTACTAAGGAAAGGGATAGATAAGTGAGAAAGTAGAGTTCTCCTGGCTATCAAAAATGTAATTTCTACAAATTACTTAAGGAATACAGCAGCATGCTACAAGGACTCCAGAGTGATGCCATTCATTCAACAAATACTCACCCAACATTTTCTACAAATTTGACATGGAAGAAGGATTCTAACTTGCATTTATATCCTCAAGGTGTTCCACAGTGGCACTGAATGAATGTGGAAGGAAGAAAAGAAGGATAGGAAGGGGGAAGGAAGGAACTTCCTGGGGACAGGCACAAGCTTAAGTTCACGGGTAAATGAGTTCCTTAGATCCTAGCTAGTGACTTAATCTAGGCTTCTGCCCCATTTTCAAATATAGATTTGATTTAATCCATCTCTTTACTTGACAGATCAAGCATAGCTGCCAGTTCCTGTTACTCAAACTTTTTAACAGCAAGAATCTAAAACAATTCTTTTCAATCCTGCCACATTAGAACCATGCAAGCAATCTAAATCTGTCAGCTATTGACAGAGTCAATAAACCAGATCAAATTCTCAATTAAGTTACAATCTCTAGGGATCAGGTAATAGTGCTAATATTTTCAAATACTCTTGTGATTCCATTCTGCATCATATATTAAAAATCCCTGCTCAGGAAAGAATTAAAGTGTTAAGGAAAACTTTATCTAGTATTTTTGGTCCATACCAATAATCTACTGTGAACTTGAGAAACCAAAACAGAAAACTAACTCCCTTTAATAACCAAGAATACACTTTCACCTCCTACCATAGAACGTGAAACATTTCTCTTTATGCAAATATCATTGGCTTCACTTTCCCCTTCCCAGGAGTAACAACAAGAAAAAAAAGATACTGATAAAACAACAGGACAAGACAGGCATAGACACATACTTGCATGCAAGCATATATGCATGAAAACTCTGTATGAAGATATTACAAGTTTCTCACCCAGTAGATTGGCAGAAACTATCTCTAACTGCCTAGCAAATCATTATAATGTAATGAAAGGTTTATTTGCATCAAGGTATGTTTTGGGCTGTAGCTAGGTGGGTTACTTCTAGATCTACTCTATCTCATTGGTCTGGGTTGTCTGCTTTTGTGTCAGTACTGTTGTAGCTTTGTCACTACGACTCATAGTTCAATTTGAAATCATGTATCATGATACTTCATTGCTCATTTTGCTCAGGATTTCTGTGGCTACCGGACGTCTTTTGTGATGGCAGGTGAAATTTAAGATTCAGTTTTCTAATTCTGCAAAGAATATCATTAGATTTTACATGATGAATGCATTGAACTTGTAGCTCATTTTTGGAAATAAGGTCATCTTGATATTATTCCTGCTGATCCATGAAAAGTTTTTCCATCTTCTAGTGTCTTCTACAGTTTTTTGTGTTTGTTTCTTCAAGACACTGTAATAATCATTATAGATATCTTTGGATGGCTTTGGTTATGTTTATGGCTCAGTTTGGGGGGTTTTGTTGTTGTTGCTATTTTTGTTCATTCATTTGGGGGTTTTTGAGGGTCCTAGGTATATGATTATTTTCCTGACTTTTTTTTCAAGTTCAACAGTGAATAGTGATATAGAAGCGCTACTGTTTCTGCATGTTGATTTTCTATCCTGCTACTTTGCTTGAAACTCGTTTTTAGATCTATAAGTGGAAGAAATGAATTTTACCAAGAAAGAAACAAAGAAAAATCCTAAGCATAGAATTTTATGTTTTCACAATTAACTGTGGCCCATTCCACAAACCCTTCCAATGGTGCACTTCTGCAAATTAAGTTATCCTAAAGCAAGAAACAACAAAAACCTACCCTTTGTATTCCAAAGCACTGAAACTCTTACCGTAAAAGATAAAAGTGGATCATTAAAAATGCCTTCCACATAGAAACAGAAGACACTGGCTTGTAACAGTGCTTCTCTGAATCTTTTTGAGCACCATTTAAAACTGTTATGAGGCATTATTTTAAATGACTAGGTATTTCACAATATTATTTAACTGAATCCTCAACTCTGGTTAGCATTGTTTATTATATTAAATTTCCCTCATTGTGTGACAATATGGCTATATACACCAACATGTGTGTGAGCTGCTCAACTGTAATTAATGATATACTTTTATTCCCTATTATTGTGTGGAAAACAATCTGACACAAAATAAATGAAGCATAATCACTCAGAGTAATGATTCAAATGCACTGATTAATGCTACCAAATAGCTTCTCTGTTTCCTGAAATTAAATTAAAACATTTACATACAGTCTGGAGATTGGAAAGGTATCCCTAAATGAATGCTTTCTAAATAATCATTTCTCTTCATAGAATTTCACTGGAGATAAGTTCCCAAGTATTGTACAATAAACCATTCTTTCATGTGCAAATAAGAAACCCTGCCTTAAAAAAAAAAAAAAAAGAAAGAAAAGGCACAAGGGCTCACTAAGTAGTAGTCCAGGCTATCCTTGAACTTAATGTTCTTTTTTACCTGGTCCTCCTGAGTGCTGGGTTTTGGGTATGCACCCCCAAAACTGGCTACCTTGCCTGGTAAACTACTACAATGCTAAACTGTCTTCTGTAGGGGAGGGGTGAGAGAATGTGGTTCACAGATTTACAGTATATAAGGTATTCGCTTGTCAATGGCACTAGGGTAAGTGTTTAGCAAAGAGATTTTTTTTTTAAAACATAGCACAGATATTTTAAAATACATCTTAAAGTTTAAATAAGCCAATCATATACAACAAATTACTTCTCTTATATGGTTATCTAAAGTGGCCACATTCGTACAAAGCAAAGTAGAAAGTTGGTGACAAAAGGCTGGAAGGAACAAGAAGTCATTGGTTAAATAAAAATTAGAGTGTGTTTTGTGAGGAAAATGTTCAGGACATTGGATGACAGTGCTGGCTGTGCAACAATGAGAATGGACTTAATGGCACTTAAAAACAGCAGAGTAAATTTATGTGGATTGATCACAATTGAAAGTAATTGTTATAATTTCAATGGGGGAGGGGAATACTAAGAAGAATCACAAAACTGTAACATTTCTGAGCAATACTCTTTAGAAAGAAAGGAACTTCAACCCAACCAACTAGTTAACTGGATATGGTACTGGGTTCCTGAAAACTTAAAAACACTGAGTTCTCTTTCGAGAGGAAAGTTTGTACCATGAAACAGGCAGTGCTGCAGACCCTGAATAAAACTGTTTGCTGAGACCATGTTCACAGAGCTAGCCTACCACCAGAATCACATGGTGCTATGATTTCCTGACAGCACATACCTATTTAATGTGGCAACTATGCAAAACACAGAAAGTAACAATGTTAGCAAGAGATGGAAAACCGGAACAGTTTGTGCTGTTAGTAGGATTAGAAAAGCCTAACTGCTACGGAAAATAGCATGAGACTTCCTCAAAAGGTTGAAAATAGAACTATCCTATCATCCAGATATCCCACTTTGGGGTACATCTCCAAAAGAATTGAAAAGGAAGTCATGAAGAGCTATTTGTACCCCAGCATTATTCATAATATTCAATAGGTGGAAACAGTCCAAATGTCTATCAGCATATGACCTGATAGTATATATACTGTAGAATAATGTTTAGAATATTGTCAAGTTCACAGAAACAAAGCAGAATGTTGGTTCCAAATGAGAAAGAGAAAATCTGTTTAGTGAGTAAAGGCATGAAGAAAAACTTTTGGAGTTCTACTACAAAACACTATACTTAAATACTCCTCAGTCAATTCCTATGCTAATTGTTTAGGGATGAGAAAAGAGGTAGGTAGGACATAGGACTATTAGATAAGGTTTAAAAAGTCCTGACCCCCATCCCAAACCTACTAGCTTAAAAATTTTGGTGGATTGGGCTAACATAATTACTATTATAAAAAAGGACTCAGAATGAGTCAATCAGTTACATTACTGTTTAAACTGGAAGTAACTCAAACATGAATGATGGTCATACTCAGGGTTTCGTTTCTGAGAATTGTTAATAGGTGACATATGCAAAGTATTTCCCACGATGAGAAAATTACCTTGCAAATGTCCCTAGAAAGTGGGATGGTTTTCAATGCTATGACTCATGAAAGCAGAGACAAGGCCCCCCAAAGTCTCAATACAACATATACACTACCCATAGCGTGCTGGACGTGTCCATCAACAAAGGCAGCATCTGCATGCCAGCCTGGTTTTGGAAGAGCTTCGTCTCTTCTATTGGAAGTCCAGGTGTCCAATGGGTCTATGGAACCACATCACCAACCAGGATCAATCCTGATCCAGGTGGCTCTAGAATACCAGTCTAGTTGGCTTCTTACATCTGAAACCCTTACATCTGAAGCAAGTAGCAACAACAGCCATCGCATCTTTTCCCTAACACCAGTTCAGAATTTCCTTTTCAGGGCTGGGAAGGTAGATTAGTGGTAGAGTGCTTGCCATACATGCATGAAGCCCTGGGTTCGATTCCTTAGCACCACATAAACAGAAAAGGCCAGAAGTGATGCTGTGGCTCAAGTGGTAGAGTGCTAGGGTTGAACAAAAAGAAGCCAGGGACAGTGCTCAGGCCGAGTCCAAGCCCCAGGACTAGCAAAAAAAAAAAAAAAAAAAAAAAACTACCAACGTTTCCTCTTCAGAGAGAGTAAAGTGATAGAAGAAAAGCAGGCAGGGAATTGTGGCCTATGCAGCTTGCAGCTGGCAGGATTAAGCTGATGAGGAAATGGGGACTGGGGCTACAAAAGAAAGAGGAAGCAAGGACCAAACAATGAGAAAATTAGGGCAGAGCACTAAATCTCTGGTGCCATGAGCATATAGGAAACAAGAGGGACACGCACCAGTCAGAAAGCAAAGCAAAGTCTTCAAGGACTCCAATTCTCCCTATGGAACCCAAGGGCAATCTCTGTTACTGCGCAGTAGCATGTGCTGTTTTGCTCTGCCATCTTTCTTTTCTAATAAACTCTCCTATCAACTTTAAAAAAAAAAAAAAGAAAACCAGTAAAGTATTTAAGCAGCAAGTCATAAAAGGGGCTAACAGTTTTCAGAACTCAATTTAGAACCTTGATTACATTATGGCAGAATAACAGCACTGTTAATAATCACATGTATGTCCATGAAGAATCACTGATATGACTCTGAGCACAAAATGCAGTAAAGTAGACATTCAGTCATGAGAAGGGGATATCATGCCCCTTACTTAGTTCCTCCTTTATTGAAAGATAATGTAAGTACTATAGTAACAGACATTCTCTAAAATATGCATCGGTCATGTCTTCTAATTTACCTCAAGGTAAATTACTCCAAGGCAATTTTTTTTCAAGGAGAATGTGCAATACTATTATGGCTTTTCCTATGTCCTTTTAAGATCATCAAAGGATATGAAGCAATCAGTACAAATGTTATTTAGCAAGTCAACCATTCACTCAAGGAGTGAATAATTAGGAATGTGCCTGCCCAAAGTTTCATCCTAGGTATGGGTAACACACTGGTTTCTGTCCAAGTCTATAGTCCAAGCTCAAGTAAAACTATTCTGTTTTATTAAGTTATTCACACATAGGCATAAAATTTCATTACACCGATTTCCAGTGGCTTGCTTGCATAGTTCACTCCTGCCAAGAATGGCAGAAAATAAGTCATCTTACTTAATTATTAAAACAGGCAGTTTCAATCATATAGGCTACAGTGTCTGGTGCTCTAATTCACTCAGTGAATCTGTCTACAAATAAAAAGTGTCCATATATGATTAACATCTTGTAAAAGAGCTACAGGTAAAAAATTAAGGTGAAGAATTTTTAAAATGTCACGTTGCAAAATTGTTAATTCAAGAACAAAAGAAACTCAAATAAACAAAAATATATTTATATATGATGCTACAAAAATAAGATTACCAGATAGATGTTCAGATTGGACTTGCTAAGTGCAACATGTCCTTTTATCATACAGTTACTTCCAGTTGCAGAAAAAAAGCTTTTAATATAGAGGTAGGTAGGTAGGCAAACAGACAGATAGACACATCGATACATAAGATACATGATACATAGATAGATGAAATCACCCTAATTATAAATATCAGTGGATGGAATTTTAGAAATGTATCTAAGAATTAAACACCATTTTCTCCCTTCCTTCTGCACTAATTTTCCTTCCTCCCCCAGCCATTTCCCTCTGCCTTCCAGGCTTCACACTGCAAACTGAACTCTCTTCCTTACGAGGACTAAAATACAAGACATTTTTCAGTGAAGATGCACATGAACATATTTTTGTCCAAGATAAGTATCTAGTTTGCTATTTCTGGCAAAGGGCAGAAACATCCAGGGTTGTCACTGTAACTTTTATCTCTTGTGATTTAACTGGACCTTTTTGCAAACACAGAATAGAACTTCAAATGAAAGAAAGGATCCCCTCCCTCCCCCACCCAACCCCACCTATGATTAAACAAAGCAAGTTTTGGGGCATTTTCCCCAGGGTGAGAACAGACTTCAGGCAAGAGTTCAGTCAGCTTGGTTATAACAGATGAATAAGAGAATAGCAGAAAGTAAGAGGATTATTAACTCCACATAATGGAAAAGCAAAATAAGACAAGTACAGGCAAAGTGAAAATCTTCCAACAAAAGGTAACCCAGTCTAAAACTGAAATGCAAAGAGCAGTGAATGACTTAAAAGGTGGTTATCTGATAAGCTCTGGAAATGGGTTGGGCAAAGTAAGCACAAATATCCTGGCTTTACAAGGTGTGGCCCACAGAACAGTCATCCTTCCTAGTGCATCAATTATTCAATGTCTTATAAAGAAGAACAGTAACACAAGACAAATCCAACTGAACTCATTGCAACAAGCATTTCCTGAACACATTCCCATCTACAAAAGCCACTATCATCTACCACTGAAAAATATAGAAATCCAAGATGTGCTTTAACTAATGTAGACCATTGCGTATTATCGGACATCTATATATAGTTAATGCTCGAGTAAGTATTATGGTGACTAAGGATGCATGTCAAAGGCATATTAGTGCTTGGCATAAATGAGGCCTTGACTTAAACTTCAGGACTGGAAATTGGTGTTAGATTCAATTATCTGAATTTGCCATGATTTGTAGATTTATATGTGCGTATGTACATACATGTGTATATATGTGTATATACACATAAATATATACATATACATGTATATATAATAGTATCTAAATATATAATAGTATCATTGTATAATAATATCTTCGTAAGTTCAACTGGGTCTATCACCTAAGGCTAAGGGAATAACTTGGAAACAGAAGTCTTAGCAAAATGTTTCAAAAGTACAGTAAAAAATGAAAAAAAAAACAAATTGTTCTTGGCTATAGAAAACAGAATGGCTTCTTGGAACTGGTGACTACAAACTAGGTAGGCAATCTGAGAGTCAGTTACATCAGTAGACAAAATAGTGAAATAAGAGAGGAGAAAATAGAGCATAGGATCCTAACATCTACTGTTTTAAAGAATAATTCAAATGGCAAAATCACTGATCTTAATATGCTATACATGTTGTAAATAAAGTTGAGTATTTTTTAAAATATCACTTAGATTGAACTCAGTTACTTTTGTAGCATGTCTTACAACCCATTAAGTATCTGTGATAATGAACAAATAAAAGTTTTCTAACTAGGTGCTAAGGCACATGCCTGTAGTCCTAGATACGCCAGAGGCTGAGATCTGAGGTTTCTAGATCAAATCTGAGCAGGCAAGTCTGTGGGACTCTTATCTCCAGTGCAACATCAAAAAGCCAGAAGTGCAACTGTGGCTGAAGTGGTAAAGTGCTATCCTTGAGCTCAGGTTTCAGAGTCCAGGCCCGTGAGTTCACACTCCAGGACTGGCATTGACACACACACACACACACACACACACACACACACACACACACACACATACACATTCTGGTAAACTATGCAAGGAAAATGAGCAGTATATCAAATTTTGTAGCCAATCAAACAGCTACAAACTTCTGTACTTCATAGAAGTCGGAATCTAAAGCCCCGCAAAACCTTCATTCTCCTACAGACACAACAGAATCAGGCATGAGGTCATTCCGTTCTGTTTGAGGATAGGCAGTAGCCTTTGCCTGACAGGTCCACTGCCCCAGCATCAGGTGTTTAGGAAAGCCCCACTCAAGTTAAAAAATAAACTCCTCTCTCCATTTGCAGATCACTAGAAGTAACAACTGAACATTTACTAGGATGGTAGCAAACAGCCACTAGGGTTTTGTGGGAACGATGGGTTTTCCATGGTCATACAGATGGTAATGAAATCTAATCTCCTCTTCCATTATACATATTATTCTTAGCCACAATAACAGTTTTCCGTTTAAGCTTTACAACTATACTTAAATAGATGATTTCGGAAACAATAAAGCCAAAAACAAATACTGTACGCATATTCCAAATTTAGAGTCAGGAGGAAATATCAGGGGAATTTTATCTACTCCATCAAACAATAAAACTCTCCAGTGGGGGGGGCAGGGGGAGATGAGGGAGGAGGTAACAAATTGTACAAGAAATGAACCCAGTGCCTTACGTATGAAACTGTAACCCCTCTGTACATCACTTTGACAATAAATAAGTAATTATTCAGAAAAAAAAAAAAACACAAAAACTCTCCGAGCCAGCCACAGAAGCCAAAGAAACTAGCCGAGAACATTTGTCCCCTTGCTGGAGAGGAGGTGTACCAATAAAAAATACACATCAAAGTGCACATCAAGTATTTTCATTCTTGTTTTTAAGAATTTTTTTCCTTAAAAGAAATGTTCAATGGTGTGGTAGGTAGCAAACCACTAGTCCCAAATAATATATGAAATTTACATTTCATAAACTCAGAACCATCTAGGGGGAGAATAGAGGTAGTAACTGTGTGTCTTCCCTTCAGGAAAACATCTACAAACATCTAGGAAAACTAAACTAAATAAAGCAGAGAAACTGCTTGGGTACTATAATTCTAGCTACTCAGGTGGCAGAGTCTTAAGATCATGGTTCAAAACCAGCCCAAGCAGAAAAATCCAAGAGACTCTTATCTCCAATTAACCAGCAAAAAAGCCAGAAGTGGAAGTATGGCTCAAGTGGTAGAGTGCCAGCCTTGAGCAAAAAGCCATGGGTGAGAATGAAGCCTTGAGCTCAAGACCTACTACAGGAAAAACCTACACACACACACACACACACACACACACACACACACACATACACACACACACACACAAAATAAGATAAAATAACAAAGAAACTACCTACAATCAAACCCGAGTGGTCACAGACAGAAATAGTTTAATTGATTATTCTTTAAAAAAAGTTTTACTGGGCTGGGGATATAGCCTAGTGGCAAGAGTGCCTGCCTCGGATACACGAGGCCCTAGGTTCGATTCCCCAGCACCACATATACAGAAAACGGCCAGAAGCGGCGCTGTGGCTCAAGTGGCAGAGTGCTAGCCTTGAGCGGGAAGAAGCCAGGGACAGTGCTCAGGCCCTGAGTCCAAGGCCCAGGACTGGCCAAAAAAAAAAAAAAAAAAAAAAAAAAAAAAAAAAAAAAGTTTTACTGAGGATTTCTGTTGTATTTTCATACACATATGAAAAAATAAAACAAAAAACAGAGATACCACACCATCTTCCCTAGGGGTAGGAGGGTTGTCATATAAATAATCATTTAGAGATAAAACTACAACTCACAATCCAGAGATATTTTACTACTTAAATTCCATAACAATGTTAAAGTATAACAAGAACCTTTACAAATGCCCTTGCTAACACCAGTCATGGAGTACTTGCTATTTACCAGACATGATTAATTCATTCACACAGAAGTTCCTGAATTCAAATACCACTATGAGGTAGCTACTGTTCTAACACCTCCATTTCCTGTGTAATTATCAAAGTACAAAAAAAAGGTAAAATATTTCTCCAAATATAGGCACCAAGTTCATTGCCTATAACCAGAGCTACTCAGGAAGTGAGATCAGAAGGATGATAACTGAAAGCCAGGCTAAGGACAAGAGCTAACAAGATTCCCATCACAACAGACACACATGGTGCTGCCTGTCTGTGATGCCTGTTGTGGGCTGTCCTTCCCCCCAGCCCTGGGACAATGGGAAGGAGCCCCTCCCACCTCAACAGGAAGAGAAAGCCTCCGCCCCTTGGGAGGTGAACACGTGGGTGCCACCATGATGGGGTTGTCCCGCCCACAAAGGAAGTTTCGTGATGTCACTTGATGGACATGGTCCTTAGCCTATGACTGGCCCTTTGGCCAGCCCCCTTTCTTTCCCGCCATTACTTCTATATAAGTGCCCTTCCATATTAAAGTCTTTGAGACGCTTCCCACCACCGCAGCATGTCCCTGATGCCTTCCTTTTCGCCTCCGCCCTTGGTAACATGTGAGGGGACTGGGGGGAGGGGAGGCTTCAGCAACCTTTCCTCAACTTAGCGCTTGCCCATGTGAGCACGCCTTTGGCCTTCCGCTGGCGGAGGGCCAGGCTGAGTGCTCTTTCATAGAGTTTGTGGTTATCATTCTCCCCGTGGGGGGAGAAAGGGGTTGTTCAGACCCCAACAATGCCTGTAACCCCTGCTTTATGGGAGGCAACAGATAAAAGGATCATGATCCGAGACTGTACCTGGACAAAATATCAAGAGGCCCTACCTGAAAAATGAGTAAGGCAAAAAAGGGCTGAGACTCTAACCCAAATGCTAGAATACCTTGCCTAGCAAGTGTGACTCCCTTAATTTCAATGCCTAGTACTACCAAATAAAAAGATAAAAATCTTCCCCAAAATTATGGTCCTTGAATGCTAGAATAGAGGTTCTAGCATTTTAACCCAAATCCAGATGCTGGGTTGGCCCACTAGCCAGTGAGCCAGTGAGCCTCTAATCCTAATATTTGCCACAACCAATTCCTAGGTACCACCTTCCAAGGTACAGACTCAGCCATCTGGGGAATCTGAGGTCAAGTTCCCAGAATATATCCCCCTCTCTCCCCCATCCCCCTCCTTCCCTCCCCCTCCCTCCCCCTCTCTCCCCTTCCCCCTCCCTTCCCTTCCCTCTCCCTCTCTTCTTCCCTCTCCCTCTCTCCTTCCCTCTCCCTCTCTCCTTCCTTCTCCCTCTCCCTTCTTTTCCCCCCTCCCCCTCCCCCTCTTCCCCTCCCCCTCCCCCTCTCCCTCTTCCTCTCCCTTTCCCTTTCCCTCTCCCTCTCTCTCTCTTTCCAGTCCTGAGCCTTGATTTCTGGGCCTGGATGCTGTCCCTAAGCTCCTTTCATTCAAAGCTACAGCTCTACCATTTGAGCTATGGCACCATTTCTGGCATTTTCTTTGATTAATTGGAGATAAGAGTTTCACAGACTTTTTTGCCCAGGCTGGCTTTGAACCACAATCCTCAGATCTCAGCCTCCTGAGTCGCTAGGATTATAGGCATGAGTGGTGAGCTAGGATCTCCTTTTGTTTTTGTTTTTTGCCAGTCCCAGGGCTTGAACTCAGGACCTGGGCACTGTCACTGAGCTTCTTTTACTCAAAGCTAGCACTCTACCACTTGAGAGACACAGCACCACTTCTGTCTATGTGGTACTAAAGAATGGAACCCAGAGCATGCATGTTAGACAAGCACTCTACCACTAAGCCACATTCCCCAAATTAGAACCTCATCTTTTCACATACTTCTGCTGTCTATAGCCTGCAGAACAAACACTAAGAAACTTTCAATAGGATTCAGCGTTAAAACAAAAAGGCAATTGTGTATATTAGAATAGAAATTGCTAATGCCTTCTAAACCCCTAATGATTATCTCCAATGAGGGGAAAAAAAATCCAGTAAGTTTTAAAGCGGACTTTGCTTCTAGCTTTATACCTTCATATACAATTTTATATAATACTATAAAAGATATAGTTTTCCTATTTCATATAAATATCAAAGAGTAGCTTAAAATTTTTAAACTAGCTTTGCTTAAAGAAACTATTAGCGCAAGAAATCACTAGTATTTTAAGCATAGGAAGAGGCTGATAATCACCTGCTGATTTTGTTGGAAAGGTTTAAGTTTATTCTCTCTGTCTTCTATCTCCAGTGCACCTGCTACCTAGAATTCTTTTATTTATGTGCTACTTAAGGATAGTGAGAAGTCATGACATTACTTCAAATGACTTCACACAGTTAATTCTGACAGCATGATAGTATGACAAGTGGAGAAAATTTCAGAAACACATCAGCAGCAATGTGAACTCTGCCCTTTTTAGCAGAGGGGTGCTGGGTATAGTAGCACATGCCTATAGCAGGAACTGGGACAGGACTCTACACTAAGATAACTAAAACAACAATGAAATAGGCACATGGTTCCAGAAAGTCAGCTACTAGCAATGACCCCATAACACAATGTCAACCCAGCGCCTCTGTCAAAAGCATTGAAGGTGAGAAACAAGACAGAATGGTTTAAAAACAAAAGCTGTGACCTCAAGACGAATTGGAGACAGGAAGAGTGGGCAAATACAATCATTGTACTCAATATATATATGGGAAGGAACCATGTACTTTGAGAGGATGGGTGGGGTTTGGAGAGATGGTGGAGAATAATGGAAGAGGTGACACTGATCAAATTGCACTGTACTTGGGCTGGGAATATGGCCTAGTGGCAAGAGTGCTTACCTCCTACACATGAAGCTCTTGGTTCGATTCCCCAGCACCACATATATGGAAAACGGCCAGAAGGGGCGCTGTGGCTCAGGTGGCAGAGTGCTAGCCTTGAGCAGGAAGGAGCCAGGGACAGTGCTCAGGCCCTGAGTCCAAGGCCCAGGACTGGCCAAAAAAAAAAAAAATTGCACTGTACTCATAATTAAAATGATGATAATCCCTTGTACAACTACTTAACTTTTTAAATAGGTTTTAAAAAAGTAAAAACTAAAAGTTCTAAACCCAAAAAAGTTTTTAAAAACTAAAAGTTCTAAAACCAAAAAAGTAAAAACCAAAAGTTCTTTGAGGATTTTGTCCCCCATGACAGTCACTGAGAACCCCTAGGTGCTGAGAGAGAGAGAGAGAGAGAGAGAGAGAGAGAGAGAGGGGGGGGGGGCTCAGTACACTGGAAACGTCAAGAAGTTTCCACATAAATAATCTCCCAATAGTACAACCATGGTCCTTGGGGTGATTCAACATCTGTTCAACACATATCTGAGCTCTAATTTTATTCCCAGCTATATGCCCAAAGCTATAGTAAGACACTGGTGGATATTTAAACAAGCTAATGGAGAAATGCTATAGTAGTCATCAAATAACAAGTCTGAAAGTCCGGCTAATCTAAATAGCTAATCACTTAAAATGATTACTCCCAACAGAGACCTCACAAGGAGGGAAGGAGGGAGGGAAGAAGGAAGCAAGGAAGGAGAAAGAAAAGGAAGAAAGAGAAAGAGAGAGAGAATATGTGTTAAACTATCATCAGTGTATCATATGCCAGGTTAATTTCTCCAGTTAAATAAAATAAAGTCTAAACTAATTTAAATAAACACAGACCTGGTTTAAATAGCAATAAACCCCTGTGATTTCCATTGTTAGCCACTAAAGAATATGAAGACTTTCCTTGTTTAGGATTATTTTTCCCAAACACTTCAGAGCTAAACAGGCATAGAAGTAGAAAATAATAATTTTTAAATGTCATAAGATAGAAGATATTTCATATTTGTTACACAAATGTGCATTTACAATTTTAATCAACTTGTAATTGTAACTGTTATGTTTTGCAATTTTAAATGTCTGTACATCATAAATATGTGTGTGTGTGTGTGTGTGTGTGTGTGTGTGTTGCTCATAAACAACCACCCAACACATAAATATATGCAGACAGAAGAAAAAAAAGGTACTTTAATCTCTGGGCAAGCTGGCAAAACAAAGGATTAAATTTTTAGTAATAACAGAAATTTCATTCTCTGTAGTATTTAGAAAGCTCTGTTCCTGAGGGCATGAACTTGGGCCTGGGCCCTATCCCTCAGCTTTTTGCTTCAAGGCTAGCACTCTACTACCTGAGACAGATCTTCACTTGTGCCTTTTTCAGTTGTTAACTAGAGACTAGAATTTCATGGACATTCTCCCCTGAGGTAGTTTCAAACCATGATCCTCAGATATCAGCCTTCCAAATAGCTGGGAATATGCATGAGCCACCAGCATCAGGCAAGAAAATTCTCTTACTTTGAAAATAACATACACAGGAATGGGGAACAATAGGGGAGAACAAAGGAAAAGGTGATATTGATCAAGATGCATTGGACTCATTCCTGACTTGTGGAATTTTATGTAACCTCTTTGTACAACTACTTAATAATAAAATTAAAGAAATGCAAAGCCAGGCACTGGTGGCTCACACCTGTAATCCTAACTATTCAGGAGGCTGAAAACTGAGTGAGGATCACAGTTCAGAGGCTCAAAGCCAGCTTGAACAGGGAAGTACATGAGACTCTTGTCTCCAGTAAAGTACTCCAAAAGAGCCAGATGTGTAGCTGTTACTAGAGTGGTAGAGTGCTAGCCTTGAGCAAAAAGCTCACGGACAATGCCCAGGTCCAGAGTTCAAGCCCCAGGATCATCACACACACACACACACACACACACACACAAAATGAAATGCACATATGGAGGGCAAGAAATGACCCAGTGTCCTGCATTTCCTCAGCATCTCCATCCCAGTATAAATGGGCCTGGAATTCCCAAAAATGTTCCCCAGGTCTGGCACATGGGAATTCTCCATAAATAATCTGGATTTGGGTTGTTTTGTTTGTTTGTTTGTTTTTACCTACAAGAGAAATATCTAGGTCTATTATTTGTTGTATGGGAACTTAGTCTGGACAAACAGAGAAGCCACATTTTGAAAGGTGGAACTGGGAGTCTATTGTAAAGCTGACGAGTGCAGGTGGACTCCTGTCCCAAAGACCTGTAGCCCCTTGAATATACTTAACACTTAACATGAAAGCAAGAGAGGAAAGAGAGCAGAAAAATACCAACAAACCAGATCAACTCCAATGGAGAGCTAAAGTGGGATACCATGGACAGGACACCAGAGAGACTCCAGAGGAGAGAGCCAGACAGGAGACATGGCACAATGGTGCCTAAGCTGGTCCCAGTCTAAAGAGGGCCAGGACCTGGGGGTGAGTTCAAAGCACAAGACTGACAGGTCCAGTAACCTATTGTACAAGTCCCCGCCCCAGCCTCTAGGAATTCAGGCATGCCCATTACCTGGTGGTAGAACATCCCTGCCTCTACCATGAAGACAAGATGTCAGCAGTAACCCAATACCCTATTATTCACCACATGACCAAGATGGTGCCTGTTAGATCCAGTATCCTTATTTCATATTCATTACCAATGCATTCATGAAGCCACACAGATTCCATATAAAATATCTCATACAACTCACTGACTCACTGTAGGCAGCATTATTCCTCTCATTTATTTTATACCATCTTCCAAAGTTTTATGAAGGAACTCAGTTCTTATACAGATTTCTGAGATTTACTTTAATAAAGTGTGCATTTTACAGGCTCTGATCATATAGCCTCCAGACTGAGAAGTTCACATTTCTCAAATCTCCAGATAGAACAAAGATAGGTACATTCCCTTTCTGTCAGATCCTTGTCTTTGTGGCGATAAGATTTAAAACCCCACATGGGATTTCAGATGAGAAGTTTCTGGGATGGTAAAGCTGAATGCAGTGAAACCTCAGTTTCCTGAAATCTTCCAGGAATAAGTCATCTGAGACAGCTGAAGTTTTATTATAAAGAATACATTTAATGCCCTATTTTTACCATAATTTCAGAGGCCAATGTTTTTCAATTGTATCATGTATTTCCAGTTCCTTACAAAGACTATGCTGAATTTAAACACATGAAATTTAGACTTGGGCTCCATTTTGAACTCTTAGTGGCACTCACATTTGGAATCCAAAATGGTACTGGATATGTTCTCCTCATGAAAGTGCTCTGACAATATCAAAGCCACCCAGGCACATACTGGTCCTACAGCTCTTACACCTTCCAGAGACCCTCTCTTCCATCATCTCACCAATAGCTGTGTTGGCTTTAATAGGCTCAACTTTTACATAGTGTCAACAGCTCCTTTGTGTATTTCATTGCAGGTGAGAGCTCAGAAAACTCCCAAGTGAAGTAATGATACAGAAAGGAACCAATTTAGAGACCTCCAAACATCTTCTACAAAATGAACCAGAAGAGCTCAATATTTAGTTCTAAGTTTGGTTTATATTTACCCTCCTTTGTACCCAATGTTCCTTTTGCTGGCATTCAGAATAGTGCCCAGAGAATCATACCTCCCACTCAAGAGGACACAGGGACAGCAAAGAGAAAAAGAACAAAGGGTAAATCATTTTTTAATATATTTTGAACAAGGGTGAATAAATACAGTCAAAATACATCATTTGTAACTATGAAAAGTGAACAAAGAAACCTGTTAAAAGTGGGGAGGAAATAGGAAGGGAGTATGACAGAAGGGGCAATATTGATCAAACATATTGTAAGCCTCTGTGAAAATGTCACAATGAAATTCCCCCTGCATAACTCATGCAAGCTAATAAAAAAAAAGTGTATAACAAAAAAGGAAAGAAGGAGAAGGGGAGGGAGAGAAACTAAAGCGAGTGGTATGAAGCTTTCCCAGTATGTGACATGTGTCTTGCCATGGTTTTTATTCCACTGGGGGGAAACAGAGGGAGGGTGGAGAGAGGAGGAAGAGAGTTAAGCCAGCCACAGACAAGTACCAATGATTACAATCATAATAACCTCAATCTAAAATTCACTGAATGACCACAAGATGCATTCTAAGTAAAATAGGCCATTGAAGATTCAATTATTTAACTTGATCACTTCAGAGAAACTATTTTAATGGCAGAAACAAGGGTCTCCAGTTTCCTTTAAGCTTTTTCAAATCAATATTTGTAAATCATGTTTCTGTTTCCTAGGAAACTAAGTAGGTAATACCTATGGCAAGAAAACTCTACCAATGTCATTTTCCTTTCATCCTTGCCTTCCCCACATGGTGACTGCTTATTAAAAGAGAAAAATTACCTTCCAGGATCATTGAAAATCACAATAAAATGAGAAAGGATATAGGATGTCAATTTCTCAGCCAGCCCCTCTGGCAGACGGAACAAACAGAATGAAAGCCCGCCCTGCCTCCAAACAGCTATCAAGTGGATGATGGTTCGGGACAGGCTATGCCTTACCCAGTATATGGAATTTCAGGACCAAATCTGGATTTGTTATAAGCATCATTTCTGAAATTTCTCAGTTCAAATTCCAGACTCATGTCTGTGAACCAGTTTCCAACAGCTAAAATTCACATGGTGGAAAAAAAACACATTGTCAAACAAATGTACAGTGACAAATTTCAAGACTCATTCTGCCTTGAAACTGAGATTGTAAATGCTATGTTGAGCAAACCAGATCCGGGTTTGTTTGCTTGTTTGTTTTGTAGGACTGGAATTTGAACTCCAAGCCTCCAACTAATCAGCTTGATTGCTCGGCTGGTGCACTATCATTTAAACCATACCTCCAGCCTTGCTTTTTGCTAGGATACTGGGCCTACGGGGCACTACCTTGGTATCTTGGTAGGTGATGAGAACTTTGCAAAAATTCTTAAGAGGACTAATCACACTCTCACTCCCAGGTGATGGGTATGCCTCAATTCCTAGAAGCAGATGGGTAGAAACTTGGGCATGCCTTACTGGACCAGCCCAACTAGTCCCATAAACTCAGGAGACTCTGAACTCTTGAGTTTCCTGTGACCATGTGCCCTGACCATGACCCTATTTAGGCCTCACCACCTCAGTCATCACTGATCCAGGCCTTGTGTCTCCTGACTCTCCTCAGATCACCACAGTACCCCTCTTAAACTCTCCCGTATCCCATTTCAACTCTTGCTGAAATTGTTTTTCTGCTTTTCCCTTACTCTACTACCCTCCTCAGTTTCCTAACAGTATTAAGTGCATTCAAGGCTCCAAATTTTTTGGAGACGTGTGTCTGCTCGCAGTCATGGACTTTCTAATAAAGACTCACAATCTGACCTCTCAAAATGTGGCTTCTCTGTAGTTCACGACCAGTTGTTTTAGAGATGGAGTCTCGTGAGCCTTTTTGTTTGTGCTAGCCTCAAACTATAATCTTCTGGAACTCACCTTCCAAGATTGTAAATGTGAACCACAGATACCCACCTTAAACTTGGTAGGCTGTTTGCTTGTTTGTGTTGGGCTTTGGTCTAGCTTTTTGATGGTTAATTGGATGACAGTCTCATCGACTTTCTCACCCAAGCTGGCGTTGAATCACAATCCTCAGAACTCAGGCTCCTGAGTCGCTCGCTTAGGACTACACGTGTGACCTGGCAAACCTAATAGTTTTTAAGGACTTTAAAAGTAGTGCAAAAGGAAGTTTCTGTTTTTGAATTTGTCTTTCAGGGCATTCTTTGAAGTTTCAATGGAGTGTCAGTCACTTCTACAAACATCGGCCAATAGACTTACAGCTCTACAAATGTGTTTATACCACTTATCTTTTTCTAGTACCGTTTACCTAAGCTTGCTCTGCCTTTCTTTTTATCAGCAACAAATAATAAAAACTGAGGCCCTGACCACAACATGGTTCAGTTACATGTGTGAATACCGTTTTAAAAGCTTCAAAGGACTAGGGGAAAATATCACTCTCAAATCACAGTAAGTTGTAAAGCATGACATCCCTGGCCAAACACCCAACTCCACATACACTGCTGAGATCCGCTGCTCAACAAGACTCAGATAGCACATCCCAACATTTTTATAGCCCATTTTAAAGTTTAAATGTTTTCTCAAACATTTAACTACACAGCATGCTTTAAGATATAAATGTTATACATATATTCATGTGTCTTTACGATTTAAATGTCTGCAACTGCAAAGTAATTTTTCCTAAGCAGCAGCTCATTACTTTCCATACGATAAACACCAACTTCACAAACTACATCTCTTTTTTATTTCAAAATACTCCTTTTGATTTATAAGTGCGTACTCATTGTCCATCATGGCCAAAATCAGAATTCAACTATCTATTCTTCCCCTTTAATAACATACAACCCTCTCCCCCCCCCCCAAAAAAAAGCAACCAATCTCCTAATTTCATTTATTTATTTTGTGCTGGCTCTGTGGCTTGAACTCCAGGCCTATATAGAATTCCTGAGCTTTTTTTTTTTTTTTTTTTGGCTGAAGGCTAGCCTTTTAACACCGTCATTACCTCTGAATGCATGAGTTTATGGAGAGACATTATAATAGGCTTAACATTTTTTCAGAAAATATTTTGTTAGCTGGTTTCTGTAGCATTTAACAATCATTAAGCAATTATTTCTAAAACATAAACAGGTTAAGCAAACTAGCTCACACAAAACGTTTAATATTTTCTAATCCTGAAAGCACTAATACATTATATGTTCTAGGTCTTACTTTGCAACAGTCAACATCAAGTGAAGTTACCTTATAAGGGATTTTTATGACTATTTCTGTTATGGAACAGTATGGCTATTAACATTTTATAAATGATGTGAGAGAAAGAACACACTGCCTATATCAATTTGTAAAAGCTTCTCACACTTTACAATACAAAATCTACTCCTGCTCAGACACGTAACCTCTCTGGACCACCTCCCCAACGTAGGCTGGAAGGTCATGTGATCTCATGTTAAAGTGCTGGCTTTCCAGCACTGGGGACTCAGACCTGTAATCCTAGCTACTCAAGAGGGTGAGATCTGAGGAGCACAGTTCAAAGCCAACCCAGGCAGTAACGTCCATGAGACTCATATCTCCAATTAATACACCTAAAAAGCAGAAGTGGAACTGTGTTTCAAGGTGATGGGGCTCTAGCCTTAGCACAGAGACAGGGCCCAGACCATGAGTTCAAGCCCCATGACCCACCTCACCCCACCAAAGATAGTGCTCCACTTGCTCTCAGATGCTGCAACTCTTTCAACTAGTCTTAAATCTACCTACACACAGGCATAAGGCCACACCCCAAACACCAAACAGTTCATTCAACAATCTTGGAGGACAGTGAAAGGTACTTGGTGGACAGGCATGGCACCCAATTCTGCTCACTGTGTGGAGCCCATCACACCTAACTGAGCAGTTTTATCCAGTGGGCATGATTCCTCAATAATGGAATCTACGCGATATACGTGATCTTCTTCAGTTCTGTAGTAGTAGATCTAGGGTGATGCTGTATCACAAGGGCAACAGTCATTTAAAACTAAGTATGGATTTAAACTGAAAACTGAAAAGAATATGTAACAGCATAGCATAATAAAAAAAATGATGGGGGGTTTTCAAATTTAACCACAAATGATGATTGATACGACCAGCAGCATCCAAGGACACAAGAAACTGAGGGGAGCGTGGGGGGAGGAGGAGGGAGGAAGGAGGGGGAAAGGAGAAGGAGAGGAGGGAAGGGGAGGGGGAAAGGAGGAGGGGAGAGGGAGAAGGAGGAGAGGAAGAAGGAGGAAGAGGAAGGGGAACAGGAGAGAGGGAAGGGAAGGAGGAGGAGGAGGAGAGAGGGAGGAGAAGGAGGAGGAAGGGAAAGAGGAAGGGGAGGAGGAAGAGGAGGAGGAGGAGGACTTGAAAAGGGAATTGTGCCCTCTGGGGCAGGAAGGGGGAGAGGAGTCAGCAGCGCGAAGGCCCAGTGGTGCTGTCTGAAGGGAGACCCAGAACCTTGAAGACCAGTGACAGAGGGGAGGGAGAGGACCCAGGAGAAATAGAGGTCAGAGACCATGAGGGAAATGATTACACAAATCCTTCTGCTGGGCATAATAAGCACCACACTTCTCACCACTGCAGCAGATATTTACAGATGTACCAGCAGAAGTAGAAATACAAGTATGAACATGACATTATTTTCATCAGTAATGGGGCTAGAAATCAGGGCCTGTGCACTGTCCTTTAGTTTTTGTACTCAGAGCTGGTGCTCTACCATTTGAGCCTCTGCTCCACTTCTGGCTTTTTGGTAGTTAACTGGAAATAGGAGTCTCACAGACTTTCCTGCTGGGACTGGCTTCGAACCATGGTTCTCATTTCTCAGCCTCATAAGTAGCAGTGAGAATTCTAAGCATGAGCCCCTGGTACCCAGCCTAAACTGGTACTTTTAAAGAAAAAACCCAGACAGAGGCACAACGAGTATGTATGTGTTTCTGGTTGTGCACTATGAGGGTAGAGTAAATTTGAGGACACAGAATGGCAATATTCTTGTTTTTATACACTTTTTCATCTCAGGAATAGTGATACTATGTTCTGGGATATAGTATATGAAAAAATAAGTAAACACGGGCAAAGGGAATATTTCTCCATAGAGGAGGTTCCAGGAGAAAGAATGATGGAAAATAAATTCCCACCTGCCACAACCATCACTACCCTGGCTGATTTAGGCCCAGCAGTAACTGGAGGTCAGCCTGGTGAGTGGAGGCTTTGGCTAGGGAAAGGGGAACCTCAGATTATATCCCCTAGGAGCACTAAGCAATTGTTAGGAAGAAATAGCCCCCATTCCTTTTTTTCTACCACTACTGAAGCTTGAATTCAAGGCTTCAAGCTCTCATTTGGACATTTTCTACTCAAGGCTAGTACTCTACAACGTGAAGCACTTTTGGCTCTTTCTTGGTTAAGTGAAGGAAAGAGTCTCAGGAAATTTTCTTCCAGAAGTGGCAGCACCCATAGTCCTCAGATGCTGAGTAGTTAGGATTATAGGCATAAGACACTGCCTCAGGCAAAACGGGACCTTTATGAAGGTCAAACACCAAGAGAAACAGAAAGTCCATATCAAGAACATATCTGGCTGGGGGTCATCCTTGGAATCTCAGGTCTTTGCCTTTTAAACCTGTGTCAGAAAGGCAACACAGGAAGTGATTAAGGAAATGCTCTGGGCTGGTAAGACAGACCACTAACTGTCATATATATTTGTTTGATTCACAACCAGAAGGGAAGGGAAACAGCATTAAGACAGATTGTGAAGCTTGTTCAACCAATCTGGAAAGCAGTATGGAGCTTCCTCAAAAAACTAAAGATAGAACTACCCTATGACCCAGCAAGCCCACTCCAAGGCATTTATCCAGTAGAACACAAACAAGGCTACAGTAAAGCCACCAGCACAAACATGTTCACTGCAGTATTACTTACAACAGTCAAGAGCCACTTTGTATAAACTTAAAATTATTTCTTAGGATCTTTTTTAAGTGACTGAAAAAGTTTTATGACAAGACTAATAAGAGGATGTTGTACAATTTCATCCAGCTGTTAAAAAATTTCCGGTTAAAAAAAATTAAGACAACAAAATAGGAGTCCCCTTGAAACCAATCGTTTGAGGCTTTCTTTGTGGCAGCTCATTAAAACAATGATTTGATCTCAACTATAAAATCTATGTGCTCAACGATATTAGGCCAGATGCTAAAAAGTGTCTCCAACAGTGCAGCTGGAAAAAGGCCTTTCAATGGTACTGAACATACAATGGTACTGCACAAGGGCACACTAAGCTCCTTGGGGTAAAGAACAATCTCCTAGGCAGCCTCACAACCCCAGGGAATTCTGAAGACCATCCTTTCTACTAAAGGATGTGATAATGTTCTATCACATTTGACTGCATGGATACGTCAAGAATCACATAAGGTGGCTGGGAATTTGGCTTAGTGGTACAGTGCTTGCCTACCATGCATGAAATGAAGCCCTGGCTTCAATTCCTCAGCACCACATAAACAGAAAAGTCCAGAAGTGGTGCTGTGGCCCACCAGGTAGATTGCTTGCTTTGAGCAAAAGGAAGCTAGGGACAGTACTTAGGCCCTGAGTTCAAGCCCCAGGACTGGCAAAAAAAAAAAAAAATCACTTAAGACTTTGTACTGGTAAGTTATAATTCACCAGTAATTTTAACAGGCTTGATCTACTACAATACTCCCAACTAAAGTATAAAAATTCTATAGAATGTACTATCATAACATGCATAGTATCAGTTTACATAATGATTTGGGAACTGGAAATGTGCAAAGACTTATTAGAAGTTAGCTGAAAGCTGATATTGTAATAAATTCTAAAAGTAAATTCAGTATTAGGGAGATGAGAAGAATTTCAAAGTGGGATATTTACTGTTCAAAAAAATGGCTTATAAAGCTTTTTTTATCCTTTATTAAATACAAACACATCCCACATAAATAACAAGAGAAGCATATACAGAACAGGAAATTTACCAGAAGAGGTGTTTTGAGGGCTTGTGAGTCATCACTGTGGGACATATTTTTAGTACATTATTTCTGTGATTTGTACATTTTGTTTCTAGACAGTTTTGAGGAGTGCATCATGATTCCTCCACGGACAGGTAGAGCTATTTGGTGAGTGATTAAACTCATGTTCTGCAATGCCTCGTGTTTATTCAACCGTAACTTTACAGCCTGACACTTCTGCACATTAGCATAAATTTAGACGCATAAAAGATGCACAAGGCACCAAAATTTCTTGACTTATCCTTCCTCTATATCATTAAGACTTAAGTGGTATTTAGTATCATACAGTGTAAACAAATAGGTTCATTTAGAGATCTGAATGACCAGAGCCCAACTTTTTTTGATCAAGTCAGATGTCATAATTTACTATACCCCTCTCCTGATCCCATGCATTTCTCTGTTCTTTATTCCTGTGAATGATACCATTTTTTCAGTCTCACAGAGTAAATGTAGCATCACTTGAGCTACTATACAACTTCAGAAATCAATAATGTCCTACCAAGAAAACTTTTTCCTAATTTAGTATTTAAGTTCATGAATATATATGGTGGTCTTAATTAAATCTGACAACTCTGTTAGATTTATTTGAAGGAACAACAGGATAGCAATAGAAAACAGAATTATAGTAGAAAACCAAGAGAGTGCTGACTAGGAGATAAAGTACATAGTGCACATGCTCAACTGCTTTCAATTTGCACTAAAAACCTTTACTGAAAAGTAATTCCAGAACTCAGGAGGTAGAGAATGGTGAATTCGAGGTTAGCATGAGCTACATAGGAAGATTTTTCTCCCCAAAAACTAGAGAAGGGGTACTAGATTTTTTTTTGTGTGTGTCTTAAACAGCTGCATTATCACAGCACATGATTTTCCTCTCTTTTTGCTCACACCTATTTAGTTACCTTGAAAATTACTTGTTGAATTTGTCTTTTCTTTTAGACCACAAACTTTGTAGTCCACAGTAGGTTACATCACCATTCTATGTGACCCAGGCTTTGGAGCCCCGTAGAAGTCACTGACTCTCACTGTTCATTACAGAAATCTGTTCTTTTACTAAGTATGGTAGACATGTTCTAGAACTCCTGGTGGAAGCTCAAAACTGTGGTTAATACCAAGCCCTAGATAAAATGTACTCTTCCCAATACATACATACAAACCTCTGATAAAGTTTAATTTTTAATTTAGACACAGTAAAGGGTAACTGCAAAAACTATAAAAATAGAACTATTATGACAATATACTGTAATCAAATGGCCAGCGAGCATCACTAATCTTAAGCCTTCAAGCCGTTATTAAGTAAAATAAAGGCTACTTGAACACAATATCACAATACTGAAACAATATAATAGAATCTGGTCATGGAGATGGCTACACTGTGACTAATAGGCAGGTAGCATACACAGCCTGAATACCATGAACAGAATGATTCCTGTCCTAGGCAAGAACATCCTGGGTACCCCAGACTGCAACAGACAGTTAATCGTTTTACTCAGAATGGCACATAAAACGTAAAAGCTCTTATTTCTGGGATTTTCCATGTACTATTTGACTGCAACTAACTAAAACCACAGGACGTGACGCCATTAGTAAGGGAGGGTAGAATGCTGTAGGCTTATCCACAATGAAAGAGAATACTGAACAGGGAAATGAGAAAGAAAAAATGAGACAGAAGTGAGGGAAACGGGCATTTGTGTAAATTCATACAGACAATAATGCACAGAGTGAATTTACTGGGCTCTCAATTTCAACATGTTAGCCCAACAGAGCTTTGGAAGGAGAATCATTCCCATGAAGAGATAGATGCTTAAAGTATTTATTCAGATAATCCATTACTCAAGTATGTATGTGTGTATATGTATATGTATATATATATGTATATATATATATATATACATATACATATAAATAATTAAACACAGTCTGCCTCTTCATTTCCAAAGGAGCAGAGGAAGAAGGCTTTTGTGAAGTAAGAAAGAAAACTAATCCTCAGCCCAAATAAAAAGGGGGAGGTAAGGGGGAGGACTTAAACACTGCCACACCAAAGTACTCAGCATCCTCTTCTTATTGTAAATAAAATTAAGGCACCTACAAGATGGCAATGTCTTATCAGCTTTAAGAAGACACAGTGTTATTGAATTTCACAATTTGATTGAGCTCCTAAATCTATATAGCTTGTGCCACACATAGTACCTGGGAATTCAAGGCTATTTATGAAGTACCATCCCTGTCCTCAAGGCATTCACAGTCAATTACATTTCATAATCACATTTGATGCTTACTAGCTATTAAAGGTTTCACCTGTGTTTCACCTGTAGACAGGAAAGGTTTGCAGCACTTTAAAGCAAGTGCCTATCCAAAAGAATACTTGAGAGTGCCTTGATAATATGCTATTTCAACATTGGCCTATCCCAACTTGCAATTTGACAGTTCAGTCATTAAAAATGAAATCAAGTATTTACAATATCAAACCTACAAATTAAGTAATATCCAACAAAACAACTTCCAAGAATGCAATGATTGCCTTATACTAAACAATCAATAGATCATCCTGCTTCAACATAAGAACTATTTGGTGTTTTTGATCTAGCTACAAAGATACACAAAGAAAAGTTTACCAACTCAGATCATCTTTATCTATTTTTGAAGGTGGTCCAGAGTTAGAGTTGACAAGGAGTAAACTGGAAAATGGCCCTCAAATGCTAGTACTAACAAGTGGCCAGCACAAAAGCTGTGTACACAATTTCAGAGAAATAAGCAATTTAAGGCAAATAGGTCCTTAGCCAAGAAATATAACTTTACATGACAGCACAGTTTAGGATTAGGTAATTTCCATTCTGTGAAAATGCTAGGTATTAGGTCCCTTTAAAACAAAAGTCTTCATTTGTGGTATTACTCATCTTCCTTATAAGGTACTAAATATATTGTATAGTAACAAAAGAATAAAATATAAGCTGGGTGCCAGTGGCTCACGCCTGTAATCCTAACTACTCAGGAGGCTGATATCTGAGGATCATAGTTCAAAGCCAGCCCAGGCAGGAAAGTCCATGAGATTCTTATCTACAATTAACCACCAGAAAAAAGGAAGTGGTGCTGTGGCTCAAGTGATAGAGTGCTAGTCTTGAGCTGAAGAGCTCAAGGACAGCACTCAGGCCAAGTTCAAGCCCCATGACTGACAAAATAAAATAAAATAAAATAAAATGTATTATACTTAAAACTCACTAGAGATCATAGAATAACTATCTAAATTACTTTAATGGATGTTACAAAAATATGATTTGAGTATATTCTCTACAATAGTAGCAATAACAATGTATCCATATCATTCTGGTTTCCACAGACTCTTTTGGATCAGCTTAAGTTCTTATGCAAAGGGCTTTCAGCTCAACATACAAGTTTCTGAATACAACTTATATTGATCAGCTGTCACCCTTGCATCATTCTCCCTACCTTCTATCCAATCCTCCATCCCCTCAAGTTACCTAGTTCCATTTTCATATATGTACATTAATAGGATCAATTAACCCTCCCTTGTTCTCTTCATTCCTCTTCCCTCTCCGAATAGACCAGCACTTCTTTTCACTGTTATTGCAAATGTGATGTACTCAAGGGTTACAGTTACATAGGTCAGGTAATGAGTACATTTCTTTTTGAACAGTATCCCCCACCCCACCCCCCTTCATGCTCTTCCAGTTTCATCCTCCACAAGTTACACCATTCATGTTAATTCAGTGTTTAGTGTTACGTAACATTCTTTGTCCCACAATTTCTGTGTTCCCCCCTATTCTCCCCAAAATGAATTAACTTGCAAACAAAAGGTAAATAAAATAGGAACAAAGAAAAAAAACTACTGCTTCTTTTTCTTGGAGTGTATTTTCATAGATATCATTTTATATGATCATACGTACATAGCTATTGCACCTTTGTGATCCCCTCCTAAGAATATCTTCTTTTGGTATCACTGTCTAAATGTCTAGATAGACCAACAAGTTTAATACTGTTACCAAGCCAGAATGCCTGCATTCCTACTTAATTCAAGTTCCAAAACTATTATAGACTCTAAATTATGTTCACTTTCATATTATCTTGCTTCAAGAAGCTAAATAAAATTCTGTAAGAGGAAAAGACAAAAGTTAACATATTTACAATAGCAAATTTACTTAGCTTTAGCAAGCTAAATGTAAGTCTTTAAGAGCAAAAGACAAAAGTTACCATATTTATGACCCCAAATTTTGAACTAAAAGTAAAATACACTGTTTCCAAATACACATGAAAATTTTTACTGATCAATACACTCTATGGTAAAGCATTTGCAAAAAAACATTCCAGAAGATAGAAACTCCCTGGAAGACCTATTTAGAAATTTATAGCTAAGTATAAAAACCCAAAAACTTATAAAATGCAAAAAACATATAAAAAGCAAACAGTTGAATATTTTTAAAAACTACATATATATGTGTGTGTATGTGTGTATATATACATATATATGAAGAAATTACTTATCTATGTAAGAAATTATTGTTCAAAAGCTGGTGGCTCACACTTAGGATCCTAGCTACTCCAGAGGATGAGATGGCTGATATCTGAGGATCATGGTTCAAAACCAGCCTGGATAGATGAATCTGTGAAGCACTTATTGCTGATGAATCTGATAAAAGCTGCAAATGGAAGAGCACCAGCCTTGAGGGGAAAAAGTCAAGCAAGAGCACAATCCTCTGAGTACAAGCCCCCCCCCCACACACAAAAAAACCCTACAACAAAAATTATATAAAGATATACTCTGACTGAAGCTCAGACCAGCCATGCACTGAGGCAACCTGGCCTCTAAAGGGAAACAGCTTCACCTTCTGCAGACTACATTTGCAGAAATAAAACTTCACCGTGACCCACAGTGGAGATGGAGTCCATGAAAAAGGAACCTAGAGATATTGGGCTGAAGCAGAGCTGAGGAAAAAAAAGAAATGGATGCGACTCAGTACCCAGCTAGGTGCTGGCCACTTGGGAAATAGGTAAAGATTTGTTTGGAGACAGTTCCTGAAAATCAGTTATTAGGAAACATTCAGAAAGTAGCCAAGGTCATTTGGTTTATAATTTATCAAGGGTGACAAAAGTACAAAGTATCTGAGCAAGAGAAAATGAAGCAACAAAGCGTTCTTAATAGAGGTAAAATCAAAGAAACCAGGCAAAACAAAGTTAGCCATACCAAAAAAGAAAAATAAACAAGGCAGGAGTGGTGGTACATGCCTGTAATCCCAGGTACAGTACAAGGCTGCCCAGGTCAAAACACAAGAGCCTATCTAAAATATAGTGATCTGGAGACTTGGCTCAAATGATTAAACACTTGCTGAGCAAATGTTACCAAAAACAAATAAAATATTAATAAGAGGTGAAATCAAGACAACTACTCATTTTCACTAAAACTTATAAAAGTCAGGAAATCCAAAGTTTACTTCATGAGAAAAAAAAATTGCAAATGTCATGTGGAAGAATTAAGGGACAACAAGAGTCAGGGCATTTTTTTAAAAAGAGCTCCATTAAATATCTTTAAAATATATTATGTTAAGATGACACTGGGCTAAGGAAGGCTGATAAGTTTCTACCAATCAATCATAAGATTTTCCCAAGAAAATGTGGGGGGGGGGGTTGCTGTTGTTTATTTGTTTTTGTAAGTCAATTGGCCCATGCTTCTGAATAGAATGAAATCTCTGAAGGCACTAAAGGTTTCTAAAGAAAGCATTTCTGTGGGCTAGCCTGGCCAGAGTAGACCTCTGTCTGATACACACCCAACACTTCCTGCCTCACCCAGAGTTCAAATTGTTTCCTGTGTGTGGACAGCCCTTTCCTCTCCCTCCACCCTCAAGGTGCAGTCATCCCTCTTCAGAGCACTTGAGACCCTCCAGTAGGATCAGCCAGGCTGACGCTCCACTTTGATGACTCTAGGCTGACAGCAGAAATACACCCCCCCTTCCTCCAGCTACTATCTAGGGGCCTTAATCTATGCTAAGCACTGAAATAATACTTTGTGTATAACTTTCAAAATCCTCTCAATAAACATAGAATAGGCATTAGCTCCTTTGTTACAAAAAAAAAAATGAGTTTCTAAGTTATTTTTCACCAACTTTACCGACCCCTCACAGTGCATTGGTCTCAACTGAACAAACCTGGCACCTTGCTCTTCTGAGAGGAAGTGAGGTGAGACATACAAGTAAAATAAGAAAGAGCCACAGGGTAGGAACACAAAGATTTGCAAGCTGCACATAAGACGTGAGTACCATAAGAAGCACAAGGAGACTCTTAACTACTAAATAAGCTAATTCAGTATTTAAGACTGATTTCAATGATATGATTTATATCCCAAATTACATTTTCTTTAGAAAATTCTATTGATTCACTTGAACTCATACCAAGTGAGAGGGGGAAAGACATATTTGAATTATAAGACATCTTCTGAAATAGCTTTAATATTCTTTTCACATTAAGCTCAATAAATAAATCACCTTGTAGATATCTCTACTAATTCACATTAAAAGAATTTAAAATAATCCTAATGTAATTTGCTGGCAATTGCCAAAGCTGTAAGTACTTCTGGATGCTGCAGGAGCTCTAACTTCTGAAGAAAGAAAATCTAATAACAAAGCTCTTTTCAGAAGATAATCTGAAATGTCCAATTAATCTGGCTTGCCCTAAAGAACACAATTTCGTTAAAGTGTCTTCAAATATTCAATGAAAGATCTTATGCAGGGAATGTCAGCCAATGAAAGAAGGAGAGTCTTTTAAAACTGCTATTAGTTACTGGACCCACGATGTATTCTGATATAGAAGCTGCAGGAAAAATTGTGCTTCCTCTCTATAGTTAGGGCTGTGGAATGTGATTTTAAAAGTTCCAATTATAGGACCAAGACATAGCTAAGTGGTAGAATACCTGTTACACAGGAATTCGATTGTGAAATACAGAGAAGCCACACTTTGAGAGGTTACATTGGGAGTCTTTATTGGAAAGCCAGGAACTGCAAGAGGACACATGTCCTCAAAAAACTTACAGCCTTGAATACATTTAATACTGTTAGGAAACTGATCCCCAAGGGTAGCAAAGTAAAGAGAGAGCTGAAAAATAATCTCAACTTTAATAGAGAGCTGAAGAGGGATGCCATGATGACCCAGGAAAGTAGAGGTCTGGTGCAAAATGGCAGCAAAGGTGCGGGGGATGGGGGGGCCCTAAATAGGGTCATGGTCAAGGGGACAGAGTGACAGGGAACTCCAGAGTTCAGAGTCTTGTGAGTTCATGGTACAGGTTGGACAGGTCCAGTAACCTATTGCCCGCCCTTGCCTCTAGGAATTCAGGAACACCCATCATCTGAGGGTGAGACTCCACCTTCATCCACCAAGAAGCCAAGATGACCTCAGTTACACAATTCCCTGTCATCTACCACGTTGCCAAGATGGCACCATTTAGACCCAGTATCCTCATTTCATACCTACCTAGCAATTGCCAAGCCAGGTTCAAACCCCAGAACCAGTAGTAAGCAAAAACAAACAATGAAAGGTCCACTTACAAACAAGACAAAGAGCCTCAGCCTTGTGGCTCCTGACTGTAATCATAACTGCTCCTAGAGGATGAATATGGGAAGATTATGATTCAAGGTCAGTCAGCATAAAAACTTCCTAAGATCCCCAGCTCACAATAGCTAGACACAGTAGACACACATGCCTGCCATCCCGTCTGTATGGAAGGCTAAAGTCAGGAGGATAACAATTCCAGGTCAGCACTGGCATGAAGTTAACAAAGGCAACCCCTCATTTCAACAGGAAAGGGGCTAAAGATCTGGCTCAAGTAGTACAGCACTTAACTAGTAAGCATGAAACTCTAAGTTCAAACCCTGTACCCCCCATTTTTTAAAAAAGGCATTTTTCCAGGTATTTTGAAACACCTAGTAAGCTATAAATTTCAATTAATCATACTATGACTCAAATTTTCAATTACTTATTATAATACCTGATTCCCCTATAAAAAATGAAAAGGGACCCTGAATTGACTCCCTTACCTCAGAATAGGTAAAAGACTTCAAATAGAACTTGTTCCCCCAGACAGTTTTAACACACGTGAAAGATTCTTGAAAGTGTGGTGTGTAAATACACACACAGAGCTGGCATTCGGTATCTGTTGGTTCCACATCTGTAAATTCAGCCAACCACAAATCAATAATATTTTGGAAAACAAAAGAGGATGGTTCCACACCGAACGTGTACAAACCCTTTTCATCTTGTCAGTGTAGTGTGACGGCCATGTAAAAGTCTCCATGCTGTATTTGGTATTATAACTGATCTAGAGATGGCTGAAAGCATACAGGCAGCTTGGTATACATTTTCTTCCGATACTATGATGCTCACTATTATATGTTCACGAGCATATGTGGTAATGTGTGAATACTGGATGCAGTCCTTCACATGCACTGAGAAACAATACATATGAGTTGTACCTGTGACCAGGACTTCTGTGAATGGCCAAGCCTAAACTATTACTATCTGACACTTAGGTAACAGTTTGCCAATGCTATCAGACTACCATGAATTCTTTATTGTTAACGTCTTGCATGGAGGCCACTGAGATCAGGAGAATAAGTGCTTTAATATGGATAGTATGTGATAACAAAAAAAAATTTGGACTGATATTGACTTCAGAGACAGACTAGTAGAGTCTGAGATATGGTAGCTCCAAGCAGACAATGTGCTTGCAGAAATTACTGCCACTATGGGAACATGGGAAGGTTCTTGGAATGGCACTCACAGAATAGGGGGGATGGATGGCTGAGTTGTAGACATCCCCCTTTCCTCTCACCTCCATTTCCTTTCTTCAGGTACATTCTTACTCCTCACTCAATCCCAGACCAAAGGCTTCTTTCTCATTGACTCCTCCAAGTCCTGCAGATAAACAAAGCTGAATATGCCGTGTGGACCTTTCAAAACACAATACGCGGTGAGCTTTTTCTGTGTATTTTGGGGGTTGTTGTTGACTCCTCCCGAAAAAAATGTAATTCCTGGTAGCAAGAACCCTATCGTGCATTTCTCTCTACTGATACTCCATAATGACTGGAGGTGAGTATGTAAAAGAAGAAAGGGTGAGTTTGCTAAAGCAGCCACTGCACACATGCACTTTTGCACACAAATGCTCATACCTCTCAAAGAACAAAGCAAAATTACAATGATTTACAAAAATTAAAAAGAAAAAAGATACAGTATATGGAAGAGAAATCCAAAAGACCAAATATATAAGTAAGAGAAAATTAAAGGAGAAAAGGAAAAGGAAGCAGATAATAATTGTTATTAGTGGATGTTCTGGGGCTGGATTTAGCTCAATGATAGAGTGATTGCCTCTGAGTTGGATCACAGAACGAAAAAAAGGGGAGGAGGGTTGAAAACAGAGAAATTCAGTGGTACTGATCAAGATGTATTGTATTTATAAACTGCTTTGTTGAATGACAACTCCTTCGTGCAACTATTTAAAAGTAGTCTAAAAAGAAAAAGAGAAGAAGTGTTCTCAAGTGTGTATAGATTTTAAATGGCCACTAATAAGGAGGAAAGATGAGAAATACAGTTTGAGTCGGACTACAAAATGCCTAAATTTCAAAGACAATTTTCAAAAACAGTACAATCTTGCAGAATAAAAAGCAAGCTACTATTACAACTATTACTTATGCATTAGCTAAGGTTGTAAAATAACCTAACCTGGTCTCTTAAGTTCTTCAATGGGGACTTATTCCTCTGGGGGTACATAAACAGATTAGTCCAGCTGTTCAAAGGACCATCAGAAGCTGGGGGGGGGGGGGCACACCTACAATTCCAGCTACTTGGGAGACTGAGGCAAGAAGATGAGTAGTAATTCAAGTCCCTATCTGAAAAACAAAATACAACGAAAAGGGTTAAGGATGTGGCTCAAGTGTGGAGGGCTTGCTGACCAAGCTCAATATCCTGGGTCTATTCCCAAGATTGTAGAATGGAGGAGGGTAGCTGTTATGAGCCCACTTCTTGTTTGTCTTTGTATCATAGTGACTATGATGGCTTTCTCTCAAGAGTTTGCCAACCTAGTCTTACACAGAAGACATTACAGTATCAGCCACCAAGTCTGCCATTTTCAAGCCTCTGTCCCCTTATTTAAAACTTCCCGAGCTGGGGATATAGCCTAGTGGCAAGAGTGCCTGCCTCGGATACACGAGGCCCTAGGTTCGATTCCCCAGCACCACATATACAGAAAACGGCCAGAAGCGGCGCTGTGGCTCAAGTGGCAGAGTGCTAGCCTTGAGCGGGAAGAAGCCAGGGACAGTGCTCAGGCCCTGAGTCCAAGGCCCTGGACTGGCCAAAAAAAAAAAAAAAAAAAACTTCCCATACCCCCTAGCTGGGAGGAGATAGAGAGAGAATACAGCTCCCTACAGGATTTTATCACAAAGGTTAGTAAAGAAGTGGTTGTTAGGGGCTGGGGATATGGCCTAGTGGCAAGAGTGCCTGCCTCATATACATGAGGCCCTGGGTTCAATTCCCCAGCACCACATATACAGAAAATGGCCAGAAGTGGCGCTGTGGCTCAAGTGGCAGAGTGCTAGCCTTGAGCAAAAAGAAGCCAGGGACAGTGCTCAGGCTCAGTCCAAGGCCCAGGACTAGCCAAAAAAAAAAAAAAAAGAAGTGGTTGTTAGAAAAGGAGACATGTTGGGAAAGGGAGATGCATAAACTCAAAGGAATTATATTCAAGAACCCAGGAAGATGGTGGATAAATCAGCCTTGGGAGAAAAAAAGAAAGAAAAAGAACCCAAACAATATTTATAGCTCTGAGGGAGAAGAATCTGAGACTATTTGAGGATAAGCAAGTATTTGGTGACATTTATACTAGCAGAGCCAGTCTAATGAAAATACTGAATCATCCTAACCAAGTAACAGGTGAATCAGTGCTGTGTTGAGACCTCCAGCTAAAGGCAGATGAAAAAAGAAAAACAAAAAGTAATGGAAAGTAAGCCATTATGGAAGAAAACAGTTCAACCAAAGATGAATGGTCTAGGATTGTGTAGAATAATCACTAAGTACGGGTTTGAAAATAAAAGGGGGGGGGGTCTCATCATAGTCTGAGATACAGAGGAAAAGTGTCCAAGCACATATGAGCAGATAGATGCAAGCAAGATAAGAGGATGAGCAAAAAACAAGGGCCACAAAAGTCCCACTGGGTAGGAAAGGGAGACAAGGAGGAAAGGAAACAAATTGCAAGTTCCTCCTGGGTTATTTTGTTTTCACATAGGTAAAGACAAATGCATGTCATCATAGATCTATTCAGTCATGCCTACGCCATATGACCAAGGGTTATTCCACCTTAGAGGAGCAATTCATACTCCAGACATCACAGATTTATGTCTGTGTCATTAAGTGTTCTGCAGATGGTAGTATATTACACGTTTTCCAGATAAGATGCCTTAAGGAATTTCGGTGTTTTCTTTTACAGACATCAGCACTAGATGAGCTAGTGATAAAAGTGAAGCTTCAGTAGCAATAGTATGAATTTTACAGTACAGTCAGATATACCTTCCAAATCGATGACATATTTTTCAAATCATTTCTTGCAGGAAGAAATGCTTAACTTTGAAAATCCTAACTACTAAAAATATTATTTTTATTATTATATTAAAGGTAACTATTTTCAAAACAAAGAAAATGAATTAAAGGAGAAATATAGACATTGGGAGAAGTTGGGAGCAGAAAATTGGGAGACAAAAAGGACAATCATGCTAAGAAATCATGCTAAATTGAATTATGAAATTATTTTTTAAAGTATTCAAAAATTTTTAGAAAGGACATATAGTCTGGAGTTATATATACAAAATATATACAAAGCAAGAGCTACTAAAAATGATACAAAATTATAAGATGTTAAGAACAAACCTGGACCAAAGACGACCCATAGCATTAGAATTGACAATGACTTACTAGACATGAGATCAAATGCAGAGGCAGCCAAAGAAGAAATAGAATAGACTACACAGAATTTTTTTTTATGTATGTGATGGGGCTGGGGATGTGGCTTAGCGGTTGGCTGTTTACCTAGCATGAGGCCCTGGGTTCAATTCCTTGGTACCACATAAACAAAAAGGAAAAGAGGGAAGGGGGGAAGGAGGGAGGGAGGGAGGGAGGGAGGAGGGAGGGAGGGAGGGAGGGAGGGAGGGAGGGATGTGATAGTGCAAGCCTTTGCCCTTAAGAGGCAAAAGGAGAAGGCTCAGGAGTCCAACACCAGCTTAGACAACATGAGACCTTGTCTCAAAAAAAAAAAAATCAATAAATAAAAACTTCTATAAATCAAAGGGCACTATTAATAAAGTAAAATCACAGGCCATGAAATGAAAGAAAGCCTGAGAATCATGTGAGTGATAAAGGGTTAATATCGGAGCTGGGAATATGACCTAGTGGTAAAGTGCTCGCCTCATTTACATGAAACCCTAGGTCCAATTCCTCAGCAACACATATATAGAAAAAGCCAGAAATGGTGCTGTTGTGGCTCAAGTGATAGAGTGTTAGCCTTGAGCAAAAAGAAACCAGGCCCTAAGTCCAAGGCCCTGGACTGGGAAAAATAAATAAATAAATAAAAATAAAGGGTTAATATCAACAGATAACACTGTTAATACAATGAGAACTGGAGATGGCAAACTATAGAAACTATCAGAGAAAGACTTACAAGATAATTATGATTACAGGATGTAGCAAAAACAGAGAATGGGTAGAATTTTTTTTTTACTGTCATATGAGAATTCTAGACAAAAATGTTTATATAAACATGAAGAATATTTTCCCTAAAACTGAACACAACAGAAAACAGGGGCTGAGAATGTGGCTTAGTGGTAGAGTGATTGCCTCACATGCATGAAACCCAGGGTTGGATTCCTCAGTACCACATACACAGAAAGAGCTGGAAGTGACACTGTGGCTCAAGTGGTAGAGTGCTAGCCTTGAGCAAAAAGAAGCTTAGGGACAGTGCTCAGGCTCTGAGTTCAAGCCCCAATACTAGAAAAACCAAAAGAAGAAGAAGAAGAAGAAGAAGAAGAAGAAGAAGAAGAAGAAGAAGAAGAAGAAGAAGAAGAAGAAGAAGAACGACCAGTAAACTGAAAGATAAATCAATAGAAATTACTCAAAATAGAAACTGAATAGATGGAGAATAAATATAGAGGATCCAAAACCTGCAGAACAATTTCAAGCACCTTAAGACACTAATCAATACATTACAGAAGAAAGGAGAGATGGTTCATAAGAAATATTTGTAGAGACACCTTATCAAAGTTTGGAAAACTGTGAAGGGCAGTAAACTATAGATAAAGCAACTTAGTGAATTCAACACAGGATAACTACAAATAATAACAGGCATCCTGAAACCATATTAAAATTGCAGAATAAAGAGCAAAAGAAAAAAAACTGAAGGCAGCCAGAGTGCAGGAAAATATTACATATAAAAGAACAAAGAATAAGAATGTCAAAAATTATCTCTTCAGAACTAAGTAAAGTAAAAAATAATGTAACAGGATCTTATTAGCATTAAAGAAAAACAGTAGCTCCAGATTCAGTGCTCAGGTAAAATATTTCAGACCCAAGACAAATGGACTTTTTCAAATAAGCATATGGGAAGACAAATTAAAGAGACTCTGATCCCCAGTTAATAAGCCAAAAAACAGAACTGGAGGTGTGGTTCTGGTTCAAGTGGGAAAGCACCAGCTCTAAGGAAAAAATCCAATGTTCAAATGCCCCCTTAAACATAGCAGGGCCCAAGATAAATATAGAAAAAAATTTCATGAAGTTTGTAAATGTTACATATCACAAGTAATGAATGAGCAAGCAAGAGACAAAAGATCAGTTAGTGAAAAATTATTTGCAATGCAGATGAAGAATTCCTACAAAAGGACAAAGCTCAAAGAGAAAAATAAAAAATAAAATAGTCCAAAAATGTGAAAGGGCCATTTCCATAACAAGCCCAATTTGCCTGCAAACGCAGGCAAAGATGTACAAAGTCACTGATAATAAGGAATATTAATTAAAGTAAAAAGAAGATGCCACTGTATGATGCTCAGACTGGCACAGTGCCAATTGCTAGTGGTATTTCAGGGAAAATGGCCATTTGCCTGCCTTACCAGTAACAATATGAACTGTTCTATCTTTTCCAAAGCAGTGTCACTGACATTGATGAAAGCTAAAAGCGCACTTGCCTTTTAAATGGTAATACTATGCCCAAGAATGTGTTCAATCGGAATATCAGAATATAGCTATAAAGACATGACATTCTAGGGGTCACTATATAAACTACCCCATGGGCCAATTATTTCAAAGTCAACTATACAAAAGCCAAGGGCTAGTTGTACCTGTTTAGTAAAGAGTATTGAAGAAACTAACACACAAAAGGCCCAGTGCCTAACTTCTATGTTTATGGTTCATACACCATAAAGTCAAGCTACTGCATTCTGCTGCTAGCACTCATTATAAATGGCTGCCTTTGAGACATGAATTTACAGGCACAGACTAATATATCTTTAGCACAATGCATCTATAGAACTGTATCATAGGTGCTCCATGTACATTCTGATGTTGAAATATGTTCTGGGTCATTATTTGCTTGTGTTACTTTAATTTATAAGTAAAGAGAGCCTAAAGAGAAACAACATGCCTGGTAAAAATAGTGAAAATGGGACAGTCTGGTGTCTCAAATCCTAAACCATGTGGCTCCAGTCCACTACTGGGCTTCTTCTTACAAGAAAACTTTTCAGACAAATATAATGAATTGAAGACTAGCTGAGAGAGTTGGACATTTTGCTAGAGATGAATGAGGGAAATGGGAAAGGACTAAGGGAGTGGCATCCAGCTACCAAAAGGAGGCCATATGGACTCTCAGTGACTGTTCCTCAATTTGTTCTTTCAGTGACTATTTTAGCACTTAGTATATATTAATCATCATGTTAACCAGTGTGTGAGAGACCAGTGAAATCAACATGAAGAATATCCATTCCCTGCTCTCAAGGAGCTTATGACTGGGAGGGAACATGACCTATCAAAAAGCATTAAGAAGGAGTTTCTGATGCTACAGACCACCAAAGATTAGTCTAGAACAAGGCATGGTTTGGGGTTTTTTTGTTGTTGGGGGGGGGGGGTTGTTTTTTGCCAGTCCTGGGCTTGAACGCAGGGCCTGAGCACTGTCCCTGGTTTCCTTTTTGATCAAGTCTAGCACTCTACCACTTGAGACACAGTACCACTTCCACTTTTTTTTCTGTGTATGTGGTGCTTAGGAATCAAATCCTGGGCTTCAAGCATGTTAAGCAAGCATTCTACCACTAAGCCACATTCCCAGCCCCACCCCTACCGGCACCCGCACCCCCCAACCCCAGTGGGTTCCTAAAGCAAAAATAAAATTAAGAAAGTGGGGCTGGAAATATGGCCTAGTGGTAGAGTGCTTGCCTTGCATACACAAAGCCCTGGGTTCGATTCCTCAGCACCACAAAAAACAGAAAAAGCCAGAGGCAGCTCAGTGGCTCAAATGGTAGAGTGCTAGCCTTGAGCAAAAAGAAGCCAGGGACAGTGCTCAGGCCCTGAGTCTAAGCCCTAGGACTGGCAAATAATAATAATAATAATAATAAATAAAACAACTTTAAAAAAATAAGAAAGTGCCATAGGAAGTTATGTCGCTGTGAACAGCAATATTTGTAATTAAAACAGTATGTACTGTGGCAGGGAAAGAGGCCAAATGAATTTCACTGATGAGTTTTTGAGTCTGCTTGCTCTCATAAAAATATGTAGTATTTAAAAAGACTGCTTAAAAAACTTCCGCTGGGAATATGGCCTAGTGGCAAGAGTGCTTGCTCGCCTTGAATACATGAAGCCCTGGGTTCAATTCCCCAGCACCACATATATAGAAAATGGCCAGAAGTGGCGCTGTGGCTCAAGTGGCAGAGTGCTAGCCTTGAGCAAAAAAGAAGCCAGGGACAGTGCTCAGGCCCTGAGTCCAAGGCCCAGGACTGGCAAAAAAAATAAAAGCCATTAAATTAAAAAACTTCCTTTTATTTTTAATCACAGAGATCATATAAATTACTGTCTTTAATTTTCTCAAATTACCATGCAGAATAAAAAGTACATGATGAGAAAGTACAGCTATAAGTAAAATATGCTCAATACATTTTCCAATGAACCACTCAATCCCCTCCCAACACACACACACATACACACACACAAACGCACACACACACATACACACAACCCTATCTACTTTTCTTTACTATCAAATTGTTCATGTATGCAACTGGAGGTCTGTAGTATTATTTTCTTCTAAAATACATTCCAAAATTAATGGTTATTTTTTTTCCAACTGACTGATAAAAGATACTGGGGATAGATATCCACAGAGTAGTAAGTATTTTCCATCTCTGTCTTCATTTGCAATATTCTTTTCATGATTATGTACAAATGTACTTTTATGCACTTCTTTTCTTTAGAAAACCCTCAGCTACTTCACCTACACTGCATAAACATTTACAGTAACTTTTTTTTTTTTTTGGCCAGTCCTGGGCCTTGGACTCAGGGCCTGAGCACTGTCCCTGGCTTCCTTTTACTCAAGGCTAGCACCCTGCCACTTGAGCCACAGCGCCACTTCTGGCCGTTTTCTGTATATGTGGTGCTGGGGAATCGAACCCAGGGCCTCATGTATACAAGGCCAGCTCTCTTGCCACTAGGCCATATCCCTAGCCTACAGTAACTTTTATACTAGTTACTTTCAAACTTTTTGAGTAACTTTCTCAAGGTCACAGTGCAAATCTCTAGGAGGGACAGGAATAGAATTCATGACCTTTGACTGCTAGCAGTTTTCTACCCACACTCAGAAATTTCTCCGCTGTATCAATTTTATGTCCACTTGGAGGTGCAGGAAGAGCATCTCTCCTGAGGAGGTAGAGAGGTAACCATGGGCCTGGGAGAAAGGAGGAAGTAGGGTGGGAGTTTTCCTGTCAATTCAGTTGTCACACCACTTCATAGCTTTACAAAGTGACTTTTACTCACATTACCTCATTTAACCCTCACCACAGTTCAGAAACCTATGATCATTTATCATAAGTCAGAGGGACAAACAGATTGTACTACCAGGACATGCCATCTGAGATGAGACTGGATTAGGAAATGAGTGTTTCTTACTTATACATTATTTTACAACAATGCATCTTGGTTGTCTTGTAAACAAAAAGTATACTTATCTTTATACAAACATTTAGCTAGGTTAGCTGCTTCTTTTCTTTCTTCTTTTTTTGGGGGTGGGGGGGGGTGGGGGGGTAGTCCTGAGGCTTGAACTCTGGGCCTGGGCTTCTTTTGCTCACTCTACCACTTGAGCCACACTGCTCCACTTTCAGCTTTTTCTGTGATTAACTGGAGAGAAGAATCTCACAGACTTTCATGGCCTGGCTGGCTTCAAACCATGATCCTCAGATCTCAGCCTCCTGAGTAGCTAGGCTTACAAGTGTGAGCCACTGGTGCCCAGCATGAATTAGCTTCTTAATCTCAAAATCCCAAACACAGAAATTGAAAAACACAGCCTTTGTGTGTTTCTCCCCGTTTTATATATGTGTGGCTTTTTACTGTAATTATTGGTCATGAAGATGTGTGGTGTGGGAAAGGGTCTGTCATAGAGAACACTGGAGTAGGGAAAACACTGTACCTAGGAAACAAGTTTTAGCTGTCAAAGGCAAGGCATAAAAGTCATATGAGCTATACAGCCTTTGATGAATGTGGAAAAACTAATCCAGAACTCTCCAATTTTCCCCCTCTCTCACCTCTATGCAGAGAGCCCTGCCATCTCCTGTACCCACATACAATACTGTTCGGACCAGTCCAATTACATGTCCAACTACATTAATAACCACGTAAAAATTCAGACTATAAGCTAAGCCACAGAAGTATTACTGTGCATGGAAAAGAACACAGAAAGAAACACCAAAAACCAGGGCAGAAATCTTTGGATGAATATCCTATAATCTACTGCCAGACCAAAGCAAATTTTTATGGAGCAATATGACTACTCAAGTAGCCACTTTGAGACAATAAACACCCAATACCAAAAGAAAAAGAGAAGATCCTTTAGTTACATAATTAGGGAGAGTATATAGAGAAAGTAACCGTTTAATCCACAGCATGTGTTCTGACATCCCTGTGGCTGACATCAGATGGGAGGTGGCCCAGTGCAGGCTTGGAAAATGAATACTGACAGGTTACAGTCGACAGCTCCCTGGCAGGACTTGGGATCTAGAAACGAAGCAAGTCTGACAGAACCAGTGGAAGGCAGTTGACCTTCCGGGCACTGGGCAAGGCTCATCTGTTTACTCCCATTTTGCTTCTGGGAGGAGTGGCTGTGGTGGTTGAGTTAAGGCTGTGGTTATAGGGTGTTGCCAGTGACTTCATTTTAATATTCTTACCCTTACATTTGGTACATATTTAAAGCTAAAGGCTGTGCAAAATTTGTAAGGTGGAAAGTAAATATATTTCTAAAAAGGAAATTAAATCAATATTGGTATTTCTAGTCTGTGATCCTATGGTATTGCCAAAACATAAAATTATTTTCCCACGGGCTGGGGATATAGCCTAGTGGCAAGAGTGCCTGCCTCGGTATACCCGAGGCCCTAGGTTCGATTCCCCAGTACCACATATACAGAAAACGGCCAGAAGCGGCGCTGTGGCTCAAGTGGCAGAGTGCTAGCCTTGAGCGGGAAGAAGCCAGGGACAGTGCTTAGGCCCTGAGTCCAAGGCCCAGGACTGGCCAAAAAAATAAAAAATAAAAAAAAAAAAATTATTTTCCCAACAAGAAAAAAAAAGTCAATGGTATCTATTTTGAATAAAACTTTTTGGGGGGCTGGGGATATGGCCTAGTGGCAAGAGTGCTTGCCTCCTGTACATGAGGCCCTGGGTTCAATTCCCCAGCACCACATATACAGAAAACGGCCAGAAGTGGCACTGTGGCTCAAGTGGCAGAGTGCTAGCCTTGAGGAAAAAAGAAGCCAGGGACAGTGCTCAGGCCGAGTCCAAGCCCCAGGACTGGCAAAAAAAAAAAAAAAAATTGGGGGGGGAATTTTAGTTGTTGCTCATTAATCAACATGGAAGCACAAGGAGTAAAATTAGCTTCTCAAATAAATGAAAATAAAAATAAGTCTGTGCCAGGCATGGTGATACATGCTTGTTATCCCAAGAATTGGGAGACTGAGACATGAATGAGGATCTAAGTTCAAAGCCAGCTTGGGCTCTTTAGTGATACCTTGTTCCCCATTACCGTCTTCCACAAAAATAAAAAAATAAAAAAGTAAAGTAAGAAGTTTCAAAGGACGTTAATACTAGTTTCATACTAGTCAGATTTAGGAACTTGAGTCTCTTAAAAAGAAATGCTTCTGGGGCTGGGAATATGGCCTAGTGGCAAGAGCGCTTGCCTCGTATACATGAAGCCCTGGGTTCGATTCCCCAGCACCACATATACAGAAAACGGCCAAGAGTGGTGCTGTGGGTCAAGTGGCAGAGTGCTGGCCTTGGGCAAAGAGAAGCCAGGGACAGTGCTCAGGCCCTGAGTCCAAGGCCCAGGACTGGCAAAAAAAAGAAATGTTTCTCCCAACTACAAAGAAAACAGACCATTAGACATCCAATTTAATGTGATTATTTTAATGCTACGGAATTTACATAAATACGAAATTCCATGCTTTTTTTCCATTTATGTATGAAAACAAAAAGCACTTTTTATAAGTTCAACTAGTTAACAACATCAAAACTCCCTATCACTCAACACCTCCAATTCAAAATGCCCTCAAGTGAAGGCCTGGGGGGCCTTAGTACTTAAATCGTCTTTGCTGAGATCCAGCATACCTAGGTTTAAGATCAAATTTTTTTCAGAAAGTTACTGCCAGCCTGCTTCATGATGTAACATGTAAGACTCACTCCAATGCTGTAAAAATGCATGATTCTTTTTCAAGAGAGGCCAGAAGAAATCTAGGCCTGATGCAATTCCTTTGGACTCAACAGCCAGCATCCTGATTTGTTCTTGCCTGAGTTAGGGAGTGTTTGCAATGCCTTCTCTTTTGATACAGGCCAGCCAGGCATAGCTGCAGCTGTAGTAAACAACCACCAGCCAAGAGTTGCTAAGGTCAAGGTTTCAATGCGATACCAGTACTATGTCCACTCAAAATGACATTAGTTTCTTAAACAGCAACTTGGGGGCCTGGGAGTGGAGCTGTTGAGGGCTCGTGAGTACAATTTTCATTCAATCAACTGTAATAAAAAAGCATTCCCCAATAAAGTTGAACTGACTAAAGTTTCTTTTCAAGATGCCTTATTCAGGAGGAGATCAATAACTGAAGGACTTCAATCCTAAACAGAAATTCTTCAAGGATGTTTTGTTTAACCTGACATGGCTGTCGGTGGCACAGTTGTAATGTACAGATTAAGAAAAAAATGTTATGTGACATTCCAATTTTCCCAGATTAAATATATTTCATAATCATGAGTTGGTAAAATAATAAACCTTTTCTAAATACATCATTTCTGCCAATTCTTGCATGCTCAAATGTTCTCTCTAGACTCAAAGGAGGTTAATACTTGCTCTAACGGGAAGATTTGATCAGGCTGCAGTGATAAACATGTAACTTAGCACAATTGAGACGTCTGTTCTTCAACATCCATTCGACTGATCTACAGTTCAACGTTTTCCATCCTGCAAGTCTACCCCTTTAACATAACCCATTTCGGTGTGGTTTGAAAAAATGTAAACACCATGTGGATGAGATCAGCGAATGCCTACAGCCAGGGTTTGTTTCTCGCCGCCCCCCCCCCTTCCTTTGGGAGGAGAGGGTCCGCTGCTGTAATTAAATGCCAATTTAACAAGCCTTTCTTCCAAGATGGTACACACATCCCTCTTCAAAGTGACCACCCTTATTCCCAAGCGGCTGCTTGTTAAAAGCCACCACTATATTTCATAGCATTTACTTATCTAAACAATTCCATCCTCCACTAAGAAACGGGCATGAAGGCAGCTAGATGGATTTGCAGAGTGACGTGTATTTGATTGGCAGATGTCTATGAAGCAACTGGAGGCACAAGCGCTAAATGTAAATAGAGCTGCTCGGTCTTTCTTGGGTGTGACGGAAACAGAATATTACCACTGAGTTAAAATATCGTACTGCACCGGCTGAGAATTCTATTAGCCAGTAGAATTATTTAAAACAATCCGCACAGAACGAAACTTAAGTCATCTGTACAGTTAAATTAGAGAGCTGACAATACTAACCACACAAGCTGTTTATCCAGATTACACATTCCGTTGGACTAATACTCTTTAACTCAACACGGTCGGCTTTGATCCCCTGAATTAATGCTATTACTTATTAAAGTATGCAACACTGGAAGGGCAGAGGGAAGAGGGCTGGGAGGCGGCAGGGCACATAACAAAGGAATTGGTACTTTTTTTCCCAAGCATTTGTCTCAAATGCGTGGCGACACAAAACTGTTGAGTGCACCCCACCCTTTTCCCTAAAGATAAAAGTTTTTCAAAGTTCTAGGAGGCAGTTCTCCCTCCACCCAACAATCGCCAAGACGGATTCTCTGTGTGGCAGATCACCTCACATTAGCACCCACTCCAGTCGCGGAGGTCAAGGCCCAGCCCTCAGAGCTGGCTCCCAGGGCAAAGAAGTGGCTCCCGGCCGGCTCCGGGCTTCCTAGCCCAGGTGGCCTGCAAGGCTGCCCCTTGTCAACTCCAGCCACGTTCCCCCAGAACTGAAAAATAACAGCCTTGGGCCAGCCCCCGGGGTCTAGATTCCGTGCACCGGGCACTGTAGCAAGTGACAGTTACCCATCCTTAGGACCAGAGACAATAATGAATGTAGCACCAGGACCACTATTCATGCCAGCAGTGTCATCTCCGCTTAACCCCTTCCCGTCCACTACCGAGTGCGCACACACAGCCCTGCTGCTCCGGCAGCATTTATTTCTGGGGTACAACTACTTCCACGACTCCCCCTACTTCCCCCACACACACCCCAATAAATTCAGCCTTGGGGGATTTATTTCTCATCGTTGGCAACTGTCAGACAAACACTGAAACCCACAATTCCACTAGGGGTAGAAAAAAAATGCTTAATTTCTTGTTACTTGTAAGTTCTTAAAAAAAATTTTTTTTAGAGGAGTGGGAGAAGTAACCTCCCTCTTTCTTCTCCACGAATCCGACCGCCGCTACTTGCTTTGCCATATAGCATCGCCCTTCCCCGACCCCCCCTTCCCCACTCCCCCCCCCAGTAAGAACACAGACCAACCAAAATGATTTAACTTGAGCAGATGAGAGACGGAAAAGAAAACATGTTAAGAGAATACGGTCTGATTTGGGATGGCACCCAAAAGGGGGGGGGGTATTTATTTTGATAAGAAACGGAATTGGCACAGACCTGAACAGAAGCTGTAGAGCAGGAGAAAATGTTTTCTTTCCCTTACACAGTCTCTCTCTCTCCCTCTCTCTCTCTCCCTCTCTCTCTTTCCCTTCCTCCCTCTCTTTCCCTCCCTCCCTCTCTCTTTCCCTCTCCCCCCTTCTCCCCCTCTCTTCTTTCCCTCTTTCTCCTCTCGCCCTTTCTCCTCTCTCCCTTTCTCTCCCTCACACGCGCACACACTCACTCGCACACACGGCGTCACCCGCACACACTCACACCCACAAGCAGAGCCTCTCAGCTGCTCTCTGCAGTTCTCAGGAAATGAATGGGGGGCAACCCAGGGAACTGTTGTACTTGCAAATGACTTACCCGGATCACATGATGCGCTAAATGTAGGGTGGGCCGGTGGGTGGAGGCTGCCGAGCCGCGAGCCCCGTTCTAGCGTGGGGAGCCACGCCAGGCCCGCATCGAATTACCCCGGGGCCCCAGCCGATGGGGTGGCCGGAGTTGCTGCTCCTGGCCTTTGCAGACCGCGGGCCCTGGGAACCAGAGAGCGAGCCGCGGGGCCGAAGGGTGGAGTGGGGTGGGGTGGGGTGGGGTGGGGTGAGGCTTGGAGATGGGGAAGGGTGAAAACACCAAACCCCCCAAACAAAAGAGCTTCTGGTCCTCCTCCCCCGAAACAAAGCCCCGCCGCTGCAGGGCGAGCCCCGGGGTGGGGCCGAGGGCGGGGGCGGCGGCGGGGAGGGGCTCGCTCAGCAGGCGCTAAGTCGCTTTATTGCCATAAAATGGGGCCCCCGAGCCGCTCCGCCCCAGGATTAGGAGGCGGGCTCTGTGTGTGATGGTTGAAATCCCCGGTGAGAAGCGAACCCCTCCCCGATCGCAGAGGTAGAAGGCAACACCCACTGCCCGGCCCTCGCCTCCCCGCCCCGGCCGCGGGCTGGGGGGTGGGGTCCGCCCCGCCCCACCCCGCCCCACCCCTGCCTCCGCCCCCTGGCCTCGGACGCGCTTCCTTTTCACCTGCACCACCTTGCTGCGGTGGCACCCAAAATAACCGACCCATGGCCCACGCAGTTGTGGGACCCGCAGGCTGAGGGGGCCCACAGTGCGGAGCTGGAGGGGAGGCTGGGGGTCGTGGCCCGAGTCACCCCCCCTACCCCGATTGCAACTCGCCCGGCCGGGACTCGCGCGGAGCCGCGAGCAAGTCTCCCCCCACCCCCTTTTGTGTCCGAGCGCGCTGGGCAGCCTTAGGAGAAGAATTCGGAGACAAATAAAGCCCAGAGCCCGCTTGGCACGCCGCCCCCTCCCTGAGTTCTTCCCCCACCCCTCCCCACGAGTGCGCAGGGGGTCCTGGGAGGGGGGGGCGTTCCGGGCGGGGGGGGGCGTTCCGGGGACCGGGCCGGGCGCCCCAGGCGTCCCCGCCGCTCACCCGCCAGAGAACTTGCGAAGGTGTGGGCGGAGCCGGCCCGGTGCTCCGGGACCCCGCACCCTCCCCGCCGGGCCACAATGGGGGTCTCCGCGGGGGCGGTGCCCGAGGCGCGGGTAACTGGGGAGGGCAGCAGGCTGAGCCTGGAAACCCCAGGAATCATTGTTTGGGTTTGAGAGCGACGCACGTTGCGGGCGAAGGCGGGGGCGTCCTCCCTCCCCGCGCTTCACCTTGGCGGGAGCAATTGGGGGGCGAGGCAGAGACGCGTACCCGGCTTGCCCCCACTCCCCCAAGAAATGAGGTACAAGCCGCTGCCACTCACTTAGCCAAGCAGGTGGGCGAGCGGAGGAAGGGAGCGGGAGCTGCGGACCCCAGCCCTGCGCGCCGGAGGGGCGCCCCAGAAGCGCGCGGCTGGAAGTCCAACCCTGGACGCACCCCCACCACCTATCCCCACCTCCATCTTCTCCCCGTGGGCCCCAGGGAACGGATCCACGCGTTTGAGGGGCGGGGGGAAGAGGAGGAGGAGGCCCCCGCAGTTCCCGCGACGGCCCGGAGGGCACGGGGTCAGCGCTGCGCCGGAGGGTCGGCGGGGGCGGGGAGCAGACTGAGCGGAAGCGGGGGGCCGGAGGAGGAGCGGGGGCGACCGGTCATTGATGGTCTGTGCCTGCAGGCTCCACTTTCTGGGAAACCTTAGGTGAATGCCCTGGGGAGCCAGAGTGTGCCAGACACCCCTGCTGCGTGCCCCTGAATCCGCCCCGCGTGGGAAACCTGCCCGGCGCTGGAAGGCGTGGAAGGGGAAGTTTGTGTTTGGAGGGAAAGATGTGCAGCCCTGTGGCACGGAGCAGAGTGGGGAGAGAAACTAGGGAGAGGCCAAGAAACAGGAAATGAAAGCGAAGGAGCAAATTCAAGCCAGGAAAAAGGCAGCTTCTACATCTGTGTGGCACTGTGGCATTTTGCAAACGCTCAAGGCCCGGTGTGCGTTCCTACTGTAACAAAGGCGGGGTATGGCGGGGCGCTCGGCCCGTGCCACGTTTTGTGGAGGAGGCTGGGGACCGTGGTCCTGCCAAAAACCAAAAATCCCACAGCCCTTTTCTGGTCCTGAAGGATGATGAATCAGCTGGCCTGGGTTTCAGGAATAAAAGAAGATTAAGAACATTTCTGGAGCACTCTTGGAGGGAAGTAGCCTTTAGAGAACAGCAAAGCAAAAAGATTTAGGAACCCCGGAAAGGGACCTGGAGACAGAAGTTGGTTGCTGATATGGGGGTCTGGAAAGGACAGCTCGGGGGTGGGGAGCCACTAAATGTATTTAAATTAAAAAACGTACTCAACTAAATCACTGTAAAGTTTCCCTGTAGGTGGGGCTTGGGGAGATAGAGGCAGGAAGTTAGGTTAACTCTGAGGGTGGAAGGATGCGGTAAGAAATTGTTATCGTAGCAGTTCTTGTGCTACCCAGCTCTTTTTCAGAGAGCTGAGTGGCAAACAGACCTTAAATAACATTCCACAGTGGACGCTTCTGCCTGTGGAAAAGCAAAATGCACGACACTATCTTCCTGTGCCTGCCGCCATGGGCACGTTAATAGAATGAAGAAAGGCACAAATCAAATACATTCCAGAGGAGTAAGGAAATTAAGGGCAGGTCAAGGTTATTATCTAGAGTCTGGATAATATGTGGATGAAAGTACGTGAATTTTTTAAAACTGTTCGTAGCTTTTTTTAAAGATTGCAGAATCCCAGATAGCTGCTGGGTAGGTAAATAGATACATTGATAGATGATAAGTAGGTAGATAAAGAGAAAAAGAGCACATTGAGAGTCTGGGATGGTGGTTACTGTTGCCTAGCGTGCAAGGAAGCCCCCGGTTTGATTCCTCAGTACTACATAAACAGAAAAGGCTGGAAGTGGTAGAGTACTAGCTTTGGGCACAGAGAGACTTGGGGACAGAGTCCAGGCCCTGAATTCAAGCCTCAGGACCAGCAAAAGATTTAAAACAAAAATTGTTAAAGCACATTGAAACCCACCAAACACTTAAAAAACAAGGAGTGACTTTGTACTCATAAACTGATGGAATCTCTTTTATACTACTACTTAAGGGTAATAATAAATTTTAAAAGCAGATGGAGAGAGATTAAGGCAAAACAATAAAGAAGTGATTTTATTCCAAGAACAGTATAAGTATGGCATTATGACAGTGACACTCCCTTGTACTATTAATGTGTAACAGTAAAAACAGTTTTAGGAACAGTCATTCCACATGCTGGTAGCTTATACTTGTAATCCTAACTATTCAGGAGGCTGAGATCTGAGACTTGCAGCTTGAAACCAGCCTGGACAGGAAGACCATGAGACTTTTATCTCCACTTATTCTACAAAAAGCCAGAAATGGAGCTGTGGATCAAGTGGTAGAGTACTAGCTTTGAGGACAGAAACTCAGGTACAGCACCTAGGCCCTGAGTTCTAGCCCTAGGATTAATACACACAAAAAGAGTCACATATAAAGAATATCTTAAAAGTATGTCTAAATTTATAGTTGGACACGTGGCTCACAAACACAAGGCCCTGGGCTCAAACCCCATTACCATAAAAAATTAACATAAATAATTTAGTCTAATTTTTTTAATGCTAACATTTAAGAAGAAATGAGTAAAATAAAAACGAGGCAACTCCCCGGGTATAAAAAGAAGAAAGAGGAAGCTGATACATGTTTTGCCTGAAGAGTATAGGACTTAAGGGAAGAGGAAACAACTACTTAAAGATAAATTTGAAAATATAGGCCAGTTGCTGGTGGCTCAGACCAGTCATCCTAGCTACTCAGGAGGCAGAGATCTAGAGCACTCGCCTCATATACATGAAGCCCTGGGTTCGATTCCCTAGCACCACATATATAGAAAACGGCCAGAAGTGGTGCTGTGGCTCAAGTAGCAGAGTGCTAGCCTTGAGCAAAAAGAAGCCAGGGACAGTGCTCAGGCCCTGAGTCCAAGGCCCAGGACTGGCAAAAAAAAAAAAAAAAAAAAAAAAAAACACAGTTCAAAGCTAGCTAAGCAGGGATGTCTGTGATACTCTTCAATTAACCATCAAAGAGCCAGAAGTATTCTTGTGACTCAAGTGACAGAGTGATATCCTTGAGCAAAGAAAAGTTCAGGGATGTACCCAGGTCCTAAATTCAAGCTCCAGTTCCATCTCTCCCCAATGATAATTTTTTTAAATGACATGTTGCTTTAAAAAGATTTAGAAGGGAGAAACACTTCATTGTGTGAGGTGGGGAATGGATGTGGAAAAGCAAAAAAAAAAAAAAAAAAAAAGCTGGAAACTAAAAGCAAAGTGAGACCACCAGTGTACATGTGTGTATGCACAAGAATACATTTTCAAGTCAGTTTATATCCTTCTTTCTCTGGTGTGTAGAACTTAAAAATTACTCTATAGACAGAGGAAATAGAGAAGAATCTCCTGTACTAGCAAATGTAAGTGGGTTTTTGGATATGTAGATCTTTCTATTCTCTTATCTCCATGTGTTTACAGGATTAGAAAAGGAAAGATGCTGACAATGTAAAAGAATGCAGAAACAAATTACACAATCTTAGAATCTCAAAGTTTAAAAAAAATCTGTTGACTAATCCCATATGACACTTCAAAGCTGATTTCAATCAATGGTGATGGTCCATTTTCCTAACTATATATACTTTATTTGCATGATGCTTATTTTTGAAGTAAGCAAAACAAGACAGAATTAATAAAGTGGTAAAAGTTGATATTTTAGGTTCATGGTTCATTCCTCTCTTTCTCTTTCTTTCTTTTTTCTTTCTCTCTCTTTCTTTCTCTCTCTTTCTTACAGTTGTAGGGCTTGAACCCAGGGCCTGGGGTCTGTTCTTGAGCTCTTTTTGCTCATGGATAGCACTTTACAACTTTGAGCCACAGCACCACATCTAGTTTTCTGGTGATTTATTAGAGACGAGAATCTCATGAGTCTCAGCATCCTCAGGCATGAGCTACTAGTACCTGGCCTCTTGAGTTTCTTTTTTTTTTTTTTTTTTTTTTTTTGGCCAGTCCTGGGCCTTGGACTCAGGGCCTGAGCACTGTCCCTGGCTTCTTTTTGCTCAAGGTTAGTACTCTGCCACTTGAGCCACAGCGCCACTTCTGGCCATTTTCTGCATATGTGGTGCTGGGGAATTGAACCCAGGGCCTCATGTATATGAGACAAGCACTCTTGCCACTAGGCCATATCCCCAGCGCCCTGAGTTTCTTAATACATGATGCATGCATTATTTTTTTTAATTGGGGGCTAGGAATATGGCCTAATGGTAAAGTGCTTGCCTCACATACATGAAGCCTTGGGTTCAATTCCTCAGCACCACATGTATAGCAAAAGCCAGAAGTGGCACTGTGGCTCAAGTGGTAGAGTGCTAGCCTTGAGCAAAAAGAAGCCAGGGACAGTGCTCAGGCCCTGAATTCAATCACTAGGCCTGACAAAAATAAAAATAAAAAAACTAACACAGCATGTAGGAAACAAAGAAAAGATAAAATAAAAACATAATTATATCCAACCAATATACATGGTATAGCAAAACTTGTAGCTACAGATTTTAAATAGTTCATGTAAAAGCAAATGTTTGCTTCCTACAAATGTCTGTTAAATCTTATACTTAGCCCTCAAGGATACTCTGAAAGTGAATGTGAATGATAGAAAAATCTCTTACAATAACTAAAGAATATTACCTGTACCACATCCTGAATCCTATAAGGAAAACACTCTTCATTGTCTATGCACATTTAAAGTTCTTAGGCCTTTGGATTAGTAAGGACAAATACATTGATTGTATGATATAAGGCTAATTCACAGTTGAGATAGAGGAAAATTGAGTCCATTTCAACTAAACACTTCATTGAAAGATTACAATTAACTACTTACTACAAGTGAAAAGAGTAATTCCTAGAGCTCTTAACATACTTTGCTGATCTTTGCTAGGGCAAAACATTCATATGCACAAATGGTACATATAGTTATATTTTTCACATCATAATTTGGAGAAATGTGTAGTGAAGGGCTATTTTCCTGTTCAACTATGAGCAAAGCATGTAAGAACTTTACTACAAATTCAAACAGCTGGTGATGTTATGTGATTACACAGCAAAGAGAACATGCTTTGATTTGGATGATGAGCTGTCTGAAAATGAGGAGGAAAAGTGCCATTTCACTACTGTTTTAATGCAATCAATATAGATTTTAAATACCTACTTTAAATACCTACATCACATCTTTGGCTATGTCCTCTTTTCCAAGTCACTTTTCCTCAGGCCTCTTCCAGTCTCCTCTCCATCTCAGTCCTTTCCCATCCCCCAGTCTGCACCTCTGCCCCCTCCCAACTTTCCTAAGGCAAAGCCTCAATCACACCATACCTATAATAACCAATCCAAATGGGTTTCAGTATAATACCTTAACACCCAAGAATACCATTTCAATTTTCCCAATATACCTTTCATTCCAGTCCTGGTGACAACTTGCCTGGTCCCTCCACCTAGGTGCCTTTACTAAATGGTTCCTATCTGTCTCCTACCATCCAGTGCTACCCACAGGCTTTCATTCCACATCAATGTGAGCCTAGCCCCCATTAATAAAATAACCTTCCACCTTAGAACTATCTAGCTAATTATTAAGATTCTTTCTGATTGTCATGACTTCCTCATACTTAAATATTCCCTTGATATCTAAAGACTGATATGTATTACATGCTTATGTAGACCACCATGAGACCTGTTGTTCTGCTAGGCATCTAATTACTGATGAGTCCCACATTTTCCCTCAAGGTACTTATACCTTTCTGCTTCCTTTAGGTATGGTTGGCTCACCTACTACAAGTAAGCATTTGAGAATAAAGGCACACCTTAGCCAAGTTATTTATTTTTCTTTTTATCCCACACTATTTTGCATATAATAGGTCATTAATGAGCACTTGTTGAACCAAAAGCAGAGAATGTACACCTAGAACGACTCACCTTAAAATATGTACAGGAAGCTTGAATATGTTTAGATGGACATATTGAAGATAACCAAAAATGTGGAATGAGTATACATGAAAGCACAGTAATGGAGGGACAGAGGGTAAATACATGCAGCAGGGGTACTCACTAGACACTATATTGAAAATTAGCCATATAATTTGTAAGGGGGATGGGAGCGGAAAATGGGAGAGAGCAAGAGAAGGGGGTGACTGTCCAAAAAGGAATATATTCCTAGGCAGGTGTCTGTGGTCACACCTGTAATCCTAGCTACTCAGGAGTTGGAGATCTGAGGATCATGGTTCAAGGCCAACCCAAGCAGTTTATCTCCAATAAACTACTCCCAAAAAGATGGAAGTGGACATGTGGCTCAAGTGGTAGAGCACTAGGCTTGAGCACAAACTGCTTCAGGGACAGCACCCAGACTCTGAGTTCAAGCCCCAAGACGAGAAAGAAAAGAAAAAAAGAAATGTACTCTTTACCTGGTTTATGTAATTTTAACCCCTCTGTACATTACCTCTATAATCATAAAAAGTTCATTTCAAGTTAACTAATAATAATCTATAACCACAATGAAAAATGTGAAATGTGTTAGAAGATTTACATAAAAGAGTACATTAAATATTTCCTTTTTGGGTAACTTTTAATATTGTTATGATTTTGCTTTTAATTCTTCATAATGATTATTTTTCTAACAGTATGCCTCCATTATTCATTTAACCCACTCTATTAGAATATTTCTAAGTATTTGAAGTTGCATTTACATAGTAACACCCTTACATCTCTTTTAGAAGAAAGGATTTTATTAGATAGTTTTGTTTAAATTATGTCATTGAAACATAGAATATTAAATTGTTCAGCTGATCTAGAAACATACTACAATTTGTTTCCAAATATATATTATCAGTTTACAGTGACAATGTCATGTTTGAGAGTGTTATTTTCCCTGTGTGCTTGCTAGTGTTGGTGACACATTAAAATAATTTAAAAAAAAAAAACAACACCTTCAACTGGTAAGAATGGTTTGTGGTTTAATTCTGTGATAAGTGAAGATTAAATTCTGCCCTACAAATATAAATGGCACATTGGCAATGCTTGGGCTATAAGAACATCGCCTGGCAAAAACCTCATGAAAGCGTGAAGTAGAATGACTCAGAGAGAAAATGAAAGTTGCAACAGCTGTGAAAGATATTATAAACTTGCACCCTAAAACTCAGCAATTTCTTTGGGGAAAACCTACAGGAGAAAAGAGAATTGAGAATTATGTTTCATCTGTCAAGCCTTCATTCAGGAGAATATGGTTTGGGATTCAGTTTTAACTTGGGAGTCATCTAAATTGATCTACCATGGGTGAAGCTAAAATTAATTGGGCAACTTATAAAGAAGAGAGGAAGAAGTGAAACCTGGTCAGAAAGGTGAGAATAAGATGAAATGAAAGCAGGAGGGGAGAGAGGAAAAGAGGAAGGAAGGAAAGGAGCAAGAGCCTGGGATTGATTAGTACCATGATTTGCTTTTACATGCAAACAACAGAAAATCTCACTGTCAGTTTAAAATACACTGACAGTTTAACTGTCAGTTTAAAATACACTTTTTTTTATGTCTACCCCTTGCAGCAGAACAAGAAGTCCAAAGATAGATAGGTTTTTATAGTTCAAGACCATGCTGCTACCCCAAGTTTCCTGAATGCCCATGTCACTGTGCATTCCATTGGCTAAAACAGGGGTCACATTTCTTCTCCAAGACCAATCAGAGGAAAGTAAACATGGAGAAAGGCCGCTGGATGGAATCTGAGACTACCAACTGACAGTGTCTGCCTTTTTTTTTTCTTTTTGCTATATATTTTTATGTACTGTTTTACAATTAAATTGGAAAACATATTACTAAGACTCTCTAGTGAATTCTTGCTACCAGACAGCTAGAGAAAGGGAAAAATTACAAGTTACTGCCACCATGATTTAAAAGAACATTAATTTATAGACTGTATAATTTTTAATTTAACATCACGTTTGGTGATGTTTACTAACATGTAATCCTACACAATGTGGTCAATAAGTCATTGAAGTGTACAGACCACAATGTAGTCAGTTTGGGATTAATTCATGTGTGACTTACCTAAGGCAAAAATATGAATATCAGTTTGCTTCATCCAGTTGCACAGTCTGGTTTTGGCTCATCTTTACACTCCATCAATTTATATGTCTTTGAAAAAGTGAACATCATTTTGAAAAAGGTGGATATGCAACTCACAATTTAGAAAAATAAATCTGAGTCTTCCAAAATACAAACTACATTTATTTTTCTTATTCAGATGTTTGTGCTGTAACCATATATGAGCTGACTTCTGAGAACGAGCCTCAAGCTGAATTCAAGTTTCTTTGCTCAGAGACCTCACATAGCAGCTTTTATGGATTCTAGTTGCAGCTTAGGCACAGCTGTTTTCCTCTGTACAAATATGTGAAGAACAAACAAGGTCCTATATTCTTTGCTTTACAAGACTACATGCCCTATAAGGCTTGACAAGAAGTGTATCTAGTCACTTGTTAGGTTTTTAATGAGTGTCTAACTCAGCACCTAGCACACAAATTCTCAAAGTTTTTTGATGGATAAATGAAATTAGCTTCCAAGTGTGTATTATATTGTGTCATATTTTCCTATGAATAAATTAGCTAGAATCGTTAAATCTTTAATGCAAAGAAACTCATTGTTTGTTGCAAAAATAGACCTAAATATAATCGCATACTAGAAATAAGAGATTTGTCAAGAAAAAGAATCTAAATTAGTATGTGAGATTTCTGTTCTTTAGTTCTAGCATATATTTAGAGCCAGTTCTTTCGATGTGTAAATTTTGTTAACTTCCAACTTAGAATACATATAACAATTTTATTCTTATTGTTCACTTGTAAAAAAACTAACTGCTTCTTTCCTTCCCTTTTTCTTATACCCTCCTCCTTCCTTCTCCTCTTTCTTCCCACTTGGTCTCCATCTCCTCTCCATCTCTGTTTCTGTGTCTGTGTCTCTATTCCTGTCCCAATCTCTCCTTCCTTTCTTTCTCAAGTCAAGAAAAAATTGTGGGTCATTTATCCATAATGACTTTAATCTCTCAATTTTCATTGTTATCTTTCTCATAAATGGTTTTTTGAACCTGTGTTACAGAAGCCAAATATAATTCCATTCTCAATTCCAGATAAAAATGACTGTAACAAAGGAGGAATGGGTGTACAGCCAACAAATACCTTCCTCAAAGCAACCTTAAACTGTAAACCAACACTTATTAACGTTTACTATGTGTGACCTGCTGTTGCAAACATTTCACATTTTACCTCCTCAAGATGAGCAAATTGTAAAAACACAAACACTTCAGGTCTTTCTTCTCTTTAACCTTCCTCTCTGCAGCACTTACCATTCTCTGACAAGTATTTGGTGTTTTATACACTCTGCCCTTCTTCAACCCCTTCCACTGCAGTAGGAGCTCTGTAAAGGCAAAAGATTTTCTACAGTCTTACTACTGTAGAATTGTACCTATCATATCTATCAATAGACAGATAGATAGATAGATAGATAGATAGATAGATAGATAGACAGACAGACAGACAGACTATACACACACATTAAGTACTCAATAACTACTTGTATATGAACAAATTCATATTGCATGGAGAAATGAGAAAAATTGATGCTTTAATATCATGTTATCTTCAAAATCACAACTCTAAGCATGTCATCAGATTTTATTATGTAAATCATTACTGTATGTCACTTGATGACATGAGTTTGATCATCTTAACAGGCCCAACAGGTAACTGTGTGTCTCAGAACTCAGTTGGTTATCAAAGATTGTGACAAGAATGGCTGCTTCAAAATTGAAGAACGAAGCGGAGTGCCAATGGCTTATCCTATGATCCCGAATTGAGAGGCTGAGAACAGGAGGGGTATAGTTCAAAGCCAGCCCAGGCAGAGAAAGTCTGCAAGACTTCTCATCCATAGAGGAATGCTGGATGTGGTGGTACACACCTGTGATGCCATCAATAACAGGAAACTTGAGTTGGCTGATCCTGGTTCCTGGTTATGAACAAGTAGAGAATGAGATGCTATCCTTAAAGTAGCCAGTCAACAAACATGGCAGCAAGTGTAACGTAGCAGTGTTACACCAGCCGGGCAGTATGTATATGCCCCTGAATTCGAACTCCAGTAGTACTAGAGAGAGAAAGACAGACAGTCAGAGAGAGAGAGAGAGAGAGAGAGAGAGAGAGAGAGAGAGAGAGAGAGAGAGAGAGAGAGAGAAAGAGAGAGGAGATGAACCACTTATAATGGTGCATGCCTGTAATGGCAGAACTCAGGAAAATTTTGAGTTAGGCTCAAAGTATAAACCTGGGCTACATGCTGAGAGCTTTTCTCAAGAGAACAAAGTTAAAAAGAGAGAGAACAAAAATGCAGTCAAGATCCATGGAACACGAGGCTATTAACTACCTCTAATGTTTCTGCATATTTTGCTTATAATTTCCCTTTAAAGTCATCTTCACATGAAAGAATAGTGTCACACCTCACTTACTGTGTTTTTGCTATTCATGCAGTACATTTAGTCTTGGGACCCATGCAGATGCACATGGGAGAGTATATGTATGGCTGAACCCTGTGTGTATTTTAGTTCACTGAAATAGAAAAATTAGATACAATCCTCATATTTCCATCCTCACTATCAGCCTGGTCTTTTATGCCTCAATATTAAGAGGAGAGGTGCTCTGGAAGAGTAAATAAATATCACCCAGAAAGTCTGCTCAGTTATTTTAGAGCTGTTTTATTGAAATACTGTCTTGTTTGCAATTCTCAACTCCACAAATCCTCATCAATTATTAACTATTTTTTTTCTCATTGAATTAAGTAGGGTGACCTGTGTTTTATCAGGAGAAAATATCAGGTGAAGTGCAAGATTGCCTTTTTCTTTTCTTTTCTTTTCTTTTCCAGTCCTGGGCTTGAACTCAGGGCTTGAGCACTGTTCCTGGCTTCCTTTTGCTAAAGGCTAGTACTACCACTTGAGCCACAGCACCACCTCTGGCTTTTTCTGTTTATGTGGTGCTGAGGAATCGAACCCAGGCTTCATGCATGCTAGGCAAGCACTCTACCACTAAGCCACTTTCCCAGCTCCAAGATTGCCTTTAAATACATATAAAATCTCCTATATGAATGGCACTCTATAGCTTCATTTGCATTCCCAATATAAAACAGAAAGTATCATCTACTTACTAATGATAGAAAAGGAATTTAAAGTTTACTCTTCATTTCTCTGAAAGTAGAAGCAGATCCTTACTGAAATGAAAAATCCATGAATCATTTCAGAAAATTTAATTACTGCCTATCAGGCATTATTATGCTTGAGACTATCCTTGAGAACAATGAGGTTTTAAGGACTGTAGCTATACACCAATCAGAGAGCAGAAGAGGCTATGATATCTTACTACAATGTGACTTGCTATTCAGATAATTGGTTAGTTTTCAATTTGAAGATTATATAATAGTTATTAATCAAAAAATACTCATGAAAAATATGAGCAGTATTCATTAAATAAAAAAAGGTACAGTTTGGTATTTGCATGTCCCTTTGTTTCAGTCTGAGTTTTGCTCATGCTTTTTCTGGCTAGAGCTGTAATCCACATGCATGAGTTCCTTGGGCAGCCGCCGAGACAAGAAACATATGGCTGAATGTTCTGTGAAAATCTAGACACACACCAAGAGTAACTCTAGCTCTTTTGCTGCCTGCGTGTTGATGGTGGGTCCATTCATTCATGTTCATTCATTTGTCCGTATCTCTTACAATCATTGGCTAATAAAAATATTTTAATAATTTTAATGTCAGCATCACTTATCAGTCTCACTGTTATTTAGTAACATGTAATTAAGCAGCTCAAAAAAAATTCTTGCCACTTTATCTGAAAGCAATCAGAGTTAGAAAAGAGACAGGTAATTCTCTGAAGATTTGAAAATAAAATGCAGACTTCAGCTTTTTAACCTCCTATTTCTAAGCCTGGTCTTAAATCCAGGTCCAAAGTTAATAACAGTCATACTCAAAAACATTTTAAACCTACTTGCAAAATGTAATGCTTGTCTTTCTCTGAGCATCTTAAGAATGGTCCTCTTCCAAGCAAGCAAACTTAATTCTTTGAAATATCAAATACACCAGAAAGTTTTATTTTTAACTTCAACATGCTTAAAACAACAACAACAAACAGTTACTATAATTATCTTGGAATTTTGCCAAAGGAGAACCCTTTGAAAATTGGTAGGTCTAGATCTTAAAGTGAACATAAGGAAGGTACTTTAAGGGCATTAATAGCAAAGCAGGTCTAAGTTAAAAGGGGAAAGGTTTAAATGGTCAAAGACCTTTGAATAAAAAAGAGCATTAAGCAAACATCTTAACCACAGAGTTATAAATATGTCAAAAGCATGACTTCCCCACTGCTCCATATGCAGAATGATGGTGGCACCTTCACTTCAGTCAGTTAACCCTTCTGTAACCTTTATTTTTCCCATCAGGACCAATACATGCTTGTAAAAGAAATGCTAGACCCTGGATCTAAAACAATATTATTTTTATTACTATTATTATCCCCAATAGAAAAGTCATTTCCTTCTGCAGGGACGCAGTACAATCCTGATAAACCTTTAGCACAGACTATAGTCAAGATAAAGGGAAAAGATAAACAGATTAGAGATAACTGCTTTTTAAAGAAGAAACACTGGGTTAGAACCAAATTTGATTTTTTTCTTGCAGTACTATTAAGAAAGAACTAATGCTCCTTTCTGATTTCATTGGAGTTTTCATTTACAGAATTGTTTCCTATTTGCTATTTATTGCATTCTCTTGTTACAGTATATGTATTTAAAAAAATCAGCCTACTAAGTGATGTCTGTTTTCTTATTTGATCTTCACAGTAAACAGTGGGGTAGGGAGTTCCATCTTTTGCATTTGATGAAGATGAAAGCAGAGACCCAGGGATATTAACTTGTTTCCAAGGTGACACAGCCCATCAGAGATGAAGCTGATTGGCTCTTTAGTTGACTAACTTCCGAGGAGAATGAGGAATGTATTGTCTCTGCACACCTGGTACAGGTGACTTGTCAGTGAACTTTTAGACACGCCTGGGGTGAAGTCTTCCTCAGCAAGGTCAATCTAGTCTGTGCATGTTAGAGTTGGTTTTCTAGATATGAGGACATTGTTCTTCCCATTGCACTCAATTATCATGGAGGCTTTTTATTACATTTCCAATTAAGATTTATGAATAAAGAGCAGTAAGAAAATACTAGTGAGCTTTATCTGAATCTCTTACCTTGCTGCTCTTCTGTTGCGACATGGCCCTTTTATAGATGGGATGGCAGGGCTGCTCATTTGTTTTACTTCACATTATGAATTCTGGAAGATTGGGCTATGTACTAGACATGGATGAACCGAAATAACCTCATTTGCAAATATACTCTGTGTGTGTGTGAGAGAGAGAGAGAGAGAGAGAGAGAAAGAGAGAGAGAGAGAAAGAGAAAGAGTGAGAGAGAGAGAAAGAGATAGAGAGAGAGATCCTGGGAACTTGACCTCAGCATCTGGCTGCTGTCCTTGAGCTGGAACTCCAGCTCTACTTTGGCTTTTTGGTAGTTAACTGGAGATCAGAGTCTCACAGTATTTATTGCTTGGGCTGGCCTCGAACTGTGATCTTCAGATCTTACTTAGCCTCTTGAGTAGCTGAAATTTCATACTCAGGTATGAGCCACAAGCACCCAGCTTGAACATACTTTTTAACACTCTGGGAATCATTTCCCAAAGAACTTGTAATCTGAATGCCCGTTGGGGTGTAAATACTGTCTAGAGCTCTTGTACCCTTTGACTACTACACTGACTGTCTCACACCTCAAACTTCTAACTCCTCACCACTGTTAGGAAGCCTCAATTTCTAACATCCCAGAGAAACAGAAGCTCTCAGAAGTCAATCTGAACATATAGGCCCTCACATTCTTACTGCCCATCTCCTGCCAACTCTGCCTTCCTCTTCTACCTTGGAGAAACCATTCCTACTCCTACCTAAGGCCACTCCTCCCTCCTCTTCCTATCTTCTCCCTCACTCCACTCATCCATATTGTTGCAGTCGTTGTTTCCTCACTTCCCCATCAGCAGATTTTCCTTTTTGTGGTCATTTTCTTCAGCACATAGCATGCTAGCGTCTACCTAGCCTTCAGTCGAGAACCTGTACTGATCACAGGCCTCCCTCCACCTTCTAGGCCATTAGCCTGATGTTCATAACAAAAGTGAGCCCACAGGGGCTGGGGATATAGCCTAGTGGCAAGAGTGCCTGCCTCGGATACACGAGGCCCTAGGTTCGATTCCCCAGCACCACATATACAGAAAAACGGCCAGAAGTGGCGCTGTGGCTCAAGTGGCAGAGTGCTAGCCTTGAGCGGGAAGAAGCCAGGGACAGTGCTCAGGCCCTGAGTCCAAGGCCCAGGACTGGCCAAAAAAAAAAAAAAGTGAGCCCACAAACAGAGCTTTTCTTCCCAGTGGAATTTAATTTCTCTTCTCTCGTCCTCTTCATGAAACCATTTCAGGAAGATTGTTCGCTCTACCAGTCTGTTAAATCTGCATTGGTTAAGGTCAACAAGTGAACATAGAATATAGTTTGAGGCAATGCGCAGCCTTCGTTGTATTGACCTATTAGTGGTATTTGCCACAGATAGTAAAACCATTTAACCCACGTTTGCTTGAAGCATTATTTCTTGCTTTCCATCAATACTGCTCGCACTCTCTCTTTCCTCTTTCCTCTCCTCTCTGCTCTTACTGTTCCTCCCCCTTTCCTTCCCCTCCTCATCTCTCTCTCTCCTCATCATTCTTCTCTCTCCTCTACCCCCACACTTCCCCCTCCCCCCTTCCTCTACCTCTGGCCTTTCCCTTTTCCCTTTCCCCCTTCCTCTATTTCTTTCCTCTCCCTCCCCCTTTTCCTCCCTGCCCCATTTCCCCCTCTTCTTTCCCTCCCTCTTCCCCTCTCCCCTTTTCTCTCTCAATAGGGTTTTATAGACATTTCCTACCCAGGCTGACCCTGAATTCCTGACTTAGGTGCTCCCCCTGTCTCAGTCTCCCAATAGTTGGGATTACAGGTACCCCCCACACACAGTTCTAGCTCTGATTTTTTGAGGATCCACTGTCAGATTTGTTAACTACCTCTGCCTGATCCTTGCATACCTCCCTGCTCTGCTGCCTGCTTGCCCCATCAGGGAGGACTTTCTGGTCAAGCATTTGCAAAACAGCAGCATCCTCTCCAACTCATTCTATGTCTTGGTGCATTTTCTGTTTCTGGAACACATGGCCTGAGACAGGGGAATGTATGAAGGAAAGAGGATCATTTTGGCTCACAGTTCTGGAGGCTGGGAAATCCCAGAGGGGAGCACCATCATTCGCTTGGCCTTCATGCTGCTGGAACTCAGAAAGGGAAACAAGAAGATAAATGTGTGTGTGTGTGTGTGTGTGTGTGTGTGTGTGTGTGTGTGTGTGTGTGTGTGTAGGGCACAGAATGTAATGGTACCCTCACTGGTAACAGCCCACTCTCAAAGTAACTGCTCCTATCCCACAAAACTTAATCATCTACAGGACGCAGCTCCTAACACTGCCACAATGCCAATCAGAATTCAGCGTGCGTTTCTGAGAGGAAACAAACAAACATTCAAACCCTGCAACCTATCTTCCTTCTCTGTAATTTTTGGTACATATGAACATGAATAGTAAACAATTTCTTTGTAATTTATTTCTTCCTCCTCCCCAACAGGTTGTAATCTTACAAAGACAGGCATTTTTTTTTCCTCTCATGGTACCCAGACATAATTGAAATATATCTAACAATAAATATCTTCTGAAGGAAGGGGGGTGCCAATGACTAACCAATGACAACTTGGCCGCGTGGTGATAGGAAATTGGATTTAATTGGTAACATCTTTTCGTGGTGGAGGGAGGGAAGTCCCACCTCCTGGGTGATGGGTGTGCCTAAATTCCTAGAGTAGGGCCAGGGACTTGGACAGTAGGTTAATGGACATGTCGGTCCTATGTCTTGAACTTGGGAGACTCTTAAGTCCTGCCCCCTGACACTATTTAGGCCCAGAGCAGCTCAAGGCACCATTCACACGTTGCCTCCTGGGCCATGTCTCCTGTGCCTTCCATCTTCTGGCTCTCTTCCGGTCAACATGGTGTCCTATTTCAGCTCTCCATTGGAGCTGATCTGTTTGCTGGCATTGTTTTTCTGCTCCTTCTTTCCTCTCCTGATCTCATGGCTCCGTTTTCTAACAGTGTTTTAAGTGTGTTCTGGGGCTGCAGATCTTTGTGACTGGAGTGTGCCTACAGACACCAGCTTTTTAATAAAGACTACCAATTTGACCTCCCAAAATGTGCCTTCTCTGTATCTCACTGAATGGATTTACAGCACTACTATAGCAATCCTTTTGAGACAAGGTTTCACTTTCAAACCCAGGCTGGTCTCAAACTCTAGATCTTTTCTCTCTCAGCCTACCAAGTACAAGTATTACAGGCATGCACTACTCTGCTTGACATGGTTTACTTTTCGAATAAATGTGTAAACATCTTTCTAATAGATGATGAAGAATTCATCCCACCCAAAGATCTTTATAGAATAGTGCCTTTCATACAATGACTTTATTTTCATGACTAAATAAACAAAACTCCTGCTGAGTATAATGGTACACACTTGTAATCTCAGCACTCAGGGAGCAGGGGCAGAGGGATGGAAAGTTTGAGGCTAACCTGAGATAAATAGCAATGCTTTTTCCTCTCTCTTTGTCTCTCTCTGTCTCTCTTTGTCTCTCTCTGTCTCTCTCTCTCTCTCACACACACATACACATACACACACAAAGTCTTCCTACCATTATTAATCAGCTATAATATAACAAAACTGTGATGCTAATTTTAGGTTTATAATAGGTGATGAGTTTATTTGCAATTAGTTATATGAATGTAAACTCATTAAGGTAATTACAAAATGCATTGAGAATTTCCTTTAGAGTACTGGGAGAAGACAGGAGCAATAATTCTAAAGGATAAATCTCAAAATAGGAAAAATACCCTTTTTGAAAGAGGCTGTTTGTGATACTGGGGATTGAATCCGTAGCCTTCTACATGTGTGGTCAGTGCTCTATCCTGAGCTACACCCCTTGCCTTTGAAGGGATTTATTACCATTGTTACCATTTTCTGCTTAAAAAAATACTCAATCCAACCAGATACAAATAAAATATTATTAGTCATGCAGTGAAGAGATTCAAATGATATGTAAGTTCCAAACTAGAAAGAATCTCTACATCTAGGAGAAAGTCAAAGGAAGGTAAGAAATTCTGACTCAGAAATGATTGGCGCTCGGGGCTGGGAATACGGCCTAGTGGTAGTGTGCTTGCCTAGTGTACACGAAGCCCTGGGTTCAATTCCTCAGCACCACATATATAGAAAAAGCCAGAAGTGGTGCTGTGACTCAAGTGGTAGAGTGCTAGCCTTGAGCAAAAAGAAGCCAGGGACAGTGCTCAGGCCCTGAGTTCAAGCGCCACAACTGGCAAAAAAACAAAACAAGCAAAAAAAAAAAAGAAAAGAAATGATTGGCGCTTACATTACATCATGGAAACAGACTTGACTGAGGTAACGTAACTTCCATGTGATTTGAATCATTACAGTGATGTCATAAAGAATAAAAAGATAAATTGGGGGGAGGACGCCAGTACCTCACAACTATAATCCTAGCTACTTGGGAAGCTGAGATCTGAGGATCACAGTTCAAAGCCAGCAAGGGCAGGAAAGTCCCTGAAACCCTTATTTTCAATTACGCTCATGCACATACACACACACACACACACACACACACACACACACACAAACACACACACACACACACACACACACACACACACACACGACAGAATCAGAGCTGTGGCTTCAGTGGTAGAGTGCTAACCTTCAGCAAAAAAGCTAAGGTTTAGCTCCCTGGCCCTGAGTTCAAGCGATAGACTGGTACCAAAGAAAGACAGGAAGAAAGGAAGGAAAGAGGGAAGGAAAGAAGGAAAGAAGAAAGGAAGGAAAGAAGGAAGGAAGGAAGGAAGAAAAGAGGGAGGGAGAGAGGAAGGAAGGGAAAGAAGGGAAGGAAGGAAAGAGAAAGAAAAAGAAAAGAAAGCAAAGGTGAGGAATGAAGATAGCTCCTTCAATACTAAAGAAAGTAATAGTATGGATAAAACACCATCTAATTAATTAGCAACAAGCTGTAAAGAGGAGCACTGAGGTACGCTAAGATGGAAGTAAGGAGTGGTAGCATTCCTGGAGAACAAAAAGTGATTACTAATGTAAGATAGCTCCTTTTTTGGCAGGATATTCCAAACCAGAGCTGGGCCTCTCTTTGGAATATAAATAGATGCCCTTGATAGTACAGTCTATTAATGGAGAAAAACAGTCCACTGAGCTCCTACAGTGGTGAAAATAACCTTCAAGCCCACCCAACTCATTTGCTTGGATCCTAGATTTACCAAGCCAGTTTTTCAGAAATTTGATTTCACAGTACAGGCTCTCTCTGTCTGGCAGGAATGTTCAGCTAAGTTTCTCATTATTAATTATTTGTCATCCCAGTACAAATAATTCATGTATGACTTAGGGGCAGGTGAGCTTGTTTTCCTTTCCAGGCAAAATTACCAACCAGGTATATTTTTCTAATGTGTTTCTCTATGGAGACATGAGCCTTTATCTTTAGATTTTTATTCACTCCCATTTCCATAATTGCATTGCTTTGCTAAGAACCAGCAATATTTTTGCTAGCACTTCCCTGCCACCTGTGATGAACTTATGTAACATTTAAAGATGTTTTCTTTTAAAAAGAGACTTCATGCAATCTAAAGGTTGACAGAACCAAAGCATAAGTTAAAATAAGAGCAGACACATTATAACATCGTAATAAAAAATAAAACCAGCTATCATTTATTCAATGCTTACTTTGTGCCTACTGATAATTTTCCATTATTTATTTTCTTTTGCCTTTTTTCTTTCTTTTGCTCCCTCTACTTTCTTCCTCTCTGTTTTTTTGTTTGCTTGTTTTTATAGACAGGATCTCACTGCATAGCCCAACTGGGCCTGAACACATAGTCTTTCAACTAGACTTTCTTCTTGTCTTACTTTTATCTTGTATTCCTCACTGACTTCCTTCCTTCCTTTCTTCTCTCCCTCCCTCCTCATCTCCCTCTTTTCTTTCCCTCTTTATTTCTTCCTATTTCCTTCCTTCCTTTCTCTTCTTCCTTTCTCTTTCTGTCTCTTCCCCTCCCTTCCTTCCTCACACCCTCTTTCTCTCCTTTCTTCCTCCTTTTCTTCCCCTCTTTCTTCTTTTCTTTATAATATGTATTGAACTCAGAGCCTCACACATTATAGCTAATGCTACACTACTGAAGTACATTCTCAACCACATTTGTCACTATTAACACATATTCTGAGTTGAACTTTCAAAATAGTCACCAAATTTGGATGTCAAATATGAAGATGTTTTCCCATGCTGTTGTAACTCAAAGTAACTTAACCTAAGAGCTCCCACTGCCTCTGAGAGTGGAAATTCTTGCCTTATCAGTTCAATCTCACTCACAAATTAAGGCAATCCTCTTAAAATTTTAGACCAGTTACTTCACAGCTCTCTCTGATTTTTCTCTTTGAGCAGGGGTTGAACTACGATACAGGTCAGAAAGATGTGAAGGAGTAGTCAAATATCCCCTTGGCCTGGGGGTGGGCCATCTGGCCCAAGCATGAAAATCTCTGCTTGTTGAGTCCAACAAGTTGTATCTGGTCCTGCCTGGACTTGCACCTCTACTCTACTCACTGCAGCAGCCTTCGCCTTACAATGGCTTCTGTGTATCAAGGCATGCATCCTTCATCTTCCTTGTTCAATGGAAGATGATTCTTTTGGTCCAGCTGTGGTCCCAGTGCAACCTATTATATACATAGGCTGGAGACCTCAAAGACCCCAGAGCTTCCAGACCTTTCTCAAACAATATTAGCACACAGCAGTAGGTCGATGTTTGACTCAAGGCTTCTCTAAAACACTTGAAACGTGATGGACTTGAGCTGAGGAAGACAACATATTGCACCTTCAAGTCTAGGAAATGAACTTGCAGACCACCATTTTGGGATTAGAGGAATTTGCCTTCCTAATCTGCCTGCTCTGAATTTTTACATCCCTACTTTCAAATTTAAAAAAAGTAAACAGGCTCAGTACAGTGGTACTTGTAATTCCAACTATGCACAAGATCACTCTCTGAGAACAGTCCCAGGCAAAAATACAAACCCTATTCAAAAAGTAACTAGAGCAACAAAAGGACTGGGGACATGACTCAAGTGGTAGAGAATCCCCTAAGAGACACAAGGCTCTGCGCTTCAACCCCAGTACTGCCATATCATCATCAATGAACATTTTGTTACCTGAAACAATGGATACCATTTTTCTGTAAGTAGAGCCTTGTAAACATTAGCATGACTCGTTATATGAACTGCATTGGCTACATTTTCATAATAAAAAGAATCCTTTTTCTATTAGCTCTCTAACAAGTATTCGTATTCCAGAAGAGAAAATGTTTTTCTGAGAGTAGAGTGGCTATGTAAGTGTCCAGCTTTTTTGTAACCAACAAGTTGTATCCATCCCCAGAGTTTCTGATGGTGTAGAATATGTGGGCCATTAGTGAAGTTGCCTCCTGTCCTGCTGTTAGGGTCCTCATAGTTTTGTTTTGTTTTTTAATATTCCTGTTTCTTTCTCTTTCACTCTAGAGAGCTTAATGTGTCCTACACAAGGGGTTCCTCTGAAGTTTGGATAACTGAGGGAAGAGGTGATTAAATTTTTATTAGGTGAAATGATGCAGAGGATCCAGATTCACATCTGAAGATCTTCTGGCTACCAGGAATCATGAGTGTCCCATTGCACACTGGGCTCTGTCATTCTTGTGCTATCATGGCATCTCCATTCCTCAGGGGCCCAAGGTCCATCTAGCCTATGAAGTGTTTTTGTTTTTGGCCAGTCCTGGGCCTTGGACTCAGGGCCTGAGCACTGTCCCTGGCTTCTTTTTGCTCAAGGCTAGCACTCTACCACTTGAGCCACAGCACCACTCCTGGCCATTTTCTGTAAATGTGGTGCTGAGGAATCGAACCCAGGGCTTCATGTATACGAGGCAAGCACTCTTGCCACTAGGCTATATCCTCAGCCCACTATGAAGTGTTTTTATCAATAAACTGTGGGTTCTCCTCATGCTTGCACCTGGTGCTTCATTTCTTCTTCCACACTCAAACTCTTCAAACATTCTTCCATCTACTCCATTTGTGGCCCAAGCAAGACCCATAAAATTTGATCTTCCCTCTATTAGAAAGAGCCGTACTCCTTCAAGCATCTCCCCATCAGAGCTAATGGCTGTAATTCTAACTGTATACCACTTGCTTTCCACTCTTGATTGTTCATGTATGCTCAGTGCATTTAGCATCATGGTATGATAAATTCCAAATTTTGACTTCCCGAATAAGCTCTTTCACAGGATTATGGCTGTGACTTGCTCCAATTCTTGTCTAAGGTTTCAATGCATTTGTAGTGCAAGTATGCTTGCACGAACCTTCTCTGGAATTTCAGGCACATTTCCACAAGTAGCAGGTTGAAAATCTTACAGTTTCTAGCTTACCTGTAAATCATAACACTTCAACTCTCTAGAAGTGGAGCCAATACAGTCCTACTGGTCTTATTTTAAGACCAGTTGGCAAAAAGAACTCTACTAACTCAAGGTGATACCTGATCATTGGCAGTTTCTGTTTTACCCATTCAAATTAAATATGAAATATTCCTTTCCTCCCTTACTTCGCTTCTGTGCTAAATTAATGTTACTGTTTCGTGCCATCTTGGCATTGGGAAAGGTTGCTGAATTCAAAGAATGTCTTTTTTTCTTTTTTTTGCCAGTCTTGGGGCTTGAACTCAAGGCTTAAGCTCTGTTCCTGAGCTCCTTTTGCTCAAGGCTAGCACTCTATCACTTGAGCCACAGTGCCACTTCTGGCTTTTTCTGTGATTAATTGGAAATGAGAATCTCATGGACTTTCCTGCCTGAGCTGGCTTTGAACTGTGATCCTCAGATCTCAGCCTCCTGAGTAGCTAGGATTATAGGCTTGAGCCACCAGTGCTTGGCAAGGAATGTCTTCTTGCCTTGCTAGCCTCCAGTGAAATCCAGATCTCTGCCTGGACTCTACTGTAGTACTTTGTGATCTGCTTCTGAAGCCACAGTTCCTCTGTACCGTTCCTCTGTAGCCAGGCAGAGGCTCAGACCTATAATCTCAGTTACTCAGGAGGTTGAGATCTGAGAATGGAGGTTCAAAAACAGCCAAGGCAGAAAGTCCTGAGATTCTTATCTCTAACCATCAGAAACCAGAAGTGAATATATGGCTTAAGTAGTAGAGTATCAGCCTTGAGGAGAAAAAGCCAAAGGACAGCTCCCAGGCCCTCAGGTCAAGCACCAGTACAAGTATACATTTCTTTCACTGTATATAAAAGGAAAACAATTCAGACATCGCAAAGAAAACAACCGAAAGTTCTGCTACATATGAGATATACTAAAAAACAAAAAGTTGCATGAAAGGTCAGACAACCTTAACATGAAACAAAACTGATGAAAACTGTGCTTGTGGTTATAATGGTATCAGGTCAATCAATAGTGAATGGAACTAAGAAGGCTTGTAATTCACAGTGAAAGCAACAGTTATAGATATGTGTGCTCCTCCCCCACCAGAAGACGAAAAAAGCATAAACGTACTGAAGGAACTGGACAGAACCATACTTTGGTGTACAGTATCTTCATGTACTGCATTGGCTATTTCTACATGTCACAGGGTGATGGGTCATGGGGTATCCAGATTAAACATTGCTTCTGGGTTTGTCTATACAAGGGTGTTGGTCCATGAGATGAGAGTGCCCTTTCCTAGTTCTTTGGGCATTATCCTATTTTTGAGGATCTGTGTAGCAACAAAAAGGATTGGGCAAGGCAGAATTCGCCTGGTTCCCTCTGCCCCCTAGCAGGCGCTGGAGCATCTTACCCCATCTTCTGCTCTTGGAGTGGGACTTAAATCACGGTTCCTCTGTTTCACAGACTGTTGGGCTCAGCCTGAGTTACATGCTTGGTTTTTCTGGGTTTTTACCTTGCATGTAGAAGTTCATGAAGCTTCTCATCTCATTGGTTCTGGCTTTCTGGAGACCTCTAAATACCTTCACCTTTCTGAAAGATCAAAACTAAGTATCTCAAATATTTGAATATTATAATTAGCTGGAAATCTCTCACACATGCTTTTGAATATGCTGTACTCTTCTGAGGATAGCAAATATGCATTCAAATGCTCAAATCTCATTCCTTAAAACTGATCATCTATTAGGCTGAAAAAAATGAATTGTGACAAGTAGAAATAAAACTGATATTCTCTGATTCTAATGCAATAAAATCAAACAGTAGCATCAAAATCTGGATGACATATTATTCCATTTCTCAATGCTATATTGGGGGTGGGATGGACATTGAACTGGGGGCCTTGTGCATGCTAGGCAAGCCCTCTACGATTTAGCTATATTCCCAGCCCTTTTCCACATGTTTCCTTTATTTCCTTGTTTTATCACACATGGATTGAACTCAGAGTCTACTTTGCAAATGCTTCTACCACTAGAAACACTGCCAGACCTCCTTTTCATAGGTTTTTAAATGACGTTCTATTGTTTTTAATTTTTTTGAAAATGATGAAAATACGTTGTACAGATAGAATTTTTCTGAGACATTTGGTTTTCACTCAGTGTTGCCTTCTTGTTATCTATTCCTTTGCTATACATGACTCCAAATCTTGGTGGTTTAACAGCACCATCTTTGTTTTTGGCTGATGAATGTAAATAGACATCTCATATTGTCTCTGATTCAGGAATTCAGTAAAGGCTGGTCTGGACAGTTCTGGCTCAGGGGCTCTGATATTCGTGGGGTCAAATGTGTGGTAGAATGGGAGTCACTTCCAAATGTTTCTACTCACAGTTTTGGTGCCTTGACTGATAACACTGGAAGTGCTGGGAAGTGCAGCCACTTGGGGAACTTTATCTATACATGCTTTTCTCTGTGCTTTGGTATCTGTAGGGCACTGGGCTCTGTCCAAGACAGCTTAGGGCTCTAAGGCCAGGTAGAAACCGCATCACTTTATTACCCTAGTCTCAGAAATCACATAGCATGTGTTCAGTATTAGTTGAGGGAGTCATAAGCCTCACCCAAATGCAAGGAGAGAAATATAGACTCTATTTCTTGATGATGGAGATGGAGAGAATGGTGATACTAAAGTTCTGGAAGAACATTTGGTATTGGAAATAAGATTGTGTATATTTTCGATCTTTCAATGATTAATAACAATATTGCAGATAACCTCAGTTTTGCCATTGTATGAAAATACCTTAGTACATTCATCTATTCTTGTTTCCCGACCTTTAGATTGTTTGCAGCTTATTACGTTTATGAACATTGTAAGAGATAGTCTTCATTACTCTCTAAATACATAGATACATGTGTGCCAGATACATGGTTTGGGAGTGTACCTGGGAGTGGAATTGCTGTGGTTATAGAATTCCCAGATGTTCAACACTGGGCACAATATTAACTCATCTTCCTTAGGAGTTAAATCAATCTTAGCTCATCCATCAACTTTTTATTAGTTCTGGTTGCTTCCTACTATACTTCTTGCCTAAGAATGTTGATTTCCTAAGCATGTATCATGTAATTCACAAAGGAAGTTTTAAAAATAAAGTAAGATTTCTTTCACATACTATATTCTTAGTGGTGAATGAAGTGTAGAACTCTTATTATATGGAGATTTGTTTGGAAGTTTAGTGCCAACTATTATTTTTAATTAAAGAGATTTTTAGGGGTACTATTTACAATATAAAAAAACATGAACCAAGCAGGAAAGAACAAAATTTAAAGGGCATTTGTTTTTCAAGTCTGTTGTCTCTTCTAAAGATGATTTTATTTTTGATGATTTTTTGGTGCTGGTCCTGGGGCTTGAACTGTAGGCTTGTCAGGGCTCTGTCCCTGAGCTTTTGTGCTCAAGACTAGCTCTCTACCCCTTGAGCTACAGTTCCACTTCTAGCTTTTATGGTTCATCAAAGATACGAGTCTTACAGACTTTCCTGCCTGGGCTGGCTTTGAACTGCAGTCTTCAGATCTCAGCTTCCTGAGTAGTTAGGATTACAAGTGTGAGCCTAGCTTTGATTTTAAAACTTGAAGACAGGGCTGGGGATATAGCCTAGTGGCAAGAGTGCCTGCCTCGGATACACGAGGCCCTAGGTTCGATTCCCCAGCACCACATATACAGAAAACGGCCAGAAGCGGCGCTGTGGCTCAAGTGGCAGAGTGCTAGTCTTGAGCGGGAAGAAGCCAGGGACAGTGCTCAGGCCCTGAGTCCAAGGCCCAGGACTGGACAAAAAAAAAAAAACAAAAAAAACTTGAAGACAAAATATAACAGTTTATCCTATGATATTTTCCTCATTATATTCTTTTTCCTCTCTGTCCTCAGCTATAAGCTTCAGTTTTTCTATTCATAGTTTATTGGTAGAAGGGCTTTGAAATGCAAAGGCATTGCAAGAAAGCTAACTGCATTGGACTGTGTTTCAGAGAAGGTGGCCATTGTTCTCATAGTATCCTGAAGCAAGTTTTGTGTTGAGGGAATACTTGTATTGGGAGGCACTTTTACCTCAGTAGAATAAATTATCCACAGTCACATAACTACTAAATGGCATCAGCACTGAGCCTGTATCTGTTTGGTTGTAATGTCGAGCTGCTTTTCCTGTCCTCCAAATAAGGACAACTAACCACATTTTCTTAATTCCTAAAAAGCTATACATCTTACTCTAGAAAATATGAAGAATACCAAAAAAAGAAAAATGACAAGCATTGAAATCCCCTGAAATTCCATTTTAGAGATGGAGCAAAAAGTGTTCAATGTTTTGATTCACATCTTTCTCCGCATGTCGGGGAGGTATGTCAATATAAACTTGTCATTGAGATCAAACACATTGACGTTGGCCTTCTTTTCTCATTTAGCAATGAATCACATGGGGTTTTCCTCTATCAGTGAATACAGATGTTCATCTTAATGGCTTCATGTACAATTACTTTTTTTTTGTTATCAATAGATATTTGGCAAGCTGGGCACTAGTGGCTCATACGTGTAATCCTAGCTACTTAGGAAGCTGAGATCATAAGATCACAGTTTGAAGACAATTGGGCAGGAAAGTCCATGACACTCTTATCTCCAATTAACCATCAGAAAACTGGAAGTGGCACTGTGGCTTAAAGTGGTAGAGCGCTAGCCTTGAGCAAAAAAAAAAAGCCAGGGACAGTGTTTAGACCCTGATTTCAAGTCTTGCAACCAATCCAAAACACAAAAATGGAAAGGTATTTGGGCAAGGAGATATTAGCTAAGCTTTCAAGTATGTAAATGTTGTGATAACTACATTTATACACTTATGCAGGTGTCTTATATCTCCTTATCTTTTTATGATCAATTTAAAAAATAAAACAGCGTTCCTATGATCACATACAGCTTTACCCAATCCTAGATTATACAAGACAGATGTCGCCTGTTAAATCATATTATCCTACTGATTTGGATCTGATAATGTGGAAAAATAATGGCTGTATTTTCTATATTTTGCACCATGTATGGTACATATAATATTTACTTTGTGTTTAGAGCTTGCTTATGCTCTCATAATACGAAGGACATAAACACTATTCTATGGCAAAAGAAGAGGCGCTCAAAATAGTAATTGGAGAAGTATGATTTATGGCCTTGTTTTGTCTGATTCCTTAGGTTTCCTAAGGGAATGCACCCATTTTGTAATGAACCCACTGTAAAATCCCAAAGGGTTTCTCAGGTCTATCATTAACTCTCATTTGCCCTTCAAATCATAAACAAACAATGCCACCAAGCTGGGATAAGCCAATTGTTGGGCCTAAGAAAAGTATTAAGCACAAGCAATTGAGTGATATGGGCTGTGGTGTTTGGGTGTTGGTTAGCTGAGGACCAGGGATACCGTTTCCTGAGGATGTAGACATGCCTATCTCAGATGATATGTTCAGTACACTTGCAACAAAAACCTGTGTCTGTCTCTGCAAGACTTCCCGGAACCTTTGCCTCCTCATTCTTGTGTTGGTCACTGTGGGACTTGCTGTTGCTTCTGCTGCTTTTTATTGACTTGTCTTGACTCAATTTAAAATATGATGGCATTTGAATCTCTTTAATATTCCCTTCATAATGACCTTGGTGGAATGGGGGGTGGGGACACTGAGCATGTCTGGCCATAACTGAGAGAAGAGAGCAATTAAGCATGACTGGGGACATCAGGGAGGCCCTGGGGTGGTCTGGAGAGGTCCCTGCAAGAACAGCCACCTGTGCAGGCTGGTGGAGAGGGTGGGAAGGCGAGAAGGAAAGTGTGTGACTCCAGGCTGTTTGGCTGGATTCCTTTCCAGCAACTGTGTAGGGGATTTATACAGGGTTGGGGGTAAGCTAGAGGAGATCTGAGACCTACTGGGGTTGAGGTTCTTGTAGCACTCCCAGGACAATCCAGGGAAGACAGAGGAACCTGCCAGCACTACAAATGTGGGCAGCTCACATGTGAGAGCATATAAGCAGAAGGCCTGTTCTGAGATCCTTTTCTTATTCTTTTCCTCTCTTTTCTTTTCTTATTCTTTTCCTCTCTTTCCTTTTCTTATCCTCTTCCTCTCTTGTATGAATCACTCTTCCTGAACTTTTGAACTTCAGAGAACAAAGCAGTAGGCTGGCTTCTTGAGAAAAAAAATTGAGATCAAAATGACCAAGTCTAAAAAAAAAAAAAAATCTTGGGCTACTCATAGGAAAGAGGAATGTGAAGTCTTACACAATGATTAGATTATTACTGTAAAATTATTTTTAAAAGGTCATGTAGATTAAGAGTGAGAGGCTAGAGTGGGGAAAGGATAAAGATGTATAAATATGAACTGGGCTGTGATGGTTCATGACTATAATTGGAGATACTCAAGAGGCTGAGATCTGAGAATTGTGGTTCAAAATCAGCCTGGTGCCCATGACACTGTTATCTCCAATTAACTACCAAAACAACAATAACAACAACAATAAGCAAGAAGTAGAGCTGTGACTTACGTGGTAGCGTGTTATCATTGAGTAAAATAGTTCAGGGACAACACTCAGGATCTGAGTTCAAACCCTAGAACTAGCACCAAAACAAACAACAGGAGGAGGAGGAGGAAGGAGGAGGAGGAGGAGGAGGAAGAGGAGGAGGAGGAGGAGGAGGAGGAGGAGGAGGAGGAGGAGGAGGAGGAGGAGGAGGAGGAGGAGGAGGAGGAGGAGGAGGAGGAGAAGGAGGGGGAAGGAGGAGGAGGGGGAGGGGAAGGAGGGGGAGGGGGAGGAGGAGGAGGGGTAGGAGGAGGAGGGATAGGGGGAGGAGGAGGGGGAGGAGGAGGGGGAGGAGGAGGAGGAGGGATACCATGGAAAAAGAAAAGCTTGTGATTACTAGAGCAGAGAAAGGTTTTCATAGACAGAGACCTTGTTTGACACATAAGCCATTTACAATGAATGTTTACTGAATGATGATGAAATGATAGAGTGTTAGGGGAAAATACATTTATAAAAGTCATTCACCAATTTGGATTTTAATTCACCAAACTTTCATGAAAACAAATTTAGAGTTAAAAGTGTTCCTCCCCTCCTGGCATTTGAATTGTTAGGTGGAGATAAGAGTCTACTAGACTTTTCTGCCCCTGCTGGCTTTGAACTGCGTTCCTCAGATCTGTCTTCTGACTAGCTATAGGCATAAGCCACTGGTACTCAGCAAGATATGGGATACATTCTTACATATTACTTTTTAGCTGAGAGAAGGGAGCCAAACTCATGTGAGTTTCTGTGTTTTGGGGGAAGGTCTCCACTGAATCCCTGTAAATATCTAGCCATTTCCAGAGGGCAGAGAACATAGAATAAATAAAGTGTTTTAAAATGAGTACCTCACATGTCAGAAGGAGAGGAAGATATATACTTTTACAACTAATACATGCTAATAATAATAAATAACAAAAAGTAAGGTGAAATCATGCCATATTTAAGGTAGGCCTCAATTCCAAGGACTGTATGCTTATAAATAACTGGAGAGAGACATTTAGACCCAAAGACACACCCAGCAAAGATGGCTGTGCAAACCCATACACAGACATTGGAGTCATGCAGCACTAGTCACTGAATGGCAATAGATGTCCGCAGCCACAGAAGCTAGGCCAGAAAGAAACACATTCTTGCATCTTGAGAGGAGATTTCTGGCCTCCTCAAAAAAAAAAAAATACAAATATATTTCTGTGAAATCACCAAATACATAGTCATTTGCCATAACAGCAAAAAGAAAATGAATATGTACCTTACAGTTTTTTTTTTCATTTAACTATTGAACTATTGTGTTGAGTTTTTAGAGTGTTGTTGTCGTTATTTGTTTGTTTTGTTTGTTTAAGGCAGGATCTTACTATGTAACCCAGACTGGCCCTGAATTTTCTATGTAGCCTAGGTTGACTTTGAATTTACAATTCAAATTGCTGGGATTACAGGCAGGTACCACTTCCCTCAGGCTTTTGAACTGAAATCTGTTATCATCTGCCTCACTTCTCACAAATAAAAATGGTATAGTTCTCTATATTTCCCAGATTCATCAAGAGTCAGAGTACTTAAATCACACACACACACACACACACACACACACACACACACACACACACAATTTCTATAATCTTAGCAACTCCTTAGCAACTCCTTTATAAGAAAATACTTTGGCTCCCGGATGAACTTGTAAACACCTCACCTCCTGGATGAACTTTTAAATACCTCACCTACCCTAATGGGATGGAACACTGGATACACCAGATACTATCATTTGTAAATGAAATAGATTTGATCTGCTGAATCACTAACCAAACCTAACTTGCAGTGAAGGACCAATACACTTTTGTGAAGGCAGCTGTTCATCTTCCATACAAAGAATATTGCCCTTCTCCCATTGCTTGCCTAAGTGCCCTCCTCCTCACCAAACACACAGGCTGAGTGACACTACAAAGCCCTCTTGTTTGGCAGCATGGATTGATCAACAGCAGAGAGACCTTGACCAAGGGCTAACCTTCAGATGAGGTTCCTTCTGTTGGACCACTGACCTTTACAGGCCTGATTTGTAAGTCAGATGCTTAACTTTGGAATTCCCTATGCCTTACTCTGGCAGTCAGTTGTAACAACTGAGAACCTGATAGTCTTCTTCTGTCTATGTGGTGAAGTAATAAGTCTCTGAAATAGCAGGCTTTAGTGCTGTTGACGTCTCTTTCTTTTTCCCCTTCATTGCTCTCTTTCTTCTTCTCCTTCATTGCTCTCTTCCTTCTTGGGACCCTTCCCGCTTATTTTCCTCCATCTTCTCAGTGTGTTCACGGTCTTTATTTCCCAATCCTGGCACAGGGCTTTGTGTCAACTGTGAAATTCTGTGCCAATGGGAAAATGGCTTATGATCATTATTGCTCTGCTAAGTTTTGAAAGACAGCTGGAAATTCTGAATTAAGTAATCATTCAGAAGGTATAGTGTGCATTGAATGAAGGATGTGTGTAAGAAGAGGGATTGAACACAAATATAGGTTATATTTTCTAAACCAGGAATAAAAACAATAAAAAGAGCAAATGAAAGTAAATGAATTGGTATTCAAATGTGTTTTTGTTAAAAAGAAAAACCTCTGAAGCTTGTAATCCAAGTTACTTGGGAGGCAGATATTGGAGGGTTGTAGTTCGAGACTGTTCCCGGCAAAGATGTTCAAGAGAACACATCTCAACCAATGGCTAGACAAAGTGACATGCACCTATTATCTTACTTCCGGGGGGGGGCATTTACAGAGGTTGGGCACCGTGGCATATGCCTGTCATTCCCAAAGATTCAGGGACAGCACAAATATGAAGACTGCTCAAGCATGAAATGAGACCCTATATAGAAAATAACAAGCAGAAAAAGGGCTGACAGGATGTTGCAAATGGTAGAGTGGCTACCTAGTAAACAAGATCCCTGAGTTCAAAGTGCAGTGCCAAGAGAAAGAGAAGAGGGTGAAATGGGAGAGAAATGAATGATTTGGTAGAAGAAACAAGGTATACCAGGTTTGTAAAATAAGCAGAGGTACCCAGAACAGAGAAGGGGAAGTATAGTTTATAGTAATGACAAGAAAGAAAAGTGAACAAAGAAGTATTAGCACAATATAAAAGAACAGGAATAGGAAGCATTAAATAAGAATTAAATGAGAAAGACTTAAGGTACATCTATCTACCTATACCTTTCTCTGGAAAGGTTTCTATAATTATGACTATTTGTATGCCTCCAATGGAGGTGGGAAAGAGAGTGGGAAGAGCTTTGGCCTGAAGAACTGTGCTGTGGTTTCACATGTTATACTGCAGGAGAAGGCTCACTGACTGATTACTTAGTCATGATTTTTCTCAAGGTAAAAGAAAAACATGCACCTGTTGATATTACTGTCCGTGAAGCTATGATTTTATCTATTACTTAAATAGATTTTAGTTGAATCAATTCATCAGGAACCAGAATGGAAAATGCTACTGTCAAATGCCTGTATTTATTCATGTACTTGTGTTTTAAAAAATTTAATTTCATCACATTTTCTCTCATTTTTTCTTTTTATTTTTGTATTACCTAGGTAGACAGGGTTAGCTAACACATGAAAAGAGAACAGATTCACTGTGCCTAAGCTATCTAACTCTGTAACATTAAAAGAATGTGCTAAATTATTTTTAAAATGTTAGTGTGAGAAGATTTATTGAAATAGTTTCTCGCACTACCGAACAAATACATTCTTTTAAAGTCTAAATGGCCCAGTGAAGGTTATAGGTTCATTGCCTAATCTAGATATGATCTAAGACTGAATGCTTTTGGGTTCAAGTAAGAGATAATCCAGCCAAATAGTGGCCTACATGAGTTACATGTCTGGGAGTTAGCAGTCACTGAAATAGCCTCAGCTATAAAATGAGATCACCCAGGAGCCTGACTTTTTTCATTCAACAGTGTCATTCTCAGTGGGCATTTTGTTTGTTAGCATTTTCATATTTGTACTCAGAGTTTCATGTGTTCATGATAGCTGACATTTCTCCAGTCCTTACATCTTCACAAACAGAAAAAGAAAATCTCTTCTATTTTCCTCGTGAAGCTGGAAGGTAGTTTTCTCTTGATTTTTCACTGGCTAGCACAGGCTCACAGGCTACTTCTTGCCCAACTACAAAGGAGAATGAGATTTTTGTGAATGGTGTTAGCCAATGGAGACTTATCCACTGGAATTATATCTGGGTCCTATGCTGCTGCTTGAGCACACAGAATCTCTTCTATTCACTGCAAACTTGTGTTTCCATTCGCAGAGAGAAAAGATTTAATGATCCTTGGATAGGCAAGGGTCAGAAAGACTTAGCAGTATTTAAGAGATCTACTTATGTAAAAGCTAGTGAATAGTTGGTAGTTGCTAATTCGGGATGAATGTGCACTGGGTTTTCAACGAGTATACCAAAACTATTTTTCTGAAAATAACATTTTACTTAATTTCTTAAGTCATTTTTGGATAAAACTATGACTAATTATACACTTCGGAATTGCTGTGCTCAGAAATAAATTGCATTTACTCTTTGATGGTTTTAAAAAGCTCCAACACAAAGCATAGTAACTTGGGTAATGCCACTAAAATTATAAACAATTACTACCACCTCATTGGCCTCATATGCTGCTGTCACCAGATTACACCAGATGAAGAAAGTGAGGGTTACAATAACAATCATCCAATAGAACTTTTCAGGGAACAGATCTACTCTTCCTCTTAGGCTCCTCCCCCAGCCCCCTATCCCCCTTTCATGGAATGAAACATTTCACAAACACTTGTAGGTATTACCTTTGGTGACTTCATGGTGTCTGCCATTTTTTTTTTCTCCTACCTTCTATAGCCCCTACCTTGAACTGCCAGGCTCTGATGCCTCCAAGTCTACCACCAAGGAACTGGTATTTCAGTCACTCTGCCAATATTCTATTTGCCACCAGGGCTCCATTGCCTGTATAGCTGTGGCCTCCTTTAGGCATGTAGAAGATCCATAGAATAGTTCATTTTATGTGTCAACTTGTATAAACATTTTTTTTTCAAAATTAAGAATGAAATGAGACTGGTAAGATAAAACATTATGTGATCCATATGAGAATGTTTAGGTGACCAAAAGCCTCCAGAAAATCATTTGTACAAATTACCACAATTCATTGCAAGGAAACACTGAAGAATGGAATGATTGTACCTATCAGAAAACCAACACATAGGGTAGTCGCAGTTAGTGGCACACATATAAAGTTCTTGATACTCAGAAGGATGAAGTGGGAAGATTTTTTGAGACCATGAATTTGAGTCTAGGTTCACTGACACAGCAAGACCCCTTTTCAAATAACATCACAAACCTCAGCATTTTAATTCTCCTGATTTCATTTTTTAATATACTTCCCCTCTTCACATTTCTTCCCAGTATTTATTATCTTTAGTATTATTTCTGCACTGATTTGTCCTATTTTGGGGGGAGGTCTACATTTCAGTTCTGATTGCTTCTTTAGAATCTCTTACTTCCCATCATATTATTACAATATTAAATGCATACCACCACACGTGTGATACACATAACCCTGCATTGCTTTTGTTCATCTTTAACCTCTTTCAGATAATATGCTCAAACAATCATCTCTTCTCTCCCCAAAGCTGGTTATCAGATTGATTTATATTTTCTGGGCTCCTTTCATCTCTCCCCTGTCCAACATGCATGCTTTGATTCTTCTAGTCTCTTTCTTCAGAAATGTATGTGGCCAATGTATCTCTTTGTAATTATGTAGAAGTAACTGCAGACAAACAAAATCCTATTTTCTTCTTCTACCAAACCAGCACTACGTATTGATCTTTCTCTCTGCTCACCTTCAATTTTTTTTATTCTAATGTATTCCAATCTCAACTTTCCCGTTCACACACTCTGACCTTGAACCTTCTCTATTCTTTTCACTTTCTTTGCTTTTTTATCTGGCAGGCTATGCATCTAGAGGTGCTCAAGCAAAGAATGCACCAGAGCATAACTGAACTGGCTTTCTCGCTCCCAGTGTGTTCTGTGAGAAAGAGACTGTCCTTGGGGACATCTGGTATACCTCCTTCCTTTGCTCACAGAGCCCAGGAATAGGACAGAAGCTGGAGCTATGGTATTAAGTGCTGAGAACCTAGAGGAAGGTCAAATAGAAACATTTCTTTTTCCAGCAATGGTTTCTAGCTGAAGATAGGGAAATGAATGGGAGATTTTTGCATGTTTTAAAGAGGAATATTTTGTTATCCTTTAATCTTTCTACATCCTAACAAGGCTGATAGGATTCAAAGTGAAATGAAAAGTTAGCAAAAATCTGGTCAGTTTGAGTGCTATGAACTATCAACCAAGTTAATTTGACACTAAAAATAAATTTCTCATTCCTCTAAAAGAAACTAACGTTAACCAGATAACAAACATATGCCAGGTCTGTGATTTTATTCTTAAGCTCATGTTTAATTTAGTCCTTCATTGAATTTAAGCCTCTATTATAATTCTTTGTCCTTGATGCCTGCATCATAAAGCCAGAGTAGATATTTTCATCATCATCAGCAGCATCATCATCAGCATCATCATGATAAAAACATCAACTCTTCATTAAGGGGGAGCAATCACAGACTATTTGTTAGTTTTCTGAATAAATTGATATTGTTTTAAAAAGTTTTTATTAAAGAATTCAAGGCACAGAAAATAAGGATACACTTAATGAATCACCTGTAAAGTTACCATAAGCATATTTTATATATGAAATTAAAGAGCTACAATGTTTTAATAAATTGTCTACACAGCCTTAAGCTGTCCTAAAACAGGATTTTTGGGGTAAAATACCTATTGACATTCAAATATTTCCAAAATTAATTGGAATGGTTATATCAAAGTAAAATACGTATTTCATTTCCTATACAAATTGAAGTGAGTTTAGCATAAAAAGAACTGACTTTAGGCCAATCAAATTCCTTAAGACCTGTTAAATTCTAGTCTTCCCATAAATTCTTGGCATCTGGATTCAGCTCTTGCTGCATTACCTGGCATCTGGGAGGCATTGTATGCTGCTTGTCTTGCAGGTGGACTTACATGAGCAGCTTTAGCAAGGGAACAGCAGTTCCATCTCCTGTGTAGCTGGTTTCTGTCCTCTGACCCCTGACTGGACTCTGAATCCAGGTCTTATCTCTCTCCCTGTGTTACAACTCCTCTGGCACAGGCCAGCTTGGCAGCTTGGCTCTTGATGTTTACTTGTGTACACCTAACACTGACTCTGAGTTTTAACTTCTGCCCAGTCCTCCTGCCAACCTGGGTGTAACAACTTGTGAAATAGTTCACTGGTGATATTCGACACAGAGACCATGTGCCTCTAAATGAAAAGATCAAAGCACTCCCCACATCTGACCTAGAGCTGGCTGAAAAGGCTGGTTTATATCAGCAAACAGTGCCTACAGTGTGTGAGCTTTCTCAAGGCCATTGCTGGTAATTTTAAATGAAGCATGTTATTAGAAATTGAAGTCACTGCCGACAAAGAATCAGCCAATTAGGAGGCTGTTGAAAACATTTGGGGTCTGTTTTTAGATAAATCACCCATAAACAGTTTATCAACCTGAAGATCCAGGGCTATTTAGGCAATTCTAATTGAGAGGATAATCTGATGCCTCTGGCACGAATCAAAAAACAAAAAGGTTTATGCGCTGGTGGTAGAAGTTCTTATAATATGAAAATATTAAAAAAGGAATTTTATGATCCTAAAACATTGCAACTGTTTTACATTTACTGGCTAACTACAGAGCACAAACCAAACTAGCCACAGCTGGAGACAGCAATGCTTTTCATTGATTCAGTCACCTTTTGATAGCCTTATGGAATAAATTCTAGAAGAATTCATGATTTATTCTTTAAGATTTTTAGGATTCTTTAAGATTTCATGACTTATTCTGGGGAAAGGGGGTAGGGAAAGTTTAAAATAAAATCAGTGCTATCCACTAATTCAACTCATGGACCAATGTGTTATTAAGGAAATGGTATTATGCAAGAAAAGATGTTAATGACTATGACTTTCAATGCTATTGTAGCATCTGTGCAATTTACAGTGTTGTTTGTAGTGGTTAGAGTTCTGTTCAAGTAATATATAATAGTATACTAATTACTATTGTTACTTATTTCTCTATAGCTGACATTTTGAAAGATGATTATAGTTATTATCTCATTCTTGTAGTCATGCTATCTGTTTTGTAGATAAGGTCATATATTCATAAAAATATTAAATAATTTGGCACATGCCTGTATCCCCAACACTTGACAGGTGGAGGCAGGAAGATTTCATATAGTGAAATGTGCCTAAGGATAACAATAAACGATAGGTAGGTAGGTAGATAGACAGACAGACAGTCTATGCTCCCATATGCAACAAGAGGCAGAAGCACAAATCAAATACAGGCGTCTATCTGCAAAATGAATAAAATGATAATTCAGAGAATAATGAACCTTTATACAAGGAATGATTCGGTAAGCCTTAAATTCACATGCTTCTATCAGATACCATTAATATTATTGATAGCCTTTGTGGCAAGCTACTACCCTTTATTCATGGAAAACCAAGTGTATTCCTCAAACATCCCTTCCTCAGACTGTACAAATGAAGTAAAAAATGCCTCTAGATGACTAAGTTATGGTGCAGAAACACAGGCTAATACTTCGAGGGGGATTGAGGAGGAAGAGGCACAGTGAACCTGAGACTTGTCTGGAGGGTGAGAAAAAAATCACTTGGGAAAGTCTGCTTGCTTCAACTCCGGTTCACTAATTAGTTTTACAGAAAAGCAACTGTGTTACACTGCCCATGGGGTCACCAGCTGGCCATTTTTCACTCTACCTTTATGAGAATCAAATTGTTTAAAAGCAAACACTTATTGGGGATTGTTTTTCTAGAAAGCCATGTCTGATCCATCGCAGTAGTCTTCCCCATTCATCTTTATCTGCTCTATAGTTTTTCACATCCACATTTATAGCTAAGACTTACAAACCATGAACACTGGGATTTATAAGGGTGAACTCTCAAATTCCTCCTAAAAGTGGAATTAAGCCCTATATCATCTGCTCAAAAAGGCAGGAGAGAATAGAGTAGCTGATAGAAATGCTTTTCACTGAAAGAATTAAAATATTTAAAACTCTAATGGCTGCTTTTACCTCAGTGTCTGGAAATAAATTTAAGGTTGATATATTAATTACTATTTGGTACTCGTTTACTGTTGACATCATATTGTAAACTGTGAAGTCATACAAAGTGTATAAAGGTTTTTAGATATTTAATGTATTTATCTCAGAGAGGTGAATATCATTATGCTTTTAAATTCCGAATTTCATTGAGAATATGATACATCTCTTCAGAAGAACTGATCTTTATAAATCATATATATGAATACATATAATGTAAATTATATGTATATGTATATACATACATATCACCTTCTACCCTTTATGCTCTGCCTCCTAGGAACCTTAAATTCTAATGTAATGATTATTTTTGTCCATTATATCAACTTTTATAATTAGTATATTTTCTTTCTTTGTCTGATTTTGTATTCCTATTTTGTGAGCTTCAAGTGATTAGAGAATATTTAATTTTCCTAATTTGATTCAGACATTACAAGATTACCAGGCACTGGTGGCTCACACCTGTAGTCCTAGCTACACAGGAGGCTGAGATCTAAGGATCATGGTTTAAACCCTGCCTCAGTAGAAAAGTCTGTGAGACTTTAATAAGCAGAAAAGAATATGGATTGGAAGTGTGATTCAAGTGGTAAGAATGCCAGATGTGAGTGAAAGAGCCAAGAGACAGTAGGAGGTTTGAAGAGGGGATGGGGAGGAGGAAAGGTGAAAGGAAAGAGAATAAGAAAGAAATCAGTGAAAAATTTGTACACTATTAGCTGACATGGAACTACAGGGACAAACAATACAGCTTATGAATGATCTGGGCCAATGAGAGATGCCTGTGATCACAGCTATCTAGAAGGCTGAGGCAGAAAGAAAAATGATGTTTCAAGCCTGCCTAGGCTATTTAGTAAGACTCTGCCCCAAAGAAACAACAAGCAAACAAAATGGAAAAAAAAAAAAAACCCAACCTCATAATCAGGACTTTGACCTAGGTCTCTTGCTTGTAAAATCCATGTCATTTCTAGAATGCTTCTAGAATTCCTTTGAGGATAAAATGAGCTAAGATTCATTGAGTTGATGCCTTTTCAAACAGTGAAACTAGGTTTTCTGCTCAAGGTTATACAAATCAGTGCTGCTGCCCCGATTGCCTTGTTGAAGAGCCTTAAACTCCAAAGGAAATACAAAAGAAGAGGGCTCCTAGCATTCTCAGATGGGCCATGTGTCCAATTCTGAAGACTGGCTGGTGGTCCAGGAGTGTCCTGGAGTGGGGGCACCAGGGAAAGGACTCTAGACCATGAATTCTAAAACTGCTTCTTTCCCAACAGTCCATATATCTCCGGCTGTGGAGACATCGCAGCAGCTGCTACCCGGCTCTCCCTGCAGCTCAGCATGAATTTTTCTCTTTGTTGAAGAGATGATATAAAAAGTCAATGCATTATTTATAGTAGTTATTTTCATCATTACATATTCACAATAATTGAAAGGTGGAAGCCGAGCATAATAGAATAGAATGGGAAGAAAATGATCTGCAGTAACTTCAGAAACATTCATAGGAAATGTTCAGCTGCTAAATTAAACAAAAACAAAGAGCAAACACTGGGTCTTAAAATACTATGTCAGCCACCCACATCTGCAAAGCTTTATCTTTGCTATTTATTTGTCCAAAGCAATAGTTAGTATATAATGGAACCTGAAGGAGAATTCTCAATTCCCTCCCTGGTGCAGGGCTTGTAATGAAGTTATTTATTCTCAGAGTGAGTGCAAGTTCTGATGATTAGCCTGCCATCCTAATGAGGCTGAGATAATGGGTTTTGCTCTGACATAACTGCAGTCTATTTCATAACAGGCATACCATCCAACTCTCTATCAAATAAGTATTGTGGGTTACAAGGAGAACAGATTCAAACAAGTAACACACACACGCATACTACTGATGGGTTCTCAATGTTATCTTCATCTACTAAGTATATAGTGCAAACTTAACAGATATATAAGAAATATTTTGTCGAGAGGGGTACAAAGCCTTAGCTTTCCCTGTGTGTGCTGTGGGGTATTTGAATTGGGTAGAACAAAGGATCTTTATTTTTTAAAGGCCTACTATGCATCTAATGTATCTCCTGAAGTTCCTGTGCTGGGAACTTAATCCATAATACAACTTAATCTCCCAGCAGGACCTTTAAGAGGTCATTCAGTCATGAAGGATTTTTCCCATAGGAGTAGATAATGTCATGATTGTGGGAATGGGCTTGCTATCATTAGAGTAAGTTTCTTATAAGAGCAAGCATGGCTGTCTCTTGCTCTCTCATAGTATCTTGCCCTTCTGTCTTCCTGCTATGAGATGATGTAGCAAGAGCCCCTCGCTAGATATGACCCTTTTATTTTCAGATTTTCTAACCTCCAGAACTGCAAGAAATGAATTTACCTGTATAGATCAACCAGCTGGTGGCATAACATTATAGAAATACAAAATGAACTAAGAACCTTTTAGCTGAAAGTAACAGGAAGATTGACTCAAAATCATTAAACACTTAAAAAATGTGCTAGATTACATAACAAGTATAGAGGTTCTTATTAGGTTCTGTTTCTTGGGTGGTTCCAAAGCCAGTTAATGTGTGCCAATGGCATTATCATTAGAACTGTGGTTCCTTCCAGCTATTGGGTCCATTATGCTCCTATTGACGTCATTTCAGTCCAGCTCCCATTTAGTCGCACAATGTTGCCATAAGTTCTCTGCTTTGTGCATGAACAAGATCAGATGAAAAAAGTTTTCATCAAAAAATTTTCCCCAGGAGTTTTTTCTTTATTTAATAATAAAACAATTTTCTCAAGTTCTCCATTGGATTTCCCTAATATTTTAATAGACAAAATTGTACACCCTACCTTTCTCTATACCACAGACAAATGGGAAAAGATTACCATAGTTGAATGAACTGTCAAGAAGAGACAAGGTCACTGACCACTCAGTTGTAGCAATATATACTGAGCTCTGCTCTATGGAAAAATTGTGGGCGTGTCACACGTCACTTGGTGGGCCTAAGAAACCATTATGTGTAATTTTTCCTCCTTCTAGTTCACTGGAGTGGAGATACCTGGTAAGCTTAAAAAAAATGTTAGCTGGGCACCAATGGCTTCTGCCTGTAGCTACTCAGGAGGCTAAGATCTGAGGTTCACAGTTTGAAGCCAGCATGGGCAGGAAAGTCCCTGAGATTCTTGACTTTAACGAACTATCCTTTCTTCCAAATCTGGAAGTAGTGCTGTGTCTCAAGTGGTAGAGTGATAGCCTTGAGCAAGAAAGCTCAGGGAGAGTGCCCAGGCCCAGAGATAAAGCTCCAACACACACACATACACACACACACACACACACACACACACACGTAAAATTTGTTAGAATCTTTTCTTTCTCTTGGATCCCTGATTTACTGCATGAATGAAAGCTGTACCACCCAACTTCAAACTGGTTTGGTTCTATTATGTGATTAAAAAAATAAACTCCTACTATATTTGACACAATTAAATATTGGGTCTGTTTGTTAGGGCAGTTACTGAACCCAGACCAATATAATCCTTATTTATGGTAAAACATTTGAGATCAACATTGGAGAAAATGAGTTTTCCAGGGCTATAGAACTTCAGTAGTTTATTACCTGTTGGTGAAAATTTAAGAGCTCAGGGAATTGCCTTCATGTCCAAGTGGTCACAAGCCATTATTTGTTAACCTTGGGCTTTCTTTGGTAATACAATTCCTATAAGAACTCAGTAGGCTTCAGGTGTTTCCAGTCAATTCCATGGCTAATAACACAGCCAATGATCTTTTCTAGAAATAGACTCTGAGTCTGAGAATTCTTGACTTCTTGCCAGGGACTTCTACAAGATGTTGGTCCTTCTAGACCTCAGATTAATGACCTCTGCCCTGAGGCAATTTAAAACAATAACTTTGGGTGGGAAGGCAATACCCATAATCCAATCTATTCCATCTGGGTTTTTCTCTTTTTCAGACATAAACAACTTTATAAAAATTGCTTAAGACAAGCCTGGAAGATTAAGCTTGTCTTTTGGCTCAAATATATCAGTTATTGCTAATCTGCAGATTTCCTCTTTAAGATAGCCCTTCTTTTGTTCTAATTTATCTCTATCCCATGGAGCCTCCCTGGAAAGCATCCATTGAAGTCCTTACCATTTCCACTAAGGCTGATGCCTCAGAGAGCCCAAGGTCAGTGTTTAAGAGCAACAGATGACTTAATTACTTCACAAATTTACAAAAAGATTCCTCCCTGTCATCTTTTAAACCTCCCCCATTTACCCATTTACTTTCTCATTTTTATTTCTGTTACTTTCAGCATCCCATGTTAAAGATAGTGCCAACCCTTCCTGCTGTGTGGTCGTTTAAGAAACTAAATCTATGTGAATTAAGAAGAAATGAGGTTACTAAAAGGGTACTGGGTGGCTGCCTTATGGAGATGAAAGATCAGAAGCTGTGTAGTCAGGGGGAATGGCAGAACAAGTCCCAGGCAGAACTCACTGGATTCTTCTCACTGGCAGTGAGATACCCTCAAAGCTCTCCGGCTGATACCACAGCATGGAATCCTGAATGCTACCACTGCCATGGTTATCTGTGCTGCTCTAGATTATTAATTTGGTTCCATAATCCCTGCCACAAGGAGTTTCTTTGCTGTTGCATATTCCAGACCTCAACTTCATTGTCTAAGCCTGGGTCCCTGACCTGCAAGGAAGCTGGAGATGAGGCTGTGGCATTCTGGTGGAACTCTCCTCACATGGGAACGCGTCTCACTAAAGCAGTAACTCAGAGGAGCATCTGAAAGAATGAGGGTTTCTTACTGTCCCTTTCAGGAATTTGAAAATGAGTTCTCACAATGACTTTTCTAATGCAAGTTTAGAATCTGCTATTCAACTTGAGATTGAATTGTTAATCCATTTAACAGATATATGTCTGTACTGTTCATGCATTAAATTTCTTGATCAGCTGATTTTCTGACCATTTTCTGTCTTTGAGAGTGAAAATATTCTTTGCCTTGATCTCATCTCTGATTAATACTGCCAAAAACATCCCCAGATGAGACCTACTAAGCCATGGCATATTCAAGAGAGAAATTATTCTCTCTATAAGAGATATCTACTAGGACACAAGCATCTGGAGACTATGTAATTTTTAACTCCAACTCAACTGGGCTACAGTTTTGTTAGAGGCACCATAACAATTTCTCAATCATGTTTATTTAGAAGCTCAGAGTAAAGGCCATAAAAGGTTGGCACTATCTGTCCTGACACACTTTCAGCTCAGTCTGAGCCAGCCCGTAAGCTCTTAGCATCAGAATTTCCTTAATATCCCTATGCCAGTTAATTTCCCTGGGCCTCATGACCCATCATCGATGCCAAAAAAGAAAATTCTTCTGGCTGTTTATTCTCTTCATATTCTTATGCCAATGGTTTTCTGTATTTCCTCTCCTCTAGCCAGCCTCTTCCTATTCAAATCTTTTGCAGTATTTTACATCTTCATGAAAGCTTACTTCATGGTGAAGAAAAACTCCATTATCTTCAATGAAGAAACAATACAGCTTTTTGAAATTAAACCTCTTCTTTCCCCCAAGAATACAACTTCCTTTAGTCACCCCAACTAAACATTCCTCTTGTTTACTGTGAGACTTTCAATGTATGTATATATGAGTGAGATGGAGAAGGAGGGATACAGCATTTCATCCACAGCGCTTTTCCTCCATCACTATGTAAATATCCCTTGTCAGGTCATGGTTATAGTATAGTACTTGGCTCTACTACTGTCTCTGATTCCCCATAGACAATGATCTGTAAACACATGGATTTCATTTGACTCATATTCTTTTGCTTTATGCAAGTCTAGCCATCACTCTGGAATACTCATCTGTCCATGGGGACAAGCTTTCAATATTCTATCCTCATGATGCCTTGTCATTTATATAGTCAATAACTTCCCATCCTTACTACACCCAGACAGACCTATGTCTGTTTTGCCACATTTTCTTCCCCAGGGATGCTAGAACTTTCAACTCAGATTTTCCATTCCTAATCATGATCTCTGTTCCCCTCGTATTTTGTCACCATACATCCACCACACTGATACTTTCGCTCATGCAGACATTTAGGTGCTTAATTAATCACTTGATTTTTTTCACACTTTTGTTATTCTCTGAGTTTTCATTTCCTTCTTCATGTCATCTAACCTCAAAAGCCCAATGACTTATTTTCTTATCTATAGTCTCAACTCATTTGTCTCATTATACTTACACTATTTGTTGTTCCCAACTTCCCAGGAAAACACCTACTTTATATCAATCTGTGTACCCTTTGAGCCATTCCAGCCAGATACACACCCTACATGTTTAATGACTAGTGAAGTAGGTCTTCCCTTATCCATAACCATTAAAGTACCTTAGGGTTTCTTGGAATCTGCTATGATCAATCATAACCAGGTCTAAAGGACCTTCTTTGACCTCTCTCAAATAGCATGTTATTATAGGTAATCAACTATTCCAAACCCTGTGTGATCTGACATGAACAAAGTATAATTATGAATAATTCTTTCCAACCATTTTGTAACTTTTCTGTTGTGGGATATTGGAGTAAGGAATAAAAACATAGAAAGTAGGTGCCTACATTGTCAGAGACATCTTGAGCTCATACCACTGAAGCTGAGCCTTGAATTTGGTCTAGAAGGTCTTCTGAGAGGGCAGGCAATCAATGAAATTCAGGCAATATTACAAAGCCAGAGGGTGTGAAAGTGTACAGTATGCCTGAGGAAGGCAAACCACAAATAAGTTCCTATTTTTTGCCTACTCCTGCATGAGACACTTTATATACATTACTTTCTAGCAGTTCAGTGAACTTGAAAATAGAGAACATGAAAGAAGAAGGTGATGGAAGGTGGCAGGATGAGTCTGGAGATCTCGCATATTGCAAAGCCCTCATAGAACTTCAATGAAATTTAAAGCTTTTTTCTGTACATAAAGGTTCTGAGAAGGTACTTTAGAATTCTAAATAAGAAATGGTAAGATCATATTTATACTTTGGAAAGATCACTGGTGGCACTAAATGGAAAAATGTCAGGCTGTTTAAAGATATGAGCCATATATATACATGATATATATATATATACATATATCTACATCATATATATGTACATCTACGTATATCTATATCATGACTCTTCCCTTGGAATCTTCTCTTGTGCTTGATATTCAGTAAATAATCACTGAGTGAATAAATTAATGAATGAAATTAAAAGAGAAAGAGTAATCAGTAAGTGTTTGAAACAGACAAATGAGGGAAGGCAGACTAAAGGACATGGTGATACAGGTGAAGAAGAGAGGCCAGAAAGGCTGATTATTAGTGGTGGGAAATTACACTTGTGATTTAAAGGAGAGAGGAAAAAAATCTCAAGATAACCAAAACATTAGTTGCTAGGTAATTCATTTTGTCTTTGCAAGTAATTCCTACACCAGAGAATTTCACAGCATCAAATGTTAATGAGCTCAAATAGGTAATACATTATTTTAATGAATGAAGTACACTTGGAGACTGTATTTGTAATAAAACTTTTAAAGTCTTAACTACCTGAGGATTTGGGCTTCCTCAGTCTCGTATCAGGAGGTCCAGAACTGGCAGAACATTCTACAGTGTAGTTAATTCCTCCTGAAATGGCCTTTCAGTTCTGTCATTCTTACTAATATATTGTTTTCTTTCACGGACATCAGGTTGGGTGCATATTTTTATGAGGATTAAAGTGGGAGGTCTGATAGACAAATGAGATATGCTGGCTAATTCTGTCTCCTTTTCTGGTGTTTCCAAAGCTCTACTCAGTGGGTTACTGAATCTTCAAACTGTTGCTGGAAGCAAGTGAATGCAGGAGAAAGATTTTTCCCCCAACACATACATTGCAAACAAAAAAATTTAAAAAATCAGCATTATTTTAAAGGACAAGGGGCTGAGAGGCAACATTTAGCTTTGTCTTCTGTGCATCAATAGGAACAGAAAGTGACATATCCTAATGTCTGACAATCTCTACAGCAGAAGTACCAAGATTTTCCCTAGTGTCTTTGTGGTACTCATAAGAACATAGGGTTCATCCTGGTATGAGATTTCCTGGAATCATGGATCATAAAAGAAAAGTAATTTCTCTATTAAAAGGTTAAAAATGGACGGAACTGGAGAGAATCATTTTAGTACAATAAGCCATACTCAGACATATTTTTCTCCTGTAATCAGAATTTAGGCCTAAAAATTAAAAAGGAATAAACACAAAAGTGGGTCAATTCTTAGAGGGGACAAGCATGAGGGGAAGGGGAAATGGGAAAGTTGATGTTGGTGATGTATGTAATTAAAGTATAGTATATTCACATCGCTAAATGTCATAAGAAACCCACTAAATACTGCTTTAAAAAATAGGCCAAGGAAGGAGTATAAGAAAAGAATTAATAGAGAAAGTAAATATAATCGAAGTACACCATATATAGACAAGGGAACATATAATACCCCTTTGTATAATTAACATATGATTAAAAGTGTATTTCATTTATGAATTAAGGATAATTCATCTCCTTAAGTCTTGAGGATAGAATTTTCCTGTTTCCAAATATCCCAATCTATAGGCTGAGACTACACATTTCATTTGTCATTGGGCAGTCTTCTCTGTGACCCTTCCCAGTCCCAGAGTATTCTAGCTAAACTTGGTTTCATAGTTTTCCAGAAATACTGAGTTCCATGTTTGCTCTGTCTATAGCTTTGTATACATTTAATAAACAAATGTTTTCAACTACCCAGTTTCTTTTTACTTAAAAAAATATGTTACTTTTGCCCGGCACTGGTGGCTCACACCTATAATCCTAACTACTCAGGAAGCTGAGATCTGAGGATTGTGGTTCAAAGCCAACCAGGGTATAAAGTCCATGAGACTCTTATCTCCAATAAACTACTAAAAAAATCCAGAAGTGGAGCTGTTGCTCAAGTGGTAGATTGTTAGACTTGAGCAAAAGAAGCTCAGTTCAAGTCTCCTGAGTTCAAGTCCCATCTATTGCATACACACTTGGACAAAGAAAGTTACTACATACTAATAAAGGGATCTCTCCTACAGGATATAACCATCCTAAATATTTACACACCAAATACAGGAGCACCCAACTTCATCAAACAAACACTACTGACTCTAAAAACACTCATAGACCCAAACACATTGATAGTTGGAGATCAACATGCCAAAAACTGAACAAAGAAACCACAGAACTAAACAACTGCATAGACCACCAAGACTTAACTGACATCTACAGAATATTCCATCCATCAACAACAGAATACACATTCTTTTCAGCAGCACACGGAACGTACTCGAAAATAGATCACATCTTAGGGCACAAAGAAAATCTGTACAAATTCTGAAGTATGGCACACAAACAAATATCTATGTGTGTATATCTATGTGTCTATGTATGTATGTATGTATGTATGTATGTATGTATCAATCTATCTATCTATCTATCTATCTATCTATCTATCTATCTATCTATCTATCTATCTGTATCATCTGTCATCTGTCTGTCTATCTCTTGTACCTTATCACCCAAATTGCAATTAAGATATATTGCACAGTTGCTGGTAACTAAATATTTACTGCATCTGTAATATACAACAAATGTCTGCAGGTCTTTTATATTTTCTTCATTTGGACATAGCCCAAATCAACTCTTCTAGCCTGGACCATTTGACCCACCACTTAAATTCTTCCTGCCACAGGCTTTAGATTCCAAGATCCACAACCTTTTGTTACACAAAAGAAAGAAGGAAGAAAGTCTCTAAGTAGCTAAGCCCATTGGACAGCTGTATAGGGCAAAAAACATGCCCATAAGCAGATGGATAGAGCCACATGGAAATCACATGATCTCACACACACACACACACACACACACACACACTCACGCATGGATGCACGCACATACACTGTTACTGATCGCCTCTGTCTTGCACCAGACATGGTATTATGTCAAGAAAGGTGTTCTTCTCATTACTCTTTTAGAGCACCAATATTACATCTTACCCATGCCCTTTTTAGTATGAGGCCAAAATATTGAAATAAAATGATTTAAATGAATGTTGCTATACAATCTTGCCTGGAGATGTACTGAAAAATTAGGCTATATGTCATGGGAAAGATTTGGTCAGTAATTTAACATCTCCCTGACCTCCATTTTAAGACATATTAATTCCATAGTCCTTCTGCCAGCTGGTTGAATTCTAGTTTTTCAGCTACTGATGATACTGAACTTACTTCATCAAAATCAACAGTGAAAAATAGCACATCCCATGTGGCTGGAGCCTGACAATTTTATCCTTGTTGGTGCCATGAGTGAATAGAGTTTTTAACTCAAAATTACTTTAATATGTGCTAAGGAATGAGATTACAGATGTACATTCTGTTCTTTCCAAACAATCTCCCAAATCAGCACCTGGCAATGCTGCATGATTACATAATTAACCTGTACTTAAAAGGAAAAGGACATTTCTTACTCATGTTAGAAAGGAGCACTTTACAGGAGAGCTACCAAGTTCAAGACATGGAGAGGTATTATGGTTGCAATGAATATGGAAAAAATACAGATTTTATCATATATCATTTGCATGCTTCTTTAAGAATATCTAGCATATTTTGGCTGTCTTGAATAACTGAGTTATGGAGTTTTGCAATGTACATTTTTTTTCCTATAGCAGAGAATTCTAGCCTATAAATCAAACCTGAACTAATAGTTAGTGTTTAGTGTTCTTGATTGGACAAAAGGCCTTAACAAATTGCAAAGAATATGTCAAGAGACAGATTGAGTTGGTTTGCTGAATTTAGGGAAATGCTTGGTCTGACAGTTAATCAATTGAAATACCTGCAATTGAAGGGTTGTGTTACTCATTCTCTTCACAATTTATTTTTCTTTCCTCATCTCTTTGAAATAAAGTCTTAGAAATTACTGCCTTTGCCAATGAAGAGGCCCATTTAGCATGTAGCTTTTCTGATAGGATACTAACCCAGAAGAAGGCATCGAAAATTACTAGGCTTTGCTTTGTAAATTTCTTTACAGTCACAGTATGTATCAGGTAAAGCATATATGAGTACTGTGTTCTAAACTCTAATAATTTAAAAGCAGTGTTACAGCATCACATGGTAGTCCATTAATATGAAAAATGCATCTGTTTAATAAAATAAGAGAATATAGAAATACTTCTTAAGAAACTTAATTGATACAGGAGAATCTTTTGAGGAGAACATATCAGGTTAGCATACTTATGTTTTAACTCTTTGAACCAAGAATGGCCATGGACACTAGGTATGGCAAAATATGTCTATAATACAGCCACCCAGAAGGTAGCAATAGGAGAATCATGAATTGCCCTGGCAAAGTTAGTGAGACCTTATTTATGAAACAACGTTGGAGGCATAGCTCAAATGGAGGACCAAGTACAATCGCAAGTAATAAAAAATAAACAGGCATTGTCATGCCTGGTAACTATTAAGTTGGGTTGGAGTCCTGCCTCATTCACATGAATTATAAATTATATAGATGCATACATTTAGTTATAAAATCTAATTATTGCTAAGGAACTAGGCTCACTATACTTAATGCTATTTTCTTCCTACAAGAACTAGCAGAAGACTAAAAATGACTTTCATAACCCAAAGGTTAAAATATTAAGACCACTTGATATTTTATGTACCCTGCATGTGTATTTGATTATTTTATTTCTTTTGGTTATATGAAGACAATAGAGTCTGAAAAATACCTTTAAATATATCTATCATAAAAGAAAAAATATGTAACAAATAATGAGAAAACTAAAAACGGGTAATGAAGGCTACAAATTGAAATGGATACAAGAAAAATAATCAAATATGAGAGTTTTGTTTGGATCTTGATTTTAATTGACTCTACAACTGTATAAAAGTATCAAGATAATCTTGAATTTCTGAATATGAAGTTAACTGTTAGACAATGTTAATGAATTTCTGTTAATTATGTTAATTTTGATGTATGGTATGTCCAGAATATGTTCTATATCTGCTTTATTAGTTAGAGAAGAATAGTGAAGACTTCACATTTGAGATGGCATAAAGTTTCTGTTTGTTTTCTTGTCTTATGATGTGTGATATAAAAGGCCAGAAAACAAATGGCAATGTTAGAATATACAGATGAGAACAAGTTGACAAATGTCAGAATTGGTTACTGGTAAGTACAAGGCCATCTCTTACTATTGCTTCTGCTCTTGTCTGTATTTTAAAGTTTTCCTTAGTAAAAGCTAGGTTCTCGATTTGTTACTTTAGGAAGGAACAAAAATAAGTTCGAAATCACTTCCTTTCCTTTTCTTAGTTTTTGCTTTTGGTATCCTTAACAAGGAGTCTACTTTAGAGCCACACATGTAAAACTAGAGTTAATGTTTTGCAGGGATATTTGATTTTTATGACTGAGAGGATGACCACAGTTGGCCCACTAACACAAGTGTGTGGTGTGTCCCAGGTGGTTATGAATACCAAGGGGTGTCCAGATTTACATCCTTTCTGTTGCTTCGGCAAAGGTGGAAAGAAGAGTGACTACAAAAGGAAGCCTGAAACTCTCTCCAACTGCTATGCATAATGTTCATAAGAAAGAAAGGGCCAATCCCATTTGCTATGAAGAATGCACAGAAGCAAACTGTTGTTGGCCTTCTCAGATTAAATAAGTGGCACATCTCCTCATAAGAGCCAAAGCATTGCTTTCACAAACATAATAAACATTGTATGGAGGATTATGAGGAGTGGGAATGTGTCAAACAAATTTGAGACCTTCTAAATTATACACTTTCCCCTCTATATAACACAGTAGATGTATAATTTCTTAATAATAAGACATACCTCTTTAGGGGTATTTTATGGGGGACACTGAATGTTGTCTTTTCCGAACTGTTTCAAATGTTAATTCTTCTCTCTAGAAACTTCATGTGAGACTAGCTTTCCTTGTCATATGCTCTGGACAATGCTGCTTTGACTAAGCTATTTTCAACACAAGCCTCACATGTTGAGTGGTCTCTTGACTGTCTTTTGTGCCTGACCCAGTATTGTTGAAGTTTGCTGGACATCAGACTATCCAAGAGTGCTGATGCTGGTTTGAGTAGCTCTTATATGGCATTTGTCTTGATGTAGGGAATAAGAAGGTGAAGGAGCACAGTCCCCACCCTCATGAAGTTCATACTCAACCAGAGAGTGAAGACAATTGGGCTAAATGTGAACATGGCCCATGGCTATGACAGTACAAAGAGTCATTGTGCCTTGAAGGTAGGGGAGCATCCTGTGACTAAGCTAGAGTTGCCAGGCTTTGACTGCCTACCTGGAATCCATTTCTTACCTTCTAATGCTCCCTTCTTTCTATTTGGATTGCCTTTGAAGGTGATTTTACCAGAAAGAATTTAATCAGCACCATCTATCCTTCTGTAAATCTATCACTCCATTTATTATGATGATCCTCACATATCATGCCTGGAATGTTGTGACTGAATTTTGACCTGCAACAATTTCTCCTACTTTGAGAAAAAGTAGTCTGGAACACAGAAGAAGACAGGGCAGGAAGGAACCAAGAGAATCATAAGGAAGGGACCTGAGATCTTTAGATCAAGAGCACAAAAACCTAGGTTAACTTCTCAATCTTACAGTTCTGTGTGTAATACATTTTCTTTATTAAGTCAAATTGTCCTAGATTTTCAATATTTTTATGCCTGCTATGGTCTATGTAATAAATGCCTATGCCCGTGCCTTTTCCTTTCCATTCTCTCTAAAACTAAGCCAGCTACCTCTTCATACACACTGGTCTCCTCACCAGGTATCTCTACTGCATCAGCTGACTCCACACTGCTCTCTTACTTGTGCTCTGTGATGCTGTGCTCATTTAACACTTGCATCTTCTCTGCTCACACAGATGCATGTGTGCTGTATATATCTTCTCTTTTTCTATATATCTTGTACAAGATACATAAGTACATGTCCTCTCTCTCTCTCTCTCACTGCTTAGATACTCATGCTACCATATAAATACCAAGAAAAGGCCATGCAGCTAAGTAAAAGGACTTGAGGCTACTAAGTTTTAAATGAAATAGATTACAATTGCCTCAAGCAGATTATAAACTCCTTGAAAGAAGAACTCTGTGTTCAATACACTATGAGCAATTTCAAGTTTTATCATTGGAGTATGATTACATCATTCTCCATTTCATATAGATTAGAATATCCCAATACCTGATGAATAACACAGTCATATTGGCCGCTCACCCCTTCCTTTTCATCTGTCCTGTCATCATGGCTTTTTCCTGACTGCTGTCAAGCAGGAATGAATGAACTCTTCCCATCTTATGCACCTGTAGCATCACCACAGCTACGACCTTGTTGCTTTAATTTACTTCTCAGTTTCCTCCCCTGTTAAGTTTAGGTATAAGGACATTTTGTTTTTTCTCTCCCCAGCACCTTGTTTGATACTCCTTATTAGATACACAGTAGATACTTAACAGATAATGTTAAATAAAAAAGAGTAAATTCATACATTTCCATTTCTTACACCCATATTAAAATGTGTAATTCCACGAGGTCAGAGATAGTGCCTAGGCCCAGAGTTAATTGCAGAAGGAAGTTGGAAATGTTTTTGCCAGTCCTGGGGCTTGAACTCAAGGCCTGGGCACTGTCCCTGAGCTTCTTTTGCTCAATGCTAGCACTATACCACTTGAGTCACAACACCACTTCCGGCCTTTTCTATTTATGTGGTACTAAGGAATCGAACCCAGGGCTCATGCATGCTAGGCAAGCACTCTACCACTAAGCCACATTCCCAGCCTGGAAGTTGACATGTTTATTATGATAGTAGTGGTGCTAATGATGGAACCTATGACTTGTGCATGCTTAGCTTGCTCTGTGTCACTGGTTTGAAACTTTTTCTTTAATCATTGGTTAGCTGAGAAGCTGTTAGAGCTCAGAAGCTGCCAACTGTCAGGAAAACCAGATCCTAGGTTAAATAACTTGTTTTCAAATTTCAGCAATCCAGTATGGACAAAGATGTCTGAGCAGGCAACTGCAACAGCCCCAGAAGGAAAACAAGGAATGAAACTGCTTGGAAATGAGTCTCGCTGCAGTGGGTCTTTCTTTGGTCTGTGTGAAGACTTGTCTTTTCTCTAACTTGTCCTGAAATGTTCTGATCAAGTCTAAGATTTTTCCCAAAAGTGGGATCAGTGATCTCCAGCAACTTGTATCTTTTCTTTCTTTCTCTTTTTTTTTTTTGCCAGTCCTTGGGACTTGAACTAAGGGCCTGAGCACTGTCCCTGGCTTCTTTTTGCTCAAGGCTGGCACTCTGCCACTTGAGCCACAGCACCACTTCTGGCCGTTTTCTGTATATGTGGTGCTGAGGAGTTGAACCCCGGGCTTCATGTATACGAAGCAAGCACTCTTGCCACTAGGCCATATTCCCAGCCCCTTGTGTCTTTATTTTTACCAATGCAAATGTAATTTAGGTGGGGTGCCAATGGCTCACAGCTGTCATCCTAGCTATTCAGGAGACTGAGATCTAAGGATCAGGGAAAGCCAATGTAGGCAGGAAAGTCTATGAGACACATATCTCCAGTTAACGAGCAAAAAGCCAGAAGTAGAACTGTGGCTTAAGTGGTAGAGTGCCAACTTTGGGCAAAAACAATTGTGTGAAACTCTTAAGTTCAAACCCCAGTACCTGCAATAAATTAATTAGTGTAAGTGGCAAAAAAAAATAAAATGTGTAATTCCAACTGATATAATTATTTCATGTTGTGTAAACCTGTACCAAATGGACATAGCAAGTCAAGTGGTAAAGTGGCCTTAAGCTGCACACTGCTTTCATGCATTCACTGACAATTGTGCATTGGCTCAAGTATAACATTATCAGAAAAGGTTTTATGTCAAAATTTAGTGCTGGAAAATGATTATTCCTATTTCTGGTGACATCCTGTATATTCTAATACCACTTCTTTATTGTGATAAGGAATCTACATGGGGTAAGAGGGAAGCATGTATTACCATACCCTGTTAGAAGACCATGATCATTTGAAAACTGTTAAGTTTTACACCTGTCCAGGTAATAATATATTAAATGTCATTTCTTTAAATCCTCTTTCTCATCTCCAAATGCTCTGCTATCATATCCACAGTAGCATGATAATTGACAGCACTGAACTTTAGGCATCATGGATCCTCTAAGGAGACGAGGATAAAGAGAGGCTCTTGAATATACTATTTGCCAGGAAATAATGTAGTCAGCAAATAACAAACCTGATAACTTGGTGTGTTGCTTTCATTACATTAGCGGGCTACTATACACTGTGAATCTATAGGCTTAGTAGTTTAGGGCCAAAGAAGTTTGGAAGGTTGTATGAAATAATGGAAGAGGCAGATGGGGTTAGATTACTGCCTTGGAACTTTGAGTTCAGAATGGTGCTAACACTGGCCAGACTAATGACTTTAACTGGGAAAACCTCATACATTTGTAGGTTATCTGGAGTCTAATGAGCATAGTGTTGAGCTAAGATTGTGGCTATGATTGATGATTAGTGAAACATTTTAGAATACTGAAGTTTTTATGCATGTAAGTTGACACTGTATCCTTTAAATATGTAATCATAGGGCAATCACCAGGATCTTCTATGAAAAGAACATAATACATAACAAAGATATAATGACATAATCTTAATGATCATTTTTTCTGAGACTTTTATGCCTTAGGAAGTATATAGGAAACAACAATACCTTGAGATTGCTAACAGCTTTTCTTGCCACTGTATTCTCATTTTAATCTGAGGCAATAGTAATGTATTTCACTTAAACTTAGTAGCCTCAAGTCCTCTTACTTAGCTGCATGGCCTTTTCTTGGTGTTTATATGATACCATTAATATCTAAGCAAAGTCTAGACTTTTCAGATAATAGGATAGCCAAGAAATGGAGCACAGTCTTCCTCTCTAGTAGGCCATGCAGTAGCCCTGGAACCTGAGGCAATCACTGGAAAGTCACCCAAAGTGTGATGGTAGAGTGTGCACTGAGGGAAACCAAAGGCATCCTGAGGTTCAGAGATAACTCGTCTACAGAGAGCTACAAATCAGCTAGGAGAGCTGTGGACAGTGGCTAGAAGACACAATATCTTAAGGACATGGCCTGTAGGGTACCTTAGCTCACCTCCTCCAACTTTTCCACTTCCTTCCATGATCTTTTTAAAAATAAAACTAGGAGTTTAGAAGTTTGAACTCATCCTTGCTAGTTTGGTGTTCTACAACTAAGCCATGCCCCACTGATTCTCCTCCCCCGCCCCTGTATAGGTAGTCACCTGAGCCAGCATCTGTCTAATTTTGGCTTCCTGGGATCACAGGTGTGCTCCATTGCATCTAGCTTTCTCAAGTTGAGACAGAGTCTTGTAGACTATTTACTTAGTCTAGCCCAGAACCATGGTTCTCTCATTCTTAGCCTCTCAAGTACTTAGGACTATAGGTGTGAGCTACAGGTGCCCATATCATGGTTTTCTTTTTTAAAGTACCTTTTGTTGTTTACTTAAGCCATTTTCTTTAAATAAAAATAAACACACGTAGCACTTACTATATGCCAGTCATCCTTTCCTTCCTTTTACAAATAAGGAAACTGAGGTAGAGAAGGATGACTGCATAGCTAAGGAGATTATGCTTTTTTTTTTCTGCCAGTCCTGGGGCTTCAGCTCAGGTGTGTGAACTCAGGGCACTGTCCCTGGGCTTCTTTTGCTCGAGGCTAGCACTCTACCACTTGAGCCACAGCACCACTTTCAGCTTTTTTCTTTTTATGTAGTACTGAGGAACTGAACCAAGGGCTTTATTCACGCTAGGCAAGCATCTACCACTAAGCCACATTCTCAGCCCAGATTTATGCTTCTGATTCTTGTCTATTGTTTCACTAAGTTACAGTAATATATATATATATAGTATTGTAAAACTTTCTTTGTATGTATATAGTATTGTGTATATATGTATACAATATATATGTATACACACATGCACACACACACACATATACACACCTACTTATATATATGAAGGAAGGTGCCTAAGAAATTTTAGCTCCCATATGCAAACACGTTGGTGCTTAGTTCTAGGGAAGATTGAATTCATTATTGTTTGAGGATTAAACTTGTGCACTCAGGAGTTAACTGGCCTTCATTCAAAATTTTTCCATATTTCCCTAAGCTGCATGGCCTCAGCAGATTGCATTATCTTTTATACCTTTGTGTCTTTGGTTGTTAATACGTGAAAACAAGAGCAGCTATTTCAGAAAGTTATTGGGGGATTGAATGAGGTACTATGTAAAGCTTCTACACAATTCTCAGTAACAACTCACCAAATTTTATTGTTGTATTTGGAAGCCAATGTGAAATGATTTAATACATGCATTCCATGGGCTGGCAATGTGGCTTAGTGGTAGAATGCTTGCCTAGCCTAGCATGCATGAAGCCCTGGGTTCGATTCCTCAGTACCACATAAACAGAAAAAGCCAGAAGTGGCATTGTGGCTCAAGGGGTAGAATGCTAGCCTTGAGCAAAAGAAGCTCAGGGACAGTGTCCAGGCCCTTAGTTCAAGCTTCCAAACTGTCAATAAATAAATAAACAAACAAACCAACTAACCAACATGCATTCTATAGGGAACACAGTAGACAATAAGTAAATATTTAACAAATGATTGAATGAAAGTATGATATAATTAATTTTCCAGAGATGACTGGGAGCCAAAAACTTGGATAATATTTTCCTTATTATGCCTTATTCTGGCATTTGACAGTGATATGCTAAGTTTCTTGAACACTGACTTTGACATGATTTCAACTTTGACAGAACACCTGGTTTTCAATACTGATACACTCCAAACCATGTTCATTCTAAGGTGCTTCAGGCTGGGGTGTAGCTGGAAGAAAGTAAAGGTATTTAACATCACTCAGTAAATATAACACATGTAACTTTCTAATGACCAGAATTTACTAAATGACAGCTATTCCTTTAAAAAATATCGATATAGCAAAGATTGGTTTTACAGTGCTATTCCTTTGAGATAGCAAAGCCTGGGAATATATTTGGAAGAAAGAAAAAGAGAGAAAGAAAGGTGGTTTAGTATAGCTGTGGTGTAGTTGGCCTACTCGATTCTTAAGATTTTAAAAAATATTATTTAGTAGATTAATTCTTCTATTCACATTATCAGTCACCTAATAAATATATAGCGGATATTGACTTCATGTCAGATACTTTTCTGGGAGTTGAGGATATACCAATTATCAAAAACATATCGAAATTATATTAATTTACCAGAATGTACAATAGAAAAAATACATACTAGAATGACATGACTTTGCTTGAATAGTCATTTTTTGACAATACCATATATTGGTCTGCTTTTCATCACTTTAATAGAATACCAGACACAGGCTAACTTTATAAGTAAAGGGGTTAATTTAGTTCTAATTTCATAGTGCAGGCTCAGAAGAAGCTCTATGACGGGTGGCAAAGCTTGTGTAGAAGGAAATACCACTTCTGGGACCAAGAAGCAGAGAGAAGTGGAGAGTCCAAGTTTGTCCTCCCACATGTGCTTTTTATCTTTACTCCTGTGTCCAAAAGGTTTCCTTGTGGTCAGGCTTGTTTCTTCTATAACCACTAACACACACGTAAGGACTACCAAGGGGTCATACAGAAACTAGTTTAATCTGTTTTGGGGGGCCAGGACCCCAGTGACCATGCACTCACACAGGGCCCCACCTCTTACTGATTCCACCACTTCCCAATTTCTCCACTTTGGAAGAAACCAAACACTATCTACACCCTGGCATAACAAGAAATGGATATACAAACTGAATAGCCCAAGGATCTATTGTCCTAAGTCACGGTTTTTACTAAGTTAGAAATACAGTAAAAATGTGTTATCGTATCTAAAAAAAGCCAACCAAACAAGCCAAGAAAACTACCTGTATATGACTCCTAGTTATTATACCTGGGAAAACATGACATGACAGTAAAATGTGGTGAGGTTAACAGGAACTCCCTAGTTCCCGTAAACGAGGATTTAGAATATGATTTTCTACGGATTATTATTAAGTACTCAGCTTAAAAGTAAAATTGCTTTTTTTATGTAAAGAAGTTAGGAAATACTGAAGCCCTGAGTTCCAGATTCAGTACTAGCATGAACCCCCCCCCCAAAAAAAAAAAAAACAAAGAAGTTAGGAGCTGCTCCTGTGCCTTGTGAATGTGTGAGTATAAAAATGACACTGGGTTGTGCAAACTTCTGATTATGAAACTTTCTATCAGATCCTTTTATGGAACAATTATTTCACAAAACACGTGTTTTAGAAAAAAATATTTTAGAAAAAACATTTGCTAATTACCTCTTCAATAACTTATTTGCAAGGCATATACCAATTATAGGAAGGCTGGTATGAAAACTCAGGAAACCAATTTCCATCTGGTTTTATAATGCAACAACAGAAGAGCAAAAAATACATCCTAAACCAAATAGCTTTCTTTCCTAAACAGAGTCTGACTGGGTCCCTATTCTCCACATTCACAGAGGTGAGAGTATTAACCTGCTTCCCTTGGGGGGCACCTACCTGACTTCATATAATCCCAGACTTCCTATGTGAAATTGTCTCCACTCAGTACTCCCATGTGCTAGTCGCCTTGCTTAGACTACAGGCTTAAGGAGCAAAGAGGTTATTGATTTTATTTTGGGAATAGGTAATACAATCACATGGTTGCAAAGACAAGAGTACAAAAGAATGAGATAACTCTTCTTCCTCGAACCACTCAGTTCAAACAACACTGCTGATTTCCACTATATGATTCAGACAAATTTTATGAATCTGTGAATAATATATGTATGTATATATTTATCCACCCATCCATTTATATACAATTTTCTTTTGTCCTCAAAAACATGCATTGGAAGTTTTTTGATCAGTCTTAAAGAGTCTCTCTGTTGTCTTCTGTCTGTCTGTCTGTCTCTGTCTCTGTCTCTGTCTCTCTCTCTCCAGTGTGCAGTTCTAGGGACTAAACCTCTGGCCTTGGGCATGCTAAGCAGGAACTATACTGCTGAAGTACACTGTCTTTCTCTCTAACATGTACCAATTCTATTCTCCTACATGTGCAAGACAGCTGTTGAGTTACACATTATATGATTAGTGAACATCATTTGACATATTTTGCTACTGAAAATATTTATTGAAAAGAATAGTCTTGTCATATACTTTAATTCATATGTCTGAGAGTACATTTTAGTATGAATTCCTGAGCTAAAAATACATGTTAGTAATTTCACAGATATCACCAATTTGCCCTCTCAGAAATTGGCTGTACCAATATTCATTCCTACAAATAATATTAAAAAATAAATCCTCTTTTAGCTCCAACCATGACAATACAACATACTTTTTCATGTTTGCAAATCTATTAAGTGAATTTGAGATTTATCTCTTATCTCCTTAAACATAGAATTTAAATTAAAAAATTAAAACAATTTTTTTTCTCTTTGGGACTAAGGCTGAACCTGAGCATGCCTAGTATGTGCACTATCACTGAGTTACACCCTCAATTTCAACAGTTGGGTTTTTTTAATTTGAAAAACTTTTACAGAAATAATTAAAGAATATATTGCCTATTTCCTTCTTGTACAGCTAATCTAAAGCTAATCTATCCTTGATAATTTGCTGCCATAATTATATACATTAAATTTGCACTATAACACCCTGATTCCTTTTTAGGGGTAAGTAGTGAGGGATCAACTTTTGTCCATAATGGAGCTGAGTCTGAACACTGCCTGAATTGTTCTTCTGGCTGCTTAATTTCTTCCACTTTACACTTTTCATGTATGCGACATTCTTTGGGATTTTAATCTTTTCCCTTCAATAGTATTGTATCACTTGAAGGAAAGAATGAAAGAGGCCTGTAGAGTCTTCAAAATAATAATTATAATAGCTACCACTGATTAAGTATATTTTCTGTTTAAGGCAGATGTTTAATTGAGTTAGGTATTAAATCTTCATAGGACCTTAAAAGTATTGTATTAATATTATTATGATTATTAATAACTATTATTTGTGTTTTTCTCATGAAGTAACTAAGATGGTTTGTGAATTGGAGAGCTGGGATTCAATGTGCCAATGACCATGAGAACATCTTCCTCCTTCCAGAAGAAATGGTTTGGTGTTGTGCCAGGTATATTCCCCACTGTCCAAAGACTGTTTACTCCATTTTTTTTGTGTGAGATTCTTTTTTTTTTTTGGCCAGTCCTGGGCCTTGGACTCAGGGCCTGAGCACTGTCCCTGGCTTCTTTTTGCTCAAGGCTAGCACTCTGCCACTTGAGCCACAACACCACTACTGGCTGTTTTCTATATATGTGGTGCTGGAGAATCGAACCCAGGGCTTCAGGCATACGAGGCAAGCACTCTTGCCTCTAGGCCATATTCACAGCCCTCCATTTTTTTTTTTTTTTTACCTTCCCAGATGTGTGGTGGTGTTTGAGATTACTCTGCTCTTGACCTCTGAAGGCACAAGGCACTAGTTGCATTATTTTACTAAACTTAATATGCTTTTGAAGCCAGAAGCTTAGGGTATCGTAATGTGAATCAAAATAACTGAAAAGCCAGGTCAGCAATCATTTGGGCAATAAATGTCTGCTTCATTATATTGTGAACTCTCTCTCTTTAATGAATTCTCTTTTCAGAGGATTTTATGCGAAGCATGTGACAAGTAGTATATTCTGGTTTGGGGTTAGCAAGAAAATTCAAAGAGCTTGGCATCTGTGGCATGCAGGTGGCTGATTTATCATTTCCTATCTGGGTAAACCACATCTGAGGTTTCTTTATTGCTGCTTTATCACAAGATTTTTTCTTCTTGACCAATTTTGGTGTCATAAGAATATAAAATGCCCAAAGCTCTGAAAAAATATAGGTATTTTAACTTACTTCCCTTTCTTTCCATTTGTATGTAACAAACCAGTATGAATGTATTTTGATACAACCCTAAGAGCAGCTCATTTCCTTTCTTGAATCTAAGTATAAAAGAAGGTTCACCACAGCTTCTACACCCAGGAAGCAGGTACCCCGTGGCCAAGAGAAGAGGAGCTTTGCATTTTCCTAGCATTTCCTCGAAGAAATTCACACTGGGTGGCTCTCCAATGCTAGCACATTAGATCTCTTTAGGAGACTTGTTAGGAGGTACTGTGGCTGTACGACTTACAGAAAACAGGTCATTCCTTGTCACCCTGAGAGGGACACTTCTGAGAGATCAGAAAAGCCAATTTAGTGTTTGGTTCCCGTAAGATGTAAAATTTTACCGTTATTTTCCCCCTCGTTCAATATTCTTACAGTTATCAGTTGTACCTTAAAAGAAGGAATGATTTAAGGTTTTTCTCTCCGATTTTTATGATTCTCATTTTTGAAAGAAAAAAATGATGATGGATTGAGGTTTTCTTTTTCTTTTCAATTCAAATCACCTATGTTGACTGAGCATCCATGGCTTTTAGGTTTATGGCCCATTTCAAAACCTCTATAGACACATTCACACTTATGATAACTGAGCCTTGTAAACAAAAGGCAGTAAGCTGATGAGCACTTGAGGAATTTATCCTTCCCTGAGGAACCAGAACATATCCAGAGGAATGCCTTTGAATAAGGACCAAATATTAATCCTCCTTTTTTTACAGAAAGAAAAAACATGTAACAAACTACCAATACTGGACCTACAATAAAAGTAAACCAAGCTGCCTATTAGTGCCTGTTAGTGACTATTATAAAAATACTGTCTCTAATTGGTTGTTTCAGCTAAATTTCTTTGAAAACAACATTGTGTGATTATTGAATTTAAAAAGCAGCTTTTAAAATTCCTAGAATAGAAGCAACTATTTAAACTTGTCTAGGTTTCTTTCCTTTCATATATTTCTAGAGTCTCTGGTTTTGCTTTAAAAAATTACTTTCAAGATATCTAAAAATGCCCATTGAATCTGTTAAAAAGATATTGCAAATTTGAAAGGTGTCATGGTTCTATAATATGATTTATGAATGTTTATTATGTTCTGGTTTCATATAGTGTGAGATGTGATTACAAGGTAATGAAATGGGTTCTTGTGTATGGCATGAGAAATCAGGTTCATTACTTTATATTTCAATGGGTTGACACGCATATTTTATAAAATAGGTCAAAGTTGCCACTTCAATGGTAAAGCTCTGATCCACATTTTTTATGGTTTATATGAAAGAAGAAGCACTAGTAGAATTTATTTTTCGTGGAATAGACATTTTGTGGGAGTCAAATGAAATAGATGGACTCTTCCAAATCATTTAAAAACGTCCAAAGCACATCTATTTTTCAAGATGTCCATGTAAAATTTATTCTTTATTATGACTAATTGTTGTCACCTCTCCAACTGTCACCACAGAGCCATCCACTATGTACATTGCTACCTTCTTTAGAACCAGAATGAAAGGGTTTTCTTTTAAAATGTTCTCCTTCAAGAGATGGTAAAGCTAGAGATGTCAGGATGATGTGTCTGCCTATTGCTCTTTCCAGGCTACTTCTTTGGCCTTCCTCTACCCTCCTGATGTCCATTCTCTTCTTTTCTTCGGGACCTTGCTCTCAAGAGAAAGTTCCTGATGTCCCAGAGTGTATCCTTACTAAATAATTCAAAATGCTATTTGCATTTGTAATGGAAATATACCTTTGTGCTTATTCCTCTACAGTCCTCCGCTCTACCAACTGAGCTATTGAAGGACTCACACAATTATTCCTTTATCTTTTATTATGGTTTTTGGAGAAAATGGATTCATTAAGTGGATGGTAATCTTTTTGCTTTGGTGCACATCTCATGGGTTGAGATACACAGGTTTTGATGAGTTGTGTCTTAACCCTAGCAGAAGTTGAGAATATAATTCTAACTGCATTTAATATACCTAACCTACCAAACACCATTACTTTGCTTTCTCTAAGTTAAAGGTTCTCACAACACTTACATTAGCCAAAATTTGGTGAAAACATCTAGAAGAAAGGCTCTTGTACAATAAAACACGGAATATTTCAATCAGTTTGCTAAATACCATACAAAAGTGACATTAACCAAAACAGAATGGCTATATGGGTCTGTTTTTATATCTTGAATTCAAAAACCCAGGCAAATCACAATAATTTGGGGACTGTCTGTGTAAATTTGTTGTTGTTAAGGGACATACTTTATTTTTCTTTTCCTGAAGAGAAATAATTTGGAGAGCTAGGAGCACTCTCAGAAGGAAGGATGACAGAAAAGAGGACAAGGAAAGAAAATGAGATCTATGATAAAGGCGCTTATGATCTAACAAACCCCTAATAAACCTGTCATTGGAGATGAAAATTGGTGGAGTCAATTTTTATCATAGTCATGGTTCAGGGATCAGAATACAATGAACAGAGATCAAATTTTATTTTATTTTTGTCAGTCATGGGGCTTGAACTCCTGGCCTGGTTGCTATCCCTGAGCTCTTCAGCTCAAAGCTCTCACTTTACCTGTTGAGCCACAGCACCACTTCTGGTTTTCTGAATGGCTTTATTGGAGATAAGAGTCTCACACACTTTTCTGCCCAGGCTGGCTTTGAATGTTGATCCTCAGATCTCAGCCTCCTGAGTACCTAGGATTATAGGCATGAGCCACAAGTGCCTGGCTAGAGATCAAATTTTAGGCAAAGATTTTCTCAAGCACTTCTTAAAGAGCTGGTGGATACTGTCTTTGTGCTGCTATAACAAAATACCTGAGCCTGGATAATTTATAAGTAACAAAATTTTACCTTCTCCCATTTCTGAAGGCTGGGAAGTCTATAGTGGAAGCAGTGAAGGTTTGATTGTATGGTGAGGACTGTATCCCCTGGACGGAAGGCAGAGAGTCCTCCCAAAGTGAGAGAGAAACTAAGCAAAAGCAAAGCTTCCTCATGGAGCCCTTTTACAAGGCCATTTAATTACCATTCCAAAGGGAAGACCAAGACCTAATCACCTTTTATAATACTCCTTCTAATTCTATCTAATACTCCTTCTAATACTATCAATTAGTAGTATCTAAAGTTTGGAAGAAATATATTCAGACCATTGGAAACAGCAAATATGTGTCACATTCCAAAAAATAAGAGGTGCCTGAAGGATTCCTGAGTTTTACATTAAAAGAGAAAATTGAGAAAGGTAGACTTTTACTTCTAGTAATTAACAAATCTGATGATCACTTATTTGGTTTCTTTTGTATTGCAGACCCTGCAGAAAATTCCAAACAGCAAGATAAATTTCAGTCAGGCTGAAGTCTGCCATGTGTAAGGTTTCAGAAACTACAATTTGTGTCTTTTACACCAACTTCCAAATATACCATAGCTACTGAAATAGGAATAATGACTAGAATTATTAATATGCTTATAATAAATCATTAACAGAAAAAGAATACATACAAACATGACTTGTACTTCCTGTTGTTATGGTAATTTCAAATTATGTAATATAATCTCCACAATTGCAATTTTGAAATATGGGGAAGGAACTATCCAATTTTCTCTGGGCAAATAAATTTTCATGAAAGTAAAGCAGAGGTTAATTGGTTTGTGAAGTTAAAATTCCAAGAATGCAAAAGGATCATTTCCTCAAAAATGAATTCTCTTGGTGGGCACTAGTGGCTCTTCACTGAAATCCTGGCTACTCAGGATGCTGAGATTTGAGGATTTTGGTTCAAAACTGGCCTGGGCAAAAAAGTCCATGAGAGTCTTATCTCCAATTAACCATCAAAAGGAAGGAAGCAGCGCTGTAGTTCAAGTGGTCAATTACTAGTCTTGGGCAAAAAAGCTCGGGGACAGTGCCCAGGACCTGAATTCAAACCCTAGGACTGGAGAGCATGTACACCCACACCTACACCCACACCCAAGAAAGGTAATTCTCCCTTTAGAGGGAGAGAAAGAGAGAGAGAGGAAGAGAGAGAGAGAATTGGCAAGATATTACTGTCTCTCTATATAATATGAAGTATTCTTTTATGTATAACATAAAGTGTACTCTTTTAATATACTCTTTACATATGATAAAATGAGTGTCTAGTAAAAAGAATATACAAAAGACTTCATTCATATCATTACTTTACATAATTATGAAGCAAGTAAAGAGTGAGGAAGTGTTTCCAAATCAATCATAATTATTCTATTTTTATCATCTAGATTGAGTGTAATAGGCATTTTTGGAAATATTTTCATATCTGGTAAATTCTCCTTGCCTCTGATGTGCCCCAGTCCTGTTTCAGAGTGGCACTCCTAGCAGCTAGAGGACAGACACTTCTGGGAACAAAGAGGGCATTGATTAGCCTTGACTTTCAAAGCGGACTTAGAAAAACAAAAATCCCTAGCAAAGGAGTTGAGCCTTTGGAGAATGAATTTTTTTAAACATTGAAAAGGGGAAAAAAAAGGGTCGGGGGTGGGGGGGCGGGAGAAGAGAGATGGAAAAGCTGGAGAAAGATGCAAATAGAAAAAGGGAGAAAAATCCTTCCTGTTGAAATGGCAAAGATAAAGACATGGAATTTGGTCTCTTAACCTCAAGGAGAGGAACAAGAGGAGAGGGGGAGAGAGAGACACAGAGCGATGATCAAGGCAGGTCAAAGCTTATGTCCTAACTTTACCTCTAAAGCTAAACCCCTGGGGCATGGTAACAGCAAGTACAGCTGGGCGTGGTGTTCAAAGGCCATTAGTAAAAAGAAAAACATGAAAGCGAAATTGTGAAGAATCTCAGAACAGTGGGACTTACTTTGCCCTGCCTGGAGAACTGCCTGGAAAGATTAGATATCACCTCAGCATGGCACATTTTAGGCAAGTGCAACTGCTCAAAAGGTGGTTCTCAGAAGGAAACTGCTAGCCTACAATCTTTTTTGATGACCTCTCATCCACAGAGGGAGAATTTCTGAAATGGAAAATAAGTACCTAGAAACTTTTTATAGCAATTGGATAGGTTAAGTGAATGTTTGTTGAATCAAACAATTGTTTTTTAAACTTGAGTTTTTTACTGTATATTTCTGTTATTTTAAATTTTTTGATAAACAATATTTATTACATTTTACAAAAATATTCAAGCAGTGAACTGACTGGGAACTCACCAGAGATAATATGAGAGGTGTTGTTCTAGGGATATGTTACAAGTGGCTAATAATAAAAATCATGCCTAGCATAGAAAACACTCTCAGTAAAGGCTTGCAAAAACACTGAAGGGAGCATGTAAAATGTTACTTTCCAAAAGTAGGGATACATGCAGAATTAGGACCTAGAGAGTCTCCATTAGACTGACACCAACAGCTCTGTTGTCCAAAATTTTAGGTGAAACAAAATGAATTATATAAAGTGTGGCCGTGTTGGATGATGATCAAGTCCTGAAAAAGTGTATAGATGGTAAGCAATTTTACCTCCTGTGCCCCATCCTCCAACTCTCTTTACATGCCTGCAATCTCATGCCCCATGGAAGGGACGTGGAATTCCAGGTGTTTGACTAGTAGGAAGCAGAAAAGATATGGGGAATTCCTGAGCCAGCTGTGATCGTAAGGACAGAATAACCTCAGTGATGTGGAACCAACAGCATCAGTCAGAGCTAAGGCAGGACCAGTCTAGGAAGTCAGCCCACATTCAGTGATCCACAGATGATAGAGAACAGTGATGACTCAATGGCCATTGATTCTTGAGCTCTAAAACACCTATATCTCAACAATTCTTGAAAATCTCCTGCTCTCATAGATCTCAGAACCAGCATGGAAATGCCATGGACAAAGAATGGAAGAACTGAGGATTTATGACCCCAAGATTGTACTTGTCAAAGTCACTTTATATCCTATTCTCCAACAGTGTGAGTATTTGAGAGCAAAATTAGATTAAATGTACAAAATAAAGAGCCTACACTTTTTTCCACTTCCGACTGGTAGGGCATACATTATTGACCCTGCCAAACACTCAATAAATTTTGACAATAAAATTCATGCCTATCATAGAGAACACCCTTAGTTAAGACTTGCTAAAATATTGAAGGGAGCATTTAAGACTGTTACTTTCCCAAAACAGGTACACATGCAGAATTCAGATATAATCAGACCGAGAGGCACTCTCCATTAGAGTGACACAACCATAGCTCTGCTGTCCAATATTTTAGGTGAAACAAATGAATTGTAAAAGGTGTCATGGCCATGTTGGTTGATGATCAAGTCCTAAGTAAGTGTAGAGACAAGAACTTTTCCCAGCCATGGGAATTGATGGATTTATTTAAAAAGACTTGCTGGATTTTCCAGAGACAGGAGCTATTTCTAAGTCTAAGCAGTGACTTCACTTTAGCAATTCCAGATTCTCTTAGAGATTTCCCCATGATTTTTTTGTGACATCCTGAAGGAGCTAATGATCACTAGTCATGTTTTAAACTAGTGTTTAAAACATTCAACTATGAATGCATGGTGTGTAGAATTTAAATATAATTTTTTTTATTTAAAGAGGGTTCTTTATTATCACCTGGAGATAATTCTGTGACCAATGCCATAAGCAAGCAGACCAGAAGTCTTAGAATGAAGAGAGGAGTCCTAACTCCTGGATCTACTCAAGGAAACATTTTCGGAGGAGGAAGTGAGCTGTGGCTTAGTCCTGAGTAACAGAGTTCACCAGAGGCAAATGTTAGATTCATGCTGACTAGAGGAAGGAAAGAAAATCTTCCAAAGGCAATACAGTGGATAGACCTGAGGCATAGGAGGAGGCCCAGTGGTTGACTTCTAAAGCAGTAGCTGAGGTATATTGAGAGTTACCATAGCCAGGCACCAGTGGTTCATGCCAGGAGGCTGAGATCTAAGCATAACCATTAAAAGCCAGCCTGGGCAGGAAAGTCCCTGACACTCTTATCACCTAAAAAGCCACAACTAGAGCTGTGGCTCAAGTGGTAGACCACCGGTCTTGAGCAAAAAAGCTCCAGAACAGTGCCCGCACCTTGAATTGAAGCTCCAGGACTCACAAAGAGTTTGCATTCAAAGAGTTGCAAGATAGAGGCTCATTGAATGCCAAGAGAAGGTTTGAAAGAAGAATACTCAGGCTGGATTCTGTCTTCTAAACATTATTCCAGATGCTATATGGAAAGTCAAGAAGAGACAGGAATTTAAAGAATTTTAAAATCAGTGTGCAAAAAGTATGGTGAGCAGAGAGAGTCAGGATCTTCTGCTACTCACGTAAGACTCGCTCAGATCTCCTCAGGCAAAAAGTTAATATGAAGGGAAACATAGTCCTCAGATCTCCTTAGGAGAAAGTGTTGCAAGGAAGTTCAGTCAGTGAGAAACAGAGAAGCCACATCTTGAGAGGTCAAATTAGGAGACTTTATTGGAGAGCTGGCAGCTGCAGGTGGACTCCTGTCTCAAAGACTAACAGCCAAGAACAGAGCTTGAACCAGGTTTTTAAAGACAAAAACTACATGTTTGAGTAGAGCACTCAAGCCCAACAAAAGCATACCTTCTATGGGAAATGCCCAGGTACCAGTGGAACTGTCCATCTACCCAAGTAGCTCAGAGTGTAAGCTGACCATGAGCTATGGTGTCTGGGGGTGAGGGGGGGGGTATGTCTCAAATATTCCATATAGGGAGACAGCCTCAGAGACAAGCAAATCAAACTGTTTAGGGGAAACTAAAGGCCAGCATCTTTTTTTTTTTTTTGTAGTAAAAACTCTCAATGAATGGCTTCTCTCAACCTCCAGGCTTTTCAGGGCCAGGATGGCTGTGAGAAGTTACTTAGTTACTTAGACCTAGTCTCCTTATTTTAAGAAAACTCACATCACATGCAACCTGAATATGGAAGTGATTGACACTAGCTAGTTTGATACCAATGATGTACAGCAAGCTCAGAGAAGGCTTTCTGATTCTCTTCTGTGGTTAGGCCACCCACTTCTCCACTATGGAACAGCCTCTGTTCTTAGTTTCTTTAATTCCAAGTCCTAGAAGGTGTTTTACACTGTCTCATCAAGATTATCAGTATTACAATGCCTGTTACTTTGGCCTTTGGGGCTCAGACCTTGGGCACATGAATTTTAAGCCTCATTCTCTGTACTAGAATGCTAGTAGAACAGAAGTTGGGCATTCAATTTTATTAATAAACTATTTTCACATGATCTGTTGATTTGTAATAGCTGACCCGTTTCACTATCCACAAATTCTAAACAAGAAGTAGTTTTCACTTCCAAGATGGCTTTTGTTAATAGATTATTTTTAAATGAATAAGAGAAAGGTGTATCAGTCAAACAAGGGACAGGATTAAGTAGATAGGTACGTTACAAAGAGACATGCATGTTCTAAACTTTCTATCTTTTGCATCATATCTCTAAATCTCTTAAGCCTGGTAAACCATTAGGACCACAGAAGGCTTCTTAGGATAGGAATGTGCCTAGGAATATGACTTAGAAGTCATTGCATATGGATTGTAACACCTCATTTACTGTCTATTTAGTTCCTTAATTTCTCACATCTTTATAACAAAGTCACATTTCCTTTAAGCTTTTGTTGTCTGCAACCCTATGGTAGCCTTCTGTTTGTATTGCATGTTTTCATTGAGAGATATGATAGAATCCAAGAGTGTGCCTACCTAGAAGAAATCACTGCTTCTGCTCCTGTTTCCTTTATCATATAAAGCCTGAAATACATGTTGTTAGATCTCCAATTATGCACTGGGTTAAGCACTGGAAAAGATTTCTGTATGTTTCTCTGATGACCTTCCCCGTATTGAGAGAACACTCAGAGTTTCTTTTTGATAGATTCCTTTTATAACTCATACTCTGATTTTGCACACTACTAGATGTGCAAAATTTCAGTCCTTATGATTAGTCTGCATCTCATTCCACTGTTTGAGGAAGCAGATGAACCCAGAAATTTAATTCAAAAGGACCCAGGAGTCAGGAAAGCCAGGCTACACTGGCTCCTTTCAGTTGGCTCCAGTTGCTAGCATGACAATCTTTGCCAAGCAGGGCATTAATTTTAACCATAGAAACCTGGCAAGTCAGACAGTTCAGCTTGACATTGCAATTCAGCAGTGGGAACTATTAGTTTTGGATCTGATTTTAAGTGGTCTCAGAATACTGGTTACAAACAGAAAGGCTTTTTCTGATGCCAAGTCAAATGGTGGCCCCGTGTTTCCTTATCTGCTTTCAGCCAGGCTACCTGGGCCCAAACCATGTGCTTCCCTCCTGCAGCTTGTTGAATCGTATGAGAGGGCAATCATCCAGGTCTGGTGTTCATGAATTTCACTTTCTTTCTTGTTGTCTTTTCATTTCTTCTTTCTTAGTTCTTTATCCCCAATCCAGTACAACTGACATTCTTGGTGGGGGAGAATAAGAAAACACAAGTAATTTGAAAGATATCAAATTCTCTTCTATTCCTACCATATAAAATGACTCCATGAAAACTTGGAGCTTTTCCTTTCAGTGAAGCGAGCCATAGGAGCCCTGTGGGAAGGGGATGGGGAGGACTTTGCTTCATTTCTCATTTCCTTGAAAATGCTCTGAACCAAAATCACCAAGGCCTTGCTTTTGTCAGGATGGTACCCACATAAGCTTATATCTCCTCAAAGCCACTGGGGCATAACACCATTGCTGATCCCTCCACCTATGCAAGCCATATCTTTTTGGTTGCAAGGCATAAAAACTAAGCTCTTTAATGAAAATGAGTATTCATGTCTGTGCATTTGTATGCCAGTTTTGAGCTATGAACTTGGCTCCCTCCCTGTATTCTTCTCACACAAAATTCTTGTCTTCACTTAATATTTTCTCTGATCTTTTCTTCTATGAGTGGCTTCCTCCCTCTTCTCCCCCATCCAAATTATGGAAGGAACTGATCTGATAGGTACTGCTGCGTCCATTGAACAGAATTTTATGAGTTAGGTAATTCATTAATCACCAGTTAGACTCTTGGGCCATGTGGTTTCTCTGGTCCATTTACTGACAGAAAAATGGGATAATACCTCTTTTCTCCAAGGGGAAGGTGGGGTTAGAGACATGGCTCGAGGGATAGAGTGTCAGCCTATAAAGTACAAAGTCCTGATTTAAACCCAGTACTTTCAAAAAAAAAAAAAACAGCTGACAAAAAACAGGAAGGCTAGGTGGACATTGAAGGCAGAAGAAATAACATGTTCGGTAATGAATTTGCCAACAAAGAAAGTGGGAAGAACAAGTATGAAGGAATTTATTTAGGGAGGTAAAAGTAACAGGAGAGAACTGATTGATTATTAATTCTTTGATTTCCAGCTTAGATGAATGAGTTAGATGGAGTTCTATTATGGCAGACAGGAAATATAAGATGTAGTTAATTTTGGAATTTTTTCTGAAGTTTGAAATATGTGGGAGGTATCTCATAAATACCTGTTTACAAATACTAATATAAAGCTGCAGCTGAAGGTAGAGATATGGCAGCAGATATTTGACTTGAGAGTTAAAATACAAACACTGCAGACTGCCTTTTATTGCTTGGGCACTTTTGCTCTCCATCTGAAATAAGATCAGATACAAAAAGATGGAGGCAAGTTGATATTTGGAGAAAACCTTACCTCTTTTAGAGACATTCCCCCCTCCCCTGTCAACAGATATATAAATAAATTGCACCCAGAGTAAATATCAAGCATCAATATCTATTAATAAGATCATTATGGCTCACTATGATTACTGATAGATTCTAAGACAGCCTAGCTATTAAGACAAGGTTATAGTAATGCATTGCAGTTGCCTTTGAAATGCACGCTGCTGAAAATCAAGGAATGTTATGATTTTATGCAATGTGAATATCTGTACTGAACACGGGGGAAGATTGTAGCAGGTAACTTTAGCATGCCCTTCCCTTGTCGCAGGACACTGGAAGTTAATTATGGCAAGGAAAGAGAGCTGCCAAGGAAAAGCAGATCTAGCTCTCGGGTTACAAGGAAGAGAACCATGTACTCCCTGTCTTTCCCGAGAACCAGTGGAGGAGGCACTTTATATATACATATTCAATCTTATACATATTCAATCTTAAAGACCCTAGTCTGAAAAGGCTTTTCACTGGAGCCTTCCAAGAACAGTTTGAATAATTAGTTGCAGAAAGATCTTGAAAGGAAAATAGGAACACATCCTTTTTTGGTGCTCATCCTGTTTTGAAGGGATATGATGGAATATTATCAGGCTGACATATCGAACTGATACCTCTTTGTACAACTACTTAAGGATAATAAATAAATAAATAAATAAATAAATAAATAAAAGGAAAGAAAGAGTAAGATAGTAACTGTAGAAGAGGATGGAGATGTCAGAGGATATAACTTCCTCCTCCTCCTCCTCACTGCTGTGGAAAGCGTTTGAAATGGAACAACTGAAAATATTGAGGGAATGTATGCTGAGCACCTGCCACAGGAAAGACACTGAGATGTCTGTAGTTATTAGATCAAGAGAAAGTTCTGGAGTCGGTTGCTAGTGGCTCTCACCTGTCATTCCAGCTACTCAGAAAACTGAGATCTGAGGATGACTGTTCAAAGCCAACCTGGGAAAGAAAGCCTGTGAGACTCATCTCCAGTTAAGTACCAAGAAGTGAGAAGTGGAGCTGTGGCTTAAGTAGCACTGCACTCATCTTCAGCAGAAAAGCTCAGAGCCACAGGCCCCGGGTTTAAGCCCCAAGACAGACACAGAATAACAACAACAACAAAACAGCCCAAACCATACCTTTCTGGGTAAATGCAAAAGTACTGTAAGAATTCTTATGGATTCCCTGATAAGATTACTCTTTGAAATTCATTTTTCCCTTTGGTTTGAAAGTCCATCAGCCATAAAATCTTTCCTACTAAAATCATTTAGATCTTTTAGAAGTCTTACTAGTCTCTAAACATCAAGCAAATTTCAGATTTAAAAACATGTCGAAGAATCTGTCTTGTGGGTGCATCTGACTACTACTTAGATGAAACAGTGACTACTTAGATGAAAAAGTGACCCCGGTTTCTGTGCAGCCTGTGGAAGGATTTCAAGACTCAGAGGCTGTGTGGAAAATCTCACCAACACCCTGCATGCTTGCAAATCAGGGGCTACTTAGGTGGTAGAGCATTTTACTAGCAACTCTTTACTAGTGAAAGAAGGATGCTGGGCCTAAGTAACAATGTCTTGTTCTCACCATCATCCTGGTGCCTTGCTGGGTGGTGGGGACTTTTCATCGAGCTCCAAAAAGCCTAGATAGAGGTGAGGTAGGCCATTCTTTGAATTGCAGATGCATCATGCTGCTTTGCTTACAAGAAAGAAAGCTTGTTACAGAGAATGCTGACCCTTGATTACTCCCCTATATGGTTTGATTTGCTTGCCTCTGAATATTTCCCTAGATGGTTTGATTTGCCTCTCCTTGACTATTTCCCTAGATGGAAAGTTTTGCTCACCCCTGAGTGTTCCCCTATATCATTTGCTTTTGTTGGGCTTAGGCCCCAACCCTAAACTTATGGTTTATGTAAGCTACTTTCTAGGCTGCAGGTCTTTGGGACAGGAGTCCACCTGCAGTCACCGGCTTTCTAATAACGACTGCTAATTTGACCTTTCAAAACATGGCTTCTCTGTGTCTCACTATTGAATCCCTTATAACACTAGTTTATTGCCATAGTTGCAAACATCAAGAGGTCTCCAGCCCTTTCTGTTGAAGGTGTTGTATAAAATCAGAAACTAATAAATTAGTGGATATACTGATGAGAGGAAACAACCTTAGATTTAACTTCTCATTTACCTTCTATTGTATTTGGGAAGTAAACTTCTCAAAAGCTGTACTATATTTTTTGGTTCTTCTTTATAATTTTTCTCTGTAAATATCCTAATTTTTATTTCATAGATGTCATCTGTGTTAGAGTACATCATTTTCCCATCTAGTTAGAGAACAAAGTCCCAGAGAGTACAGGCTGACAGCATATTTGCTCTGAGTAGAGAGAAACCACTAACTACATTGTGTTGAATGAAACCAACATAATATATTCATAAGAAAAACAACTGTAAGCTTTTTATTGCACCAGAAAATGTTATCAGATAAAATGATGCGTGATGAAATCTGGGGCCATAGGAGAAGTAACTTATTCCTCTAGTCTCACTGGAATCTTTGCTCATGAGATTTACTGGACTAAAATGGAGCTAGAGGGCTGTGAGATGTCTACCTTAGCTTGTGAGTACCAGATTGTGTGACTTGTTCTCCTACCCAAGTGTATAGAGGTAAGAGAAAAAATAGGTTCTAAAATATGTTGTCTGCTTCTGATTCAGCAAATACAGGCTCAGACCCAGTTGGATATATAAACCCTGGTGACCACATAAAATGGAGGACAGAATTCCTTTCCCTGCTATGTAACTTCCTGACCATCTTATGGACAGGAGAAAAAGGACTAGGCTTTCTATGTAACATTTATAGTAAGACTGAAAAGCCAATGGAGACAAAGACATCCGGGAACGGGTAAGGCCTTATCCATAGCCAAGAAAGGTGACTAGGTAAGCTCAAGTGACTTTCAAGCAATGGTGAAGGGCCAAAGTAGGGTGTAAAAAATAGATTTTCTTCCAGATAGTGGACATTTAATGATAACAATGGAGAGAAAATTACCCAATAGGTACACTGTCACAGGTAATTATCAGCTCCCAAATTTGGTGAGCTGGGCTTCCAATTGTCTTGTAGGTATTGGCTGAAATTGAGGTGACAGTAAATGCAAGTTTATAAATATGACATCTGAATCAAATAATTGTACTAGATGAAGGATTGAACCCCACCCTATTGTCCCAGGCACATACACTTGAACCTGCTTTGGTATGCAGGCAGGGCAATTCACATAGGCCTAGCTGTAAACAGTCCTTTGTGGGCCCAATGGGAAAAGGCCCCAACTTCCTAGACATAGTGGCTCCTTCATTAACCTCTGCCTCCTTGCTCAGACTCCTTGTAAACCTGGTCCCAAATTTACCCCAACCTTCAAACCCTTGGGAAGGTCTGTGCCCCTCACTGGTAATAAACAATCCTTGCCTGTTAAGATGGAGTACGGCCTATTATTTATCCGTTCTCCTCCATTTTCCTAACACTAGATAGCATCCTTTTGTTCTTGGCTTTCTATTCTTAGTCATGATTATTTCATTCATCTCTACTTCAAGTTTACACCACTGTAACCAATTGTGATAAAAATTTATGGATATAATTGTCAACTAAAAGATGTTTCAGCCCACCACTGGTGGCTCATGCCTGTAATCCTAGCTATTCAGCTATTCAGGAGGCTGAGATCTGAGGATTATGGTTTGAAGCCAGCCTAGGCAGGAAAGTCTGTGAGACTCTTATCTCCAGTAAACCACTCATAAAAAACTGGAAGTGGTATTGTGGCTCAAGTGTGTAGAGCACTAGCCTTGGGTAAAAAAAACTCAGGGACAGTGCACAGATGCTGAGTTCAAGCCCCAGGCCTGGCCAAAAAAAAAAAAAAAAAAAATCTCATTTGTTCTCATTACACATTCATTCTAGGCCCCTTTTTAGTTTAGAACACATTAACATTTTTGTAACAGCTGTTGTATTTTTGAAACCAGACTATAATAATTATATTTCAAGTGTTTTGGGGAAGGAGTATATACCTTCATTATAAAACATGGACTTTGGCTAAAGGTAGAGAACTTTCAAAGTGTTCCCATGTAGTATTAAACAATGGATTCATTCAGTTTTAAACAATTCCCCCAGGCTTCCATTCCCTACATTCCAGACAACCACTTTTGAGTGGCCCATTTGTCTCTGGCTACTCTGGTATTTTCCTTCTCCTTTCTCCTTCCCTACTCTTTGTGTTCTCATTCACCTCCAGGAAATTGGGTAATCTATACAAACGATCAGTTCCCTTTATCCACTGAGGGAAAGGATGGGAGTTGCATTGCTAATGTTTGAACAAGTAAAAGGCAAAGTGTTGATTCTAGAATGAGAATGAATGATCTGTGGTAGGAATTGGCAGTGTGAGTCGCAGTTTGTTTTCCTCATAGGCAGCAAGTTCACTGTGCATGGGATTGTAGACAGCAAAACAAAATACAACCTAGTCCATTGATGATTCACTTAATCCTCTTCATTAGAACAAAACCCAGAGAAGTTTTGAATCTAAAACTGGTCTGTAAAAGGTTTTGAACATTTGGCACCTGCTTCCTTGTCAGTAATATATTAATTAGGGCCTTTGTTTTGCTTTTCCAACCTTATCTAAGTCAGACATAGAACCAGGTATGAGACAGGCAAATACAATAGGCCTCATTCTTCAGGTTAGAAATCAAAGGTCATGCAGTAAGTGGCAGAGGGAGGATGGGAACAGATGAAGTGACAGCCCGTTCATTGCCAAGCCACCAGGTAAATACTGTTTACCACTGTTTCTCTTGTATGGTAACATGGGCTCTTAAATCTCAGGAAACTGTACTACCACCTGAAACTCTAATTAAAAATAGAAAGTACAATTCTTCCTATGACTACTCAGTATCCTTTTGAAAAGTATTTTACAAATTTTGACTTGCCATGGAATAAAACAGCTTTTTTTTTTTCAGTGCTGAGGATCAAATGTAGAGTCGTACACTTTCTACACTGAGCCCTGGATTAGATACTTTTTGTTTATTTGTTTTGGTCTTCTTATGTAGCCTTGGCTGGTCTTGAACTTGTGATGTTCCTGCTTCAGCCTCCCATGGGTACCATCATACCCTGCTGGACTTTGTTTTATTTCATCCTTAATGCTACTTCTGGCTTGCAACTGGAAAGAGTCTCACAGACTTTCCAGCCTGGGCTGGCTTCAAACCTCAATCCTCAGATATCAGCCTCCTAAGTAGCTGGCTAGATATTTTCATAACTTCAACCGAGTGCTCAAAAAAATGCAGGGTAAAGAAATTACAGAAGAACAAGAAAGGAAACAAATCATTTGTAAATTTAACTGTATTTTTGTTTTGGTACTGGGAATTGAACCAAGTAAGTTGCACCTACTAGGCAAGTGCTTTGCCACTGAGCTTCAACCCAGTCCTGTAAACTTCCTGTAAAGTTCATAGAAGTTAATTCTGTTTTTGATATTAAGAATGTTCACAGGGCTGGGGATATGGCCTAGTGGCAAGAGTGCCTGCCTCGGATACACGAGGCCCTAGGTTCGATTCCCCAGCACCACATATACAGAAAACGGCCAGAAGTGGCGCTGTGGCTCAAGTGGTAGAGTGCTAGCCTTGAGCGGGAAGAAGCCAGGGACAGTGCTCAGGCCCTGAGTCCAAAGGCCCAGGACTGGCAAAAAAAAAAAAAAAAAAAAGAATGTTCACAAATTCAGCACATTTTATTTCATATGAAATACTGAGATTGTGTTTTTACATTAAGAATGTGAACATTCCAACTTCAGTTATTAGAATTAAACATTAAAATGAATATCTCTTCTCTGTGAAATTTGTCTAAACTCTATGTTTTAAGTCTGACTCTGAAACTTTGTAAAATGATCTGATAAACATGAGTGGTTCTAAATGCTATGATTTTATAATTTAAGGATTTCAAGTTTTGATAACCAATTTAGTAGTTTTGTGTAACTAGAGAAAGAAAAATATACTACTAGACAATTGAAAACTTAGTTATAAAAAGAGTCATGTTTTCTGATAATTTTATTAACATTAATATTTTTAGAGTGATACTATATTATTAAAGAGATCATATATCATTCCCAAATTCACAGATAATCTTCCAAGGCTCTATTTTCCTATCATAATGGATCATCAGAAATATTTTTGCTGAACAGTTTTCAATGTAATGGGAGCTCTACTTAGAATCCAGAAACAGTCCGTGCATCTGTGGCTCATGCCTATAATTCTAGCTACTCAGAAGGCTGAGATCTGAGGATCTCAGTTCCGGGCCTGAAAAGACAAATTTGAGAGACTCATCTCCAATTAACCAGCAAAATGCTGGATGTGGAGCAGTGGTAGACAGCCAGCCTTGGGTAAAAAAGCCAAACAAGAGTACAAGTTCCTAAATTCAAGCTCCAGTATTGGCACAACAAAAGAGAAAGAATCCAGGAAAAGGATGGTATTGAAAAGTATATGGAATTTGAGTATAGGGATACATGCTTGTAATCCATGGGAAGAAGAGACAGGAGGATCTCACGTTCTGGACCAGCCTGGTCTACATAGCAAGACTTTGTCTATAATAGGACAGAAATTGGATAGAATAGATAGGATAGGACTTCAAGACACTAACACAAAAAAGCAACATAAAAAATAGAGCTTGATGCTACTTTGGGACCAGAAATTATAAGTATATGCTAACTTGGTTATCTTTGCAGTGGCCTAAGTGCCATAACAGATGAGAAGTTTTTCCAAGGATTTTATGAAAGGACACTGAAAGCTGGTAAACGATCCTATCTTATTGCACTAAACGCAATCGTGTGTGACATAACAGTGCACCAGGTTTTGTGACAGGATAGAATTATTTCAAGAAATCTCAACACTTAAATTTACAATCTTATCACATAGACAAACATATTAAAAAATATGTTCCCAGGCAAGGAATAATGACAAACCACATTTGTATTCAAGACACTGGATTCTTTTCTTCACCGTTAAAGTTACCTTCTATGAACTACAGGAAGAGACCTTTAAGTTCCTTCCTTTGATCTCCAAACTTCCTAGGTTAACTTTGAGGGCCAAATACCCAATCCTTTCAGATTTATTTTTTAATGAGAAAGGTATCATTATAATGGGAAAAATACTTAAAAATCTGAGCTCGATCTTTAGCCAGCTCTGACAACTTCAGAATATACCCTGGATATTGGTTAATGTACTAATGTTCAACACACTTCTATAAAAGGAAAGAATTTTTGCATAAAGGAATAAAAGAGGAAAAAAGATTTTAGTATCTTCTACACATGCATGCTTCACTGAATAAAAGGTATGATTTAGTAATTTAAGATTTTCTTTGAAAACCTTAAGTTCATCTCCCATTACCCATGTGATCTTGAACAAGTTGCTTACCTAAAAGGGTTCCATATTTTCAAAATGATAAATATCAGAGTTAGATACTTGCTAGAATTACCTGTAGATAAGATTAAATAATATATATATAAAATGTCCTCTCTAGTAATATTACTATTATATATGTCTTATAGGTAATACATATTATATTTCTTGCAAATGACTATATTTAAAAAGATTTGAGGTAACTAACACTAAAAGATACAATAAAACTAGAAAAAAGAGATAAGAATCTGGGTTACTTGACAATTTTTTCATACTTTAATTATATATGTGAAATTCATTAATAGCTCTTGACAAAATGTCCAAAGCCAGGTGACATTTTATGGAAGAGGACAGCTTTTTTTTTTTTTTTTACAAATTAAAATGATGTCCAAGTTTATTTTTTCATCATTCCTTAGGGAAGTGCTATTCTAAATCAGAGAATTAACAAGAAAACTCTCAGAATACCATTGCAATGAATTTAGAAAGACTTCATTCATGTCCTGAATTAATAGCTAATGAATCTAAATAAATAGTTGACTCAGATTTTGCTCAAGCTACAGAGAAATTACATTCTTTAGGAATGCAAATCCATGGTTGTATAATATACTGACTTGGTAACTGACACATTTTTTCTTAATTATTGTGTTGAATACAGAAATGGTCTAAGAGGTGCTCAGAAATGTTTACCATCCAAACTTTCTCAAAGACTAACCAACCCATTAATTTCTTGGTTAGCTATGCTATGGAATATCCATCTGATCTGAGCACTGGTGGCTCACCTCTGAAATTTTAGTTACTTGTGAGGCTGGGAATGAGAGGATTACAGTTCAAGGCTAGCCCTGACAGTTCCTGAGACTCTTTCTCAATTTACACCTGGGTATAGCAGTGTGCACTTGTCTTTCAAAGTTACATGGGAGGCTGAGGATTGTTGTGCCACTCCAGTCTGGGCAGAAATGTCTGTGAGACAGATATGGTGGTACATGTCTATGATTGTAGGAATGACAGGGAGCAAAAAGTCATCTTTCTTGTGCTCTGAGCCATTTGGAAATTTCAAGCTGACTTTTATCTAAATCCTAATTTAAAATGCCATTATGACTTAACCTGTAATACTGCTTGACTGTAGGTCTGTCTTAACTCTCCAGTCCCATTTCCAAACTCCACATTTAGCTTTGAGTCAGAGCACTTTCTATGGGGCCTTGACAGTCCAATGTTGGTCATTTCAGCCAGTTTCCAACTTTTCTCAAGTTGAGTTGACTTATTATGATTGGTGCTTCAATACTTGGGGAGTCAGGCATGCTTTTCTTGGTTAGGGTTGTGGTTACATAGGCTACTGAAATTATTAAGAGTTTACTTCAAGTGGAAGAACTATATGAGGAGATTTACATAAATAGGTTTATTGGCTTCTTTCTTTTTCTTTTCCCCTCTCTATTTCTTCCTTTCTCTCTTTCCTTCTTTTTTTTCAGAAGTTAAATAGGTCAGTTTGCCTAGAAACTTCAGCCTGGATTTATGTAGTTTAATAAAAGTTTCATGATCCTCTTGTATCCCCTTCTTGTGGTTGTACCTGTACTATCACTGTATCTTATCTGAGTACATTGGAAACCGTGTATACTGTTATTAGAACTAGGAAACTGAAAGGGAATACCAAAATCGAGAGACACAGGGTAAAAAGACAAACGACTACAAAAGCAATACTTGCAAAACTGTTTGGTGTAAATCAACTGAACAACTCATGGGGGGAAAGGGAAAAGGGGAAGGGGAGGGGGGAATGAGGGAGGAGGTAACAAACAAGAAATGTATCCAATGCCTAATGTATAAACTGTAACCTCTCTGTACATCAGTTTGACAATAAAAATTTAAAAAATGTTTCATGAGATATGTTGAATGTAAAAATCAAGAAGACATTGACATCATAATATTTATTCAAGGGGAGCCACTGGAAGATTTTAGGAATGAAATATCTATTAAGGACCTGCCCAGGTATTTAACTGGTACTGAAAACAAAGAATAACAAAACTAGTGTCTGACATTTTCTATGTAGACACAAACATTCCAAGAGGGGAGGAGTTTAACCTAGAAGTTGGTTTATTAATGTAATAGCATTTTGTTATATGAAGGAATTAAAAATACTTTTCAATGTCTGCATTTAAATCATAGAATTAGGGGCTGGGATTGTGGCTTAGCAGTAGAGTGCTTGCCTAGCATGCATGGAGCCCTGGGTTTGGTTCCTTAGCACCACATAAACAGAAAAAGTCATAAATGGTGCTATGGCTCAGGTAGAGTGCTAGCCTTGCGCAAAAAGAATCCAAGGACAGTTCTCAGGCCCTGAGTTCAAGCCCCAGGACTAGCAAAACAAGAACAAGAACAAGAACAAGAACAACAACAACAACAACATAGAATTATGTCTCCTCTTCGTTTGTTTGATGTAAATCAAGGCCTTTCCTTGGGAAAAAATTCTGTTTGTAATTCTGCATTATTTTCCTTACATAAAACACATACATAGCCTATATCATACAGTTTAATGTTTTTTATTTTTGCAAGTTGAATGAAAAATAAAGGAAATTTACAAAGCAATATAGGTAGACCCTACCAGATCATCGTTTTATGCTAATTTTAATTATTAATTCAGTAGCATTATTTTAAGCAATTCATCTTTATTCTCACCTTTATTCATAGGTGGTTGTACAGAAATGACTCTTCTTATAATGTCCAATAAATTCTTTAATTATAGGATTAAAATAAGTTTGGGAAGAAATATAACCCAATGGTATTTTGGTTTTATTTATTTTTTTTTGGTAGCTATATCATATAACTGGCCAGAACAGAATTTTAGTTGAAATCTGAGAGAGAGGAGCATGGGCCAATATATTTTGCAAAGAGAATGGTAGTTTCCAATGTGGCTTAAGAATAACAATTGCAGCGACACTGCTTCCCCAAGGACTAATTCTTGTCTGAAGTGCAGTGCAATACATAGAAATGACCCCCCCCAAAATCAATTCACTTTATCTTTTTTACATTAACTTTTACATTTTTAGCCATTGTATTTTGCTTTTCAATAAAGATGAAATTATTTTCTGTGTATTCTTTCCTTAAATTTCATAATTATTTTGTAGATGTAATACCTACCTTTAAATCACAAGGAATAATGATTTTTAGCCTTATTCTCCCCACATTGTACTCTGGCATCCTTTGGGTTCCTTTGGCTTCCCCTCAGGAACTGAAAAGTGAGTCAAATCAGTTGCTTGCGGGGGGTCTCTGACTTCTCTGAAACTGGATGTTTTTCTCCAATTTCTGATTACTTGAAACACTTTGTACTTACAGGAAAAGCCTTGAACATTTGATTGGAAACTGAGGCATTAGAATTGCTTTTCATGGGTATTGTCTTGGGGATCTAGCTTTTTTATGTTTTCGAGGCGCTTTCTCTTTCTGAAAGGTCAGCACCTATATGTCATTTCTCTGGGCCATAGATTTTTCTATTTTAAAATGAACAATGTCTTCCAATCCTCTTCCTGGGAGGTGTGTGCCTTAGAGGTGGTATAGCCGGGATCAAGAGACCTTGGGAAAAGGATAGTCTCATGGTGTTGCATAAAGATTTCTAATTATCTCTTTTTTTTTTTTTTTTTTTTTGGCCAGTCCTGGGCCTTGGACTCAGGGCCTGAGCACTGTCCCTGGCTTCTTCCCGCTCAAGGCTAGCACTCTGCCACTTGAGCCACAGCGCCGCTTCTGGCCGTTTTCTGTATATGTGGTGCTGGGGAATCGAACCTAGGGCCTCGTGTATCCGAGGCAGGCACTCTTGCCACTAGGCTATATCCCCAGCCCTCTAATTATCTCTTTATCTTAATTTCAACACTTCTCATCTTCACTCCATGTTCTGGTGTCCATGTGTCTGGAGTACCTCTTGTTATACCAGGAGCATAAGTCACTAGAGCTTTCTAGGACTAGAAGTTGAACAAGTCCAACTTCTCCTCATATCTCTTTTCAGAAATTGAATGCACTGCTCCCAACCCCACTGTATGAATGCACACATCCTGTCAGGATTGCCAGGCCATCTCTGTTGGCCTGTGGCATTCAATCTTCTAAGCGACATTAAATGTTTCAAAGTCTTTGAGTCTTCCCCAAGTTTGAAAGCTCTGTTTTACGTTTTACTGGTATGCCTTTGTCATTCTCTTTTGTGTGCATAATGCTTTAAAAAAATCCTTTTTGTTTCACTTCAGTGGGGTTTGGTGCTAAAAATGTGTATGTTCCATTTGTCCTATGTAAATAGAGATTTTAAAGATATATTTAGTCAACATACGAACCCTTTTCCTTAGGTTTCCAGGTGGGTATGTGTGATGGCTGTTTATATTAGATGTGAATCTTACACATTTTTGTGTCTCAAAATATAGATATGGAAACACCTATGAAATATCTAAATAATGTATATTAGGGAAAGGTATTCATATATATATATATATTCCTATATATCCTCAGCTATTTAGAAGGCAAAGGTAGAAGAACTGTGATTTGAGGTCAACCTGGACAAATCTATCACTAAAACACTTTCTAAAACAAAAAAACTAGAAGCATAAAGTGAAAAAGCACTTACTTGTCTGGAATGTGCAAGACCCTGGTTTCAATCCTTAGCATAGCTTAAAAAAAAGAGTATTTTTACACCTTATATTACATTAGAGTATCTTAATACTATATTAGGAAAAGGGTACCATAATTAAATGATGATTGCTATACTATAAACATATATTAAAGACACATGACACTCAGATTTTCTCATATAAAGTAACATAGTTAATATTTAACACAAATTGAACAAAATGTAAGTGATTGATAGATATCAGTGGAATGGGAGGACACAATGCATGCATTTTTTAGCTTCTATAATATTTAGAAGAAAAAGAGTCAAATATAGATATCAGCATTTTCATGTGACAACAGTTTTTACCAGTACTTTGCTTGGGAGATAAAAAAAAAGATAATAAAGTTGGTTTCTATGAGACTACATTGATTTGGGCACAGCATCATACACAAGAAACCAGAGATAACATACTTCAGAATCACATGATCAACTGAATCCACACCAGTATGCATATTCCCTACCAGAGTGAAACACAAGGAGTTGAGGGCACTTTCTGTGCCCATAGTTATGGGAACTGGGCAGTGTACAGTCCTCACTGAACCTCAGTAGGTATCCTGAGTGAGTGACTAGAATAAACAGGATAGTGCTTTGACTTCCAAGATCAATGTACATCAAGAGGCACAATAAAGAGGGAGATGGAAGAAGGAGTATTCAAACTTTTAAAATTAGAGGATTTTTGAAATTGATGGTATCAATCACTGCAACTGGGGCTTGAGGAGGTAACTCAATGGTAGAACACTTGCTTATTATATGTAAAGTTCGAAATTCTGTTTCTAGCAATAAATGGGGAGGGGCAGAGAGAAAAAAGGGAAGAAAAGTATTTCACAGAGACCATGGGTTTAAATCAACTAGAATTGTGTCAGAGACGTGACTGTATGTTCCTCCCTGATTAAAGTCTTCTATGGCCAGCAGAGCCAACATTGACAGGAGGAAAAGTTTAAAAAATATTTATGATTAGTTGGCAACTTGTTTCCTGTCAGCATTTTTATCATTGTAATAGTTTGCTATGGAAATTTATGGTTTCATGTTAATTATTGACTTAACCATCAGCCTATAGGAAAAAAAATCCTTGAGAATAATTTTTTTTAACTTCATATGTTTATTGCATATTCTCCAGGATTGTTTTTCTGGGCCTGAGCACTGTCCCTGGGCTCTTTTTATTCAAGGCTAGTGCTCTATCACTTGAACCACAGCTCCATTTCTGGCTTTTTCTGTGATTAATTGGAGATAAAGAGTGTAAACTACTATCCATGAGATAAATACAAAAATTAAATAATTGCTAACACAGGATGTGTTCAAAAGCTTCATGGGAAGTGCTGGAAGCTCTTGTTGCTCCTTACATTGTTGCCATATGCTAGATGTTCTTTCCAGAATTTCTAAAATGACTTGTTGAGGATTTAACTTAGGACATCATTTATGATGATGTGCTGGAATGTAGAACCCCAACTCTTCCTTATATTCTATATAAACAAGCCAACACACTGTTGAAATGCCGCCTGTGATTCTGGTTGTAAATCAACAGTGATGTATTCAGATGGGAATGAAGCTCAGGGCTTATATGGCGGGCTCTACATTAGAGAAATTGCAAAAGAATGCTACAGGCTCTGCTTTTTCCCAAAGTTAGAGATAGAACTGCAGGCCTGAAAAAAATAATAAGATGGAATTATAAGCCTCAAACTGTTAGTGCTCCTCACTATAACTGAAAAAAAATGAATTTATAATTTTGAAGTCATGGTGGGTTACCCTCTATTTCTGGAGGTTATTTGTTATCAGAAAGAAGTTGGGAAGAGTACTATGAAGTCCAGAAAGTGGTTAAAAACAGAGCAAAGGGAAAGAGAGCTCCCAGAAAGGAGGATTTCTTGCCTAATGTAGTTTTGTTTTGATCTGTCTTTAAACCTGGGAAATGTGGTCTGGAAGAAGCAAAGCTCGGGCTGGGAATATGGCCTAGAGGTAGAGTCCTTGTCTCGCATACATGAAACCCTGGGTTTGATTCCTCAGCACCACATATATAGAGAAAGCCAGAAGTGGTGCTGTGGCTCAAGTGGTAGCGTGCTAGCCTTGAGCAAAAAGAAGCCAGGAACAGTGCTCGGGCCCTGAGTCCAAGCCCCAGGACTGGCAAAAAAAAAAACACAAAAATGAGCAAAAAAAAAAAAAGAAGCAAAGCTCAACTATTTAAAGACACTAACGTATGAGTCAGTCATTGCATGTGAAAGTGACACACCTGTGCTCACGTCATCTGAGTTGTTTTTTCCACTTTCTTTGCTTTGCAACAGCCAAAGAAAGCACATATCTTTTGCGATGCAACTTGGGTAGATTTGAAAGCCTGTTAACTTGGGAGAAGAAGTAATGCACAAAAACATCAGCGATTTCTCCGGGCAGAGTTAATTGATTCACACAGGAAGCAAAACTTCAGGAAAGGCTTCATTAACCCCACGGCCTAACAAAATGAGATAACATGTCTCAATATCATGAGGTAGTTGCGACCTTCACTGTCATGTGCCTAGAAGAGTTTTTGTTCCCAAATTTAAAAATTATGATAGCAAAGACTACAAGTCAAAATGGAAATATTCCCCCTTTCTTGCTCCCTAGGAATACCTGTCTGTCTCCTCTTCTGTATGTATAAACCTATAATAGCTAAAATTTTAAAATTCTCATTCTACACTGAGCCAAATGAGACATGCTGTTTCATAGCATGCACTTTTTTCTTACATTGAGACTGTATTTTATGTGGGCACAAAAAAATCTTTATAACCCTCCTAATGCAAATGATGAATGCCCCATCTTCAACTGCAACAATACTCTTCTGAAATGCATCTCCTCTGCTTCCAAGGTTTTTAATAAAATAGACAATTCAGTAGCCATAAATACCTGGCATATAGATCTTTTTATGCTTTCTTATTAGTTCTTTGAGATAAATTCATAGGATTGAAGTTACAGCATCTATAAATTAGTATATTTGATATGAAAAAATCTCAACAACTCAACAAAAGTTAGTGTTTATTGTCCTTTGGTATTTAAAAAATAATTTATTGGTATTTTCAAATAGTGGTGCAAGGCAGCTTCAACTGGACACTCATTTATGTGTGTGGTGCATTCTGATCAGCCGCCTCTTCTATTTTCTCCCCTCATTCCAGTTTTCCCACCAGTGTAAGTGTTTCTAGTTCCATTCATGAATGTGCAATGAGTCTTACAACTATCTTCACCTACGAATCCTCTTTCCATCCACCCATTCCCTTCCCATTAGCCTCTACTCCCAAGTCAAGACATTTAATTATCTGATATTTATTTTGTTGAACTGTTTAATTGTTCAATCTGGTTATACCATAGCATCTCACTCTTGCCTGTACTATACGTTATTAACTGTGATCATTTATATTTGCATATGACCTTGTATGTATTGACATATATTTGTATTTTAGGTGTAATCATCCACATATGAGAGAAAATGTGTGTCCTTTGCCTTTCTGAACGATATAGTATAGATATCTTAATTGTACCTATTTCCTTAATATAAATTTTAAAGAAAATCTTTTTTTTCTGCAACACAAAAATGAAGAAATTATCACAGTCTGATACCTGACATATTCATGTTCCTGTTTTTCTTTTCCTATTTTCTTTTTTTGCAGTTTCATGGTTTGTAACATTGGCCTTCGTCTTTTGTTTGTTTCTTTTTATTGTCAAGATGATGCAGGGGTTACAGTTACATACATAAGGTAGTGTGCACATTTCTTGTCATACTTATTACCTCTTCCTCATTTTTCTCCTATCTTCGCTTCCCCCAACCGCTCCCGCTTTCATCATTTTTTTAAACCTTCCCATGATGTCATTCTAATCTACAATGCTATTGAACTCTACAAACGTTAGCAGTAAAACAATTTCTTCCAGGTTGGGTGTTATGTACATTTCCTTCCTTTTGCTTAGTATAATCTGTTTCTTCTTTTTGTCTCATCGTCCCTCCCTTCTCCAACCCGCGCGTGCGTGTGCTTGCACACGCTGCCCTTGAGTTGCTTAGTTCGCTTTCATCGATGTCCATTGCACCTGTTGGACCCCCTCTACTCTATTTTTTTTCACCTGCTTTTCACTCATTCTGTGCCTTCCTCCCATCCTCCCTCAGAGGTGCATGTGTATACACCATATGTGAGGTAAAGAATAAAAGGTCCTTTAAATACTGTAAGACTACTTAAGTAGAGGTCCTTTGTTTCCTTATCATTGGAGTTCTTTTCAGTCTGTATGCTATTTTTAAGTACATATGAAGTAGTGCTTAGGTCTTACTATTTGATGCATTTGTCCCAAGACTGACCTTTTTAGATCAGTATCTTGGGTCTTGCTTGCTTTGTCATGTCTCTTTGCAACTTGAGTCTAACACCCAAATATCAGGGAGACCAGGTGCCCTTTGATTCTCTGTTCTTGGCTTGTCTCGCTCAACATGATTTGTTCTAGTCCTGGTACAGTAACAGAAAGGTGACTGATACACTATATTTTTAGTTTTACTAATAAGATAGTTCATTTAGATTTTTTAGGTATTTGCTATGTATTCTTGGCAAGGAGCAGAGTAAACACCTAAGTTTTACAAAGTACATATGTATATTCCTGCAATTTTTATTTGTATGTGTTAATTTGATTATCTGGGCCTATAGGCTATAGTAATACTACTAATATACTTGTGTGCATACATGTATGTGTGTGTGTGTGTTAATGTGTGTGCCAGTCTTGGGTATTGAACTCAGGACCTGGGCCCTGTCTCATAGCTCTTTCACTCAAGGCTGCTGCTCTATCACATGAGCCACAACTCTACTTCCTGCTTTTGGGTGGTTAATTGGATAGTTTTCCTGATCTTGGCTAGCTTTGAACTTTGGTCCTTAGATCTCAGTTTTTTTTTTCAAATTTTTTTATCAAACTGAGTTACAGAGAGTTTACAGTTTCATATGTTAGGCATTGGATACATTTCTTGTACTGTTTGTTACCTTGTCCCTCAAGATCTCAGTTTCTTGATTTGCTAGGATTACTAGGATTCCAGGAGTAGTTGAATGAGAATAGTGTCCATGTTGGTATTACCATTCTAAAGCTGCCACACAACATAGTACAGATTACAATCTCAAACAATAGTTGAATGAATAAGTAACTGAGTTTAATAAAAGTGAAGTTTTTAGAAAAAAATCATTCTGTCAGAGCTAGAGAAGAAACAGCTAATCTCAGTTGATTTCACAAAGAAAAATTACTTTGAATCAAACAAGCCAAGAAGGCAACAAGCACATACTCCCACTCTAACCCCATTTCCTTCTGTCCACAAACATCTGGATCTTTTTCTTGTGGTGCTTTGAAAATTTTAAAAGGGCTTAATTTAGTTGCTTAGGATGTTCTGGATAGAAAATAGGAAAAAAGGGCAACTTATTTTGTAAGTGAACAATAGTATTATAAATGGCTCAGTTGGGGCTGGGGATATGGCCTAGTGGCGAGAGTGCTTGCCTCATATACATGAGGCCCTGAGTTCGATTCCCCAGCACCACATATACAGAAAATGGCCAGAAGTGGCGCTGTGGCTCAAGTGGCAGAGTGCTAGCCTTGAGCAAAAAGAATCCAGGGACAGTGCTCAGGCCCTGAGTCCAAGCCCCAGGACTGGCCAAATAAATAAATAAATGGCTCAGTTGCCTTTGGTTACAGTTTAAATAAATTACAGTGAAATTCTTCCATTATAATGTGTGACTATATATATATATATATATATATATGAACTGCATATAGTTAAAATACTATTTAAGAGTCTATTGCTAGATCTCATACAAAACACTACTGAGAACCTCCCCACCCACTCATCTAATCCTTTTTTCCTTTTTTTTGGGACAAATTCTTGCTGTGTAGCTAGTCTGAAATTCACAATTCTTCTGCCCTTGAATCATCCCCAATGCTGGGATTATAGGTATGCACCATTGTGCCTAATTCTCTATTTATTTATACTATCATTATCTCACTTATGTATCACAGTAAAGTTATTAGATATTTGCATTCATTTACTCTAGACTTCTCAGATTTTTGTTTCCAGGTGATGAGCTTGTGAGATAACACAGGGCTAAAGATCTTGCCATTTCACTGTCTCTCAGACCCAAGAAAGCTCTTCCAATAAATAGAAATGGAGGATAGCCTTTCCTATGATCCCAAAAGCTCAGGAAAGGTACTTCTTAAAAGTTGAGTAATGAAAGCTGCACCTGTGTTGATGTATTTCAAAACAGACTAGTCTCAACCAAGTTGCTCTGATTGTCTTGGAAGGTTTGGAATTTTCTCCGTGATGATGGATCCACTATGGAGACTTGTACTGTGTGTGACTGTTTAGAGATGTCCAATTTTGATAGTCTACATACTCAAATTTTGCTTACTTTAGTTTTCCTGTATATTTTCATCTTTGGAGGAGGGAAAGGGAACCTTCCATTGTCTTGTTTCTAAGGCCAACTCACTTTCTTGCTAGAAAACAATAACTAGTATCAAAGAACTGAAATTCTGGCTTCCTTTCCTTATCTACTTCTAGTTTGCATTTCAGCTATAAGCACAATCTCCTAGGGAAATTTGCCCTTTCAATTTAAGGTTAGTAATCCTTCCTAAATTTGATGTCATATTTCCCCAAATCATCTCACACTGCCTCACATAATTTCTGATAAGTTTAGGACATCTATAAACTCATGGCTTAATGGCTCTATGTAATCAACATCTCTATAGTTCATCTATAAATATAGTTAAAGTAAAGAACTTTGGCCAATTTCTCCCCTATGCATTCACTCAAACAAGAATTGACTGTAGATCCTACGCTACTCACTAGGATTACAGGAAAGACTAGCACCAACATGCTCCTGAGGAACTCAAATCTCTAATTACAGGCTTTCTTATACCTATGTTAGTGAGATTTATAAAATTTATAACCTACTTTTTGTTTCCTCCATAGAAGAACCCAAGGCACTAGATCAAACAATCAACTAGCTCATCACAGCACACAATGTGATTAACTGATGCTAAAAATGGGGATTCTTTTTTATAAAAGAGGAAACATTTGTTCTTCAATTTCCCTAGTATTCAGTTTTATTATATATAAGATTCATAGCTCTTTGTGGGACATTAGTGCCTGCAATTGATCATTTAAATCTCCATTAAGTAACTGAGGATATAATGTATGAACAAGTCCTTGTAGAGTAGAAGTGCTTTCTCATTTTGAGTTCCATCTTTTCCTCTCAAATTGTCTTATAACTAGATCTTATTAACTAGTATAATAAAAAATTATAAGGAACAAGTTGAATTTAAGGGGGATATTGCTGTAATTTTACCAACCATGCCAAAATATTAGTTTAACTTCAACAGAAAAAATAATCTCAAGAATTGTCCAGAAATTGGAATTTGTATTATTTGCCTAAATGAAGGAAAAGGAAAAATGCACATTCAACAGGCAAGGCAAAGCATTGTGTGGTCTCAAAGTTTGCCTTACATTTGATCAGAATACTCAGAAAAACTGGGACATTCAACCCATTGAAAGCTTTGTTACTCTAAAGTGACATAAGGCATCTGTATTAAGTGGAGGCTAAAATGTCACACTGTAACCCTACTCAGAGGAGAAATGTTGTAACTGTGACATTCTCATGAAGAATTTGAGTCAACATGGATTATGTATGGAGTCTTCTCTTTCTACTGCTGATCCCTTGATATGCTGCTCATATTCCAAAATTTCAGTTACTTCTATAAAGTAGATAATCAAGACAAGAATGAATGAAAGTCCCTTGTTTCTCCTCCATAACCAGAATTTTGATATCACACTTCTGTAAAAATTCTAGTTGATTTTTGTTATTGTTAAAAAAGGTACTTTGTGTTGGGCACAGGAGGCTCACATCTGTAATCTTAGCTACTTGGGAGGCTGAGGTCTGAGGATCACGGTTCAAAGCCAGCCTGGGCAAAAATGTCTGTGAGACTCTTATCTCCAATTAACCTCTAGAAAACTGGAAGTGGCACTGTGGCTCAAAGTGGTAAAGTACCAGCCTAGAGCAAAATAGCACGGACAGTGCCCAGGTCCTGAGTTCAAGCACCAAAGACATAGCTATATTTTCTTTCAAATTTTTTCCTCTCAGATGAATCTCTAACTCTCTATGAGATTTATTTCCAACCTCTTCCCCATGAAGTATTGTGTGTAGTTCTGATTTATATTGTGATCATTCCTAAAGGGTAATTGCTTATTTGTACAGCATCCAAAAGTGATAATCAGTCATTCATGTATTGAACACATGCCATTTACCAGGCTAATTGGAGACATGTGAAATAGAAAGGTCAACGAAATCCAGTCCTTACCCTTGAAAATTCTCTGGACTGTTGAAAGAGCTCTGCTGTATAGACAGATAAATTTGCAATGTAATGTGAGTAAATGCGAAAATAAAGGTAGAACAGGGTCCACTACAGATACAGGGAAAACCAAATTTGTCAGTGAGAGTTAGGCAAAGATTGATGTTTCATAAGTGTCTTGAAGGGTGAAGAGATATTCAGGCATAGAATAAGGAGAATATTCAAGGCAGAATAACAAGCTCTTGTAATGACTATAGAAAGATTTTTATGGGATAACCTATAGAATGTGGTGATCAGTTTAATGCAACCAGAGATAGGAAGATGTGGAATAACTGTTGGTAAGTTATAAACTGATCACATTTGAAATTTTATTCATGAGGCCAGGTGTTGTGGTATATGGCTGTATTCTCAGCTACTTAGGAGGTAGAGATAGGAGTTGTGGTTTTAAACTGGCCTGAGCAAAATGACCCTATCTCAAAAATACAAGCTGGGCATAATGACTAATGCTTGTAATCTCAACTATTCAGAAGACCAAGATGGGAGAATTAGGATCTCCAGTCCAGCTTGGTCAAAAGCATGAGACCTTGTCTGATAAACAAAACCAGAAAGAGCTGAGGCATGGATCAAGCATTAGAGTGTTGGTCTAGCAAGTTCACAACCCTAGTACTGCCACAAGTATGTCATTTTATGTTATATTCAGGAGTTTGAATTTTGATATTTAGGCAAATATCAATATAAAATATAAATCTCTCTATAATCATTATATAGTATAAATATATAAATTTCTGGAATTTTAAGCAGATGAATAACAGGAAATTCTTCTTTAAGAGAAAGATATCTTGGAGAGCTGTGTGGAGGATGACATTATGGAGAAGAACGCAGTAAGGTCAGTGAGGAGACTAACGTAGCAATGAATATGCCAGTAGACTGAGACCTGATAAAGAAATGCAGGAAGGAGAGGCACAGGATGAATTTCTGGGCAAGAATGGGCAGGTTCCACTCATCACTTGCATAGAGAGTTCCTAAGTGAAAAAGAAATAGGTATCTTTGGAAAGTTTGGTTTAGGAGACTGGGTGAATCTTGAAAGCTAGAAGGAAAGAAAAGTAGATTTGTTAAGAGTGAAAGGTGAATTCTGTCTGAGATGTGTCTAATTCATACACGTGTGGGACATATATGTGGGCATACACAACAGGCAGAACAAAATACAATGTCTGTTGAGCAGTAAGATGGAATTTGAGGAATCCTTAGCCAATAGGTCATGAATACAACTGCAATTTCAGTGAAAGAGTAAACCACCCTCAATTGCTCATGTGTTAGCAATTTGAATCCGTGCAGAATGTGGTACTTCTATTCTAGCTCTAACCACACTGTACCCTATGTTAGTTACAGTGTTTGTGGTTAAGATTGCATCCACTTTCTGAGAAATGGGCTGTCTCACTCATCTTTGTTTCTTCCTAAATCAAACCCTGATGCTTCCTACAGAATGGCTGTGCAATAGTGGCAGATAAATCTTCTACCCAGCCCCATATTGTTGTCTCTTTAACATTACAAATCACATATGTTAATTCATTGCCATTTGGCATATTTTATCTTGCTCTCTTAACTGAAGTTTGTTTTACTTTTAGTCAAAATGACTCTCCTTTTAAGGTTATTTTCCCTTTTTTCTCCATCCATAGCCAAGTCTAATAGTAGGGAAACCCCCCCCCAAAACCTAACACTGGTGCTGATAGAACCAACTTTCCACAGCCCAGACCTTCTTATTCAAGAGTGGAAGATAGCAGGAGAAAGAAAGGTAACTCATGGAAATTTATAGCTTATGCTGATAATGAACATATAGTCATGTACTTAGAAGAATAACTTTAATTTTTTTCCATTTTCTTTGGGTAATGGGATGAATAGAAATATTATCCAATCAGTGAGATGAGATGATATATCATGATAATAGAGGATCTGATCTCGTAAAATAATGTGTTCAATTATTTAGTTTTTCATTTCATAAAAGGCCTTATCTGGTCAATTTTTATGGACTTTCGACAGAACCAAAGATTAGTATGTTGAAGTTAATTAGTAACTTAAAATGCCTTTTTCATGTGTTTGGATGGAAGAAAAAGAGACAGATTGCTGTGGAAGTATAAGATGTTATTTCTGCAAAAATACTTGTATCTCTACCAATTTTAAATGTCAGTTTTCTTCTCCTTCAGTTTGTTTTACCTGTCTACTTGGATGAGAATCAGAACAATCCATGTCCAGGGAACATTTTCTGCATTTGTCACATTTGCTGCAGAACATTATGTCATATGCTATACACTGGATGAAATCACATTATACAGTAGAAAAATTTATGACTTGGAAAAGACTCACAAATTAGACTGGAATCAAAATAATAAACTCCACAAAGGCAAACTAGTATGAGCTGGACATGCTATGTTTGAAAATAATGGCTTACATTCTTTTACTTTGAAATACTATTAGTGTACTATTTTTGCCCTAAAATCAGATTTCAAGAGAGAATATGACCTGGGGGTTACCTAGGCCAATTGAATCAATTCTTCATGGATAAAGACATTTTAAAGTGAGAAATGTTAACTATTTTTTTCAAAAGCACACAGAAATCAGTAGCAGAGTTTATATGAAAAATTAAGTTAGCTAGTTGCTAACATGTCTTTTTTCTTAAAATCCATATTTGCATGTCTGTAATGTCTGATTACAAAATGTGGATCTATAGTATGACAGTATGTTTTATGTCGAGTGAAAACAATGGAAAAGAGTATTTGAAAGGGTTTTCCTAAATCAAGACATTTAATAACTAAGAAAAAAGTTTCTTTACATCATTTGTGCTCCGGTTTTTTTAATCCAGTGTGAAGATTAGATTCATATATTTTATCTGCCTCCGTGATTTTCTTCAAATTGACTAAGAAGAAAAATTAAACAGGTTCCATACTTGGTGAATATCATTTGACTATTAAGCCTCCTCAGTACAGGAAGCCAAAGTTAATAAGGGTGAATCTGTGTTCTAGGAATTGTCATTCTAAAACATGCAACAATGCAGAAAATCTTAACGAAAACAACAAGGAAACTAAGAATCTCCTTTACAGTTGCCAGCTGGCTTGGTGCCACATATCATGCAAAGCTAATTACTTTGCCATCTCCTTGGCCTCCTTGAGTCTAGGAGCTCACCACCAAAGTTCTATCATCCTTATGAGGGCTTACAAGGAGGAATAGCCATTACAGAGAAAAACTCTGACCAAGACAACATCATAGAGTATGCAACATGTCCCTAAATATTTGAAGAATATATTCTTGTAGGGTAAACTTCTCCCCCATTCTCTTCCACAAAATGCCCTCTGACTTCTGGATTCCTTATTTTTTGTTTTGAATATTTAAATTTCACAAGTTCTACCTATATTTTTTTTCTTTTTTTTTAAATGAATTTTTCTCAAGAGCCTTGAGCTTTCTTGTTTTTTTTTTTTTTTTTGGCCAGTCCTGGGGCTTGGACTCAGGGCCTGAGCACTGTCCCTGGATTCTTTTTGCTCAAGGCTAGCACTCTGCCACTTGAGCCACAGCGCCACTTCTGGCCATTTTCTTTTTATGTGGTGCTGGGGAATTGAACCCAGGGCCTCATGTATACAAGGCAAGCACTCTTGCCACTAGGCCATATCCCCAGCCCAAGTTCTACCTATATTTAAGAAGAATTCTTGGAATTCTTATGCCTTCCTATTAGACTCCGAAGCTTGGCTTGGGAGCCACTTATAGACCATAGCTGAACCTGAGTAAATTTCAGGGATTGGTTTCAGTCTTAACTCCTTGGAGTTTCCCAATTTACACTTCTAACTTAATCCCAACTGCCCATCTTCTAAAATGGCATATGTTTCCTGAGCCCTTCAAAATACAATGGACAGTGAGAGAGATTCAAGTCATATGCTGAGCACTTAACTATGGAAACATGGGTATATGGTTATGTTACTCAAAAACAGCATACTTGTTATCCGTAGAATGGGGGTGACTACATCTTTAAGCAAATGGTATCCCCCAAACCAAGTAAAAGTTACAACCTTCCCAAGTCAAAAAGCGTATGGATGCAGGGTGCTGGCGGCGCATAGTCTGAATCACAGCATGTCACTGCAAATGAACATTTACTTGACATCTCCTTCCATTTTAAGATTCTATAAAATTTCCTACTAATTATCCTACACATATTTTTTTCATCCAGCAGAACTGGTATTTATTCCCTTCCCATATTGCCATGTCTGCTGGGAGCTGTGTGTTCCACAGTGAGAATATCTTGGTGAATAGTGGACGTTAAGGAGGTGGTGGTAGCCCCACCCTTAAATCAAGAAAGGGAGTAGATTGATACAGCTAGGATTCAGAAAGTTCGCTCTGGTGACAGCCTGGGAGCTGGGTTGCAGACATGAGGATATCAAGAGGCACAATGAGCCAGTCAGGATGATTGGAGGAAATTCCCAGCTCTTGCTTTTAGCATTTCAGTAGATATTATGACTGTTTGTTTAGAAAGATACTAGAAGGAAGTTCTTAATTTTGAAGACCAAAGTTTGCAATGAGTTTTGGAGTTATTTGTGAAAACACAGGAAGCCGAATGTAATTTATGGAAATCAGGAGTTAGTGTATGTTCTACAGATGCATCTATTTGTGTACCTATGTACTGATATATTTGTCTGTCTACATTTGGGCACCATAATTGTAAATTAAAGACATAGAAGGAAATGAAATTTCCCAGAGAAAGCACATAGGGTCAGAGAGAAAAACTGGTGCACAGAAACATAACAAAAAATAAAAAGAAATAAAAATGAATTAGTAAGGGACAATAAAGATCTGGGAAGAAATATGAATATTCTAATTAAATTTAGAGAGCCAGGAACATGTTTTTTCATTTGTTAGATTAAAATGTCCTGGCTTGAAAATAACAAATGGTTACTCTAAAACCCTTGTTTCGTTTCTCACTCCTGGTGAAGTGTTGTTTTCATATTTTTTGTTTCTTCAATGTTATCAATGAAATTGCCGTGTTTTATCAATCTTGCACTCATCATTGCATATAGGAAAGTTGGTCACCTAATTCAGTTTTTAAGGGAAGACATAATTACTGATCTCTTAAATGAAAATAAAACCCTTAATTTTGAACTGGACATTTAAAATAGAAGACTAATACTAGAATTTAAAAAATTATTAAATCAGTAGTGTATATTAAATCAATAGTGAAAACATCAGTTGATTACATGACAAAGGTGAAAAAAGTTTTTTTTTTCAGGTAGAAAGGTTATTTAAGGCATCCATTTATCTCTCCTTGGAATTTCTTTCTTGTTCCTAGAGGTCATGTCCCCAGTCCTCTTTGAAGCTAGTGTCCTGATCTTCCTGCTTCCATGCAACATCCAGTTCCATCTTCTCCAAACACCCTATTTGTCTAGTCACAAGCATTAGACGAACTCAAGTTCAATTTCAGATCGGTGTTTAAGTGCATCCACACAACTTTAAATGTATGATACCACTGTCTTGTTGCATGCATCCATGGATGGACTAGGTCTTGGTCAAATTCTGCTTGAGAGATGCAGGAGGAAGCAGAAACAGTACTTTGTTATACTGTGTGAGAAGGTGGGTGCTCCCCCCACAGACAACCATTTTCTGTGATATCATTTGGATGAGAAAAGCTGAAGCATTTAGGATGCTGCCCCATCCAGGTTTACTCCTCACACTAAAAGGCAACATCACAGTTGTGTTCTGTCATTCTCTAATTAAAATGATGAAGTTGAATAAAGCAGAATTTTGCTTTTTAATTTTTTAATACAAAGGAATCACTCTCACTGTAGCTGAGAAAACTGGAAGTGGCTGCCTGCCAGAGACTACTGGCTTCTGTGGGTAGAAAAACAATTGCATAGATGAACCCAAGGGACGCATCACCTCCCTTTCCTCCAACACGCACACACCTGTGGTGTCTCCTTAGAAAGGCTGGACAGATGGCGAAGATCACCTCAGTGGAGTTTCCATCAGAAACCCATGTGTCTGTGTGCAGGAAGTCTCTGAGGGGGGCAGGTCTCAGCATCTCCCAGGATGCACCTGGGCACCTAGAAGCCAGTGTCACCCTGGCAGTTCACCTGCGAGTGTGACATGTAGCAGAATGCCCATCTGTGGAAATGCTAATACCTGTTGTTAACAAAAGAGATGAGGGAGGGTCAGAGAAGTTAATTTCTTATGTTAAAAAATTGAAATGCTCAGAGGAATTAACTAGCTTCTGTAATTAATTTACAAAAGAGAGCCTTTGAATTGGAAAGTATGATCTTAATGTAGACATCAGTAGTTTGAAGTCTATCCAGAGCTATTGTATTCTGTGAAAAGTATCTTATTGTGCTAATAATAAGTTTGGAGGCTGTATGTAATACCGTCTACATTTTGCGGGGGAGGTAAGGGTGGGGGAAGTGAATGGGTCCAGATTTCAAAGAAAGTAAATTGAGGATGCAAAAAAGAGCCAAAGCAGAGAAAATAATATCTTTAGTATCTTGCTCTTTTTTATTTGCACTGCAGTCAAATGAATATTATAAATGGTCTAGACGATGCAAGTGGATTTAGATTGCTTTAAATCAAAAAGAGAAAATAATGTACTATAATTTCCTTGTTGTTACAGGTTTTATGGTATACAAAGATGACATAAATAGTGGTATTTTATTGTAATGATAACCCTTCAGAAAAAAATCAGAGATGCATAGGGAATGTAGGGGCAGGAAAGGTCTTTGCATTATTAATCAAAATTTTCTCTGTAATCAGCTTCTTACTACTTATGAGAACATACCTGCTCTGTGCACAGGTAGAGGAAGGTGACATGCCATAAGCACACTATCTAGTGTCTCTCATCTTCTCAAAGAGACCTCAAGTGCCATCTGTTCTGAAATCCTCTACTGATATCCTTCTATGGAGGCTGCAGAAAAGGGGGTTCCTGAGGATTTATAAATAATTGGAGTACTGCTGAACTCTGAAGCCAGTACACAAGACATTGGTGCTAGTCAAGTTATGTGAAACAGCCAGAATGGGCATAAGGTCATTGAGATCTAACAGTAACCAGATTGAATGCATTAATATTGAAGAAAAATGTTTTCAGTATTCAGGCAAGGGGTGGGGAGGATGAGAGAGGCCAACAGTGGCAAATACTCATTCAAACTTGATGCAGAAGGGAGAGCAAGGGGACAACAGAAGATTGGAACTCCAGTCCTGTGGTGAGACTGTCAGCATTGTGGTACTAGATGCTTGGTACTAGACAACCTTGGACTAAGGTTCTGTGAGCTGAAGAAAGCTGTGATTACAGCTCCCCAGCAACATTCTAGTTGTGGCTTGGCTTCCCTTATGGGGAAGAGAAATGGTTATTCCAGTTACAGTCATTACAAACTTTGTAATGGGTTATTTGTAGTTGGGTTTTGGTTGGATATACTTTCCAGTTTGTTTATTGTGAGTATACACTAGGAACTTATACTTACTTTGGAGAGCTTTCAGATTTCTGACTCTGAGATGATGAAGGCGAAATATTGTCATGGGGACACTCAGAGGCAGAAGACTTGTCCTCTGCCAATCTTCTGTGCATTCTTGTTGTCTGACATAAAGGTAAAAACCATTCACACTTCTGGAATGTCCACTGAAGTTCTCCTTTGCTTTAATTTAGCAAAAGCAGGGGTCATTGGTTCTAACAGTCTAGTTCTCATGTCATCACGAAGTGAAAGGAGCACTTAAGGAATGGAGGAGAAATGGCCTTCACCGATTAATACAATTCCAATCAATGCTCAATCATTTTAGGCTTCATCTTTGGAAGGTCTTGGGAATTTTGAGAACTTAGGTCACTCAGTTTTATATGATAGCCAGCCATTGATACACATGTGCCCTCTTCATTATAGCGCATTTCATGAAGAACTGACCTGAAGTTTGTGTTCACAAGAGAACAGTCATTGGATTGTAGTTGTTTCCAACTATGAACAGCTGGGCTAGAAGGGAGCAGAGGAGAGAAGGATCATGGGGTTTAGCCCAAGTTAGGCTTTTACCCAAAGAGAATGCCAAGGAAGCAGGCTATAATGGCACCAACATTGTGCCAAAGGATGTTTATGAAGACTGATTATGGATTTCAAACTGAGTAAGGAGGGAAAGAAAATCATGAGAAAGTTGGGGTTAAGAACAAAGAGTAAGATCAACTAATGATGGGTTTTTAGGAGACTGAGGGAATATAGAATGACGATATAAGCAGAGTGAAGTAGAAAGGAAGGAAACAATCTTGATAATGTGGGATGGGTGTAGGAATGAACTCACCAACATACTCACCAACATATTGTTGGTGAGAATGTAAATTAGTGCAACTACTACAGAAATCAGTATAGAGGCACCACAAAAAAGTTTTTTTTTTTTTTTTTTTACCATATTATTATGCTATACCCCCTTCTTGCTGTACTACTCCTTCAGGTATGTGTCTAAAGGGAAGCAAGTCACCATGCAATGGAAATACCCAAACAACCATGTTGACTGAAGCACTATTAAGAACAGCCAGGTTGTCAGGTGCTAGGGCCTTATGCCTTTAATCCTACAATCAGGAGGCTGTGAACTGAGGATTGCAGTTCAAAGGCACCAGGGGCAGAAAAGTCCATGAGACTCTTACCACCAAAAAGCCAGAAGTAGAGCTAAGGCTCAAGTGGTAGAGTGTTAGTCATGAGCACCAAAGCTCAGGAACAGCTCCCAGGTCCCGAGTTAAAGCCCCAGGACTGGCAAAAAAAAAAAAAGCAAAACCCAAAAAATAATAGCCAAGTTATAGAATCATCTTAGGCACTCATCAATAGTAGAATGGATGAAGAAAATGCATGCAGACACACACACACACACACACACACACACACACACACACACACACTGAGATACTATTTGACCATGTAGATGAATAAACTTTATGTCATTTATAATAAAATGAAAACTGGATATCATCATGTTAATTAAAATAAGGCAGACTTAGAATGACATTCTGTCTCATAGTGAGAATCATGTAAAAGGGTTCATGACCATAAAAAGTGACTATTTGGGGAGGGATTGATCAGAGAAAGAAAACAAAATATGATTGAAGTACAAAAGGCCTTAATGACATCCAGTGAAAAATTTTGTAAGAAACTTAAAAAAAGAAAATAACAGGGATTTGAGAGAAGGGTGATAAGAAAGAGTAGTAGAAGAGTTGACTATCAAAGTGATTACCTGCAGGAACACATACATCACAATATAATCCCTTATTTTGTACAATTAATCTAAGCTAATAAAATAATCAAAAACTAAGATTAGTGTTCAAACAAATAAAGTAGGTGGTTTTAGACAGACAATTCTTAAGCACAAGAGCTGGGCAAACATGGCTTCAGTCAGCCTTTGACACGGGATGGCTTGAGCCAGGGACTTAGCTTCTTTCTGTCTCAGTTGAAATATACACATTAAAAAAAAATGTCTACAGGGTGAGTAGTAATGTAAAAGCTACAAATATCAAGTGTTGAAGGAAACAGAGAAACTGCTACAATGAATAGCAAACATCTCATGCTTCAGTAAATGTCACCCCTTGCATTCTACTACACAGTAAATGTTTTGAAAGTGGGACACACACACACACACACACACACACACACACACACACTCTCTCTCTCTCTCTCTATAATAAACATTTGCCAAAGGAGAGAACAGAATTGAGTGTTGGTACTAGGAGCGCAGAGCGAATCTGAGGGGAGGTTGCTCAGAACTTCCAGGGGTGGCTGGGGTGGGGGTAGGTTTAGCAGGGGGGTGGGGGGGGCAGCTTCAGTGCAGTAGGGGAGAGCAGGGCACTAATTACCTTTCTTACTTTAGGACTTGATTTTCACCCAGTATAATTGTGTTGGTGGGAAACGTGAAACCTGAAAGTTTTGATGAGCAGTGATTTTTTTTTTAAGATTAAATATGTAAGAAACACTTCTGGAAAAAGTTATTATTTCCTGCTGTTCTTTTGAGGAATGGAGTAAATTGAGAAATGTTCGGTGGGGTCATTGGAGATTTTTTTTTCCCATAAGAGAATTATCAAGAGTTTCTCCAGTTACTCCCTGATAAGGCAAATGGAGTCAGTAAACATCTGGAAGTTGACCAAGCATGTGGCTTCACTGGGAGGCTCCTGGAGGCTGGGGAGAGGGCAAAGGGCAAAAGGCAAATGGCAGTGGCTCTTTCTTTAGTATTCAGGTCACCAAACAATGTACAAATTGTGTAGCTACAATAGCCTTGCTGGAAACCCTCACTCAATCTTTAGCCTAGGAACGAAATCTATTAGAGACATACTTTTGACATATGTCTGGCAACTCTATATGGGGAGAAGAGTGAGAGGTCTGGATAATAAGCCAAAGCCAAAGGGAGTCAGGCCCATGTGAACACAGAACCAATTAAGAAGTGGATGGACTCACAGAATAAGTTGGGCTTTGAGAGGGAAATGTTAAAGATTTCAGGATGGGATTAGCTCAGCAGGCGGATGGAAAAAGAAAAGGACCAGAACTACGCGTTTGGAAAAGGAGCTGATCTGTTTGCTTTGTGCTTTAGGAATGAGGAATGTAGATGACTGAACTGCCAGGTTATGACAGAGAGATTTTCCTGTCTGGAACACTGACTGTATACAAGGTCATTAGTACATAAGATGGGCACACAAATCAGCCCCAAATGAGATGAAAGCAGTGTGCTAAAAGGCTCCCTGGCAGAACTCTGCATGCAGGAAGATCGATGATAAGGAGAGATTACAGAGGAAGGTGGAGCCATGCTGGAGGAAGAATTGGGGAAGGAGAGGCCTTTAAGTCTTTTGCCTGGAAACAAGAATCTGGCAATTCTGTGCTACATCTGTCAGGAACCCATGTTTCACTCACTGGTTGGTGACTGATGGTCTGATTACCTCAAACTTTAAAAAAACATCAAGGCTGTGATAAAAAACCAACCCGGGATTGCATAATTTTGTATTTTTCTTCCAACCACTATGCACATTAGTCACTACAGAGAAAAAGTATTGAAAAGATAGCCGTGCCAAAAAGATAGTAGACCAAACATGTCAGCATTCAAAGAATAAATACTTAAAAAAATGTTCTTTTAGTAGTGCAAAGAAAAATTAGTCTTCTTCAGTTTGTGTGTGTGTGTGTGTGTGTGTGTGTGTGTGTGTGTGTGTGCACCCCAGTCCTGGGGCTTGGATTCAGGGCCTGGGTTCTGTCCCTGAGCTTTTTTACGCTCAAGGATCAGGCTCTGCCACTTGAGCCAAAGTACTACTTCCAGCTTTTTCTAAGTAGTTCATTGGAGATAAGAGTCTTACAGACTTTTCTGCCTGGGCTGGCTTCAAACTGTGATCCTTGGATCTCAGCCTTCTGAGTACCCAGGATCACAGGTATGAGCCACCTGCACTTGGCTCATATTTTCATGAATGAGTTTTTACCTTCTAATATCATTGTGGCTTCTGCCACATTTGGCTTATCCAGATTCCTAAACAGTGAGCACCCTTAACCACTTCCTTTGACCAGGGCATTAACATTCTCACATGTTATCTCATCTCATCATCAGATGAAAAAGGTCATCTCCACCATTTGGCTGGCTGGTGTTCAGAGGTAGGTTCCTGATTTCCCTAGAGAAGCAAAGAGGCTGGTCAGGGGACCAACCGCAGCAGACCTGAGCTGAAGGGTCAGTTAGATAAGCTAGCTGTGATATGAGGTGCAGTGAGGGAATCTGAAATGTAATATTCTTCCTGGCACAGAGGCTTCTGTTGACCTCTGTTGACAATGACTTAACACAGCACTGGGCAGATGCCAGATGTCACTTGAAGTGAGCAGGGGCCAAAGCTCCTACTTCTGCTAGTCACTCTTTGATGCTCAGATGGGAGTGGCAGAAGACAGATGGCAGGTAATCATTAGGGAAGGCTGCAATGTGACTGGGCCAGAACCAATTAACAGCTGTGGCTCTGATTTTCCCAGGTGGGACCCTGTGAGCCACATCCTCTTGTACTGGGATGTTTTTTTCTTCTACTGTCTGTTCATTTCTTTTACGTTGTCCCTTAGCTATTAACAAACCATAGAGAAAAAACAATGTGTTCACAATGCCACTTTTCAAGCTTCCATGTCACGGATGGTTCTTGTGACTGGGCTCTGCCTCTCAAAGACTTGTACAGGGTTGGTGTCTGCCCGTGAGCCAGTTGTTTCCCTGCTCCTTGGGCATCATGTCATAGGCTAGGGTCACTCCTCCTGGGCCAACCACAGAGCCCCAGACTCTTTCAGATCTTCCTCTTCCCCTACTGTCTGTACATCCAACAATGGTGCCATGGTTTTTACCATGGCACAACAATCACAATGAAAAACTGACTGTGTCACTTCACTAGTATGGATTCTACCGTGTAGATTCTGTGTGGAAAATGAGGAAAGGAGAGAACTGAGGCTCCTTCAGATTTAATCATTGCTTTCCATAGGCCTTGGGTTCAATGGCACAAATGTAGACTACTAGAAACCATGGCTATGTAAAATAAATTATTCCTCTTAAATCACCAGGATTTTTGAGCTATAGGGTCTCGCCTCTTTTTCATTTCTTTTTTTTTATTTATTTGAAGTTATCCAATTATCTCCTCTAGCATATTTTCATTTACTAGTTTTGTAATTTTGCTTTTTCATTTCTTTCCTCATTCCTTCTTTTCTTCTTGCTCTTCCTCTATCTTTTATGTCTAAATCCAAAATAAATTGGAAGTCTGAATCACCTTCTTGCTATGAGAGAATATCTAGTATAGAATTAGAAATGCCTAGCCTACACAATGATATGAAATTGCAAATAAACACAAGGAAGAAAGGAAGGAAGGAAATTAAAGGAGGAAATAAAAAAGTCCTTAGAAGCAAATAGAATAATAACAAAACTTATCAGAATGTTTTGGGCACAGGAAAAGTATCACTAAAATGGAAAGTTCAGAATCCTGAGTGCCTATGTTCAAAAAACAGGGCAACTATAAATAAATAAACTAATGACATCTCTTAAGTTCTTAGAAAAGACAAAATTAAATTCAGTAGACAGAAAGAAACTAGTAAAGATCAATTAAATTAGCAAAATGGAGACTACAAAAATAATATTTAATAAAAAAAATCAAGGGTGGGGAATGTGGCTAAGTACATTCATGAAGTCCTGGGTTCGACTCCTCAGTACCACATAAACAGAAAAAGCTGGAAGTGGCACTGTGACTCAAGTGGTAGAGTGCTAGCCTTGAGCAAAAGCAGCTCAGGGACAGTGTGAAGGTCCTGAGTTCAAGCCCCAGGACTGGCAAAAAAAAAAAAAAAAAAAGGGAAAGAAAGAAAGAAGAAAAAAAAAGGGAAAAATCAATGAAGCAAAATATTTGTTCTTTGGAAAGATAAACAAGATTGACAAAATCATGACAAACTAACCAAAAGAAAGTGAGGAAGGACCTCTCAAATTGGTAGAACTAGATTTAAGACAGACATTATTACAAATACCAAAGAAATCCAGAGGATCATTAGGAAAAAAGTCCACATTTTAACCGAGTGGAAAAATCTGGAAGAAATGGATAAACTTCTAAGTATATTTGATATACCAAAATGGAGTCAAGTGGATAGAAAGCACCTGAACAGATCTATGAAAAAAACCCAGAACCAGATGGATTCACTGATGAATTCTACCAAAACTTTAAAGAACACTATGTTTCTCAAACTCTTCCATACAACAGAAAGAGAAGGAACCCTATCAAAATCATCATTTTATGAAATCATGTTATCCTGATATCCAAACCAAAAAAGGACACACTAAAAAAAGTTACAAACAAAACTACCTTATGAAATAGGTGCAAAATTTCTCAACAAAAGACTAAAAAACCAAATTCAATAACACATTAGAATCATCATATACCATGATCAAGTTGGTTTCAGAGATGCAAAGGTATTTGCACACACACACACACACACACACATAAATCAATTAATGTAGGTATAGCATATGAACAGAATCAAAGGATAAAAATCCTACATAATCATCTCTTAGATACATAAAAAAATCTTTGAATAAACTAGGAATAGAAGGAACATATGTCAGTATAGTATCAGCTACAGTAAATATACATATATATATACACTGTAAACATAGAGCTAAAAAGAAATCAGTAGTTTTTTTTTATACCAACATTGAACAGACTGAAAAAAAACACAGGGAAATAATCCCATCCATAGTAGCTCCCCCAAAGTCAAATATTTAGGAACAAACCTACATAAGGAGGTAAGAGATGCCTACAATGAAAAGTATAAAACACCGAAGAAAGAAATGGAAGAAGATACTAGAAAATGGAAAGATCTCTCATCTTCATAGATTGGCAGAGTTAATATTACAAAACTGATTATATTTCTATTCATTCATTCATTCAGCCAGTCATGGGGCTTGAACTCAGAGCCCGAGCACTGTCCCTGGCTTCTTTTTGTTTAAGGCTAGCACTCTACCTCTTGAGCCACAGCACCCACGTCTGGCTTTTTCTGTTTGTGATGCTGAGAGGAATTGAACCCAGGGCCTCATGCATGCTAGGCAAGCACTGTACCACCAAGCCACATTTCCAGCCCCAAAATGATTTTATTTCTAAAAATAATCTACAGACTTGATGCAATACCCACCAAAATTCCAATGTCATTCCACACAAGAATGGAAAAAATAATAAAAAAAAAACATTCATACAGAAACCTTTTTAAAAAAGCAAATCTTGAAAGAATCCTAAGCAAAAAAGCAACTCTAGAGTTATCACAACATATGACTTCAAATTATATTACAGAGTCATAGTAAAACAACAACAACAACAAAAAAAACACCATCCTGGTACTGACACCAAAATTGATATATTGATTTCATGGAATAGCATACAAATTTCAGAAATGAGCCCACAAATGCCAAAAAAATCTATATTGATAAAAAGATAATCTTTTCACCAAATGGTGCTAGAAAAATTGGATATCCATAAGTACAGACTAAAACTAGAGGCCCATTTCTCATTCTGTAAAAAAAAATAAAAAATTCTAAATCATTCAAAGATCTTAATATAAGACTAGAAACAAATGCTGGGAAACGTGTGAAATAGGGTCCTTTTTTCACAGTTAGTGAGAATGTAAATTAATGAAGTACTAAGAAAATCCTATGGAAGTTTCTTTAAAATTTAAAGACTAAAGATAGAGCTACCCCATAAGCCTATGCTACCCTTGAGCAAAAAGCAAGCCCAGGGACAAAGCCCAGGCCTTGAGTTCAAGCCTCAGGACCAGTACACGCATACAAAAGTTCAAGCTCTATCAATCAGGGAACTGCTGGAGTGATGTATCCACTATTGGAACTCCTAAATGTTCATTAGATTACTGCAGATTATTTTTTTAAAATCTTGCAATAAGAAACTTAATTTTTTTCCATGATTTCTGAAAGTTATTTAAGGGAACTTTGTTTTAAGAGTATAACATTTATCACTATCTCTCTCTCTTCAGTCTCCTCTAGCACTCTCCCCTGTATTTCCCTCATATCGGTTACATATAATTTGTGTTTGCTATGTAATTACATGCAGACTTGAACTGTTTATTAATTACCGTGAAACCCTTTTATGTGTTTATGCACTGGTAATGAAATTATATATATTCATATATCCATACAGAATTATTTGTTCAGTGTGTTTTATTGTGTCAACTAATCTGGTGTTAGTCCTATTAGATGTGAACATAACCTTTCCTAACTATGAATGTTCTTGTGCCACTTACTTAGAATAAAGTCCCCCCAAAGGCAAAGTGAGATAGGACGCTCTAGATAAGCAGAGAGGAAACTCTATTTTTTTGTATGATTTTGTTACCATGATGATAATACAAGCATGCACCACATAATGACTTTAAAAAAAAAAAAACCCTTTAATTTAATTTATTTTTTTGGCCAGTCCTGGGCCTTGGACTCAGGGCCTGAGCACTCACTGTCTCTGGCTTCTTTAGGCTCAAGGCTAGCACTCTGCCACTTGAGCCACAGCGCCACCTCTGGCCATTTTCTGTATATGTGGTGCTGAGGAATCAAACCCAGGGTTTCATGTATAGGAGGCAAGCACTCTTGCCACTAGGCCATATTCCCAGCCCCATAATGACTTCTTATTATTACTAATTTTGTCTTTGAGATAGGATCTCACTGTGTAGCTCAGGCTGTCCTCACATTGGTGATCCTACTGTCTCAGTCTCCCAAGTACTGGGATTTCAGGGGTGTACTACCTCATAACAACATTCTGATCAACAACAGACTGCATAGATTACAGTGATTCCTCAATATAATGAAGTTGAAAAATACTGCCTAGAAGTTTTTATACTATTTTTGTTTAAACATGTTATAATACGCAAATACCATCATGTTACAATTACCTATAGTATTTAGAGTAGTAACAAACTTTCCATATGGATTTGTATCATAAGAGCCATAGGCTATAATACACAGCCCTCTGGGTACAGTAGGCTTGACAGTCTAGGTTTGAGTGAGTATGTATGGTCTATAGTGTGCCTGAGATGATGATATCATATAACAATGTGAATTTTTCCCCATTGTAATAGTTACATGACCGTATCATTGTCATTTATTGTACCTTTATGGTCTATCTGTGATGTGTCAAGCACTTTTATTTCTTTTAATTCTGAAAAAAAAACACCAACAAGCAAAGTGATATAAATGCAATTTTCTTGAGTATTACAGATTCTTGCAAGTGAAAATCTATGTAGATAGGTAGGAAAGCTGGGGCTTGTGCTTACATCTATATGACCTTAAGGCTCATGGTAGTAACCATTCTGTTCTGATGAATCTAGAACCCCCACAGGTGGCCAGGTTTCTAGATGGCCATTTCTATGAAGAATGAGAAACGAGGCAGGGAGATGATAGCTCTTTGAAGTTAAATACATGTACCTAAGCCATTCCATCTGTGCCACTATGTGTGTGAGAATTCTTTCTCTTATGTTATCCCATAGCTATTAATAAACCATATTTAAATAGGACTGTGGCATGATCACATGAAGGAAATATAAGGTGGCCACAAATATACTATAGTTACAAATGTATCTCTTTTAGGAGAACCTTCTTCACTAAGAGCAGACTCTGAGACCCTAGGTCAGAGATGTTCAAGGGGGCAGGGGATGTCAGGGAAAAAGACAAGGTCCTGCAGAGCTGCCTGCTTTAGCTCCTATCAGGATACTCTTTCTAATGCCTACAATTTATTTTATTTTATTTTTACAATTTATTTTAGAAATGAATTATTTTTTAAAAGTACATCCTAAGCTGGGTGCCAGTGCCTAGCTGCTCAAGAGGCTGAGATCAGAGGGTCAAGGTTTGAAGCCAGTTTGGGCAGGAAAGTTTATGAGACTCTTATCTTCAATTAATCCGTAAAAATCCAGAAGTGGAGCTGTGGCTCAAACAGTAGAGGGCTAGCTTTGACCAAAACAGCTCAAGGCTAGTGCCTAGGCTCTGAGTTCAAGCCCCAGGATTCTCTCATTCTCTCTCTCTCTCTCTCTCTCTCTCTCTCTCTCTCTCTCTCTCTCTCTCTCTCTCTCTCTCTTTCTCTCTCTCTCTCTCTCACACACACACACACACACAGTACACCCTCTTTCACAAATGTATAATAACTTTAAGACAAATTCTTATTAAGGTCCCATAATGCTTAGCATGGTAATTTGTCCCCAGTAGATGTCATTACATACTGCATATCATGGGAGACTAAACCTGCAGTTAATAAGTGGATATATTTGGGCACAAAGACAAACTTTACTCAGCATTTTCAATGTGCCAGAGTCTAATTTTGGTACTGAAAATGAGACATCTTGTCATTGTTTCCTGAGTATATTCATTTGCTTAAGGTATAAAGTTAGTTGAGTTTTTAGTTGCTTATCAATTAAATGACATTTATCCGTTTATGTGGTATCATTTAGCAGCAGGCTACTAATCAGAATTTCATTTAGCTTTCAATTGCATGATGTAGTGAGACTTAAAATGGTTATCATTTCTGGAAGTTGCTTTTACCAAATTATTTTTGACCTGAGAAAGATATCCACCAAACAGTTATTTGTAGCTTCTATTACATAGAATGGTTTCTACTTAATTAAAATTGTGTCTCTAGCCAAGAAATTATTTTCTAAGAAATGCTCTCTTGCTAAATGAGATTGTTATACAAAGAAAACTAACTCTGTCCTGACTGCTCTGCTTACTGAGGAGAAAAATGTATTACCATAAAATTCAAATAAAATGTTCTTTGGTTCCAATCTAATGCCATCATCTATTGACAGTATCTGGTTCTCTTAGAGAAATCAAGAATGAACAGTTCCAAATTAAAAAAAAAATCTCTGATAATGGCTAGCCCTGGAATCAGGATGACCCAGTGAATAAAAGCAACACAAAAACAAAACAAAACAGAACAAAAACCACAAACAAAAGAGAGCAAACCATGTACCTTAAATAAATGTGTTGCTGTTCATGAAAACACAAGAGATGGGAACTGATTTCTCTCATTGTTGTGAAGAAGAAAGTTTCAGTATTACATGGTGCTGGGAGTACTGTATTGAATAAAACAATTGTAATAAACTGTGTGCCTGTAATCCTAACTACTCAGGAGGCTGAAATCTGAGGATTGCAGTTTGAAGCCAGCCCTGGTAGGAAAGTTCATGAGACTCTTAGCTCTAATTAACCACCAGAAAACTAGAGGTGGTACTGTGGCTCAAAATGGTAGAGCACTAGCATTGTGGGAATAAGCTCAAGGACAGAGCCCAGGCACAACCAACAATTGTAATGGAATGACTAACTGGGGACAAATACCTCAACTGGTAAATGACTGTGGGTAGGATAACGTTACTTTTAATAGCACTTAAGCTCAATGGTGGTGGTAGGAGAGTGAGTTCAACACTTTGCCCTCTTTTATTAGTAGAAGATTCTAAGTTATTCTCTTTAATACTTTCCATAATTACTGTCACGCAATCTTGGAAATAGTCATGTATTTGCAGTGAGACACAGTGTCATTTAGCAGTGCCACTTTTAACCGCTTTCTGATCTAATATTACACATGCAATGGTAGAATAATAATTAAACTTTATACCACCATCTTTGGAAATATATTTAAATGTATTAGCCACTGATTGGCTATGGTTTTGTTGTTGCGGTCATTCACCCATGATACCTTCTCTAGTTTAAGAAGCTAATCTTTAGGGTATCAAAACCAAAGGTAAATAAAAAAGTGGTGGTAGGGAGGCTTTTCAGATGTTAGACTCAGAGCACAGGATTTGGGAGAATCTGTAATAAGCAAAGGTTCGCTTTTCAGTTCAGCAGTTTATACTTGAAGAAGTGTGTGAGGAGGGGAAGAGGGATGGTATGAGCATTAGAGATTGGATGTTCCCTGGAAACCTTTCCATGTTGTGTGTTCTCATGTTCCAAGGCCTGGAAGTGGCTAGGCAAGTAAGTAGTAGTAGAGACTGAGGTGCTATTTCCTGAGTAGGCATTGGGAAAGCAGTAAGTTCTCTGAGTTTTTGATACCCTGGGAACAGATTATGGGTTATAATGGATAGTCTTGTTATCTAGAATTGGAAGACCTGTTATCATTTCTCTCCAGTTATCCCATCTCCGAAAGGGCATGAGGGGAAACACACCGTTCTCCCGCATGATGCCAAGTATACATATATGGCACAGAAACCCAGCAGACCACAAGAGGTCATGGTTAGTGTGAGCCAGAGGGAGGAGGAAAATGGATGGAACAGTATCAGACGTCCCTTCTCCCCTGACACTAAGATACAATAGGGAAAGTCATAATTGATGGATGGTGCAGTGCTATCCCCTAGGGGAAATGAATTTCACTTTGAGATTAATGAAAAAGGATACAATTTCCCATTTCTGATTTGGGGACCTCCATTCATTTTCATAACCCAACCGTACTAATGCTCGCCAAATTCTAGTGTGAGAGTGATTGTCTGCTATTTTCTACAAGTATTCAACTCGAACCCACTTTTCCAGTGAGTGGTGTTTTGACAAAAGTAGTCACAGTTACTTTCTCTCTTACCTGGATGGTCTTGCCTGTGTTAGTAATGAAAACAAAGGTCACTTAGATACATGCATTACATACCACAGTGTTCTGAACTGCTGTTATTATGAATTAGCTTCAATGAATATTCCAGAAAAACATCACACTACATACCAAGAGGACAAGTTTTAGAATCTTATAAATTTCTTTGTTCCTCCTCCTCCTTCTTTCCTTCTCCGGCTCCCATGTCTCATATACACACACGCTTTTTCTTCTTTGTGCCAGTACTGCGGCTTGAACTTAGGGCTTTTTCTTTTGTATTCAAGGCTAGTGTTCTATCACTTAAGCCACAACTCCACTTCTGAGTTTCTTTTCATTATTTGGAGATAAGAATGTCAAAGACTTTTCTGCCCAGGCTGGATTCAAGCCACAATCCTCACATGTAAGCCTTATGAGTAGCTAATATTACAGGTGAGCCACATAGCTTCTTATGAATTTCTTAATCTAAAAATCTACTCTTTAGCACTCCTGGTAACTTCCTTCCAAGTTGTTTGTCTGAGTCTATCCCCATATCTATGTGTATGTGGGTGTATAGTACAATGACAGTTTTCTGTTGTTTTTGAAAGTGTTTATCCCTGCCATTAGACAGCTGGAGGCAGGGAACACTTTGAGAGACAGAGAACCCAGGCCCTATTCTCAAGCCCTGTTCACCATCTCTGTACCTTTCCTGAAGTCATGTCTGAGTTCCCTTGCATGTGAAATCAGTGATCCCATTTCGTGTCTCTAGGTCTTTTATGCAGAGACATACTGATTCCTTAGGTGCTCATTTACCTTAAGATGGTAAGCCAAGTGATTGTAGACCATTAACCGAGCCACTATTATGCAAATCACTGATGTTTCTATAACTGTAATGATTGTGAATGCAGAACCAATATGGGCAATATTGGGGTAGTTCACTGTTCTTCACCTAGTGAATAAATAAGCAATTTAGAAACTGGTTTTTGACACCAAAGGAATACTGAGTTGAGGATGTAGGGGGAAGGGCAGATATTTCATAGATTGAGCAATTCCCCTCTCTAAAACAGTGCCCAGTCTTCTTCAGTTTCCTCAGTAATGCTTAGATTGAGGTTTTCCAGAAGCAGATCTAAAGACAAGATTTCAATATAAGCAATTTATCTGGAGATGATCCAAGAAAGCCTGACAATAGAGTAAAAAAGCAAAAGAAAGAAGAGAAGAAGGTGATAGAAGTGCTTGATTTTTCTCCTGGCCCAGGACTTCTGCAAGACTATGGAGAAAATGGTTCAGAAATATCTCACTCTGCTGGGGAAAGACAACTGGAGTACCAACACACTAACTTGCATCTTTCACTTGTTAGGGAGTTGACTCTCCTATACGTCTGGCCTATGTCCTGGATGGGCCAGGCATGCCTCTGTGGCCAGAGAAAGCCCAAGGGAAGATAGTCACAGATGCTTGTGGTAGGTAGCAGGTGGTATGCATGGAAATGGGTATGGGTCTGCCAAGGGGATTTGGGCAGGACACCAATAGCATCTGCCGTGCTATCATAATCCAGACAATAAACATTTGTGCAAGGATTCTTCTCTACCTGCAAACTCCTTTTACTTGCATTATCTTATTAGCTCCCTTCTAGGACATAATGCTTTAGATCACAAAGCTTCTATTGACTTTCCTCAACTATGTGCACTCATTTAGGTAGTTATTTATACTGATGTATATCTTTCTACTACACCATTATTTTCAAACAGAACATAATTAATGCATTTTTTCCAGGTTGAATTAGGTACTACTACCATAAAGTTTATTTCTTTCCAAGGCCATCCTCTTTCCAATACCAGTATCTGTTTTCTTTAGCCAATGGCCATTCAGTCCTTGTAGTCTTCTCTTTTTTTCTTTGCCTACTCAATACTATTAGTCTCCTGACTATAAACATCTTCAGCTCCAGAAGCTTTTGCTGATCCTCATGATTAGGCTGGATTTACATGTTGCCTACTTCAAGAGTGAGTGTCCTTGCTTGTGCACAGAGTGATTTCTGAGCACTATCAGCTTTCTAGGACAACTACTAAGGTCACAAGACTTAGTACCATGATTTTGTTGCATTTTTACACTCTGGCCTGGTAATTGCAGTGCAATTGAGTAAAAGATGCTGATACATTCTCTTAACAAACAGTGACATTTCAAACCTATATATAAATATATACGTATATGTACTGACATATATTTAAACATACATATATATGTATATACATACATACATATATATGTATATATATATATTCAACTGATTGAAATACTACTGGTGGAGACGTTCTCTTAATTTTCCTCGAGGGGGATGTATGCAATGAAACTCTATTGTAGGAGCTTAGAAATGGTTCTAAGCTAAAGCAACTCAGTAACTACAAGATCTCCTAGTACATGCTTTGTCTTTTGTTTGTTTTCAGTGCTCAGGGTGGAACCCAGGACCTTGTGTGTACTAGAAAAGCATCCTACCACTGAGCTACATGCCTTGTCCTATGTTGTATGTTTGGGAAGAGATAACTTGCACTTCCAAGGGAATGTTGCTCTCAGATGAATTACAGCTCCAATTCAGCAAATTAATTGTCAGAGAGGGACTAATTAAGGAAATTGGGTTTCAAATAAAAATACATGAAAAATATATTAGTATTATTAAAAGGGAATGAAGGAAAAAATATAAATTTATAAGAGTTTTTTTTGGAAAATTTGAATATTGAGATATTGTGCCACTTGGTTAGAATAAAATATACACTAAGGAAAGCACATTTGTTTAAAGAGCAAAGCAATCGTCAGATTTATTTTCATGAATCTTGGGGAGAAGATATTAAAAACACAAACTAAATATTAACAGACAAAAACTTAATCAGTTAAGATCAATTATATGTTAAAGTAAAAGAAATACTTTTGAAAATGCTTAGCATTTAACAGAATAATAGCAATAACCATCACTAAAAAAACACCAATGCAACAGCAATACGTACAAGACAACCAACTGTACAAGCTGGTGGGGGAAGGGGAGGGAATTGGGAAGGAGAGAAGGTGGGAGAAAAATGAAGGAGAAGGTGACAAAGTTTGATAAGAAATGTACTCTCTGCCTTACCTATGAAACTGTGACCTCTCTGTACACCACTGTGGCAATAAATAAATTTTAAAAGAAAGAAAACTCATCTGAAATAGGTTGTGTTTTCCCAGTAAAAACACAAGGTTAGAGAATAAACAGGAAAGAAGAACATTATTATTATATTCACACTGACATATCTGTTTATGGACTTAATTTCCATAAAACATGTGCAGATTTTTTTTCTTAACTGAGAGATGAAAATAAAAATGTGTTTCAATAAAGGTATTTTGGTCACTAGGGTAGGAAACAATATTTCCCTTTCTTTATAGTGTTCAGACAAAATTGAGTGAAGAGCTTCTAGCTTTTCTTAAATACTATCTAAAACAAGATAAAATAGACTATGATAAAGCAGTAAAAAAAAAAAAAAAGCAAAAACTATGTGGATAGCCTTGACCTTTAAAAAAAATAAAGACCAAGTAAACACACATACATATATACAGGTATAGATGATTTAGAAATTCAGTGTTTTTTTTCACATTTCCTAAAGATGTCAAGGTAGCATTTTTTATTTTTTTTACTACATCTTGCCTCTAGGTTTCTTGTGGGGAAGTTAAAATATTAAATGGGGTAGAATGAGACCCCGGATACTGAATCAATGATATGTGAGAGGATTTACAATAGTTACAAATGCTGAAAAATCTTTGTTTCCTTTGCTAGTTTATATATTTAATATAGTTGAATATATATTCAATAATGAGTCCTTAGCATTCTCCTTCTTAGGTGGTTGTTCCTTCCTTCGTAGAGTTAGTTCTTCTGCTATCCTAACATACTTTCTGTCATCGTCATCTCAAATTAATCACTAGGAATGGATTTTCTTTTTTTTTTGCTCAAGGCCAGCACTCTGCCACTTGAGCCACAGTGCCATTTCTGATCATTTTCTATATATGTGGTGCTGGGGAATCGAACCCAGGGCTTCATGTATACAAGGCAAGCACTCTTGCCTCTAGGCCATATTCCCAGCAGGAATGGACTTTCAAACACTCAATTATGATGTTTATAATACGTTTATACAACAAAGCTGACCTATAATTTACATAATCAAATACCTAGGGAGAAATAAATGGGATTAAAATTTCAAACTGTTCAATTAAAAAGTAGAGAAATACAGATTTAGGGTAGTTTGATTTCTTTTTAACCATAAGTGCAGTGCAATAACCTCCATGTCTTCAGATGGTAAGGTCGCAGCAGCCTCACTTTTGGGTATCTATCCAAAAGACCACAAACATAATCACACTAAAGCCACCAGCACAACAATGTTCATCGCAGCACAATTTGTCATAGCTAGAATCTGGAACCAACACAGATGCCCCTCAGTAGAAGAATGGATCAGGAAAATGTGGTACATATACACAATGGAATTGTATGCCTCTATCAGGAAGAATGCCATTGCCCCATTCGTAAGGAAATGGAAGGACCTGGAAAAAGTTATACAAAGTGAAGTGAGCCAGACCCAAAGAAACATGGACTCTATGGTGTCCCTTATAGGGAATAATTAGCACAGGTTTAGGCAAGTCACAGCAGAGGATCACAGGAGCCCAATAGCTATACCTGTATGAACACATAAGATAATGCTAAGTGAAATGAACTCCATGTTATGGAAACGATTGTTATATCACAGCTGTAACTACTTTCAATGTTCCATATGTAACTGTAGCCTCTATTATTGATGATCTTCTTGTATCACCTTCCTGTGGTTGTACCTACACTATCTCTGTATCTTATTGGAAACCAAGTATACTGGTATTAGAACTAGGAAATTGGAAGGGAATACCAAAATCGAGAGACACAGGGTAAAAAAAGACAAACAACTACAAAAGCAATACTTGCAAAACTGTTTGGTGTAAATGAACTGAACAACTCATGGTGGGGAAGGGAAAGGGGGAGGGGGGAGGGGGGAATGAGGGATGAGGTAACAAACAGTATAAGAAATGTATCCAATGCCTAATGTATGAAACTGCAACCTCTCTGTAATTCAGTTGGTAATTAAAAAAAATAAGAAGGTAAGGTCTTTTTCATGCTTAGGTTGTCTGGCCTGAAAGCTGTACTGAAATATGAACCAGATAAAGGAAGTTAAGATGCTATAAGTTATTTGCCATCATATACCGAAAGGTATCCAAGACTGTGTTTATGATATGAATCTCATCTTCCTCATCATGTCCCCTAAATAGCCACAGATGAGCATCCCTTCACTAAAACCTCTCCCTGCAGAATTCAAGGGAGAGAAGCACTAGAATCTCTAACACATATGATTGTGGTTTTTGTTATAGGTTGGGGATGTTACTGAAAGACTCCAATATGGAAAGACTTCCCGATTGCACTGGAGATCACCAAGGCCCTATGATAGAGGAAGGCAGGCACAGAAGCCAAGCCAGGCAGTTAACACTGAAAGTTTGGATATCTGTGTCCTTCTAATGGAGAGGTGCATAGGTATTTTACATTGATTTATCAACCATGGGGTTTATAGATCTGAAGCATATGGACACCTTGCACAATTTCAGCTACATTTGCATAAATGTTTCGTGTGTGGAAACTTTGCTAAAAGGGAAATTCAGTCATTATTAAGTGGGCGGTCACTTTCCAGTATAAATATATACTGAAGAAAGGAATATAGTAAAGACTTTTCACTTGTTTTGGGCATAATGACTGCAAGTGACACATCTCTGTCAAAGTAGAGTGGCACTGTGGTTCACAAAGCTCACAGCAGAAACTTAGGATTTTCAGATGGCAAAAAGTCTAGACCTAAGTCCATTTCATAGTAGGTATGATAGGACTAACAGACACTTGCTGTCTCTCCCTCCATTTCCTCAATGTTTTTTGGGGGAAAATACCCTAAGAAACTGGGCAAATACTCACATTTGTTTCTTTACTCAGAGTGTAAGTCCTGGGTCTCATCTGCCTTACTAAAAAGAGTATACCAACAACAATTCAATATTTCTATAGAATCCCACAGATTAGGGCTACCACAAATGACTGAAAAGATAAGGAGTGGTCATTTTCATCATAGCTCCATTTAACTCTCCAATTAGGCTGAAGCAGAAGACAGATGGGTCTTAGAGAATGAGAATGGATTATCATAAGCTTAATTAGGGGGTGCCTCCAAGTGCAGCTGCTGTTCCAGATGTTGCCTCCTTACTATCTCCAATCAGCACAGCCCCTGGCAACCAGTCCAGGCTGCAGCGCAATCAGCACTATGTGACAGCCCATCTGACCCACAGAGCCAATGAATCTTGAACTGTTTGTATGTTAGATTAGAATATTTTAGTAAACTCATAGTCCAGATTCTTAATATATGTCCTTTTGGACAGTAGTGGTTCCTCTCCTGAGAAAAGATATTCTTGAGTTGTCACTGCATCTTGATGGAGGCAAGATGACTGGCCTTATGACTTGTGTTTTCCATTATGAACTTGAGGCACATACCGTAGCACTAAGTCTTTTTTGGTCAGTTGTGGGGCCTGGGTGCTCTCCCTGAGCTTTTTCACTCAAACTTAGCACTCAACCACTTTGAGTCACAGTTCCACTTCTGTTTTTTTCTGGTGGTTAATTGGAGATGAGTCTCACAGACCTTTCTGCCCAGGCTGGCTTTGAGCTATGATCCTCAGATCTTAGCCTCCTGAATAGCTAGGATTACAGTTGTGAGACACCACCACCTGGCTTTAAAAGGATTATAGTATTGTCTGGAATGGTTAATCCTGAGAGTGAAGACAATATGGCATTGTCAGTTCAGAGTAGAGGCAGGAATGTGTAGGCAGAATAGCTTGGACAAGAGTGGGGATTCAGTACCATACAGTAGCACAATCTAGAACTGAGAAATCTGAGAAACCAAGGTTTGAGTTATCCCAGATATAAAATCATTCAACCAAATTTACACTAGCTGAGGGCAAAGAGGAAATTATACTAATACTTTAGTAGGAGCTGAAGGTAAGCTTTAGACATGGATCTGAGATCCTTAATCATCTATTTTTCTTTTCTTTTCAAATCCAATATAATCATTATGTAGCAAGCAACATAAAAAACTCCATGGTAAATCTGATTGCATAGCATAAAGAATAGACATTGTTAAAGCAGAAAAAGCTCTTGGAAAAAATATAATGAGTTTTGTCTGTCATAGAGTAATTGCACTTCAAATAAAAGTCATTCTTTTAGTGGGAAACAGTACTTCCTAAAATATCTTCACTTAAATTTTCACATTAACTTTTGTTTTAACTGACAGTATCAGTTAAGACCTATGTTGGGCTGCTAGCCACAGGCTCCTATAAAACACTGCCATAAAAAAGAATTAGTTTATTCGCAATAAAAGAGGTTGAATGGTATGTAAGCCACATACCACTGACTGATTGACTGACCATGCACTGATATGCACAGTACCATTAGATCCTGAGGCTCTTCACTTTCTTATATTCTCTCTTATTTATCTCTTATTTATAATTTCAAAGTTGGCCTGGTGACCAGCCTGCCTTGAAAGACTGAATGGCTCTAATGGAAGAAGCTTTTTTAAACGAGCTTTTACTGAAAGCCCCATAATTTCTATTTCCATTTTATTGGCTAGAATTGTGTTCTTTTACTAGTCCTAGCTGCAAGGGAGTCTGGGAATGTCAGTTTTTTGTTGTTGTTGTGTATATTACCATCACAAATAAAAATCAGGCTTATAAGGATAGTTGGTATATTGCTTTCTTTAGCATCTAATGTGCTAGTATTTTTTTTTTTTTAATCTTAACCAATCCTGGTGATTGAACTCAGGGCTTGGACACTGTCCCTGAGCTTTTTGTGCTCTAGGCTATCACTCTACCACTTGAGCCACAAAGCCACTTTTGGCTTTTTCTGTTTATGTGGTGCTGAAGAATTGAATCCAGAGCTTTATGCATGCCAGACTAGGCAAGCATGCTACCACTAAGCCAAATTCCCAGCCCTGTGCTAATTTTTTAAATTACTTTTGTCAAGTAAATTTTTGTTTAATCTCTGACTTTACTTTTTAGTAATTTAACAGGTTTTTAGTAGATGTAGACACAGTTTAGTAAATATTTTTGGAATAAATACTTATGAAGAAATTAGGATTTTCATAATGTTATTTTGGCTATATTTACTTTCTTGAATTGTCATTAAAGAGCAAATTCAAAAGATCTATGTGGAGCCAGGTGCCCATGGCTCATGCCTATAATCCTAGCTACTCAGGAGGCTGAGATCTGAGGATTAGGGTTCAAAGCTAGCCTGGGCAGAAAAGTCCATGAGATTCTTATCTCCAGAAACCTCAGAAAAAGCTAGAAGTGGCACTGTGGCTTAAGTGGTAGAGCACTAGCCTTGAGCACAAAGAGGCTCTGGGACAGTGCCTAGGCCCTCAGTTCAAGCCCTGGGACTGGAAACAAAAAAATCTAGGAGGATGATCTAACAATCTTGCAAATAACTGCATAGATTGAGAACCTATATTGCTATTGAAAAAAATTAAATGTTGTAAGTGACATAGAGGAGAGTTGTAATATTAAAATCTTTTAGAAGAAAATATGTCTAGATATGAGAGCCAAAAGACACGGTCTAGAAAGGAGAGTCAGAGTCAGATATCACAAAGGAAGAGAGAGAGAACTGTGAAACAATTGGAGAATTAGGAATCCATAGAAACCAAAATAAATTCTTCCTCTACCAGGGAGGAAAGAATAAAGAATGTTTTGAGAAATGTACTTAGAAATATTTGGAAGTAGGATACGTACACAGAAGACAGACTGAGCAATCCCATACACAGTGTCAGGTTAGGTTTGGCAATTGGGGAAAGAAATTTTTCCTGAAGCCAAGGGAAGGGGTTTGGTTTATAGACTGAAAAGACCTTGATGTGCCAGGTTCCTGTATTTTTTGAACGAGATAAGGCAGACTGTGGCCAAGGAATAAAGAAAATGGGAATTTTGGAAAGGATAGACTTTATGTAAAGGTTAGGACTTAAGGAGAAACTGTATATTGGTTTAGAATAAATTAAGCTAACTGGGTCAAATGAGCCTGGGAAACCACAAACCCAGAGGCACTTTTCCTCCTGGAAGGAGTGTTTTGCTGGCATTCTTTCAAATAGTGCTCATTTTAGGTTTTTCTCTTCTAAATCTAAAGATAAAAACGATCACTAGGTAGCCATTATAGAATTCCTTATTTTGTGGTCTGTAGTTATGGTAGGACTGGCAGAACAGTGCCAGAGTCCTTTTTTTTTGTTTGTAAAAACAATGCATTTTAAGATTATTAAATATGAAAGTATGATTTTTTAAAGCTGTAAACCATGCAGTAATATCCTTTCTTCTTTCTGTATAAATGATTTATGGTCTTTCTCCTTAGGTCTGTTTTTCTTGTAAATGTATCTGTACTGCCTTGAAAACAGATTAGAATTGACTTAAGGTTAATCTGTTCCTATAATAGTTTTGATATCCAGCTATTTTCTTGAGTATGTAAAATGGCTCCATATTTATGTTTTCTTTTTATGCCTCAACTTCATTCAGTCATTGAAGTAAATTTCGATAGCATTGTGTAAAATAATTTTTTTTTGACCAGTCCAGGGCCTTGAACTCAGGGCCTGAGCACTGTCCCTAGCTTCTTTTGGCTCAAGGCTAGCACTCTGCCACTTGAGCCACAGCGCCACTTCTGGCCGTTTTCTATATATGTGGTGCTGAGGAATTGAACCCAGGGCTTCATGTGTACGAGGCAAGCACTCTTGCCACTAGGCCATATTCCCAGTCCCCCAAAATAATTTTTATAACTTCAATATTTAGTGCTCAATAAGAATACTATACTAACAATAGTAAACATATAAAACCTGAAGGAATTGCGAACATACATAGAGAGTTAAAGGCCACTGAAATGACTTGAGATACCATTGATCTTTCAGAGGATTAACAAATTGATTCTCTAGAAAAGCCAAAATTTCCAAAAGAATTTTAAATATTATTTGGATTATGTAATGCATGGCCACTGGTGTGTTGAAGAGAGCTTCTTTTCCCAAATTCTTACCAAGCAACCTATTTATTTGGCTAATAAAAAGTAACTATGAAGATGAGCTGGAGGCTCAAGACTGTAATTTTAGTTATTCAGGAGGCTGCAATTTGAGGATTGTGGTTTGAAGCTAGCTGTTCCAAAAAAAGTCTGTGACACTCTTATCTTCACTAAACTACCTAAAAGAGCTGGAAGTAGAGCTGTGACTTAAGTGGTAGAGCACTATCCTTGAGCAAAAGAAGCTCAGTGACAGTACCCAAGCACTGAGTTCAAGCCCCAGGACTGGAATTAAAAACTAAGAAAGTAACAATGAGTAATTTTGATGAGAGGTACTGGAAATTAATATAAGCCCATGTTGTGTCATGTACTAATCAGACATTACAGAATAATTTTAAGCATAAACACAAACTTGAGATCAAATTCTGCTTCTTGTAGACATAACACCAAAAGTTATATTAGTTTGAAAAATATCTATTCTGCAGTAAAGGTTTTCAGGGGTATTACTTCTCTCTTTAACCAATCTCAATGTTTACCATAAGGAAATACTTTCTTGTATTTAACCTAAATCCCTATTTAGAAGTTTTCAGGCCACTACTTCCTGTTCTAGCTTTGGTGAAGATGCAGTACAGCTGCCACTTCCAGATGGTCCTTAAAAAAGGAAACAAGACCTAGGTTATTAACATATAATCAGCTCATCTATCCCTTCTCTCTCTATTCTTACCAAAAAGGAGAAAAGTACTACATTCCTTTTTCCTTCTAAGGTTGCGCATAACTATTTGATGACATCTTTGTAGTTAAATCTTTCCACCTGTCCCTAACTGTTTCCTTATGATGATCTCCCAGAAGTGAAATTCCAGGGTCAAGAAGTAAGCACATTTCAGATATTTTTAAAAAAAAAATTCTGCAGTGCCAAATCACTCTTGACAAAGATTGTCCTTATGTATGAATCCATTGGCTGTGTGGGAAAATTGAAGTCTCTTTCTTCTCACTGTTTTCAGTGCTGTATGTTATCATATTTGTTTGTTTATGCCAATTTGGGGGTCTTAACATTTTAATTTTTAGATCTTTTTCATATCAGTGAGGGAGGTTGAATGTGCTTTCACCTATTGGGCATTTTTTTTTGGTGTGTGTGTGTATAAAATTTTCCTTTCCAGTTCTTTACTCATTTTTAACATTGGTATTTCTCTTATATATTTTTTTCATAGGAAAGGAATTGACCTTTTTCTCAGTACATGTTGTGCTTTTAGTTGGTGCTTGGTTTTTAATTCTGTCATATATGAAATAAGCATATATTTTAAATTCATATGCAGTTAAATTTATTAGTCAGTAACTTCTGGATAGTGGTTAAGGAACTCACACTAATGTGTAAATTCTCTCTCTCTCTCTATGTGTGTGTATCTATACATATATAGATACACATACACACACACACACACACACACACGCACACTTTCATTATTACCATGAAGGAAGAGAAGACCTTGAGAGGAGAATGACATTTGAGTAAAGGTTTGAAGGAGGTATATACAGAGCTACAGGCATATTTGGGAAAGAAATGTTCCACCCAAAAAGAGCCAAAAAAGCCTTGGGACTGGACCTTTTCTGTGTTGTTTGGGCACTATCATTGAGATAAATGTGTTTGAGACTCACTGACCAAAGGTGATAACAGAATGAAATAAAGTTGAAGTTGAGGCTTCAAGGTTGTTTAAATTCTTCAGTATGACAAAGATGGGATCTAAATCTTGCACATTACATTGCATGTTTATTTTAATATACCTTAATGCTTATCTTAGCCCTATTTAAATATTATAAAAAGTAATTTTCTCCCAATAAGCCATCATATGAGTAACACATTCTTTCCTATTTTTCCTCTTTTTGTTGCTTGTACTGTATAGACAAATATACCTTGGTATAGTGGGAAAACCAAGATTTTAGATCTTGGACAGACCTAGATTTAAATTTTTGTTCTGTACCATATATTACTTTGTATATTTATTTATCCTGTTTTCTCAGTGCTATAATGATCATGATCTCTTGCCTGGTTTTTAATGGAGATTAAATGAGGTAACTTATGTAGGATAGAGTACAAAACAGACATCCAGTGCATTTTTATTTCCTGACTACTATAGTGATTTCTATTTTCCTCCTAGCCTTGTGGTCTATATTTAACCTTCTCAGAGCAGATTCACTGTAACCCAAAAAGCAGATGATGTTTCTGCTAAGTCTTTAAAATCTTTGGGTTCTTCACAGCCTTCATATTTATTTTGCTCCTGATTTTCTCAGTCTTATATAAACGAATTCTCTCTACACCATTCTGAATCATTAATATTGTGAAGAGTGATGGTTGGAGACAATAAAGCAAATTTAAATATAGGCCTTCTGGTGGTCTCTATCATGCCATTTCACTGAAATGTGTTTCAGGTACCATTAGCTTGGAGAATGAAGGCCATTTCCTTCCCCCCCCCCAAAAAAAAAATCACCATTATGAATTAACAGCCTCGTCTGTTTGTCCTCTGAAATAGCTTCCATATCAGAAAGCAACAAGAGACAAATATTAGGATAAACAAAACATGATTTATAACTAGGTTAGGGAATTGGGGGTATCAACTGTATACAGGATAGGTAATTACAAATCTCACTTAATCCAATTGGTTTTTTTTTGTTTTTTGTTTTTTTTTTTTTTGGCCAGTCCTGGGCCTTGGACTCAGGGCCTGAGCACTGTCCCTGGCTTCTTCCCGCTCAAGGCTAGCACTCTGCCACTTGAGCCACAGCGCCGCTTCTGGCCGTTTTCTGTATATGTGGTGCTGGGGAATCGAACCTAGGGCCTCGTGTATCCGAGGCAGGCACTCTTGCCGCTAGGCTATATCCCCAGCCCTCCAATTGGTTTTAATTCATCCCACCCCCCTTGTCCAGTTGGCCTTTTCTCTCAATTTCAGCCTAGTCTTCTATTTTCATGGTTTTACAATCAGGGTGAGCCAAATCCCTTTTGCTTCCAAAAGTTGATGACTGGAGAAGCAAAGTCCTTTTTAGTATGGAACAGGAGCTGTTCCCTTCTGACAGGCAGCATCCTCGGGACTGTGCCTGGAGCACTGATGGGCCTCTAACACTACTTGGTCAACTGTGTCATCTGCTTCTGCCTTGGGTGCTGCCAGCATACTGATGGTCTTGGCATCTTGGTGACCATGTGGCTGTCCTCAGCATGGTCATTCGTGTCTTCACATTGCCATTCTGCATTACTGCTTTCACTTCTGAACGTGACTGTATGTCTTTAGTTCTTTTTTTCTCTTATGATTCCATTTTTCTTCAATTCTCTTAGTTCACATATGTACATGGTAGAGTGATAGTAGTCCTAAATGGTCACCGCATATGTAACTGTGTTCATGATGTTCCTTGAAGTATCCAACAGGCCATGGGTCCTTCCTTCCTCACAATATATGATACTTTATAGCTATTCCTCAGTAGGCAGGGTATGCTCCTTTGTATAATGCAAGAATTACTTAATCCTAGGGCCAGTTATTAGCATTTGTGTTTAGAATATAAAAATGGAACAAGTCACAGGGCTGCTATCAATATGAGAGGATATAGAAAGGCATGTAAAATAACTAAGTCATCTATTAGAAGAAATATGACCAGGGAATGTGATCATAAAGCAACCAGAGAGTTTCTCAGTCTCTCTTAAAATGAACTTTATAGAGCTATATCCTTCCCCTGGATAAAAACTCAAACAGTAACTTCTAAAATTCAATCTCACAGCATATGAGCTCTTTTTTACCTCAGTAATTAGAATGCCCTGTTACATGGAGTGACAGAAAATGTTCTTGCTATCCAGTTATGGTGTCTAGTATATATAGATTGGATTCAGACATTAGACTTGGATTGACATTAGACTGACATTCCAGCTTCTCAGTGGGAAGTCGGAGACCAAGTGATGGAGAGTAGATGGACGTCTTTCTCTTTCTGCTTTGCCTTCCTCTACCATTTCCTATGAATGCAATTTTTTTCCTCCTCTTCAGGGTCAGAGCTACTGGGAGAAAGGTGAGAGGAGAGACAAGGTCATGCCTGGTAGATGCTTCACTTTGGCGCTTCTACCAGAGCTGTTCCCAAGGTTTTCTGGCACTCTCCTTCTTTCCAACTTCCTTATTTTCCCAGCATCCTTTCCATTGCTCCAAAGGTCATCTCAAGTTTTCCATTTCTACTTGGCTTGATTATTCTCTGCTCCTTTAATCCTAGGAGTCTGGTGATATTGTCAACTTACAGATGGTGAGATTTCTTCCTAGTTTGGATAAGCTTCTTGGTCAGGATGTATGGTGATTTGGACAATTGCTCTTTTACACATTTAGCCATGCCTGGCCCAATGAAAATGTTCATGTGTTTGTCACCTACCTATCCCTTCTTCCCATCCCCACCTAAGTTATTGGTCTGTTCATTTTTGTTTTTTCTATATTCTGCCTCTCTGAGTTTCAGGCCAAGAAAGAGTCAAAGCATCAGTCTACCAACGCCAAACAAAGACCTGTATTATATCCTTTCACTTTCTTTTTCTTTTTATTTTTTCAGCACTGGGGTTTGAACAGAGATCCTCTGATTTTTGCCACTTTGGTAGCTGGGATTACAAGTATAAGCTATCATATCAGCTCTTAAAACTGTTTATTTTGACTAGAGACAAAGAAGTGAGCACATAGTTTGTTTCTTCTAGTAGCTCCCTCCAATAGCTTTGTTCAATCTGCCCTTCACTTTTCTCAGTGAATCCTTACTTCATTTGTTTTTTTTGTGCTCTGAGACAGCATCCCACTATGTGGTACAGGCTGGCTTTAGCCTCTCTGTCTTCCTGCTTCGGACTGCTGTGCAGGGATGACAGTTGTGAGCCACCATATTTGGCTTCCTCCTAACTTTAAGGAAGTGCTGTACCTCAGGGGCTGCAAAATGAACTTTCTACTAATTTTTTTTAATCTGATTTTTGTCTCTGTTAAAATGAGGGGCACATCTCATTTTAACATATACTTTCATAATCATGCTAGAGTGTTACTGATAAGAGGAAATTCTCATTCTCTGGTTCATTTTAGAGAAGAGGTGGCATCATCTGCTTTTGCTTGGAAAAGGAAACGCTGCTTGTCTCCTTGTTCCTCAAGGAGCTCTGGGGAGGTCAGACATAGCCCATATCCCACATATGAATCAGTCAGGTTACTCTTCTGAAACAGAGTTCTAGACACAGTCTTCAGCTCTTGGATCAACTGTCCTTTCAATCTCCTGGAGGAGAGCCTATTCCATCACAGCACTGGGATATTAAACCATAACGGGAAGCAGGAAGCCCCACAGTGCTCTTTCATTCATACTAGACAGCTCATTCTAAAGGTATTATCTTTGGCTCATGTCTTTGTGCTTTGAATCTGAGCTGAATGGAAGAAATGTTAATGGGCTCCTCAAAAAAAAAAACCTTTCACATTGGTAAAGTAGGCTCTGACTCTTAGTGGGTAAGAAAAATAATACTTTTCTACATAATAATTCTGTATCTTTCACAATTGGTTTGAAATAAACACAAATGTTGTTGACATTTTCTTTAGTTATAAGTGCTCTTGGAGGAATATAATTAAAACACAGTGTTTAATTCAGCACAATTAAGCACAGTTATGGGAACGTTAGGTCTTAACCAATGTACAAAAAGGTAGAAGATATTCTGGTCTCACAGTTTAGCTTGAATAAAAACACATGGGATAGACAATAGGTCAGGAGCTGTCCCATTATAGGCGAGAGAGGGAGAGAAAGAGAGAGAGAGAGAGAGAGAGAGAGAGAGAGAGAGAGAAGAGATAGAGAGAGAGAGAGCAAGCACAGAGTATATAATAGAAATGGTCAAGTGTTGTTATGCTACTTTGGTCTGAGATTTCTTTTTTTAAGGACCTTCCAATTCTGTGCTAAAAAGTTTTTACTTGTTTTCACAGGCAAAAGGATTTGCAAGCATAAGTGGATGTATATTGTTTTTCCTTTGCAAATATATGGGGTCTGATGAAAGTGTGAAAGGAGAGACGTACAAGGAGACTATCTTAAGTACAAACTCAGGGAGTGTGGAATACAACCTTGCTCTGGAAATGGAAGGAGAAATGGATTTCAGCTGTGTTTTCCTCTACCAGTCAGTGAGGGATGGCCTGAGGGTGGAAATAGGCATGCATATACATCTTCTTTCCTAAATTCATCCTGTGCAGGTGGTAAACACGTTAATAATTTATCATCATTTGTTAAATCTGTACTATGTATCATACAAAGAATGAAGTAGTCCCTTACAATAATACACTAAGTATTTATAGATGACAGGAACTCAGAGAAGATAAGGAATTTCTCCAACTTTCCAGTGTTCTTTCTGAACCAGATTTGATAGCCTGTTCTATTTCCCCCCTGCTATCCCTAATACCAAAGTCCCTGAACTACTGGAAACAGCTAACCTTAAAAACTGTTCCTTGGATTGCTGATTAAAGAAAGGTATAATGACAGAGTGAAGTTATATTTTGCTGATTTACTCTTCAGTAAGATAAAAATACACCCTGGAAATGCATGTCTGAATGTGCATTATATCCCATGTAAGTGAAACTGAATAGCGCTGGGCTTGCTAGAAGAAGTCAATAAATGCAACATTTTGGGGAAACTCCTTGGGAGAAAATGATGATCCCGGTCACACTCCCTGGTTTTCTGCAAGTTGTCAATAGAAAGTGCCTGACTAGTTGGTGTCAGACTTGACAGACATCCTGTGAGTATCATAGAAAATATTGCTTTGTGAGTAATCCTATCTAATCTTTTCCCAACAGACTTTTGTAAACAAATTTAGCTATATGTAGGAATTGGATTCACAGTCTTAGAAGGAGGGGATAAATTCCAGAATATGCTAACTTTTTCTTAAACCACAATGTATGAACCACTGGTCTTCTCTCATATGACTAATTGATACAGGAAAAAAACTCTATTTGTACTTCACTACTAATTGGCTACCCCATACCTCTCCTAGACCTCTGCATCAGACAGTGGGTATTGTTTTCTGTATTTCATCTTTAAGCCCACATTTTGAGAGACATTTGTAATGCTCTGTTCTTTATTTTTTCAAGAAGTATCTCAAGAAGCTTACATACCGTTCCTCACTACATTTAATGGGGTGTTTGGGTAGAGATTTTGCTTGCTGGCAAGGCTATTTGCTCTCTATGCTGGGATGATAAAGTAGCTTTGCAGTGAGTGTCACAAGGGGAAAAGATGACAAGTTACTCTGCTTCTGTGTCAACACACACAGGGGCATTTACACATATACACAACCAACCTGACTAAAGTGGAGTGCATGCAGGAGTGAAATTTCATGGTGTAAACCCTGGGAACAATTAACAGATGATGAATATTGGGAATGAATATCAGGAATCTGAAACATGTTTTGAATGGGGAAGGCGTTAGTGGGATGAAAACAGTGGATGGGAAGGGGGCAGTAGATCAATGCAGTCATAATACTTACAGCACATATGTGGAAAAGGAAGCAGGAAACTATGTGATTGATGGGGAAAGTGGGTAGGAGGGAAAAAGAGAATGATTGAATGGGGGACTCTGATGAACATACACGGTACACATAAATATAGAAACATTGTAGATAAAAATGACTCAAAATAATTTTCCAAAGCTCAACATGATAAGAATGAAAACATGCAGAATGTTAATGTTCTTTGGCAAGACAAGAGGAGGCAAAAGACAAAGGTTGGATATGATGCATAGTAATCAGAGCAAACCAGTTCATGTCCTAAATAAATGAAAATCAAGTAATAGAATATATATTGTAACTATATAAAACTATAAACACATTTCATAATTAGCTACAATCCAAACTTAGGAGCAGACAAGTATTTTCTGTCAAAGTAACAGAATATGGCTATAAAATGGATTGTGCTGAAATATGTACAAATTCAGTGGCTCACATAAATCAAATTTTGATCTATGTGCTTGGTTACAAGACATTCTCCATTTTGGAAGATTGTTGCAATCATCTTGGTGGGTAGGGGATATATTTTTCCTGCACAATAATTCAATATCTCTCCCAGTGGTTTGAAATAAATGGAAACTTTGTTGACATTTTCTTCAGGTTGAGGTAAAATTGTTCCTGCTAAACATTGCTAGCTTCTGCAGCTGAGAGATTTCCTTGGAAATACTTGTCAGAGAGGTCTTCCTTTTGCTTTTCCAAATAATGCCCTTTCCTTGCAGGCACCTTGGGAAGTACAGCTCAGCTTCTGAACACCTGAAACCATCTCAAGGTTCAGCTCAGTCAACCTTAGTAAGGTCAGTCAATTACTAGAAAAGGCTGATGGAAGGTGGGTGGGTATATTTGCAATGTAACCACAAACCTAGCATGAATGACTGGTTCCAGGGGCAACAATCAAAGCTCCTCTGTGGGACAGCATCATAATTAAATGTTAAAATAAAAGTGCTCTTCTATAAAGGAACACACTTGCCTTTCCAAATCCTAACTTAATATTCATCTTCAGAGCTCAAAGCTTAGTAGAATATTCAGCCTGAAGATTCTGCACCCTTAAGCAGGTAGAATGTGATTAAGATGATACCTTAGATGAAAGACTTTAAAATCCATTGCTCTTCATCACTGTCTGTGTATATATGGTTTATGGATCTTGGCAATTGGATCTTTGTATTCTCTCTGTTCAAATACTACACAATCTCCTTGGCATTTTCCAGGAAATCACTCTTCAGGGTTGGAACAGAGGGGTGAAGCTTGTTAATGATCTAAAACTTCCTAAGGCTACAGGGTGATGATGTTAAGATCTTTGTACACCAGACTGACTTCAGAATGATGTCTTTGCCCCTCTGCAAAGACAGTGGGATAAAATATCAGTCTATGGGTAACTGCATAACCATACGTGGTTAAAGGAAATAGGGGAATAATAATTTAAGAGGAGAAGAAAGAGCAAACAAAAGAAATGAGCCAAATAATAAAAAAATAGGAAGATTAATGAAATAGGGAGGGGCCTTAGAGGTTGGGGACCTCCATTGTGATTTCAGTTGTTACTGATAGCTGCTGATCACATGACTTAGAGCAAGGCACTTAACTTCTTGGGTCTCAGTTTCTCTCTGTGTATTTTCACTATATGATTCCTGAAATGTATCATAATTCTAGCATTCTAGTGTTCTTGGGTTTCTATACTCATATATTGATTTTCAGGGTTGATAGATTTTACCTTAGCAAAACAGAAATGTGCCTCGATTCTTGATGACATATTGAAATGACTTAGTAAGAATATCAGTTAAAAGGTGGCTAAGATTACAATTCAACAGATTCCTCAACTTTAGAAACAAAAAAAGTATTTCTCCCCATCCTGTCCAGTTATAGAAATCAAAGGGAAAAGTAGAAATTGCACAGAAACATCCTTTGTATGACAATTATCTGATCCAAATCATCAAGTATTGTCCTAATACTTAGTGTATCTTTACAATGGATACTTCGTGAGTATGCTAATGCAAATAAGATGTTTTCCTTTGATTACTGATACTAGTAGGAGGAGATTCTTGGCATAATGTTAATCTGCTGGACTATAATTTGTAAAAGAGCAAAACAAGTGAAAATGTAAGTAAGACCACTGTAATAACCCGTGAGTGTTGCATTAGTAGAATAAAAATCATAAGGAAGGTAATGGGTATATTTTTTTGAATGTCATCTCTTCCCTTTTTTTCTCCCACCTTCTCCCCCTGTCACCCTCCCCTACAAGCTGCATAGTTCATTTTCAACATAGTGTTTAGTGAGTATCACTGCTGCATTTGTTCATCCATTGTCCCATCTTTTCTTTGCCCCCACTTATCCTCCCAATGACAGAAAAACTTACATACAAGACAAGAGGTACAGAAATCAAAACCAATGACAAAGGAGAAAACACACAACATAAAACACACACACACACACACACACACACACACACACAAACTCTTTCTTTTCCCTTTCTTATGTAATTATAGCCCCTCTGTATATCACCTTTACAATAAAAATAAAAAAAGAAGTGATCTCCAAGGTGAAATGCCTATGTGCATCAGATCATACAAAATAATATTGAAGGCTGGGAATGTGGCCTAGTGGTCGAGTGCTTGCCTTGCATGCACAAAGCCCTGGGTTTGATTCCTCAGTGCCACATAAACAGAAAAAGCTGGAAGTGGTGCTGTGGCTCAAGAGGTGGAGTGCTAGCCTTGAGCACAAAGAAGCCAGGGACAATGCTCAGTCCCTGAGTCTAAGCCCCAGGACTGGCAAAATAATTAAAATATTAATAATATTTAGCAAAAGAAACTCCTACAAAAGGAAACAAGAGATTTGTTTTTTTTTGTTGCTATTTTTGCTTTCTATTCTTTTTGTCTGTTTGTTTATCTGTCTTTGGGAGGGCAAGGAGGGGTACAAAAAGGGAACAACAAAGTATGAACAAATGCAGCCATGGTACTCACTAGACACTATGTTGAAAATGAACTCTATGGCTTGTGTGTGAGGATGGAAGAGGAAAAATTGGGAGAGAGCAAGGGAAGGGGTAACATTGTCTAAAAGGAAATGTGTATTTTATGACTTATGTAAATGTAATCCCTATGTACATCATCTTTATAATAACAATTTGAAAATTAAAAAAAGAAAAAAACAAGAAAACCAATTTACCTGACAAAGTGTAGATGACAAATTCATGCCACATTTCCATGCAGATATTCCTTCTCAAGATATTTTGATATTTTCCTAATTGATGAGTGTGTACATTAATGAGTAGACTGGGCCTTATGCTAGAAGACAGGGGAATATGCATTTTGAGTTGGATTCCCAATTTTTCTCCTCTGCTTTCAGCACTCTCGACTCCATTGCATCAGAGAAAGTTAGGAAACAAGAGGGTAGATGGAGCTCTAAGGCAGAGCACTTGCCTAGTATGCTTGAGGCTCTGGGCTTGATTTCCAACACAGCAACATGACAACAACAAAAACAGAAATAACAGTACTCCTCTGACTCATGTGGCATGGAATTATAGACTAAACATTTCTAGAAAATGGAAGTCTCAAGGAGGCAGAGGCTTTTTGGCAAAAGTAGCATCTGCAAGTGTATAAAGTGTATTGCAAGCTTCTTGCCCCCCTGAACATTTTCATGATCTTGCAGTGGTGGATTTACCCTTCATGGGCTCCGATCATCCAGCTGGACCTTGTCCTGAAATCCTGCAATGAGGCTGAATGCCAGGTGAATAATGAAGGGCTGGCAGTCCCTTAATGTAGATTCAGAAAGTTTTGAATAAAGACATGGATGTGTTTCAAAAAGCAACTTTCAGACCCTATGAAATTAGCTCCCTTACTCAAAGACAAATGAGTGATAGTGTGCTGATGTTTGGAGACTACAGGAAGTAAGGAAATCAGCCCATTCTGCTACCTAGACTCCTGTGCAGGACACAGAACTGTCATCACCTTGAAGGCCATAAACACAATTCGGACTTCTTTTTCTGTGTAAGTTATGGGATAGTCAGAGCCAGGACCTAGCTCCTTCAGGCTGTGCCTCAGTGGCTTCTGACTTATCCTTTCACAAGAAAGAGGCAGAGGGTTGTTTCAAAGCTAAGAACTCTCTAAAGCTGAGATCCTTCAATGGGTACATCAATGGAGAGATGCATGGACCAAGGCTTCCGCTGTCATCAGATCTCAAACTCTGATGCCCTTCATGGTATGTTTAGAATATACCATAAAACTTGAGCAATATTTTTACTTATCCATTGTCTCCTATCCTGTTTGAAAGTAGAAACAGGTTTGTCTTTTCTCATTAGAGGTTGTCTTTTGGCTACAGCCTCAGCTTCCTGAAACATGAGCTAACATATTTTACTGTCCATGATGAGAAAGGCTTTGAAATGTTTGCCTCAATTCACCAATTCTCTCTGTGTGGAGGAAGATGGGTAGCTGCACACATATCAGTCCAGTCCATAGTGCAATGAGCTTTCCTTGTGGCCAGTGAAATCCACTTTTGAACCCCTTGTAACATTTTTATAGCTAGAACTTTCTGACTTGTTGGTTCATATAATAGAGAATTCAGTTTCTTGTTATCTGCATCTAGAGTCTCAAAGCTATTTACAGACCCTCTGTAAGTGATATTAATAGTAATTGTGGCCTTTTATTAATAATGCATATTAACAATAGCTCTCATTAAAACAACATCAGCTAAGTGATTAGAGAAATAGCTAGAGTTGTGGTTAGAAAATGGGCCTGTAGACATCAATATTAGTAATGGCATTTATTGTTTTACTCATGAAGTCAAAATAAATATACAGACCGATTAAGATCTTAATAAAATTCAGCCACAATTACATAACTGCAAAGTGGGAATATCTTTGCCAGTATCATACTATGGGATAACCCCGGAGAAAGAAGAGAAAACAGAATTCTTCGTATGATGTTCCTCTGTGCCCTTGGTCTTGTCTTATCCTTCAAACTTGTAGGAATCATTAGTAACAGATAGGAGAGAGGGGGCCTGACTGTGGTTTTCTTTCTTTTTTCTATTTTTAGTTATGGCTATGTAATATTCATGTGATGTGTATGATATTTAATATATGTGGTTTATAGTATTTTATGTACCCTATAAAAGACATATCGCATGATGCATCATATATGGTATATTATATATGCCATATAATGTACATCATATGTAATATATGTCATGTTATATCACAGTAGGGGAATGAGGAATTGGGGAAAAATAAATAGATTCTGTAAAGGAACATACTAGTTGGAGAGGATGAATATGGTTAACATAAATTGTTTGCAACCATGAAAATAGAACAATAAAACCTGTTGAAATTTCTTTGGGCCTGGAGGAAAGGGGAGAGGGAGATGGATAGAGGTGAGAGTAAACATACAGGAAAGTATAGCCATTGAATTTTTTGTATAACTAGTATAAGCTAATACTATTCAAAACTAAAAAGAAAGACAATCTAAGCTAAGAAAGCTACTGTAATTCATAATGAAAATTTTGAATGTTGAGCTTCCAGTCAGACAAGACAAAAAGGGAAACAATGAGAAAGCATTTAAAGGAGTCGAATTTCACCTCTTAAGCCTTGGGGGCGGAAGGGGGAGGGAGGAGGAATATTGTGTGTATATTTTTAGGTGGCAAATTAGAAGGCTCATAATATTTTCAGTTAATTTTTAAAGTGAGGCATGGTGTTCTGTGGATTTATTTAAAATATTAAGCATTGATAAAATATAAGCTGACCTCAATTATATAGGGACTCGGGGGTATTTGCATTTTTAAGGTGGACTCTGATCTGAATTCTGAGATGACTTGTGAAGCTCTCTATGGCAGCAGGAGGTAGAGGTCCATCTTGCCAGCAGGAATTCTAGAATACTAACAATTTTCTGCACTTGCTTTGACTTTGCCTGTGTGTTTTCCTACTCTTGGATTCCTAGAGCTTCCTGTGAGTTTTATGTTCCTGTTTGGTTTTTAGAATGAGGACTCCGAGAAATGGAGATAAAGCCTTGGAGAGAATGGTCCTGAAATTATTGAAACCAAGCTATAGCTAACAGTTTAGCTTCTCTTGGAAGTAGAGCTCCTTGACATATAGCATCTCAAAACTATTCAAAAGGAAACTTCATTTGTCATTATGTGGCTGTTTCTCAGCCCTGGTCCCAAAGGTTTGGTAAGCTCTAAATCCCTAGTGACACCTGCTGGGCGGACCTCAGTTCCCACTGCAGGGCTTCATTAGCCTGCCTCTTTTTTTTTAAAACACGCAGAGCTTCCGGCCAGAAGGAGAGGGGAGGGGAGCGGAGGGGAGGGGAGCTGTGGAGGGGCTGCTGGCTGCAGCTTCTTCCCTCTCAGCCAGTTTGATCATTGCCCATTTAGGTGACCTCTGCTGGAGTCCCCAATAACTCTCAGGCCCCAGGAAACAAACTAGGATGCACTAAAGTGGGGGTGGAAGGAAGAGTGAAGAGAGGTTGAGAGAAAGAAGGAAAGAGAGAGAAAATAGAGAGGAAACACACAGAACCGAGAGGGCGAACAGAGAGGAAAAAGCAGAGAAAAGAGACTGAGAGTGAGAGAATATCCAACACTACCCACCCCCAAGCCCCAAGTTAGTTACTAAGCTTCTTCTTTGTCTGAAAACTTGAGGTGAAAGATGCTACTTGAGCCGTATGTTTTGTTCAAGAATAAACCAAATTATGCTATACTTGCTTATATCTGAACATATTGGTTTATCTTACATAGAGTTTAATTGATGCAAACTTGAACTTCAGAATGCTACATTTTCAAGGAAAACACCATCCCTATCATTTACATGGCTACATTTTTCTTTGAACAAAGAAAATCAGAGCAAAGCACACTCCCACTTTAGTTTATTCCTTTCATATTCACCAGCGCTTACAAAAATAATGTTTAGCCTCTTGCAGTATGACCTCTTCTGTCCCTAAATGTCCAATGGCAGAATTTCTTTCTGAACTAACGACTGCATCCTTGGCTGGATCAACTCGTGTGCAAAGTCCATGTTAGCTGATCAAGCATGGCTTTGTTTGCACTTATTCATTGCTCATCCAGCACTGGGTAAGTGGTTTTGCATATTAACTAAGTGCACAGTAACCTTCCTTTACCTCCTTAGAGCTCCTCCCCCTCCCACCCGCCCTGGAAATCAACACTGCTACTCACTGAGGAAGCTGCCAAGAGGTTGCCATGACAACTGTTCTGCTTTCAGCAGCTACTTTTCTGGTTTGAAGGGGGTTGGGGGTACACATACACACACACACACACACACACACACACACACACTGAGAGTACTAGGCGGCTTTCTGATCAGAGTTCAGATAAAGAAGGTTACAGTCATTTGTGGGAATTGGCTAAAATAACTCAATGGATTTGTGAGTTACCACAGCAGAAGCAAACAGACAAACTAAAAAGGTAAGTACAGTGGAAAGCCAATAATTAAATCATTTCGTAGTGGTCTTAGGTTGAAGCATTTCAAATTGATATCAGTCTGTGGCATCTAGGATGTTATTTTATGAGTCTTTTTCATTTTCATCCTGAGCCAAACAAAGATGATGAGTTTTATGGGCTTCTAAAGAGCAGAGAAAGAAGGCAAGGGGTGAAACAAGCCCAGAAGGAGAATTTCACATCTGAAAGTCATTTTCCAAAAACTTCATTCAGCACAGAAACAATGAAGCATTCAGGCATAAGAGGCTGGAACTGTGCTCTGTGTCAGGTCAAATTGCAACCTTTGAGCTGCTCTGGATGGGATGGCTGGCTAGGTGAACTAGGAAACAGTTTGATTACTAAAGAAGGGTTGGGGTTAGGCAGAGAAAAGCACAAAGAGTCAGGAAATAGAAGTTAAAAACCCTAAAGCTAGTAGTTTTCAGTGCCATTCAGAGAGCTGTGCAAAGGCTGCCTCTACACGTCCAGATCTTCTCCAGGCAAGAGCTGAACACTTAGGTGTGATTCTTGGCAGGAAACTGGAAGAGTGTGGCAGATCGTAAGCCCTAGGGTGGTAGTGACTTGGAGCTATGCCTCTTGCTTCCTGCCTGTCTGCCAGTCCTCTCAGTACTACCCGCTCCCTGCTGGCCAGCCAGCTTCCCAGTGCTTCTCTGCATTCAACCTTTTTTTACGTTATTGATTCCTTCTTAAGGAACAGCAGTGACCAGAACATAGTACTCTAACACTCCTCATAGGAGCTACTGTTTTCTGAATCTTGACACTTTTGTACAGAACTCAATAGCAACTATCACATACAGATACGTTGAAAGGAATTAATGGTAATTAGAGTAAAACAGTCCTGAGAGACCTAGTGCATTGTAACTGAATGCAATGTCATCCTGCAGACATGGTAATTACTGTGAGTGACATACTTATGTATACTTTTAGTAGTGCAGGAAACATCAAGCTCTCAGAGGCCCACACTTCCTTCAGGAGGTATCTTGAGTTTGAACCATGAAGTGTAGTTTTTTGTATTGTAGCAACGTGTGTCCAACCTGAAATACAGCAATTTGGGCCCAAACCCATATTCAGGTAGAAATGAACTTTTACAATTTTGGGGGAAGGGGCGTGGGGAGGGCAAAGCAGGAGAAAATGAGGGAAGGGGTAACAGTGTCCAAAAAGAAATGAACTCATCACCTTACATCATCACCTTTACAATAAATAAGAAAAGAAAAAGAGTTTATGGTCAACTTCCATTGTTTGCTTGTTTTACTTGACTCTGACAAGTAGAAAAGTTTTGAGGTAGAAAGAAGAGGTGAAAAAAGGAAGGGAAGGAAGTATAAGTAAACATTAAAAACAAGAAATGATCAAAGCAAATATGCCGTAAATGGGTATATGATGGTATACAATGAGTATATTGTCGTATAAAAGTTTAGATGGCTTATATCATTGAGTGATCTTTAGAGAAGACAAAGGGCTGTGAAACTGAAGTTGGAAGACATGAAAATATGACATAAAACAGTTTATTTAGATAATGGTATGCGAACCAAGTTCAAGAAATCACAAAGAAATGGGTGCAGGGTTGGAAGACTCCCTATCACATTGGAGTGTGCTGTCTCTCTCTCTCTCTCTCATGTAAGTTAGGACAAACTACTAAGTTACGCACGGAGCAGGGCTTCCTGAGTGTCGCTGATGTAGCGAAAGGCCCTAGCTTATATAACAGTAACAGGATACAGAACGACAGTTCGTCACAGCCTCAGATATGTGTGCTTAAACTATCTCATCAGACTCAAACTCCTGAGTATTTCGACAATAGCAGAAAGCCATCCTTTAATCCATCCTGCTTGCTAGACTCCCTAATTGCACAGACTAGAGGTATTAGTATGCAAAGAAATTCCTCCCTCAAATGGCTGATTGGAGGGCTACCAAGTTTAGTCTCTGCAGCCTTAGAGTCCAATAATAAGACAGGGAGCAATAATAAGGAGAAAAGAATTAAAGCAAAGAGAAAATTCAGAAATTTATTTTAACTCCTCCATAGATTCTTTCCCATCCCTTTCCACTGACCTGATCTAATTCTGGCAGCTATTGTCCCCGTGAAACACTGCCACAGCTGAATTTATTTTTATTTTGCCTGCTCAAAGGCAATGTAAAGCGAATTGGAGAGCACATCACCTTCAGGGAAAAGACTGCAGTGTATTGCTCACCCACTTCCCTCCTCCCCTCCCTGTGAAAAGGTTAATTTGAATAAGGCTGCTGCTTCCACAAATAGCACGGGAACCGCACTCTGAAGAGCAGCCAATGAGGATGCTTTCCAATGATGTCATAGTTATACCTGCTTCTTATTATTTGCTGAGTAGTGACAATGTGTTCTTTGACTCTCACATCTGATTGGTTAAGATTTCTGTCATTTTTGAGAACTTCTGGGGAGTTTTTGGCATTGCAGGTTCTTTGCATGCCCAGAATTTTTCCAGTTTCTATACTTCAACAAACTGTTAGAGAATACAGAACATTTTAAACATTGTCTTCAAAACAAATATAAGAACCTTTATACCTGACTCACATAGTCTCTGGTACTAGGTCATTTGAAGCATTATGCAAGCAGCATAATTAAAGTCCCAAACACATGAATAGTACATTTATCAAGATGTGCACAGAAAGGGCATATTTATATTAAAATTGCTTAGCTTGAAAGCAAATTTATTCCATTTGTCTACAATTTTTATTTTATTTTTGTCCCATTAAGCAGAGCTTTCTTAAAAAGAACTGCATCTAAAATTTCCTAGTTTGCAGGGTAAAGGGCATGGAGACCTACCTGGTTAATTTTTGCCCTTAAGTGTCTTTTATTTTCAACTCAATCCAGCTTTTGTGTCATTAACATGTACACGCCCTTCAGATTCCTAAGCTTTTCCAGAAAAACTCCTGCAAAGTTTGAAAACTAGGCTCCCTTGCAGGAAGGGCAATGACTAGATCAGGTCTGCCTAAATTAGGAATGATCCGACTGGGGGATTAAAAGGAGCATTCTAGTCGGGAAGAGATTGAAGTATGGTTGGGAGGTCAGAAGAAATGTCGGTGCTCAAAACTCTCACAATTTGTAGTGGTGAGGAGAGCCCTCGACAGAGCTCTCCACACAAAGTCCGATCCTCAGAGACACAGAAAACAAAGCCCAGCTACCCACAATCTCTTGCTGAAGCAGAACAGATAACAGGAAGGTTAATCTATCCCACAGCCAGGACAGGATAGTCAAAGCTTTAGCAAACCAGGGCAGGACATTCAAGAAACAGTCTGATTTTAATAAACTGAGAGAAATGGGAAAAGAGTTCTTAGGAGAAAGATGAGTAAGAGTGAATGTGTATGGAACAGACTTCACTAACATGATACACATATTTAGAGCAATTTGGAAAAGCAGAGGAACCAGTTAACAGATGATAGAAGTTAGGAAGAAATAGAATGTATCAAGTGCTTTTTTTTTTTTTTTTTGGCCAGTCCTGGGCCTTGGACTCAGGGCCTGAGCACTGTCCCTGGCTTCTTCCCGCTCAAGGCTAGCTAGCACTCTGCCACTTGAGCCACAGCGCTGCTTCTGGCCGTTTTCTGTATATGTGGTGCTGGGGAATCGAACCTAGAGCCTCGTGTATCCAAGGCAGGCACTCTTGCCACTAGGCTATATCCCCAGCCCCATATCAAGTGCTTTCTGAAAATCCACATCTCACATAGCTAACATCAACTAGTTTGAAAATAGAAGTGTCTTCTAGCTGTACATCATGGCTAATTTTCCTGCAGAGTCCAGCGAGGGGTTAGCTAAATGGCCTAACAATTTAATTACTTTTAGCCAGGTGCGAGTGGTTTGTGCTATGCAGGGAGCTGAGATCTGGAAAATCACAGTTGGAGGTAGGGTAGAGCAGGGAAGTTGACTAGGCTATCTCCAAAGTAGCTATGGAAAACAAGGCTTAGAAGCATGGCTTAAATAGTGAGCATTACCCTTGCAAGCATGAGGTGCTTGCTAAGTTCAAGCCGCCCCAGCACTGCCAACATTAAAAATATATATATTTTTATTAAATAAATGATCACATGAAATTAATTTATTGTCACTTCTCATTGTTGACCATTATTCTATTCTATTTTTTAAATTTAATTATTATTTTTGCTCACTTGACTGGCAGGACAGTAAACAGTGGATTTGTTTAGCTCTGGGCCTCAGAGCTTAGAAAAGTGTTTAGATGAAAAAGATCTCAAAAATTGTTAACCAAGTTCGGCAGTGGTGGCTTATGCCTGTAATCCTAAGTATTCAGGAGACTGAGACCTGAGGCTGAGGGTCAAAGGTAGCCTAGGCAGGAAAGTTCCTGAGACTTTTATCTCCAATTAACCACCAAAAAGAGCCCCAAGTGTAGCTGTGACTCAAATGGTAGAGCATTAGCCTTGAACACAAAAGCTTAGGGACAAGGAGCAGTGCCTGAGTCATGGGTATAAGCTCCAGGAATGGCACACACCACAAAACTGTGATGATGAGGAGGACCCCAATAGGGTAAGTTCTCTTAGTCACTGTGCATTATGACTAAGGAAGGAAACTGAACACCTTGCCTCATTCTGATGTATACGATGTCCATAGCTTTTCTTATTGAATCAAGGGGAAAGACTTCAACTTTCCCAATCACAGGTAGAAGATCAAATCACAAGGCAAGGAAAATCCAGAGTCCCAGGGTTCAACAGGGTCTCATTCACTGTGTACCCAGAGTGGCCAGGCCTCAAACTTGTAATCCTCCTGTCTTCCTGAATGCTGGGTTATAAATGAATGTCCTCATGCCTCGCTATTCTCAGTATTTGTTACCGGAAGATGTAAACAATCATTTGGGTAGGTGAGATGGAGGAAGTGGCCGGTGGCATGAAGGAATTCCAAAGCTAGTCCTAGGCGAGGATTAGTAGCTTGTATAACCTTTTGAGATCTGCCTTTCTTCCTCCCCCCACCACCCCCAGCTCTCCCAAATTGACACATGATAGCTCTGATTCTCATAAATTGCTAGGTACAATTTAGGGATTTGGAATCACTAACAGAAAGCACAATAAAAGCTGGGTGCCGGTGGCTCACATCTAAAATTGTAGCTATTCAGGAGGCTGAGATCTGAGGATCTCGGTTCAAAGCCAGCCTGGGCAGGAAAGTCTGTGAGACTCTTATCTCTAATTAACCACCAGAAAACTGGAAGTGGCGTGGTGGCTCAAAGTGGGAGAGTGCTAGCCTTGAGCTGAAGAGCTCAGGGATAGTGTCTAGGCCCAGAGTTCAAACCTAGTGATGGACCAATAATAAAAAAAAAGGAATAAAAAAAAGAGAAGAAAAGGAAAGCACAATAATCCAGGAAATAGTACTAAGCTAAAAAATTCAACATATTCTCAACAGTGCATATATCCTCCACCCATGTATTCAATGAACCAATCCAAGCTTTCAAAGAATAGGTTGAAGTTTTTCTGCTCCATCTCTTTTTCAGTCATGATAATAAGTAGATTCTCTTTCTGATGTCTATTTTCTCCGTAACTGAAGGGCCATATATGATGACATAGAGTGTATGTAAGCATTACCCCCATTGACATTCTAAATGAGCAGTTCAGGTGGAACCTATTAATTTGAATATACCTTGGATTTGGCCTGCAGTCAAAGACAATTTGAAGGAGCATCTACACTTTACATTCCAATCCTGTTGGCACCTGTGCCTGCTGTTGCTTCTAGAAGCCACTTCTCCTTTTCTATCTCCTTCTAATGCTAGAGTTTAAACCCAGACCCTAGTACGTTATAAACAAGCAGTTTCCCATGCAGCTATATCCCCAGGACTAGAAATTTCTCAACATTTTAAAGATAATCAATAAAATGATAGTGAGCCAGAGTGCTTGGGGCTTAGAATCCATTTTTTAAAGGTGATTGGTTCTTTTCTGTCCCTTCATTGTTTCTTTACTCTTTCAATTTTAGTTCTTTTTAGTTAGTGATTTTTCAATTTTAAGTTGCATATAGGATCATGAGGATGTGTGAGAAGATGGCTAGTTTTGAAACATCTAGAGAATGTGCATGGGAGAGAGAGCTAATATTTTCCAACCAGATTTCAGGAGAAACCATAGGTTGCTCTGTAGACCAGCATTCCATAGCATGCATTTTTATGATGCAATATCTCATATTTCATTCTGCTGTTGCAAATTAAAATAAAGATTTTGAGTGAGGTCCTTAAGCATCTTTCTCTCATATTCCATGGTATCTAGGTTTGGAAATTGTATTCTGAGGTATACTCTCATTTAACTGGTAACCAAGCTTTGTTGAATCTAAGAAATGTTCTCTCTCTCCCTCACAGAGGCTGCCTCACTGGATACGCTGACATTGTTCTCTGAAAAGCTACAATAAGTTCTCCTCCATCACTGAGGGCCTAGCCTTACCTCCTGCTAGTTAGTTCATCAGCTTCTATTCTGATACCTTATTTTTCCTTCAAAAATTGTTTTGATGAGATCATTTCCTTGATTAAAGCCCCCTGCTGGTTCTCATGGCTTAAAATAGAGGTTGGTGTCAGCTCCATGGCCTGACAAGCTTGGGCTGAAATCCAAATGGCTTCAATTTCTTTCTATGGAACCTTGGGCATATTGCTTAACTTCTGTGAGACACACATCTGCAAAGTGGAGCTCCTGCTACCTATTTTATCATACTGTCATATAATTTAAATGAAACACTATAACAAAATCACCCCATTCTGGGCCAGCCATAGGAGATGGTGAATAGCTAAATTACTCCCCAATCCCATTTCTTTGCAGCCTGACCAAGTTTGACTGTTCTAGTATCTTCTATGAGTGCTCTTGAGTATCTTCTTATTTTACATCCACTGTCCATAGGCTATACACAGGCATTGGCCAATCCCCACTAAGCAGCTCATATATCTACTAGTCTGACTTGGCTACTAAAAGACCCTTCACATTTGCTTCCACCCAGCACATCTCCTTGTTTTGACATTTTTCCTAAAGAGCTCATGACTTTCTATTGGGCAGGAGTTGATGGTAAATTCTTGCCTTCCTGAAACCACTGTGGCTATGCCTCTCTAAGAACATACTTGCCATCATATACTGCTACAATATGTGCTCATAGTTGTGGCCCCTACTTGACTGTGACCTCTCATTGGCATAGACTTTGCCTTACATTTTGATCTTTATTGACTCAAACCCTTTTTAAAATAAAGGAATATAATCAATATGGTGTAAAGCTCAAAAATAGATGCTTCAAGATTATATTTGAGAAACTATGTATAGAGAAAAATAATTCTCAAAACAATCCTAGACCTTCAGAACATTCTTACTAGCTTAGAGTACTAATCCTATTTTAATTCTATTTTAATTCTTACTGAACTCATTAAAAATTATTTACATATAGTACTACCCCATCTGACTTTCCACTATCCTTATTTATAGGTGCTATGATACCCATTTCATGGAATGTGAACCAGGCATTCAGAAAAGGTAAATGAGCTTGGAGTGTGACTCAAGTGGTAGAACACTTGACTAATAATAATAATAAGCACAAGGCCCTGAGTTCAAGTGCACCCCACCTCAAAGTTGTTTAATGAATAAATAAATTTACATGATTGAAAATTTGTGATTGTTCCAGTGGGGATTTGTTTTGTATCTTTTTGATTCCATCATTTATCTTTTGTGTTGTATTATCTTATACAACAGTCCAGTTTCAACTTCCTCTTAAGCTAGAAGGATTGGGGTAGAGTGCTTGCCTAGCACATGTGTCACAGTGCCACTTCTGCCTTTTTCTGTTTATGTGGTGTTGAGAAATTAAACCCAGGGCTTCACTCATGCTAGGCAAGCACTCTACCCTTAAGCCACATTCCCAGCCCCTAGATAGAGGTCTTTACACGAGTAGAATTTGTGAGGCAGATAAATCTGATCTCTGCAAAAGTCATATATTTAAGTGGCTTGGTGATAGTAGTTATTAGGTAGATAAAACATAATTCAGCAATGTAAAATCCTAAAATCTTGATGCCTTGTCAATTCTTTCATTTCCACATATTATTTATTTTGAAGAATCCACAGAGCAATCTTACCTCTGAAGAAAAAATATATCCTAAAGGAACCTTTTGACTTTCAAAGTAACTTTTCACTTTCACTACCTCATAGTTTCATAGGGGATCTTTACCCAGATAATTCTCTTGACTAAATCACATAGGAGAGCTCATTTCCTTAGCCTCAAAGAAATCAAGCTAAAACCAAGGCAAATAACAGACACTGCTGTGTTCTATCCTGTCCTGCGAGCTGCTATTTGTACAAGACTGCCTAGGTATTTCCAGTAGGGAGCATTTGTTTATAAGAGAACAGTCATACAGCTAATTGCATATGTACTTAATGGTAATCTCATAGCTTTGAAATCTTGCTAAACCAAATGTAAACTCTTAAAATAAAAATTTTCTGGAGGAGACTGTTGGGAAGGCATGGTGAAAATCATTCATTTTCTCATTCATTCGTTCATTTCTATGAATTCACACCTGACATTTTAGTGGATTTTTATGATTTCTATATGTGTTGAATACATTGATTTCTGGAATATGCTAGACTATTTGGAAATAGGACACTTCCTTCTAGAAGTAGTTTAAGACTCAAAGAGGATTTCTCCAAGTGTATTTCCTGGAGCTCTATTTCCATGGGCTATGAAGACGTGTCAGATGAGAAAATCAAATGTTTAAAGGTCAAATACACAGATAAACACTGAGTTTAAAAAGCCAACTGATTTGCTGTTGGACATCTTGAAGCCTTTAATATGTCACTATATTATGACTCCCTTGGATATATAGTTGCTGTGTTTTCTATCTGTTGTTATTGTTAAGGGAGTATCTCACAACTCACAATCTACAGGACAGGAAAAGTAAACCTGAAGTGTCTCTGCAGGCACTTGTAAAGCTGTAGGTTACTGTACTTTGGGCCCTAGGTTTCCCCACACATTTTTCTTTAACTCCTTAACATTCTGCTCACAAGTGTAGCACCCCTCTAGCAACCAGTACAGATTAGTTATCTACAATACTATGCAAAGAATCCCACCTAAAAATACAGAGAGGAAAAAAATAAAACTTCATTATGACTCATGATATAGAGGAATTTCTGCCACTATAAAGATAAAAAGTGAAGAATAAAAAAAAACTTGTATATAGCACCTTAAGCACATTTTAAGTTGAGTGAATTTATTTGGATAAGCTTGGCATTTTATATTTCTTCACAGTATTGCTGAGAACATCATTCGTTCTCATGTAGTCTCAAATTATGACAGGTAATAATAAACACTGATGAAAATGGGACAATATAAATTTTATATAATCAGACACTGGTGATATTTTACAAGTCAGGTGATGGGGCTTTGGTGTTGCTGACTCTTCTTCTGCATCTTATCAGCTTGGAAAGTTTGGATGTAAATCCACTGCAGAGGATTAAGAGGAATGAATTAACTGTGTTCTATTATTATAGTAGCATTGTCAGTGAAGAAGGACAAAGTTAGCAGAAGCTTCCTTTAGTCCTATGATTGGTCAAGTTAATTATGATTTTTCTGTGAAGACACAAAAATGATGTCATAGGAATATGAAATACTTTGTCATTGTATAACACATATTTTCTGAGCCCTTTCTTTGTCCTGGGATGGAACAGTGAACAAAGGCCAACTCATGTCCTCATGGAGCTTACTTTCTAGCTAGGAGACAATCAAAAAATCAACAAAGGGATGGACTCACAGATAAGTTCCTGGAGATCAAGAATACTGAAAACTCCAAGTTTCTTGATTGACAGGCCATTTTATAGAACAAGGAGGAGGTCACACTGAAAAGATAGCATATGAGCAGACATTTGAAAGAAACTGAGGACTCCACTGGGGACATCTGAAAGAACTCCATTGGCATAGTGACTACTTCATGCAAGTGTCCTGAGGCCATTTCCTGCTGGGAATATTTGGTAAGTAGCAAGGAGTTTATTGTGGCTGGACTTGAGTGAATGAATGAAAAGGAGAGGAGAGGAGGACTTTCAGAGTGGCAGAGCAAACAAATGGAAATCTAGACTTTTGTAAGGAAATTGGGTTTTCTCTGAGAGAATTGGGAAGCCAAGGGAAAATTCTGAACAGAACAGTGCGATCTATTCTAGACTTTGTGGGTGGTTTTTCTGTCTTTTCACCTCACACAATCCTTTCCCAAATCCTTTTCTTTGCTTGCTTTGTGAATTGCAATGGGTATATCCAATTGTATTAACTATTAGGTGAGTTCTTTTCTCTCCCAAATTCTGGACAAACTTAATTAATTATAGATTTTCTATAGTATTCTCTAAATAACATCAGTTTGTCTTTGTGCAACAATTATCATCCATGATAAGTGAATTTAAGTTTTTATAGTTCTTATCCTTTTAGTAAACCATCCTGTCTGTTAAGTGCTGGGAAGTCATATTGGAAAGGAAATGCTATAAACAGTTTTTGATATGAAACTTTCAGCAGAGGCATGCCAGGACTGAACTCAAAGCAGGTAGAGTAGTACTAAAAAATGGGTAAGTATTTTTTTTTTAATCTTCAAGTGCTTTCAGACCAAAGAAAAGTCTTAGCAGATACCGTACCCAAGTCTCTAGCTCAGTTTCCTTAGCACTAATGGTTTAGTAGAAGTCTAAGAAAGACAAAAGAAGAAGGAAGACAGGCTACCAAAAGTTCAGAAAGAAGCAGAGAAATATACAACCTGGGAAGTATAAAAGCTGACACCTCACATACAAAAAGCATTATTGATGGGGGAAAATTTTAAGAAAAAAGAAAATTACCTTTAGTTCTGTAAGAAGAGCTCACTGAATATCCTTTTGAACTGGAATTAATTTCAGGTAATTGAATTCAAAATTAAAAAATTAGAATAAAAGGAAAATTTGGAAGAACAGGAAGTAATTCTATTATCTTTGACAAAGTCATACTTATTTAGTCAAATAATCTGTTACCTTTTCTGGCAAGTGAATCTATCTCTGTTTACTTTAGGGATCATTGTGGCATATAACTTTTCTGGGTGTATATACCAGCTATCATCTATCAGCTCTCTTAATGGCATATCCAGAAAAGGGGTATCAAATATGACCTCTGAGGTCTGAAGGTCAAAGAGACTATATTGAAGTAAGAATCAAGAAGTAAGACTGGGTGTTATGGCTTAGTCATAGCTACATAGTGACTAGGGGTCTGGAGGATTGTGGTTTGAGACCAGCTACAGAAAAGTTTGCTGAATTCTGTATCTAAAGTAGTTAGCACGAAGCAGGACTGGAGGCCTTGCTCAAGTGGCAGGGTACCAGCCTACCACACATGAGGCCCTGCATTGAACCCCAGTAGTGCCCAGGTATGTGGGGGGGGAGGGGGGAGGTGAGGAACAAAGTTGTAAAACTGAAGTTTAAAATGAATAAGCATGGAGTGAACATATGAACTTGTTTTTGTTTTTCATTTTGCTTAAAGACTCTCCTTGGAATGTACCCATATAGTGTTTCACACCTTTAATCTCAGCTTTTTGGGAGGCGGAGACAGGAGAACTGTGCATTTGAGGACAGCCTTCAAAAGGTACCAGCAAGATTCTATTTCTCTCTCTCTCTCTATTATATATATGTATATGTATATATATATAATGAAATGGCTAGGGGAAGTAGGTCAAGTGGTAGAGCACTTGGTTAACAAGTCCAATGACCTGGGTTAAATTCCCAGTACCACAAGCAAACAACAACAACCATGGTGATGATAATAGTAATAATAATAAGCAAAGCCCACCTCTCCCTTGAATGGCTTCATTTCACTAGAAAAAGCCACCATAATCCAGCTTCTGCTTTCTAAATCAATCACTGCAAGGTAAATGTCATGTCAATTAGTCTAGAAGTTATATAAAACACACGTTTTTGCTTTGAGGTTCATTTCATGTTTCACATCTGATGTTAATATTAATAATACTGAATTGAAAGGGTCTTGATAATTGTGCCCCTTAAAGAAACTTTGATTTCAGAATTATCTCTGGCAACAGGTTTTCAGGTAAACCAGCATTTAGGAATGGGTTCCGGGATAGGGCTGAGCTCCGGTGACTTCTGACCTTGTGGAACTAGTCCTGTTCCCCATGGTCAGTCACAGACAGGGAAATGCTGGGATGTCCTTTGGCTTAGGAAAATGATCAAGCAAATGGAGTCTTAGAAAATTTCTGTCAGTTTTTTTTTTTTTATGTTGAAGGTTCACTGGCATTTCTGACTTTGATTGTTTTGGAGGTACAGGGATTTGAACTTGTGGTCTTGTACCTGCTAGGTTGGCACTCTAACACCTGAGCCACACTCCCAGTTAATTTTTTATTTGCAGTTAGTTATATTTTGGATATGTCTTTGTATGGGAGCAATTTCACAGCTCAATCTTTCTCTCTACCCTTCCTTCACCATGGTGGCTGGGATGCTAGGCCTGTACCATCCTGGCCCAGCTTGTGGATCTTACTGTTTGCCTGAGTTAGCTTTGAACAGCTGTCCTTCTGATCTCTACATATTATGTAGCTGGGATTAAAGGCATGTTTGATCACACCTGGCCTTAAGAGACTTAAGTCTGGGGCTGGGAATGTGGCTTAGAGGTAGAGTGCTTGCCTAGCATACCTGAAGCCCTGGGTTCAATTCCTCAGCACCACATAAACAGAAAAAGCCAGAAGTGGCGCTGTGGCTCAAGTGGCAGACTCCTATCCTTGAGCAAAAAGAAGCCAGGGACAGTGCTCACGCCCTGAGTTCAAGCCGCAGAATTGGCATAGAAACACAACAAAACAAAAAGTGAAACAAAATAAATAAATAATAAATGATACTTAAAAAAAAAGAGAGACTTAAGTCCTGTTTTTCAAGTAAGCTAATTCTGCTGTGTTTAAAAAAAAAAAAAGGAACAACCCACCCCCAACAAAACTCTTTCCAACTCACTTGTTTTAATCAAACTTTTGTAGAATTCTATAATGAGAGGACCACATTGGGAACAATCTTTCTAGATAGCCAGGCACCAGTGACTCACACCTGTAATCCTAGCTACTCAGGGACTGAGAGCTGAGGATCACAGTTCAAAGCCAGCCCAGGCAGGAAAAGTCTGTGAGACTCTTATCTCCAATTAACCATAAAAAGCCAGAAATGGAGTGTGACACATGTGGTAGAGCACTAGCCTTGAGCAAATAGAGGTCAGTGACAGTGCCTAGACCTTGAGTTCAAGCCCCAGTATTGGCATATATATATATATATATATATATATATTCATATTCCACAGTGAACTAAATTAATATACCAGATCCCTGATTACTTTTGCAGTGAACAATGTAAACCAAGATATGGAAGTCTTAGACTTGCTAATCACTAGCTCTGAACACCATGCAACAATATCCTCCCAAAATAAGTCATGCCACAGTTTCCATGATGACAGTCCCTCAGAACACACTTGGTTATTGTTGCCTTCGAATTGCTGGAATTGTTGCCATGTTCTGTCATATCTTCAGGCAACAATCACCTGGAGATGAAATGTAATTTTCAAATGAACTTTTACATGCTTCTCTGTTTTCTTCTTGAATTTTATTGTTTTTACAGGCAAGTGATGACAGGTTATTCCCTGTAAGATTTAACCAGTTAACCGTGCAGCATTAAAAATCTGAAGTCCTGCACTTAGAAATATAAAGAGCAAGGGAGGAAATGGGGGTGGGGGCGGGGAGGATGCTCCATTGGGGCTGCAGCTTTTTCGAGTATTCAGGGATGATGTCATTTGTTTTCACAAAACCCAGTTTAAATTTGTTCCTGCCTTTCAAGAACTGCAGCAGGAAGCGTCTGTAGAGACTTCTGCAAACCATATTTCAGGACACACGAGTGCAAGCTGCATCAAAATCCAACCAATCGCAGGGTGAAACCTTGCCCTCACCAGTCTTTATTTCTTCCCCTACCTGAAGGAAGAGTGAGATGACCGCCCTCACCCTCCAGCCCGGGTCTAACTGCAGAGGCTTCACTCCAACCCTCGAATGGTTTAAAGGAGAACAATGCCCAAATAGAGATTGACTTCTGCTCACCCTCACATACTGAGGCCACTGACACATAACCTCCAAGAAAAAGTCTATCTGTAAATGATAGATAGGTTTAGTTTGGTTTGTTTGAAATTAAATGTTAGATTTTGCTTCCCTGCTGCCCCTGTAACACCTGGTTCCCAGCACTAGACCCATCAGAAGACGGAAGGAAACCGAAATTGGAGCTAGGCGAGTGTCCACGGAAGTGACACCTGTGGATTTCATCATATAAACAGTTATCGTTCACAAAGCAACACCAATTCTGGGTGATGATGTGTTCATGATGATTGGAAAATAAGCAATGCAGTAGAAACAGAATCTCAAGAACGCCATTAAAGTGGGAGAGGGAGGTTAGCTGAAGTTTACTTACTAAAGAGATGGTTTAAGACGCAAAATGCTGGTTGCTCATGTTCCCTTACTTCGCCTCCGTACAGAAACACAGCATATTGATGGAACAATCAGTGTGGTTTCTCTGATTGTGAACAGTAGAACCTGGACTCTGGCTAGTATAAGCTTAAAAGATCCTCATGGGAAGCCTGTAGGAAAACTCAGAGAATTCACGGAAGGCTGGAGAAATTGACTCAGGAGTGACAAGAGACATGAGGTTTTGGGGTCTCCATTGCAGGTTCAATGAATGGCACTGTCAATCATCCCTACTAGGTTTAATGATCTCCAAGCTTTTCTGTCTTCTCTTTCCTCATCATTCTGTTCAAGTGGATAAGTTCCAGAAGAGAACACATCTTTGATTTGCTGACCACATGGCTGCCCCTTGACTTGGAGAAAACAGATGGCTATCAGTTTACTGACTCATACAGACACCTAGCAAAAGGAAAAAAGACACTTTTCCATGGAAGGTGAGGGTTAAAGGAACAGGAACAGTGAGTGCTACTTGGTGTTCTTCATTACCATGGCCACTCGCTTTCAGTCCTCCAGGTCATTAACTTTCTTGCCTGTTCTTATGGTACTCCTCCTTTACCTCACATTTTAAATATTGTAATTGCAACCCATTTTTAAAATCCCAGCCAGGACAGTTTTTTGAGGTGGACCATACGTATTATTGGTAATCATATGAAGATAAGAGGCATAAACTGGAGCCATCTTGGCATATTCATCTATAATGTTATTGTTATGCTTCTTTTTGTCATAGTTGTGCTTTGCAAGGTTTGACCAACACTTAGCCTATTCTTCCAGCTTTCAAATTCAATGTAAGTTGAATTTGGAATTGAGATGCAAGGCACAGTTCTTATGTCCTGAATATCTTATCTTGTGCTTGGCCCATGGACCTTCACTGGGGAATTATAATTCACCAACATGGCCTTAAACTCTTACCCTCTTCATCTCTGCTCCCATACCCACATTTCTATGCATTTGGGGAGTATGCTATCCTCAATATTCACACAGAGGGAGGCATAGCTAACTCCTAATTTCTTTGCCTCCTTTCATTCTTTTCTTCTAATGATGCTCCCTATATGCCTAACTGTCCATTGTATAAACAGATAAAGAACCAACTGATCCCCATATAATTTCTATTTGGGAAAGATGCTGCTACTTAATAAAAACAACCTTTTGGTGAAATAGAAAGTGAAATACATAAATAATACTTTAAAAGACTGTAACCCTTTCAAAGATCTTTTTTTAATAGGTAGTTTTAAAAGGTAGAATAACTTTGAACACCAACTTGTGACATTAATGGAGTACTACAATAGATTTTTTTCTGATTTTTTTTGGGTTCCCTGACTCAGCGTACAATTCCTTTAGTTTTTCTTTGCATGAATCTGTCCAAAGGAATTGTGGGATTGACCTGTGACTGTCTATCCCATGAGTACAATGAGATCTACATTGATTTATTTTCTGCGTCCCACTCAGTCTTCAGGATGAATCATAAGAAGGTGAAATCAGGGCTCAGGGTCCCCAGATTGTTCATGAAGCAATATCTCCCTTATAAAGCATTGCTTACAAAATTCTTGAACTTTCTTAGTATGAGACCACAGGGGCTTCCTAGATCAAATATCAGCGCAACACATTCCTTTCAGGCCTCACCAAAGGCCACCTTACAGAATGAGGAGTTGTGTTTTACTCCACCTGGATCCCCTTCTTTCCCAAGATCTGCACTGTGGGCACTGGCAGCTCAGCCGAGTGAGCTACAGCAAGCAGCACCACAGTTGTATGATAAACACATAGGATGTCAGAAGAAGGTCCCAAGGACAAATAATTCCATGTGAGAAAGTCAGGCCATCCATTTTTGCTTTCCTGGCTGTCCGCCTTATTCATGCTCTTTGCCTTTTGTGGATCAGTTGTTCCAAAGCATCACTCATTCATTCACTCCATTCTTGAGCCACATTGCGATGTTCTGCACTTACGATATAAAAAGCAAAGCATGGGATGTGAATGAAATATGGAGTTTTATCTCTTAATCCCTTCGGGTACCAATTATTATACCAAAGTGATACATGCAAAATTGTGGTTAGAAAAAAAGAAAGAAATGAGTCATATTTATAGTATGCTGACTAATATTTTTAAATTTACATGTGGTTTATTTTAGAATGTACTATTTGGCACTGTTAACAAATTGAGAGAACAATGAATTAACTGTGGAATAAAGAGAAGAGAATACCTTTATGTGAGGAGAGAAGTGTCTATTAACCATGGGAGAGAAATGGCCAACTTCATGGTCCGGTACAGCCAATGAAAATGCAGTGGAAAGTGATGTCTACTCTTCAGCTGAGAGCTAAGAGTGACCTTTGACCTAGGAAGTTAAGAAGGTTTTAAGAAAACTGCGTGCATTAGTGCCCAATAACATTATGTTCTACAAAATCAGAAACTGTTCTTTTTCTTGTGAGGAAATTGTACGTTGTGTATCACTCCTCATGGCAGTACTTATCTTCTGCACATGGATTTTAGATGACCTCCCAAGTCTATGTCTGTCTATTGAATAAAGGTGACAGAGGAGAAATAATCTGGATAGCTCAGTCATAGATCCAGCAGGGCCCAACCAAACTTTTCCATCTACTCCTCATTCTCTTTTCCCCAGTAGAAATTTGGAGGATATTTATCATCTATATCTTGTTCTGTCTGGATAACTGTTTTCTGATCTTTTTCTGCTTTCTGTGTTTGTAAGAATACATAGCTTGATGGATACCAATAAACCTCCACAGATGCAGAGGGGTCTCAGGGAGGGAAAATGAAAAGTTACATTTCCATTTGTTATGCTAGTTACCTAGTTCATATTTTAAAAATGTGATAGAAATTCAGCAGTTTCTCATGGGTACTCAAACATCTGCATGCTCACATACTGGAAATGTATTTACTTATATTTAACTTTTTAAATTTAGCCTCATACAACTCACACCACTGAGGCTGACTTTTTTCTTTATAAATTGTCTTCAACATAATTAAAAATTGAAAAGTCTCCTCTCTCTCTCTCTCTCTCTCTCCTTCTCCCCCCCCAGGCTTAAACTGTGAAGCAAGACCTATATTATCTGTTTATAATAAACACTGAAACTTTATTCCACTGCTTAAAGTACAGTGGGACTCACTTAAGGCAATCAGTGAAATTCAGTGTCAACCTTCCAAAAGGAATCTATTCCATTCTCCCTGAAAATGCCTTCTTAGTAAAACTTGTTTGCCAAATGCCTAGAGCTTCCTTAACAAATAAAACAAAACACTGCTCACTGCCCTTTTCCTCTGAAGTGATGATGAATTGCTGAGGAGTAAAAGCCTTCAGACTAATCACATAGGAGAACTGACTCCACGATCCCAGTGTTGTTTACCAGCTGCCTTCAGAATTCTATAATCACCCAGCCCACGTTTCAAAAGAACAAAATTGTTCAGAGATAGTAAAATAGAACAGAAACAAATGATCTGTCTGCAGAAATTAGTTTAAGGAGGGGAGCAGGCTAGAAAGAAAGATATGAGCCAGAAACTTACCTAGCTCACAGGCACGAGACCCGATGACCACATATGCTGCGCTGAAGCACAACTCAGGAGCATTACATCATCATGACAAACTTTCATTGGCTGCAGAAAGCCCAAGAATAAGTCAGGATTTTAAGGTGCAGTGTGAGAGCCCCTGTTAGTGCTTTTTATCAGGGTAATGGCCAAAATATTGAAAGCAAGACCTTCCCTACATTAGGACTGTCACGGATGAACTGACAAAATACTGTTAACCATTTCTTAAGCATGTTTATCTACACTGTCTACTTTTCACATTTAACCTGTTGGAGATTTTTTTTTCTTTGTTAAAAGCTTGCCTCTGTCATTAAATTTGTGTTTTTTTATTGAAGGTGTATAGTAACATGTGTGTATGAGTGGCTTATTTCCTCATTATTCTTTAGGGCATCTTTCTTATTTTTAGGACTCTATTTGAATCAGTACTTCAGTTTTCCTCCCTCTACTAGTTATTTCCCTCATTCTTTCTATTCAGAGGACAAACATCCACGGATTCAAGCAAGCACAAATATATTTATTTGTTTTGAGGAATTTAAATGGAAGTAGTGAGTGTAATTCTTACTTCCTAATCATTTGTTTTTCAGTGTCGCGGTATTTTCTCTATTGAACTCTATGTGTTATTATGCCATGCTCATTACCATGGTGATTTACAAATGAAAACCATATGCATTAGAGGCTCTAAGAGCTGGGGCCTGGGCTCCCTGCCCTGTCCATTTTCACTGCTCATGGTGGGTGGGGGTGGGGGGGTGGGGTGGGGGGTAGAGGTGGGGGGTGAGGGACAAAGCTCTTTTTAAAAATGAGCAAAGTTTGGACAATTAGTTTCATCAGTCAGGAAATGAAAACAATATGCAATTACTAGTGAACTTCAGTTTCCCTCTGCCTCTCTGTCTTTTTCTTTTAAGTTTAGGAGTGAAGAGAAGGAGCAAGGCCACAACAGGAGAGAATCAGAATCTTATGGAAATATCTCACCTCCTTCTGATCTAAGAATTTGACTCTCTGGTCTCCTAAAGGCAAGAAGATAACACACACTAACAAATACTCCATAAAATCCCCAGACTTAGCAGCTGAAGGGCATGTTTCCAGGGCATGTCTAGATGTTCAGTTCTGTTGGAAATACCTTTTCTCTGCCCTTTTGCACTCCTATTCTCAGACATGTGCTTGGAGGAGGTCAGACAGTCTACTGCAAGAGGGGTGGCTGCTGAAAATCCGACCTCCACAGTCATCTTCCTACCACGGTTCCTTAGACTTTGGCCTAACAAATAGTCAGTTTACTCACATGCAGGGTAATACTGAGGATTCATGGTTCTAGAGTAGGCCTTGGAGATATTTAGGAGCATTTCTCATAATGACAGGGTATTATGTGTGTGTGGTGGGGGGAGTGATAGAGAGTCCTTCTCTAACAGGAAGGGAGGGATAGGTCAGCCAGCCTCCTAGCTGGCAATGGGAATTGACAAAGTAAAATAAAGCATGTTTCTTGTCCTTATGATGAGCCATTTTGGGGGAGGGGAGACAGCATTGATCTATAGTTAGTGTTAAATTCTAATAAAAAATAAATGCATATGTGTGTTCACACACATTGATGGGCACCATTTTGATGCTCAAGAGCAGGGACAATTTGAGCTAAATTTGACACAGTAGAGTTGCTTAGCTAAAGAGACAAATTAAAGGATTCCATTGAGAAGAAACAGAATGCAGAGACCCCACTATCTGATGGGACTAAACTGCGTTAGTGGTAAATTGCAATGCATGGGAATGGGCTAGGTCCAGGATTATGAGTTGGTTTTATACTTCATATTTGGTAAGAACCAGATGCTACTTTCAAATGCAGGGAGTTTCCTGCAAGGGCTATTTCTATGGATGTGGACAGGGCAAAGGAAGTCAACAAAGGATAGTAAAGCACCCATAGGCCCACAATAGTTGGAAGCAATGACCACCCTAGGTCTGTTACTAGAAAGGAAACCCAATGGGAAAGCCAAGGGGAAGAAAAAACAGATGTGAGAGTAGGCATGGTTAATTTCTTAGGCTGTAGAGGAAGGTAAGAGAGTGGAGAGACAGTTGAAAGAAAGGTTGACAGACTCAACAGTAATGGTATGTGTGTGTGTGTGTGTGTGTGTGTGTGTGTGTAAATATGACAGGGGGGTAGGAGAGAACAGGCAGAATGAAAAGGAAGTACCTAGGCATCTAGAGAAACTCCAGGTAGAAGAACTCCTGGCTTTTTAAAAAATCTGGACACATGAATAATTTGCCATCTATGCAAATAATTTTAAATTAAAATTTGAGTTGCCATACACACTTTATTGGAAGACAGCCAGTATCGTTTGTTTACATGTTGTCTGTGTCTGTCTTCACACTATCATGACAAATCTGAGTAGTTACAACAGAAGCCATATGGTTTGTAAAGCCTAAGTGGTCCTCTCTGAAAAAGTTTGTTGACCTCTGATTGGTGGAATGGCAGTACCAATGACTGGTAATGAAGTGAGGTGTTGTGACTATGTGATGAAGAGTTGAAGAGAGTGTGAGTTTAGACGTCTTCTGTAGAATCTGATTTTGAGAGAAGGGAAAGAATTTTTGGCACCTAGAAGCAGAGGTGGAGGGATTTTTCACTGTTAATTTTTTGTTGTTGTTATTGAAAACTCTTGTTTGAAATAAGAGAAAATAAAAATATTTTAAGAGTTAACAAGGCAGGAGGGAGAGGAAAGCAAATGATTTTAAAGAAGTTTTTTAAGAAGCAGAAATGGAATGGAAAAGTTTGCTCTTTCAAATGAGGCAAATCATGGTATCTGAATGTCTCCCAGGGAAGTAGAAGGAAAAGATATTGTTGAAGTCTTGGGTGATGACATTTGGGGAGACTGCAGAAGGAAGTGAAATGTTTTAAACTGAGGAAAATGGGAGAGGAAATGGCACAGAAACATGGGCAGCAGGAATCTGTGTAGAAGCCAAATGAAATTTGTTTGATTTTTTTTCCCTCAGCAGTGTGGGGCAGAGTAAGTGTTAGGTGAAATGAGCCAGTTCTATCAATTCAGGTTTGGAATTTTGTAGCCAGGTACAGTAGGGATGAAAAAATAAAGCAAGATAAGTTAAGGATAATGGTAAGAGTTTGTTAAAAGGGGAAGACAGAGGCTTCACTCATGTTTTTCTTGTAGAAGGGTTGTGAGCTGTCACTGGAAAGATGTAGGAGCTTCCTATTGATTGGACTTCTCTTATGGACTTCTTGGGATATCAAAGGAGAAAGTCCGAAATAAGCAGCAAGAATCACATTTAGAACTTGGGTTCTTAAGGAGCAGAATGAGAAGGGGTTTGGGAGGGGGAAACTCATCAGGCATGGGGGTACACACATTGAATTCCAGCACTTGGGGGACAGCGGGTCTCAGGTTTCACTTTAGTCTAAACTATATGATGAGATCTCATTTGAAAAAACAAAGAAAAGGCCAGGCACTAGTGGCTCACACCTGTAATCCTAGCTCCTCAGGAGGCAGAGATCTGAGGATTGTGATTCAAAGCCAGCCTGGGAAGGAAAGTCTTTGAGACTCTTAGCTCTATTTAACCACCAAAATAGAAATGGAGCTGTGGTAAGCTCAAGGACAGTGCCCAGGCCCTGAGTTCAAACCCCAAGACTGGCACACACTCATTCCTACACCCTCACCTTCTTCCCCTCCCCCCTCAAATTAAAGCTGGAAGAATAGGCTGCTGTGGTTAAGAATTTGGTTCATTCCAAGCATATTGGTCTGACAGGGCTGCAATAAACATAATAGCACAGGCCAGGTGGCTTAAAAACAACAAAACATTATTACTCATAGTTCTAGACATTAGATATTGAAGATTTAAGGCCTCCTTGTCTTGCCTATGAGTGCCTCCTGTTGCGTTCTCAGTTGGCTTTTCCTCCTTAGTGTTTCAGCCTCTTTATATAAGGATAGCATCCATACGGGAGCCGAGTCCCATCCTTGTGACCTCATGGAACCTTAAGTACCATTTGAGAAACCTACATCCAAATAAAATCCCAGGTGCTTCAACATATGAGTTTTGGGAGGACACAATGGAGTTGATAGCATCTAAACAGAGTATAGACAGGAGAGTGAATGGCTGAGAGAACAGAGTAGAAAGTCGCTACCATTAAGACTAATAACTATTGTACCCACAGTGATGTGACCCCATATTTTATATTGGAGTCCTCTGAGTTATCATGTGCCCATGGGGTTTTTATACTTTTTGTGACATCAGACTAATAAAATAATGATCATAACCAGTAGTATGTTGTAACATTTTTTTGTGAACCTAAGACCTCAAACTTGCTAGGCAAGCACTATTCCACTTGGGTAAGACCTCAAACGCACTAGGCAAACACTAGTCCACTTGAGTTATGCCCCCCAGTTCTGCCACCTTCCCCCTCTACTTTAAAATTTTGTCTGTGAAAAAAGGTCTTAGTAATTTTGCCATGGCTAGCCTTCAGTTAGCAATTCTCCAGCCTCTGCCTCCTGAGTCACAGAAACTGGTTTAGTATATCATATTTATCTATAAGTTATGCAAAGTATTTATCCATGACTAAGGATCAACTAAAATATTTAGCATTAAAAATTGCCAACTGCTGGTGGCTCATACCTGTAATCCTAGCTACTCAGGAGGCTGAGATCTGAAGAGTTTAATTTGAAGCCAGCCCTGGCAGGGAAGTTCATGACTACAATTAACCACTAGAAAACAGAATTGGCACTGGGGCTTAAAGTAGTAGAGCACTATCCTTAAGCTGAAAGCTCTGGGATAGTGCCCTGGCCCCGAGTTCAAGACATATGACCTACTCTCTCTCTCTCTCTCTCTCTGTCTCTGTCTCTGTCTCTCTCTCTCTCTATATATATATACATATACAGTTATAGATATGTATATATAGTTATATAAGTATATAGTTATATATAAACACACACACTGCTTTGTGTTGGCATAAACTTCTTTGAAAGTGGTATATTTGGTGTCTAAGGTTATATGACTATTTTGCTGAAATTCACATAGGGTTCTCTATTTTTTCACAAGAGTGTTGTAACTTTTTATATGAAATGTTTGAATTCCCAAAGTGATCAACACATACTTACTTAGCTTTCATTTTTTTATGTATGTATTATATGGCTGTTACATTTAATAGCTGGTAAATGCCAGAGAAAACCTAATCAGGTATAACTCATTAGTTTCATTTCTCCAAAGAGAAAACAGTCTTGAAAGCAATATATAATTAGCAAAAAACTGGAAAGAAAGGTTTCAGATTCGTGTTTTCTCCCTTTTCCTTTGGCATATATTTGATTAGTTTTTTGTTTTGAAGTAAGTGAAATTATTGGAAAGCTAGTTATTAGACACATCTCTAAGAGGTCCTTTTAAAGAGTCAATGGTACCACCTACTTAACTAACTTGTCAGTCTGCAACTCAGAAACAGAGTAAAGGATGTGACTCTCATTATAGGCTCTGAATTCTAAGAAGTAGACTTTTACCTTGTGCCCAGCCCTTTCATTTTCTGGATTTAGTTGGCTCATGTGAAGATGAGAAGTTTAGTATAGCTAATTTCTTCTCACTCTAAATTCTTAGGTGTCAATGATCATTAATTTCCAAGAATTCTGGAATTTTCAGGGAGCCATCCTTCATGTTGTTTTAAGTTTGAGGTTCATAAAATAAACCCATACCTGCAAAAGGACTAGCACTGGACAGAGTAAGTTCTGAAGACTGCTCTAGCATGTGAATATGTCTCTATACACCCCCCAAATTGGTGAAGTTTCAAAATGGGATTAATTGTATTTAATTTAATTTACACCTCATAGGTAAGAACCACATTAATGCATTGATTAATCAAATATAATTATTGTGAAAATTCAGAGATGGTTAGAAACCATTAGAATAGAGAGTCATTACAGATAAAGTAGTTTTTCAAAAACAGAAAAAATTGAGGTTTTGACACACTAGATAAAAAGGGAAGAAAAAAGTTTAATCATAAAACCAAAAGAGATCCCAATTTTAATAAGTTCCAGAGTATCTTGAAAGGAACTAATGAAAATTGTAAAGATTGCCATGAGGTTATATCTTATGAAAATTCTCATTCACAAGACATTAGTAACAAGGCTTTTGCGTTCTGACTGTAACTGACATCGAGCCTTTCAAGATGACATGTGAGTTATGCCATGTATTGTAATTTCCAAATACAAACTTTCCCTGAAAGCCAGTGATGTACACTCCTTACAAGCCCCCAAAAGAAGAGATTAAAGAAGAGAAACAGAAGTATTACTAAGTAGGGTAGTTAATTTTATTAACGTGGCCAGGGACACAGAATGCAGTTATTTGGGCAAACATTCTTCTGTAGTTGTTCCTTTGAATGGATTTTAGATGAGAATATCACTTAAATTAGTAGGCTTTGACTAAAGATTACCCCCATATTGTGGATAGACCAGACCTTAAGGAATCACTGCACAACCTTAATAGAAAAAGACTGATATTACTAAAGATAAGGAATTCTTCCAGTTTATTGCCCTTGAACTTGAAAGGCTACATTGGCTTTATCCTGGGTCTCTAGCCAGCTGGCTGACCATATATGTATACAGATAGCTATCCACCTGTATTATCTATATCTATCTATCTATCTATCTATCATACATCTATAATCCATTTTTCTGGAGAACTCTGACAGTGCACAAAACTCCCATTAGTGGGGTAAAAACAAAACAAAACACCCAAATACAATATAGGTTTAAAATCAATGATGAGGATTAGGAATTTTATGCAATTTGTTAACATTTTGAAACTGAAGTAGACATAGAAAAAAAAAAACACTAGGATTAAGGAAGTAACTTTTGGGCTGGAAACATGGTTCAAGTGATAGAGCACCTGTCTAGCAAACATGAGGCCCTGAGTTTAAACCCTTGTAATGCTGAGAGAGAAACAGAGAGAGACAGAGAGATGGAGGGAGAGATGCAGGTGCTTGCCTTCCCTTTTCACTATGGTATTGCTTCCTGTCCTATGAAAAACCTGCTTTTAAAACCTCTTGAGCAATGTTATTATTATTACGGCTGTTACCTTTTTCCTAAATGAGCTATAGCTTAATTATTAGAAGGCTCCAGGAACTTAGAGATGAATTGGGAAAGCTTTGCTTTTTGAGGGGATAGAGCTTAATTATTGAATTTAGAAAAGGCTGGATTCCAAGACTCATGGCAGTTAGTTAATTTTCAGCAGTTTCTCATCTCCTGTACTTTCTCCAGCAATCTCCTTTCACTTTGGAATCAGATGTTAAACCTTTTTTGACTCATGTAGTGCATAGTTATTAATTCCGCACTAGGCATTATGCAAAGTCACACAAGAGGTTTCAGACATTGCAATTGCAATTTGCTCTTTAAGTTTGGCTTGGCATTCATGTTCTATAGAGGAAGTCTTCGCATTCTTAATTTCAGGATGAATATTTCAAAGCAGGTATTCTTCATGGACAAAATCTGTCATTTTCTGCAGAAAAGGACTGCCTGCTTCTCCAACAGGCCTGTACAATAGTTGTGCCTTTCAGATCTGGGTAACCGCACACAGATTTCATTTTTCCATTGCAGTCCCCCCACCCGCAGGAGAGAAGCCCACATCCTCAGAGCTTTGAATTTCAGAGGCAGCAGGGATGCACGGAAAATGGAGATTTGTTCCCACCTAGGGATTATCTCTCACTGGTAACTAACAGACATGTTTGTCATCTAGAAATCAAGGTATTACTTACAGGACTATGGTCTGCTTATCTAAGCCAAGTCCAGTCAGAGAGTTCAGGTCTGATGTTCACTTCTTTTGTTAGAAAGGCATTTCTGTCATTTATTTGTAAATCATTACTTCCTTCTCACCACACATCAACTCAACACCATTTCTTCCCTCACCCAGCATGCAGCAAACAACTGTGGTCAAAAAAAAAAAAAGAGAGAGGAGGGAAAAAAGGAAACCTCCCACATCAGCCACAGTCTGCTCAGCCTGAGCTCACACTGTGTTAGACAGTTGTATTCAAATAGAAGATTACAAATACAAGCAGGCAGGGGAATTCTTATGCCGTTTCCATTAATAACTGAATATAGTTTACAACTTAAAGCCTTGCATTTTAATAGAATATATCTCAGGTTGTTTATTGAACATAATAGATGGGAGCTCTTACTATACATATTATGAATAATTACATTTAAGATCCTTGACCTGGAAGTATTATAGGCTGTGTTGGGAAAGAAAACACAACATCTATAAACAATCTCAGAAATGACCCAGAGGCAATATAATTTACTTCCTAAGCATTTATTTATTTATTTAAAACCATCAATCTATAAAAGCCGTCTATAGTATGGATGAGTAACCAGATAAGATACCAATTAGACTTCTGACATTCAGAGTTATGATAATATAATTATTGGCTATATAATTATATGAGTACATATTATACTGGTAGTATATTTATTATGGGTAGTACACTAAGTCATACAAAAGTCAAAACAACATAGGAAGAAGAGTGCTTTCCTGCTACAAATATGTTCTGTGGGGGGCTCTCTCTCTCTCTCTCTCTTGGTAAGTTTCAGATACAACTTGCTATAAGAACCAATCATCCACATCTAGTTTTATTAGATACCAAGACTAGTGTGGTATTTAATCCACTGTTCTTTACATCTGTATAGGATCTGTGGGTGGTAATACAGATACTTGGCTTTCATTAGTTTCTCCTTCCTATTTTAATTCTGTAAGGGTGACTGACCCAAGGTTCTAGAGTAGTTACTTTGATGTTCATGATACAGGCTCATGCATTTGACATCTATCTAGAATTCTCAAAAGCTAAACATGATAAAGAGGAATGGAAGATGGTATATTATGAAAGATAATTTGTATTATAACTTAATTATAATGGGAAGTTTAATAAAATACATATTAAGTATCTATCATGAGTTAGAAATTACAGTGAGTGCTACATGTATAGTTAATGCTCTCAGTTCTGGTAGGCAAAGAGGAAAGGCAACTTGATCATAGTTAACAGAAAGGAATTACTCAGGTCTATTTTGTAAAAACTTCATGACAGTACCTATCCACTTATGTATACCAGAAACCACTATAAAGATCATCAAGTTGGTCAAAAAACTATATAAAGTAGGAGCACTTCCATTCTTTACTGAATATTTTTAAATATTTTCAGCCATAATGAATAGAAGCTGAGTCAGCTACCTGGTTGAATGTATAGAGGTTGCTTCATACAGAACGTGCCTCATCTTATGACTTCCCAAATTAATTATAGTGCTAGATTTATGTGTTAATTTCCAAAAGAGTAAATACAGTTATAGTGACCACATATAAATACCAACTCAGGACCTTTGTTCTTTAGAGGGAAAAGAAAAGCAGTGGTGCAAGTGCTTCATCTTAGAGGAGGTGGCCCTAAATACACCAAGCACTTGCTGTTCATTACAATTCCCATGCCAGAATTCTTCTATCTGTGATCCCCTTGATTTTTAAGCTCTGTTGATCCCCTAGACAGTGGGGGTTTCTCTTTCCCATGGTCACTTAGGAATCGGTTTTGCATTTATTTACACATACAAATCTTTCATTTCCAGGTATTGATTTTCCTTCTCATAATGTCACAATCAACTCAAGAGGGTGACATGTACAAATTGTCTTAGATATAAGTGATAAAACATGAATATGTTTCTTGATGTGTGAACTTCTCTCTAGTGACTCAAGTCTACATTTTATTGTATATTCATGAATGGTTTCTGCACCTCTTTTCTTTTTCATTTCTGGTACTGGGGCTTGACCTCAGGGTGTCGTGATTGCTTGGCTTGCTTGTTCATGATGGTGCTCCTCTACTTGAACTGTGCCTCTAATCCTTTACCTATTTTTTTAAAACCCACTTTGTATTTGACCTTCAACTATTGAGTGCTAACAGTGTGTATGGCTCTAATTTGGATGTTCTAGAAGAAATAAAGATGATTTAATTGAATCAGACTTGTTACTGTCTGGAGAACAAGATAAGCCTAGGAAGAGTACACTGTAATTCAAATCAGAATTAGATTCAGCTACATATTATGGGATGAATGAATGACTAACTTATCCTTGTCTGAACAAATCATATGTATTAGCTTAACATCTCTAGTAGTTTTCCTAGCCTTATACAATCAGTCTCTACTATTCACTTGTTCAATACTAATTTGATTTCAAGCATTCCAGCTATATCTAGTCTTCAGTGCATAGAATTCTTTAAATATATCCTTCACAATCTTGTTTAAACCCATTTCTCCAGAATGGATTCCTTTCCCAGACATGAACTTTAATCCTCTCCCCCCTTCTCTCTCTCCCTCTCTCTCTTTCTCTCTCTTTGTAATCTGTACTATTAATTTAGTGTGATAGATTAATACATCAGATTGATAACATTTTATTTAAGTAATTGGAGTATGGTGTGTTTCCATATCAAATTCCAAATCCTCTAGGAAGAGAACAATTCTGTACGTCTTTGAATTATTTATAGAATCTCATATTATGTAGTTTAAGTACACATAGCTATATGTTAATTGGCTGGTGTAGGTTTAGAGATCAGAAAATATGTTCAGTAAATTTTTTTCTTTTTGTCTTTGCTAACAGATTTCTTCTATATGTAATTTCCAAGGATGAGTTCAAAACAGCTCTAATATTATCTATTATGAAACGCTGGCATATTAGTGTAGCTTCGAAGACTAGTAGCTGAGTGCTAAAAGAGATTGCCTGGTAATCATGAGAGCATGTGGGCATTAATACAGTGGAGCTCTGTGTGAGCAGAGGTTGGATTTATGGCCTGTTCTACATTCTAGAAAGCACTGGAAACTTCTCTCATTATTATAGTAAGAGGTATTTCAGACACATGGGCACCAGAAATTTGGAGTGAATGTAAGAGATGTTGAAATGAAGATAGGAAGATGATTACAAATGTGTGTGTGTATGTGCACGTGTGTGCCAAGACTGAGGCTTGAACTCAGGACTTGGTGCTATCCCTCAGCTCAAGGCAAGCACTCTGACACTTGAACCACAGCCTGTGCTAATTTAAAAAAGTGTCATCACACTAACTTTTACCTTGTGGAAAGAGTATGATCTCCATTTTCTTCAGTTTTACTATGATACGTGACTAGATTTGGATTTTTTCCCCTTTATCCTGGTAATGATTTGCTAGGACTGTTGGATTTGTGAATTTATATTTCTCCTTAATTCTGGAATTTTCTTATATCCTTAAACAGTGACTTCATTTTATTTTTTTCAGATCAATGCATCAGCTTACTGTGTTCTCCTCATCTTTATATTATATATTGCCTTCATTTTGTCATTTTATCATTTACTCTGGATAGTAATAATTATTTTACTACTTTCCAGCTTATCAATTCTCTCTAGAGCTGTGTTTAATTTTATGTAAAGTATCCACTCAATTTTAAGACATGAAATTTGGGCCATGCTTATCAGGTTTTGACAGTTCCAGTTCTTTATAAAAGATCAAATCTGTTTTGATATAATTAATAGAATTTTTCATTATATTATTAGACTAAGCAATTAAAGATAATCTAGCATGTTTTAGTTTTTCCAAATAAGTAACAAGATACTAATTACTATCTTTCCTTACTTAAAGTAGAAATCTCAGTATTTGTCTTTGTTGAATCTCATATCTTAGTTGAGTGATGGAGTGACTAAATGAACGAACAAAGAGGTAAGGTTTACATTACAAGATAGCAATACTATTCAGCTTCTAACTAAACCAGACTGCATAGCTCAGTGATAGTGATGTAATACTACTTTAGTGAGGAATCTGGGTTGTGGTCCTCAGTGTATTCATGGCTTCAGAGCTGGTCATTGTAGTCATTTGTAGAGACTCTGTAAGAATTGTCAAGATGGAGGCATGCATGTAAAGCCTTTCTTCCAGTGAGCTGCCAAGGCCTCATAGCTAGAAGAATATGATAAAAGCTGACCTGAGTATTAAAGATAGAATTTATTTAAAAGATTGGGAAAGATTCGCAAGGGTGAAGTGCTATTTAATTTCTCTATTACAGTACTGGCTCTCTTGGCTTGTGGTGTGTAATTGAGGCTTTTGTTATGCTCAATTTGAGCATCTTCATCATCACATTATCTCTATAATTATCCTTTCTGGCAAAAGATTGTACTGGAAGTAGATATTGTACATTAAGGTGTTACATTTTTTTCTATAAGTAACACTGGAACACACTTTTTGCCAGATTCTGTCTTAAAACCTTTACATTTATTAAATATTTATTTTTGTTTACAGGAGCATGAGGATATGACTGAAAACTAATTGATTAAGTTATACACCTATATGTAAAGAGAGAAAAAGGGATCCCACACCATCTTCCAATAAAATTCAACTTCCCATCTGCTATCCAAAACAATTATGATAATCAACACTGCTTCGATATTTAGAAGGATAACCTCATTCATGAGAGAATGAAGACAACTCCTCTTTATTAGATCTGCAGTTTGAAAGGAGAAACTTGAAAGAAAAATCAAGAACTGTCTTGGGAGTGAGTTGTCAGATAAGCAATGAGATGGTTTTTCCAAGCGTATAAAAAGCAAGTGTCACAGCTGTGTTTTAAGTTGGTATTTTCACAAGTGTTTGGTCATATGCCTATAGAACAATGTCAAATAAAAGCTATAGAATCCCTCATTTTTACATGGTGACTACTGTGGGTGAGTACTTCTGCAGAATCAATGATTTACACATCTTTCAGTCACAAATAAATACACAGCAGCTCTTGAACTGCCAAGAACTGTCTACTAACCTGGACTCCTGCCAAAACACACTCAGCTCCCACACTGCCTGCTGTCCACATTGCTGCCCACCCATTGAGAACGTGAGAGCTCTGTGGCCTTTCCCTTCTCCCAGTGGAAACTTTCCATAGACTAAGCCGAGAGACAGCACAGAGCAGATGATTTACAAATGGACCACTCTATCCAAAGACTCCAGGGATTATAAAAAGCAGCTGATTCTTACCCTGTGTATCTGCTAATTTTAGACTACAAATGGAATTTGTTTTGAAAACTTAAAGAGGGGGTATAGCAAAGCTATTTTCCTTTACTCTCCATGAAAGAAAAATAGGAAAAGGAAATGATCTCAAACCAACTGAAAAATGATTAGGCAATTTCTACGCAGCATCAAAGAGCCACACAAAAATGAACACCATAATCTAACTGCTGAGAATGGAAAACTCCATTGAAATTTTTGTAAAATTATGTTTATATCCCGTGTGTGTATGTGTTCTCATATAATTAAGGAAAAATCCATTTGTTCAGTCGAATATATCTTGTAATATTTCAACATTAATGAATACTATAACCTTTGGTCCCCCTCTCCCGATAGAAAAAGGAAACCCTGATAAAGAGACTGCAATATGTAAAACATTGTATCAGAATGTAAGTTGTCCATATGGACAAAGAAAACATCCCTGTGGTATCAGAAACCTTTGTAGCTAACTTCCTATAAGCTAGTTACCTCACTCGCTTTCATTGATGCCTTGTTCTCATGGCAAACAACTCCTGTTCATTTTTTCCAGTCACTTTTTTTAAGCAATAGTGGCTTCTTTTTTTTCTTTCCAAGAACATGCTGGGCACAGTGATACCTTAGGACTGGCCATGCCTCTATACCACTGACATGTCCATTTGGTTTACAAACTACCCCATTCCATGGTTCAACTTTGACAGATGTAATTCTGGCCAGTGGGATGAACATTAGTGAAAATACAATTATAAGGAGAAAAAAATGCAGGTCCCCAAGAATTACAGTCAGACAGAATTAAATAGAGTAAGCTATATGGAAGAGCAAAGCCTGATTGTTGAAGAGAAGATGGTTTAGGTACTGCTGTGGAAAGGATTGAGACACATCAATCTAGCACCATGCTGGTGTGAGTGTGTGTGTGTGTGTGTAAAAGCCTTCGACTTTTTTTTTTTTGCCAGTCCTGGGCCTTGAACTCAGGGCCTGAGCACTGTCCCTGGCTTATTTTTGCCCAAGGCTAGCACTATGCCACTTGAGCCACAGTGCCACTTCTGGTCGTTTTCTATATATGTGGTGCTGGGGAATTGAACCCAGGGATTCATGTATATGAGGCAAGCACTCTTGCCACTAGGTCATATTCCCAGCCTGTAAAAGCCTTTAATGTGGAGATTGTAGGGATGCACAAGTGATGGTCTATCTCACTCACATTGGGTCTCATTGGCTTCTAGGTAGCAACCTAAAAATGGGAGAATTTGGTCTTGTGATATGACCACTGAGGATTCTGTACCATGGGACTTCAGAGCCCAGGCTCAACCAGCCTTGGTGGGAAAGGAACAAGGGATAGTCCTCATCTACCATTACATTATAGAACAATGCAAGAGTAACTGAGTAATCATGAAATCAGGTCTCTGGGCTAGCATTGTAGCAATGTCTTAGAGCACAGGAGTGCTGCAGCTACTCTGCTGGTAGTGTGGTCCCTAGGACTCAGTGATGCTGCTTCCTCAAGAACCTTGAGTCTGTTGTCATCCTTCTAAGACCTATCTTTCTGTGATTGGCTCCTAAGCGGCCTAGGCCCAGGCTACATCATTAGAGATTCTTCTCTTTTGAGTGAGTTCTTGCCATTTGTAAAACCACAACCATTCTTGATGATGATATGGCAGCCACAAAATGAAGATGAAAGCATACCTAAATGGAGGAAGTGTTCTTATTGATCATTTGATAAGCAATGATACGGGCCAAGAATGTAACTGCCTAGTACTGCAAAAATTGGAAGTCAGACCTTAAGATAATCAGATTTAGTGCTAAAGTCAGTGAACCATGGTGGCTAGAAAAGTCATGATAGCAATTCTTACAAATCAAACTATGCCAAGTGTAGTTTATTAAAAAAAAACTATTGAAAAGAATATAAAAGTATCTTTTACTTATGGAACTGCCTAAAGTTTCCTCTTTTCTTTCTTATCTTTTCATTTTTTCTCTTGTCCCCTTCTATTTCTTCCCTAGATCTAGTTTTCCCGCTCCCCCACCTCCTTTTTTAATGTAAACAGTTGTACCAAGGGGTTTCAAGTTAATAAGTCAGATTATGGGTACAATGCATGTTGATCAAGTTTACCCCTTCCACCATTCTTTCCTCTTTTGGGTTTTGAATTTAGGGCCTTATGCTTACTAGGCAAGCATTCTATTACTTGAGTTATGCTGTTAACATCTTTTTGTGCTTGTTATTTTAAAGATAAGGCCTTGAGTTTTGCTCAGGCCAGGCTGGACTGTCATGGACACATTTTTATTTCTTACAGTAGGTAGAAAAACCACCATCTACAGCTATTTAGGTAACATGGAATCTCATGAATATTTTGCCTCAGTTGGCCTCCAATTGCCTTCTTACTGATCATCTCACTGATCTCCACTTCCTGAGTAGCTAGGATCTATCCAGCTGGTACCCGGCTCCTTCCTATTTTTTTGCTTTGTTCTCTGAGCTTTCTTCTTCTTCTTTTTTTTTTTTTTTGTTATGTTGAAAGTTCTTACCTTTTACTTCAAAACTGTGTCTCTTTCAGGAGACAAAAGTTGGACATTTTTTTGTTAGCTCATGTAATTAGTTTGAAGTCATTTGACATGTCCCACAAATACTTTTATATTTCTCTTTCATAGGATTCCTGCTCTATTTGTATTCTGTGTGGTTGACCTTTGAGAATTTACAGGTGACTTTTTTTTTACTTTTACTTATTTTCCATTGCTAGGTATTTTGATGACTCGTTAATTTAAAACCATATTGTTTAGTTTCCACTTTATACATATAATGTTTAAAGTTCATCGTGTTTAAAGTGTTTTGAGCCTTGTTTTGTGGGTTAATATGTAGTTATTTATAGAGAATACTTCAAGTGCTGATGAGAAGAATGTGTTTTTTGCAGCTGTTGGATGAAATGTTCTATAAATGTCTGATAGGTCCATAAATGAGGATTAAAAAAAGTTTTTAACTAATATATGGGCCAGGAAGATATTCCTAAATATTTCATATAAAAATCAGGCTGAATAGAAATAAATGTGCAAAAGTGTACAGAGCCAGGTGCTGGTGGCTTATGCCTGTAATCCTAGCTACTCAGGAGGTTGAAATCTGAGGATCACAGTTTAAAAGCCAGCCCAGGCAGGAAAATACATGAGACTTTTATCTCCAATTAACTACCAGAAAACCAGAAGTGGTACTGTGGTTCAAAGTAGTAGAGTGCTGGTCTTGAGTGAAAAATCTCAGGAATAGCACTCAGGCTCTGAGTTCAAATCCCAAGACCATCAAAAATAAATAAATAAATAAATAAATTAAAAATGTGTTTATAGAGTCTTTCCAATTCTGGCAAGGATTTCTCTTAAAGAAAGAACTCTTCCTCCAATGGCATGTCAGATGCTGTTCTATATCTGAAGATCACTCATTGTCTGTGCTAGGTCATTGAGAATTGGGAAAACTCCCACTTCTCTAGCTTATTCTTGTGCTTACACTCATTTCAACATTATTACAGGAGAAATGTCCTTTTACCTTTAGGACAAACATAATCATCTTTATCTGACATTTGATATTTTTTACATAGTCATTAGATCATGCTGAACAAAAATGTATAATTAATTCAAATATCTAACACCTAGGTCTTTGTGATTTTTTTTTTTTTTTTTGCCAGTCCTGGAGCTTGGACTTGAGGGCATGAGCACTGTCCCTGGCTTCTTTTTGCTCAAGGCTAGCACTCTACCACTTGAGCCATAGTGCCACTTCTGGCCATTTTCTATATATGTGGTGCAGGGGAATCGAACCCAGGGCTTCATGTGTATGAGGCAAGCACTCTTGCCACTACGCCATATTCCCAGCCCGGTCTTTGTGATGTTTAATTCTCCTAAAAAAGAACATATGCATCTTTGTCTTGATTTTTTTTTTTTTTGAGATCTTACTCAGGATGACCTTAAACTTGTGATTCTCTTGCTTCCACATCTCTGAGAGCTCAGATTATAGGCATATGCCCAAACACCTTGTCCCAGAAGGTGAACCATTATTGAACACATAGTACAGAACAAAATTAAAATTCAGTTGCTGGTGACTCATGTCTAGCTACTGAGGAGATGCAGATTGGAAGGGTCATATTTTGAAGCCAACCTAGTCAAAAAGTTTGTGAGACTTCATCTCATGGGGCACGGTGCCATGTAACTGTTATTCCAGATGGAGCAGGAAGCACAAATAGGAGGATCATGGTCCAGATCAGCTTGGGGTGGGGGTAGAGGGACGCAAGCCCCTAATCTAAAGGCAAAAAAGCTGGAGATGTGGCTCAAATGGACTTCAGTGTTTGCCTAGCAAACACCATGTTCTGAGTTAAAACTCTAATATTGCCCCCACAACAATGCCTCAAACAAAGCAAAACGATAAAGAACAAAATGAAATAAAGATCTCACTGAGCCACAAAGTCCTGATTTAGCAAACTCTACAAGAATTCCAAAACAGCCGAGCGCTGAGTGCTGGTGTCCCATGCCTGTAATACTAGATACCCAGGAGGCTGAGATCTGAGGATCAGGGTTCAAAGCCTGTCAGTGGAGGAAACTCTTATCTTCAATTAACCACCAGAAAATTAGAAGTGGCACTGTGGCTCAAGTGAGCTAGCCTTGAGCTGAAGAGCTCAGGGACAGGGCCTACGCCCAGAGTTCAAGTCCCAAGACTGGAAAAAAAATTCCAAAACAACGAGTGAAATTTCATACCCTTGACCAGGGTGTCTAACTTATGGAGGTAGATGAACCTACAGACTAATACATGATTTTAATCTATAAATATTAATTTTATAATGCCACTACAACAACTGTTGTAGTGGATTAAAACATTACAAACTTATGACCTTACAGTTCTCAGTCAGAAATCATATGGTCCAGGTTGCATTGAACTAAAATCACGACATGGGCAAGATTCCTCTTTTCTGGAGACATTAGGGGAGAATATGTGTCTATTACCTTTCTTAATCGTCCAAGGCTACCTACAGTCCATGGCTTGTGAGAACTTCCTTAATCCAGTCAAAGGGAAAAACACTGCATTAAAAAAATCCTTTTGGCTTAACAACTTTCTCTTTGAGCAAATACGGGGAAGTGTTTTCAATTTTGAAAGTCATGTGATTAGATGAGTCCAAATGTATTTTCCAGAATGTTCTTTCCACCCCATTTTCATATCCTTTATCACATCTATAAATCCTAGGTGATGTGAACAACTTTGGGAACCATTATCAGTTTGCCAATAACAGCCACTACGATAGCTCATGCTTTGTTATAGGTGCAGCATAAACAGAAAGTAAACAAATAACGTTCCTGTTCATGGAGATTTCCTTACTGGAAGTATCTGATAGGCTGGTCTGTGAGGAATGGATATCAACCACATAGGTACCATTCTCATCAATAGGGCAGGCCATTAAGTGGTGTGAGTAGATACTAGGGTCACAAATTAGGCATGCTTTGGGTCTAATTCGTGGTTTGCTACTAACCTGATGAGAACTTAGGATCTACTTATTATTGGGGGAGGCCTAGTTTTTTCCACAAAATGTAGGTTAATAATACCCACTGCATAGCCCAGGACTATTAGAAGGAATTGAATAGAATTGCATAATATACTGTGCAGAGGCATAGCCTGCTGGATAAATACAATTTCTCTTCACCAAACAAGGTGATCTTCATATGAAAGTTGGAATTGTAACTCTGAAGCTAAGCAACAGGGCTATCTTCAGCTGGCCTTATTAAGTGGCATAACTACCCTGATTATAATTTATCTTTATCACATTTCCTGACACTACAGAACTAGAAACATATTCTTCTGGTTCATGGTCTTTGCTTTTTAAGTATCCTCATTTGATATAAACCTTATGAAGAAGGAGAAAGCAGGAAGCTGTTATCAGTAATTGCAACTGCAACATGAATTTGTTTGTCAGAAGCAGGCTGATTGAGCACAAGCCAGAGGTCATTATTCTGTTTTCTTCTTTTAAGTGAAATGGAGGAGAGAAAATAAGTTTATGTTGTAATACAAAGCAGGGAAGGTAGTCTTTAGTGAGATGCAAACTTGGCAGTGCCGGTATTCATTCATTCATTGAGGAGAAAAAGTAATGAGAGAAGAAAGTGGTAATGGAGAAAAACCCAGAGAGATTTTGTAAGTAAGAGATTTTGTTAAAAATGGCTCTGCTGAGCCTGGCACTGGTGGCTCATGCCCATAACCTTAGCTACTCAGGAAGCTGAGATCTGAGAATCGTGGTTTGAAGCCAATTGGGGAAGAAAAGCCTGTGAGACCCTCTCATTTTCAATCAACTACTCAGAAAAAGATCAAGTGGTACTCTGGCTCAAGTGGTAGAGCACTGGTCTTGAGCAAGAAAAGAAGCTTAGAGACAGTGCCCAGACCCTGAGTTCAAGCCCCAGGACTAGTCCAACACAAAAGTTTAAAAACTTTTGGCTTGATTTATCAGATTTATTTGTTTGTGGGACACCAGAGAATGCTATCTTTGAATCTGCGGTGCAAACTCATAGTTTCATTCAAGAATGCTAGCATCCATACAGGCAGGGAAGACAGATTGCTGAAAGCTTGTTTATGGGGAAGAAGGAAATCATGGCAAAACAAGGCCATGACTTTTTTCGATGGTTAGAATGGAAGCCGAGTGATGGAAGCAGCAGACTCATCTTGGCCAGGATGTGTGGGAGAGGGAAGGGACCAACTGGGAACCAAATGATGGCTGCAGTGTCTATTACAAGAGACAGACAGAGGGATGTAAGTTATAACCTGGTACTAGGTTTTGAGGATGGGTAGCTTATACCATAACAAAGAATGAAGTTACATTTAGATATTACAGTTTCATTTTAATTAGTGAAGAGAAGGATGAAGTAAAGTTCTAGGATTTCATTGTATGTTTGAAAATGATTCTAATATTATTTGAAGATTTAAAAAAATTGCAAGGGAAGACAGCAGGGTAACACAAAAGGCTACTGAGGGCATTTATTGGAGGCAAACTGAGTCACATAACTACTGCAGTCGTTTTTGGAAAGTTGGCTACTGGATGTTGAGATATAGACCATGACTTACATTCGAGAATAAGTGTTAAGACATAGTCCCTTATTTGCAGGGAAAGAGGTTGAAAATAACAGAGACAGAGAAGCCAAATGTAAAAACTCTAGGTTAATGCTCTGAGCTCTTTGGCAACCATGTAGACATAAAATTTTGTCTATCTGAAAGGTTTGTGATAAAGTTAAGATGAGATAATGTCTCACTAAGTAAAGTAGCCACTGCTTAGAACACACTCAACATGCTTCTGGTGTTATCACATGTTACAGTAATTCTTAGCCATAGTTGTTTTTCTCCTACCTCTTGCCTCGCAGGTCAAGTACCTGAGACCTAGGCTGGTTTAATGCTGGCGTTCAGGCACTTCAGATCAGACAATGGTTTAGCAGGGAAATTACATGGTGTGAATCTTTAAACTACTGATTTTCTACTGGGAGATACATTTAAATTGGGTTATGATCAGCTTGCTTGGTTAGCATTTTCTTCCAAATGTTATTATACACAGGAAGTCTTCATTGCTGTGCCTTCATAAAATTAGCAGGAGGTAGTGTTCTAACACCAATATTATTCCCATTCAGCACTTAAAGAGCAATGATAATCACTAAAACTTGTCTATACCTTTTCTCGCTATTTTAATAAAATAGTAAAGACATCCAGTTCATTCTCTTCCTAACATTATCACAGAGTAATTTTAATAATGAACAATTTCAAATAACATATTGTTTCTGTCAGGAATAATAAAGACATGAGTTCTATATTTTTATTCACATGTTTGTTATTATACATCATTGCTTTAAAAAAACTAGACATACAAATGGCAAATCATACATAGAAATCAAATTGGTTCAGCACATGAAAATATTCCATTTTCAAATGCCTTGTAGTCTAAATGAGATAGATTGAGCAGGGCTATTTTAGGGGTTATCCCTCAGATACTCATACTTCTTAGAGAGATGACTTTCAGAGAATTCATCAGAAATTAATGTCAAGTTAATGTATGTAAGAACTATAATCATGATTAGGTAAATTTCACATTTGAAGAGTTTGGATTAGAGCTTTGATTTTTAAAATCTGCCAGCAAACTCAGTTATTACTGAATTTATGTTCGGAAGAAGTCAGTAATGTAAACAGTAATATATTTGTATACATGTTAAATAAATTCAATCTAGCATTTCCAATCCTGTGTAGGCATTTGACCCTATGAAAGCAATTATAATAAGAATCCCTATTTATTGAGTATTTGCTACATAACCAGTTCTGTGCCAGGTACTATAAACTTCAAGATACAAATCCATTATACGTTTGTGACCCTTGTCACATAGAAGCTTTTTATTAAACTACGAAGACAACTGTAGTAAAGTATATAAAGTTAAAATCTTATATAGTGGAGGTCAAAGTATAAGAGTTACAGGATTTAAGAGATGAAAAAGTCACTGTGAATCATACTTCTTTGGAAGATTTTTGAATCTTCTTTTAAAGAAGTGTTGCTTTTGAATGAACGACATGGTATTTTAGACCCATGAGAGACAAATAAGGGTTTGAATGTGTGATATCCAATATAAGAGTAAGAAGAGTGAGCTGACCAGTGCAAAGGTCATAATGCAGGTTGGGAATTGAGTATGAAGGATCTAGAGGAAAGGCTGAAAGCTAGGAAAAGTCAGATGTGTTTCAAGATTCAATTTCTCTTAGCCCATGTGGTCATCTAACAGATGCATATCATCATTCTTGTAGAACTTAAGCTTGTGTGCCAAACGAAGATGATGAACTTAGTTATTTAGTTTGTTACATATATAAGTCATATGATTTATTTTTAAATTCTCAATGATATCTATCTATCTATCTATCTATCTATCTATCTATCTATCTATCTATCTTGAAGGACTGAGAGCAGACATTAGTCTGCTATTTACTTCAAAGTAACATGAGTATGAGAAAGGGAATTACACAAGGATGGAAATGAAACAAGATTGGCCCTGAGTTGATAACTATTTATAAAATTGGAAGACATATGTATTTTTGTTACACAAGTGCATCCACATGCATTTTATTTCTCTATTTGAAACGCTACCTAGTAAAAGACTTTTGAAAAGACTCCTCCTGTGCTACCTATGTAATGCTTCATCTTGGTAAAATTGAGTTTCTCCTACCAATCTTTCTGATTCCCTCAGGGAAGTAAATGCGCACGCACACGCGTGCGCGCGCGCGCGCACACACACACACACACACACACACACAGAGTTCCCTCTGTTTCCTGAAGAATAAGGACATAGAGCCAATAACAAATTATAATATTCTCATTTGTAATTTGTCTTAGCTTTGAAAAGCATGGGACCCTGGCCCTACTCATTTTTTTTTTATCACGTGGCAGTCTACTGTTGAGCATAAAATTTGCACAATACCTTGATTGATTTCTTTTTTTTTTTTTTTTTTTTGCCAGTCCTGGGGCTTGGACTCAGGGCCTGAGCACTGTCCCTGGCTTCTTTTTGCTCAAGGCTAGCACTCTGCCACTTGAGCCACAGCGCCACTTCTGGCCGTTTTTTTTTTTTTTTAGTATATGTGGTGCTGGGGAATCGAACCCAGGGCCTCATGTATATGAGGCAGGCACTCTTGCCACTAGGCTATATCCCCAGCCCTGATTTCTGATTATTTCATTGAATCCATATCCATGTAGAATGCTAATTCTGATTTAAGTTGTGTATCTGCCAACTGTTAGAATTAGTATCTACCTTTTTATAAGTCACCTATTTCATAGAGTTCTAGGAAAATAATATTTTACTGTAATAATAACTAATTATGTATCAATACTAAGTAATAAATTGCTGTGCAACAGATCTGAACTGGTTACTACAACTGACAAAAAAATCCAATGACTAGCCTATTGTGTTGATGGGTTTGGGGACAAAGAGATTTAACTTGGATTGGAATCCTAACTCTGTTTCTTCTGAGAATGTTAGGCCAATTATTTAACATGTTTGAGCTTCAGTTTCATCTATAAATGGATGAGAACTATTATTTCATAGAGTTATTTACCTTCTTTTGCCAAACTCATTCCTTCCATTCTTTTTGAATCTCTTTTAAATGGCCTGGCATATGTGTTTGTGTCAAGAATGTCAGGATCAGATTTAGTGCTGATGGATTTTAGAGTGATGTGGATGTCTTTGTTATATCTCCTCCCTGTTCTTACACTTGCTCTTTTATTGTGGCTAATGTACAGGTACCATATTGTTTTATCTACAATACAAACAGTGCGTGCCTTTTATATATTTTTATAACTTAAATAACCTTTGTATATAGGATCAGGATTCCTCAGAATATATAATGACTATGTGAAAAAGCAATAAATTACAATCATAATGATTACTTGAGACATGCAAAAATCACTTAAGGATGATAAATATTTGAGTTGCAAGAGGTAATAATTTGCTGTGTCACGATTAAAAATAGACCTCTTGCTAAGTTCTTCCAGAAATTTTGCTATAAAGGAGATAATTTGTTCAAAACAACATTTTGCCCATAGAGAAAGAATTTTTCTTGTACTGCCTATAACAAGCCAAATGAGACTTGTAAAAACAAGAGCATAATACTTTGGTAAATCACAATTAGGTACAATTTAGGAAATTAAGAATTTGAAAATTAAAAGCCATGAATATTTAAAAAGCTATTCTTACAGTTGTATGAAAAGGAGTGCCATAATATTTTTATTTTATTTCCTACAGTAAAATAATTTCATATTTGTCAAATAGGAAAACTGTAATGAATCTAATGACATTATGCACCTACCATATTAGGGACAGCTTGTTAAGCTGGAGTACAATATAGAGAAAAACATCCTCTGATTATTCTTCACAATACCCATCGAAAAAAATAAAGGAAAATTGATATTAATTCTGTTTTGCATGTAGGCAAATACATGTCTGTCAAAGGAAATCCATGCTCACATATAATTCTGGGTGTGACTCAAAGATTTAGATCATTCGTGAACTGTGGTAGCTTGAAGTTGACTCAGTAACTCAAAGAGTTTTACTATTATTATAGACTTCTTGTTGCTTCCTATTGTGCATTCTTGCCTTTCTCTTGGGTTCCTGGTCATACAGCTGAAAATATTTCATCCAGACAGACAACAGTAATATGACACAATTGGAAGAAAGAAAGAAGGAATCTGGGTATCTGAATCACTTTGTAGAACTGAGTTACCCTGCTAGTTTGTAGTGGCCAAGCTGTTGTAGGAGAAATTAACTTTCACTGCATTTAACTTTGTTAGATGTACTTCATTATACAGTTTTGTCATATCTACTTAGAACTTATTGTATTTAATCAAATTATTCAATAACATTTCTTTCTTGCTTTGGTCTTGGGGCTTGAACTCTAGGAGCTGTCCCTGGGCTCTTCAGCTCAAGATTTGTGCTCTACCACTTGAGCCACAGTGCCATTTCCCATTTTCTGGTGGTTAATTGGCGATAAGAGTCTCACAGGCTTGTTTTGAACCATGATCCTCAGATCTCAGCCTCCTAAGTATCTAGGATTACAGGAGTGAGCCACGGGTGCCCAGCTGTAAAATTTCTTTTCTTTGGAAATATATTATTTAGCACATTTCAAAGGTCCAGAAAATTTATAGTTAGAAAACTGACAGCAAGTGATTAAGGTTGAGATATCTAAAAGGTCAATATGTTCTAAATAATACATTATGAAAAAAATAATATTCTTTTTGTAGTTTGTTGGAGTTTAATTCACCAGTAAATTTTTTGTAATACTAGGATATGAATCCAGGGCCTTTTTTGTATTAGTTGGTTTTATCAGATAGATTTTCACACATTTTCCCAGGACTAGCCTAAATTGCTGTTCTGTTCTGTGTCTCTGTCATCATCTACCTCCTGAGTAACAGGGATTGCAGGAGTAAGCCATCATGCCAGGCTTTCCCAGTAACTTTTTTTGTTTGTTTGGTTTTTGTCTCCCCCTCCCCCAAGCAGTAACTCTTGATACAACATTTAAATAGTTTCTGTGGCTGGATTTGTTTTCAGTGTTCTTGATAATTTTCTTGAATCTCATGGGACATATGTTCTAGAGAGAAGACAGAAAAAGTAAATTAAAAATATTCAATTCAACTTGTGATTTTTTTTTTTTTTTTTTGGCCAGTCCTGGGCCTTGGACTCAGGGCCTGAGCACTGTCCCTGGCTTCTTCCCGCTCAAGGCTAGCACTCTGCCACTTGAGCCACAGCGCCCCTTCTGGCCGTTTTCTGTATATGTGGTGCTGGGGAATCGAACCTAGGGCCTCGTGTATCCGAGGCAGGCACTCTTGCCACTAGGCTATATCCCCAGCCCTCAACTTGTGATTTTGAGAGACATACCTTGAGGCCATGTTACTGTGCATTATTTGCTTATTGAATAGGGACAGACTTAGGTGAAGCCAGGGACTATGAGGAAGTAGATGGAATGTCTTTGTCATGATTACATTCCACTGTATGAGACCCTGGCTCAGGAGACTGTAGATGGAGACCTTTCTCTACTGGCTGTGAGGACTAGGGAACAGAACTTTATTGATCACTTGTAAAATTTAGGTGTGGCTTCCAACTGACAGGAAGGAAGACATGAGGCCCTTATATAATTCAAACAAAATGAAATCTGGCAAAACCCAGGATGAATGTGAATGTTAATTCTTCCTCAGTCGGGCCTTCAAATAAGGACACATCAGGTAGCAATAGTCACTGTGGCTCCATGAGAAACAGAACTGACTGACCCTTGATCCAGAGAGCCAAGAGACAATGAATGTACATGGCTTCAAATTGCCAGGATTGTGACAAACACAACAGTAGAAAATTCACATATGGATAGTGATGCATTTTGTGACAAAGACAAGAAAGAAAGAGGGAAAGGAAGGAAGGAAGAAAGGAAGGAAGGAAGACAGAAAAGAAGAAAGAAATCTCTATCAATCCAAAACACTCAGTTTTGAATCTCCATGGATAATTTCTGGCTCATTCCCCTCAAGCTACTTTCCTAAAGCTTCTGAATAATAATAGAATCGCTCACTAAAATAATTGCATTATTCAGCAATGATAACAATAAACAGCTCATCTCAGGCTACATTTCTACCTGGATAGCCACATTTAATAGCCGGATTTTTTTTTCTAGTCTGCTTTCTAACAACCCAAGTAGCTATCTGAACAACAAATTATTCTGACCTATTTTTGCTTGCTTTTCTATTAGCCATTGCTATCGGATACACCTAATTTTAATAATACGGACAACTAGATAAAGAAATTTGTAGTCTGAGAAATTCTCACACATTTTAGAAACCATACTTTTAATAGTTAAAAAATTATTTAAAATAAGATACTTTATCTCTAGCAAAGACATAAAATATTAATAATTAGATACAATTAAACTTCTAAAATATCTCACTAAATCAACAGCCTGTGGCTTGGAGATTTAGAATATTATAAATTTTCTAACACGAAGAAAACTTTTCTATCTGATAGTAAATAACAAAATTCATTATTCTCTAAGGGCATTTCTCCATAATAGCAAGATTTTGTTTTAGTAAAAAGGAAAATGGAAGTGTACATATACTTAATATTTGTTACACAAGAAAGCCACTAACTTAAATGTAAGTTTTGATTCCTTACTTCTGTAACTCAGTCTCTGTCACCAAAAATTCTGATTTAACAAGTTCCCATGGTTTCAGAAATGAGGGCAGAGGAAAGTGAAATGCCCAGGAGTCTGGTTTTAAATCTTCCTGTCCATTCGGATGCACTCTCAAGTTTTAGATCTATTGGCTTATTTCATTTCAGCTCAGTAGGTCTTCTTTGAAAACAGAATCTGGCGGTTATAGAACCACTAGAATCCATTACTTATTACCAGCTTTTAAATGAAACTTGCTGTTTCAAGTTCTAAGAATTCTGAGTAACTGATATGAAGTATGTCCCTGGTTAGTAGATCCTCTCCTTTACCAGTAACCTGAGTTCCCAGAAAATAGAAGTGGGAGCCTGGGAAAGAAAAGTGATATACGTGTGTGTGTGTGTGTGTGTGTGTGTGTGTGTACGTGATCAAGCACTGATACATGGTCACGGTGGACAATTTTGCTGTAAACCAAATACTCTTGTCTAGTTGTCTAACAGGTACTCAACCTTCAGGGCTCAGTTTCAGTACCGCCATCTTCAGGAAAACCAGGCTCCACTTGATCGCTCCTCTCATAATGCCCTGATTTAAGGATCGACTTTTCTCTACTGACAGGCTGACCACTCGAGGCAGGGTCATCGCGTAAGGTTTCTTAGAACATGGCCAGAACTAAAACTAGGAAGTAATGGACAGAGAAAGTAGGTAACAAAGAAAGAAAAGGGCACATGGATAATATTATATACCGACATGACTCCTTTGGGCTATTACCTATTTTGGCTATGTGCCTGTGATTCTTTTTTAAATCTACTCATTCCCCCCCCCCCCCCATTCTTTTCATTTACTTTGCATCCTACATAAGATTTTATATTGGTTGGAGGAAAATAGTTAGGATTGAATAGATGAACATGAGAAGAAACACACTCACATATACACACAAACACACACACAGAAAGAGAGGGAGCACAGTTGACTTATAGCATGAACTAGGGCATTAGTTTACTTAAAAAAAGTCAATTAGAAGAAAAAGAAATAGTTGTTTATCTTGCCAACTTGTACAGACTGTGTCCGTGCATCTAAATAGTTCTAAATGAAGTGAAAAAGCCATTTTTTAGATGAATTTCAGTTAACACTTCGGGGAGCAATGCTAGAATTCAAAACCACCATTTGCAACCCTGAATGAAATCATTAATTCAAGCAATATTCAGTAGGGAGTGAAACATTTAGATAAAAGATAGACTGACATTTTCCAGGGGATGATAGTCTAGCTCTCTCTTTTACAGGAGAAAAATCAAATAAGAGTGTACTCCGGATACAACGTGAAGTCCACAGTGTCTTTCAAAAGCAAACAAACGAAAGTGTCCCTTATCTGTGCAAGCTCATAGTACTGGATTCTAGTTATAGAAGTTATGAGAGATATAGGAATATGTCAAACAGCATAATAAAGAAACCAAATGTGAAAAGGACCAAACTCAGTTTGGACAACTTCATAGAATAAAAGAAGGGGAAGAATCAGGTTAGGCAGAATTAAAACAACCAAAGGCAATTTGTAGACGGTGTTCACATTCTTATTCAAACAAGTTCAATGCAGAAAGTTATTTTGTGGAAGTCTAGGAAATGTGTTGACTGATCACTAAATTGTATCAACAATATACATTTTCATTCGTTATATGTGACAATGACTTTGTGGTAATATTGGGGAAAAGGTTATATTTATAAATATGCATATTAAAGGGCTTAAGGGAGAAATGACACAAGACCTGAGATTGTTCTAAAATTCTTCAGTAAAGTGAGAAATAACAGGAAGAAACAGAAGAAAAAACAGAGGAAGGAAGGGCACACAAAGCCCAAATGACAAACTTTTGATCGTTTTGGGGTCTGGGTAATGAATATTGAGGTCATTTTTGTACTCCTACCTTTTTTTATATGCTTGAAATTGTTCCTAAAAACATTTTCTCACTTGATTCATAATGATATTTTTATAGATCTCAAATTTCAGGATTTTTCTTTTTTCTGTTTGCACTTGTATATGACCCTCTTCACTTTAATTAAGAAATCTCATTTTAATGTTTGCCAAGTAAGTCACTAACTGTCTCAAGGCATAGTGAACTCTAGCAAGAACTTTATAACTAAGGTAAGACAAATTATACAAAAGATAACGAAGATTACTAAAAGCTGATGTGGTGTATCCACCTATAACCCTAGTGCTCTTGAAGTTAAGGCAAGAAGATCAATAGTTCAAGGCCAGCCTGTGATACATAGTAAGACCCTGTCTCATAAGAAAGAAGTGGGTGGGGGTGGGGTGGGGGGGGGAAGTCTTAAAACTTAGTATGTTTTCCAAATCAACATAGTCTGCATTGTCATTTTGTTAGAAAACAGGGTTTGACCATTAGGTTAGTATTGGATTTAGATGCAGGAGAAAAATTACAAATTATATTACCTACATGACAGTTATTTAAATCCATTAGTCATGTAATTATTCAATTATATTTGATCCTTCTACCACTTGAGGCCCTCAGTGTGTACTGACAGTCTGGTATCTGGAATGATTGCAAATAACGTGGCAGCCATAGTTTAGTGCTGATCTTGGCCATAAAGAGTTCTCAGTAAAATATTCAAAATGCACTTTTGGTTATGCTTCAACTTGACAGTAACTATTTCCTTACAATACTGAAAGAGAAGTTGGAACTAAACAACAACCTAACAAGCTAGCTATTTTCCTTAATGTTTACATGAAATAAAACAGAAATTCCTAGGATGATGAACTACCAAAACATAAGATATAAGTTAAGACTTAACAAGAAAGGAACAAAAGACATCTCTGAGATGGTTTTCCTAAGTTAATCATTTAAAAACATATATTCTAACCCAGATATTTCCACGAGTCAAAATACTATACACATGTAACTTGCTGGATGCCTGAGGTTGTGGTGAAATTAGTCACTCTCTCTGGCATTAATCAATCCATCACTGTTGATCTGTTATTCTTGTGTCACCTTATAATGGCACAAAACTTGATAGCTTACAGAGAATTTATATATACATTAACTCGTTTTCATCTCACAGCCAGCCATTAAGAACCCTTGGATTACAGAGTTCATTTTAGGCATAAAAATTACTCCACGGACAGTCTAGATACTCTGTATTACAGCGGATGGATTGGGACCCAAATTTAGAAACCAAGGCCTGCATTTAGTTCAGTCATGCTTTTGTGGCAGCAGGATGCCCGGCTGATATAGACAGGACTATAATAAATCAGAAACACAGTCTTCCACAATCCCCCAACTTAATCTATGGGTTGAAAGCCAAACAAGTGAAGTTCTTGGTAATAATATTAGACAAGCCTTCAGGAGAGCGAAATGAAGCATGTCATATTTCCAGATGAGTGAAGAAGGAATGTTTATTGATTTATCTTGATTTGTTGTCAATGCCTTTAACTCCATAAAACATAAAAGGAAGGAAAAGATACAACATGTCAAGGTTGTTAAATTTCTGCATTTGTAATAAGATACAAGGATGGATTCCCAAGTGATTATAATAATTACCATGATTGGCAAGTTACGGTTGGTAATATAATGTGCAAGTTATATGCTATAGATTTTTCACAATTCTTTCTCATTTAGTCTTTTATACAATTCTGTATGATTCTGAGTAGTTATTTCTGTTTTAAATAGTGGAACACTGATTCCTAGAAAGACTAGAAGTATTTCTTTGAGAATAGCATTAGTAAGTGGGACTAGCTCAGAGCTCTCACAGCCTAAAGCTCATAATTCCCATTATAAAAACCATACTTTCCCTCTCCTTTCCATGCCACCCCTGCAAATAGTACAGTAGCAATATTCCAAGGGAACATAAATTTTTTGTTTTCTGCAGCTAGAAATGGTCTACCAATGAAATAATACATCCATTTATCCAGTAGAGTTATATTATATCATTTCCTCATGTATAAAAAATATGTGATGTGGACAATGTTATAAAGGATTTGATGAGCAAAACAGAAAGAGAGATAAAGAGAGGGAGAGAGAGAGAGAAAGAGAGAAGCAACAACAGTATCCCACTGCTCTTTTGCAACTACTAAAAATAATTACCATGTACTCCATGGCCTTAAATATAAGCAGATATTAACTCATTTAACTTCTATGAGCCTGTAATAGATTATTTCATTTATCTGATTTAAAACTATCTTGGTTTATGTTTCAGATTAATAGTAAGATTTTCTGATTCCATTTTTTTTTTTTGGTTCAAGACTGAGACTCAAACTCGGTATCTGCTGCTTTCACTCATTGGCAGTTGCCCTAGCACCTGAGTCATGCCTCCACCCTCATGATTTTCTAGTTCTTGAAATGGCATAGTAATAATTCCTTTCTATCAAATCTGAAATTTAAATTATAATTTTAAGATAGTCATTGTTGACTTCCTAGTTTACATAATTCTCAGCTATAGCCTGGTAGCTTGGTAATTTTAATACTGAGTATTTAATTTTTAAATTAATAGATGTCATTGGATATGCACATGAGGACAACCTGAGGATAGTTGCTATTATTAAGGCTTCAGAAGTATGACTCAAGCACTTCCAAGGGGCCTATAATCTAAAGACCATATCCGTGTGTGCACCAACAGAAATCATGCAACATGCTCTTTCGCTTGTTTTTCCTGCCTCCACCTCTCTCAGTTCTCAAGGATAAGTCTGTCTATTGTCAGCTCTGCCAAGTAGACTCAGACCCCTTAAGTCTCTTAGAACAACTCAAAGCACACTAAATGACAGAGAGGTTGACCCACCATTGGGTAGACATATTTATTTATTTAGCTAAAGACAACGATGGTGGCCAAATTATAGAAAGAGAATTTTTCCTATGATCAAAATTTCTTCTCCCTTAAGTAATTACTTGAAAGTACTTGGTGTGTTTTTGGTCTCAGTGAAATAAGAAAAATACGTAGTTCATTTGGAACTATAGTCTAGTCATACATTTTAACTAGTCATACATTTTAACCCATCTCCACTATGTCAATGAAGTGACAAATGATGAGCTGTGTCACTTGTCTGCAAAGCCGCAGCCTTCCCTTGCTCTGGTTCCAGTGCTCTCTATGGCAGCCTGGGGGGTACTTAGTACCTGATAGAAGCAGAGACTCCATGTTCTGCCTTTCATGCTGTCCACAACTCGCTGTTCTCCACATCTAACAGAAGCTACTCCATCTCTTGTTTGAACTGAGAAACTAAGTTTGCCGGGCTAGATTTACCTCCCCTGGTGCGGGGATGCTAAGCGTGCTCCCCTTTTCACCCTCTCCCCTGGGCACCCCACCAGCAGGCGGCCAAGATGGAGCAAAGGGACACGGGCTAGCCTAAGGTGCACGTGGCCGAACGAGATCCCCTTTTCCTCCTTCCTTACCCACCAAGGAAGCCAGGTGCAGACAGATCTTGGAGACGCTTCGGAGAGCAATCCAATTTAATCGGGAGGGGCTCACAGTAATATAGTAGTGATGACGAGGATTGAGCATGAGCTGGCGATAGGCTGGCGAGCTTTTCCATCCAAGAGCAGCTCCCAAGGACCTCCCTAATGGGCTAACGTACTGCCCTGTGCGCAAAGCTCGTGAAAGGAGAGCACACGTGCTTGCTGGCGCAAGGTGGGGGATGGTCTCAAAGCTATCCCTTCTGGTTCTGGACCCAGAAGGAGATAGGTGTGGCTCACTTCCACACTGCCCCAGGGCTGGGGGAAGGGCGGTGTCCCGAGAACGCTCTCCTTGTCCTTCCCCACTTAAGGCCAAGATGAATCCCCAACATAAGTTGTCTTGAAAGTCCATTAAATTACTTGATTTCATATCTTTTCATTTAAGCCTTTGTTAATAATAGAGCAGATAGTGGGGACTCCTCTAATGTGTGGGACTCCTCTATGAAAGCTTAACTTTTATTAGCTGTTCAAAAGAAACAAGGTATTGCCATTCTTAAAATCAGACCATAGGGCCCCAGCTAAGGAGGATCACGCATCCTGTGCCCATAGAGCCAGGCCCATAGTTTGTGTAGAGTGAGTGGTCCTCTGAGTCCGCCCCCATACTTGCCAGCCACTAATTTGGATTTAGGACAATCAAGTTAGGAAGATGGGAGGGAGAGGAGGAGGAGGTGGAAGAGGAGGAGGAGGAAGAGGAGGAGGAGGAAGAGGAAAGGGGGTTGGAAACATATATATATATATATATATATATATATATATATATATATATATATATATATTTGGCCAGTCCTGGGGCTTGGACTCAGGGCCTGAGCACTGTCCCTGGCTTCTTTTGGCTCAAAGCTAGCACTCTGCCACTTGAGCCACAGCGCCACTTCTGGCCATTTTCTGTATATGTGGTGCTGGGGAATCGAACCCAGGGCCTCATGTATATGAGGCAGGCACTCTTGCCACTAGGCCATATCCCCAGCCCCCAAGGAAGCATATATTTTTTGAGCATGTTCTGTGTAACCAAACCTGGGTGAGCTGTGAGAAATCCAGTGGTACACAGACACAGCTCTGCTTCTATGCAGCTCCCAGGCTGGGGAGGGACAAGCAAATGAATATATCAAGATGTGTGGTGGGGGGGCTGGGGATATAGCCTAGTGGCAAGAGTGCCTGCCTCGGATACACGAGGCCCTAGGTTCGATTCCCCAGCACCACATATACAGAAAACGGCCAGAAGCGGCGCTGTGGCTCAAGTGGCAGAGTGCTAGCCTTGAGCGGGAAGAAGCCAGGGACAGTGCTCAGGCCCTGAGTCCAAGGCCCAGGACTGGCCAAAAAAAAAAAAAAAAAAAAAAAAAAAAAAAGATGTGTGGTGGGGCTTCTTCTGCCCTTGTTTCTTCTTTCAAAGGTGAGATGTTTGGAGATTGCCCTATTTCATTGTTTCAGCTCTTTTGAAGTCTGAAATGAGCCTTTTTTAGGAGGGGAACTGGAAAAGCTGTGGCATGCGGTTGAATTTCTTTCTTTTGTTTTTCTTTTTGTCAGTCATGGGGCATGAACTCTGAGCCTGGTGCTGTTCCTGGGCTCTTCAGCTCAACATTAGTGCTCTACCACTTGAGTCACAGTGCCACTTCCAGTTTTCTGGTGGTTAGTTGGAGATAAGAGTTTCACGGAGTTTCCTACCCAGGCTGACTTTGAACTGAGATCCTCAGATCTCAGCCTCCTACATGGGTAGGGTTACAGGCGTGAGCCACCAGCACCCAGTTCTTGAATTTCTTCAGAAGGACGTTTTTACTGGTTTCTTGTAAGAAAGGATAAGTTGCTTCATGATCATACAAATTCTGTTTATTTAATGAAGATTATTTCACCCAATAAGGTGGACACATGTATCTGTTATATATTACCAGAAAAACTTTCAAAGACAATATAATGATACATAAAAACACGGCTGTACACTGGGACACACAGGTCAATTCTTTAGGAAACTAAATGCATTATATTGGGTGTATGTGTGAGGATTGCATAAAGAATTGCAGACATAGTCCCATAAGACTCCACTGAAGCTAAAAAAATTCTTACCATCCAGTGACAGAGGAGTTGTAGTTTCACAGGGTAATACACTACCCACATGTTTGATGTAAACAAATTTCCTGTGTTGACAGTCACATAAAAGTATATAACATGCGCTTATATATAATACATAATCCATGATAATAATAAAAACTGTTATTAGCTTATGTATGTATATTCCTCTGTTCTTTTTTCATTATTTTAGAGTATATTCCCTCTCCTTCCAAATAAGAGTTTACTGTAAACCAGTGAGTCTTATTACACTGGCAGTAGTGCCATCAATATCATAGTCACATTGTCTCTTGACTGCATCAAGAAGCCACATTAGTGAGTGACCTGAATATCTAGGTTTTGGTCTGTATACTCACTCTATGATATCTGCACAGTGGTGAAATAGTCAAATGATTCATTTCTCAGGATATATCCTTATTGTGAAATAATACATGGCTGTACATCTGTAGGCTGTGGGTTCTGTCTCTCTGGAAAACCCCAATTAATGTATACTCAATATTGTTTAAAAGCATTTTAAGAGACAGGAAATTGGGTAGAGCTTAAAAAATAACTCAGACCAGCAAAAGGAAAACAATTGAAAGGTGTGGGGTAGGGGAGGTCTAGGGGAGAGGATGGACCAATGAAGAAAGAAAGTGTGGGGGGGGTGCAGTCCTAATATTCAATGCATATTCTATGAAATTTAAAAAAAAATCAGAGAGGAGAGGGAAGGGGAAAGTGATGAAAGGAGTGACACAGTTACAGCTGTGTTGTACTTATAAAGTGGTCTGTTGAATAGTGAACTCCTTTGTACAACTACTTAATGACAATAAAATAAAAATTTAAAAACGTATGTAAATGAAGGAAGTCAGGCCCAGAGAGCCAAAGGATGCATGTTGTCCTTATATGTGGAAGGTAGATTTAGCTTAGAGCCTTTGAAGTAAGGATGTTGGATGGTCTGCTAGTGTATACAAATGTATTAACTGAAATATGTAGATTCAAGGGAGATCTCCAGTAGTGTAGTTTCTTAGAAGGGCAAAGTCAAAGTTCAACAAAATAAAGCACAGGAAATAGGTACTTGAAAAGGGTAGGGTGGGGTCAACGGGAAACTGGTAGGCAAATGAAAAGGAGAAGACAGGGAAGAATGCCATTAAGAATTCAGTGTATATCCCACAAAATTAAGAAGAGTGAGGGAAGGGGTGGGCAGAAGAGGGAAGGGTGAGAATGTTGAAAGGGTGACATTGATCATAACGATACATTAAACTCATGAACTGCTTTGTTAACTAGCAACTCCTTTGTATAGCTTAAAGATTAAACTAATAAAAATAAAAAAATTTAAAAGTAAGTTAAATAGAAATTACATAATGACTATAAAATAATAAATTAGCTTGCATGTTTATACAGGCTAAAAACTCCCATCAGCTGATTCTGCAGTCAGTAGTCTGGGAATCCAGGAAAGATGAGGGTGTCTCAGTCTAGCTCTGACACTGAAGGTGGGACACAACAGTGCGCTAGCATGAAGATGCTAATGAAGAGAGAATGAATGAATTCACATTTACCTGACCTTTGTTTTTTCTCTCATCACTCTCTTATTGGTCAAAGACTCACCCACACTGGGCAAAGCTATCTGCTTTACCCAGTTTACTGATTCAAATGCTAATGTGATGTAGAAATATCCTCACAGACATCCAGAATATTACTAATTCCTCACCCCTGTAGTCTTGTTGACACCAATATTTCATGAGCATTTCTTTTATCACTAAATATTCATCAGATATATGATTTTTATTGTTTATTTTATTATTAATTTTCTCAAACATTTTGGGCTTATCATTTAGTACATAAAGATAACTTTAACCTTATTGGTCAATAACAAATTGTTACAAAATGTTACCAACATGATGATAGCAACATAATGATCTTTGGCTATACATGTATTATAAGTATCTGCAGGTATGGAATCTATCTGTGAAGACAGATTTGAGAGTTGCCTGTCTACTGTGCTTTGTCTTCATCACACTCAAAGTGAACATATTGGGGCTATTTAGCTTAATCAGATCAAGTCAGCCAGTCAAAATAATCCATCTTCATGGTGCGGAGGCTACTTCAGAGAAGGATGAGTACCACAAGCAGTGACAGGGAACACACTCTGAGACTTTGTTGCTAGAACTGTTAGGAGACACAGATTTACTACGTTGGGATTGCTGTACAGTGAGAACGTGACCAGCTTTGTGGCGGTTATCTTCCTGGCCTCGTGGATAAAATGTTCCCATAGAATGAGATCAACATACAGAAAGGTTAAAGGAGGAAGGCAGGAACACATCTTCCTATAATTTTATTGACTTTTTATTCAGTGTTGGCTATAGCAAACTTGTTCCTGGAATTCTCATTACTTACACTAATGGGTCATTCTCCTATGTATAATTTTTTTTGCATTATAGATCTCTCATTTTCAATGGAAGGGACAGACTGTTAGAAATTATATTACTCAAGTGTAAGTAATGAACACTGACAAAACAATATTAGCAAATTACCTTACAAAATTGTATTCATGCATATGTTTTGTTGGCAGTTCATTAGAAATAAAAGAATAAAAAATTTAAAATACCCAAATAATAGTAATAATAGTATTCACAACAAATATTTAATAGAATATTCCTATAAGTTAGATAGCAAACCTATGCTTATATTTGCCAGAACTTAAATTTGTTTATATTAGTTGTACATGGGTTTGCTTCCCATCTGTACATATATTTATTGTTTGCTGCGGGCATGTTGAAGAAAAAGATATCAGAAAAAAATGGGTGCAGAGTCTTAAACATGCATAATAAATCATATATGCTACAATTTATTGTGTATGCCTTTGCTTTTAAGCTTTTACATAAAAATAGTTCGCTCACCCATTATCTGCTAGAGAAAATAAACAACATAAAATGAATAAAACTCAGTGTCTTCAAGAATTGTTATTTGTCATCATCTATAAATCTCTGTGGCTTAATACTGAAAGGACTATATTTATTATTCAAACTGGAGCATTTGTGAGAATGAGACAGAGAGCTCTTAATAAATACATGGGAACAAGAGGTGTCCATGGGGTTGCTGTGTGATCTGCAGGATGATCAATCACGTTCTACGGTAGAGGTAGATGTCTATCTCTTCCTGAAGGGTTGCTGTTGCCTTGGCTGACATTTTGAACTCTGACCCACATAATTATTTCTGAATGTAGACTCACAGAGACTCTTTTATCTTGAACCTGCGGCTTCTGAGGGACAGGTTGCTGCCATCAGGAGAATTTATGGGCCCTGCCTGGAAATGAGGCAATCCTGTTCACCCACATTCCACTGGCAAGAATTCACTTCCTTGGCCACATCTAAATACAACAGTGGCTTTAAATTGTAACCCAGCTTAAGTGCCCACGAAAAAAGGGGAAATGGCTCAGCAATAGGCAGCCAGTAGTTCTCAATAGCTGAAAAGTAGCACACTTAAAGTAACCCTTAAAGGTTTACAGAAAGAAAACATTTTTGACTCAGGAAAAATAAAACTGGACATATTTTATCTCTTGGACATTCTGTTCATCATGTTCGTATTTCTAAGAGAGAATTGATTAAATGTTAATAAAATTTAGTTTTAATTCAAAAGTAATTGAAAGCTATTATTAAAAAGTATGATCAGGGGCTGGGAATATGGCCTAGTGGCAGAGCGCTTGCCTCACACATGAAGCACTGGGTTTGGTTTCTCAGCACCACATATACAGAAAAAGACAGAAGTGGCGCTGTGGCTCAAGTGGTAGAGTGCTAGCCTTAAGCAAAAAGAATCCAGGGACAGTGCTCAGGCCCTGAGTTCAAGCCCAGGACTGCCCCCCCCCCCGCCAAAAAAAAGTCTGACCATATTTTTCTTTCATTCAGAACCCATATGCCTAATTCCACTTAATTTTGACCATCTTCTGTGATTAAAAAATAGCACAAGTTAGTCAGGTAACAGTGGCTCAAGCCTATAATCCTAGCTACTCAGGAGGCTGAGACCTGAGGATTGTGGTTTGAAGCCAACCTGTGCAGGAAAGTCCATGAAATTCTTATCTCCAATAAGCTATCCTCCAAAAAAGAGGGAAGTGAAGCTCTGACTCAAGTGAGCAAAAGAAGCGCAGGGTCAGCATCTATACTCTTAATCCAAGCCCCAGGATGAGCACATACACATTAAACACACACACACACACACACACACACACACACACACACACACACACACACACACAGCACAAGTTTCAGAGTTTGGAAGACTGGGCCTCAACCTAGGATACCATTTAGGAGGTGCTAGATATAGAAGAAGCTATTACATATTGCTGAGCCTTGGTTTACTGTTCTGTAAAGTGGAGGCAAATGCCCATCTCTCAGGGCTTCTGTGGGAAGTAATCAAGTCAGAATGCTAAATTGAATGGTTCAACTACACTTGATGTACAGTAATGTTGATCCTGTTGTCCTCAAGTGCTTGACTTCTATGACTTATACTCAAATAATTGCTACTCCAGACAACTCTTCTCTCATTCTAATTAATAAACCATGCCAGCTGGAAACAAATCACATAATACTGAGTCAGAAATTATGGTTGCTAAAGTGTTTGCAAAAATTACTCTTCTATAAATACAATTAAAAAAATGACTCCATGCAATAAATCCCCATTCTTCCTACATCTCTAATTTTGTATGGATGGCACTACACAATGAGATCATTGCACAAAAGTTTTCTGAGATATGTTGTATATTGGGAAAGACAAGCATTAGTCTTTACTGTAACTTGAATTTAACTTTTCGTCAGAAGTCTGTTTTTTGGAGATGAAAGGAGAATTCTTGTATTCTTCAGGTCTTAGCATCTTCTTTTTGCAATGTCCTCATTTTGGAGCTTTGATAACGTGACAATGCACTCGAATTTTAAATTTTAAAAAATACTTCTTCTTTTTTGTGCAGGGGGAGGGACAAGATCTTCATATATATAGTGGAGGCTATCCTGGAACTCACTCTGTAATCCAGCCTGATTTCTAGTTCTCTGTCTTCTTGTGATAGCCTCTTGAGTGCTGGGATTTCAGATGTTGGCTGAAGTGTTAAGACTGAAGATTTGCTGGATGCTAATGGGTTTATGCTTGTAATCTTAGCTACTTGGCAGGCTGAGATTGGTGACTGGTGGGATTGCAGTTTAGGTAGACTAGGCAGAAAACAATGTTCAAGAGACCCCAGCTTAATGTTGGGTTGGAGGTGGTGGTGTGCATCTTATATTCTAGCTCCTGGGCAGTCTTACATGTGTGTCACACTCCAGTGCATGCCTGGGCAGGAAGTAAGACTATGTCAAAAATAACAGGCAAAACTCAGGGCTGATGGCATGATTCCACAGTAAAATTGCCTGCTTATCAAGCGTGAGGCTGAGCTTGTTTCCAAAAAAAGATTAAAACTTAAAAATATCACAAAGTTGAGTTTTGATCATATAAACATTTTATCTGAAACTTCAAGTCCAATTTAATGCATGTTTATTTTCTTTTTGATGGCTGGCATTGTAGACTTCCATATGGATTGTGATCTTAATGATATACAGGATATGATATTCAAGATATGATTATCCTTTCTATGGTAGAATGTTTTACACACAGTAGGAAAGTCAAAGGAAACTTGTATTCCTCTATGGCTTGGGAAAAGCTGAATCAACTTAACTAGCCTAGTGGGTTTACAGGAATTATTATGAGAGGGATATCTGTATAAGAAACTATGGTATACCATCATGAGTGTACAGGGAAATCCCTCACATATTTTGGTGCATATTCAGAAGGATGTTTAAACTACAGGGCAGGTATAGTAGATGTCCATTTGTTATCTACATAAACCACTTAGTGAATAAAGGTATAGTATTTTAAATATGGCGTTCTTCAGAGACAAAGAGTTCTCATAGGTACACTAAAGCTCTTTGTAGGTCTTTAGAGAGTTCACATGAAGGTTTGGTTCACTGGGACAAGAGAACTGGCAGGACAAATGAGATGCAGAGGTATTTCCCTTTCCAGTCTCACAATTTCATTTGTCATTCATCCTTGTTACTATAGATCTAACTTCTCCTCAATTCTCACATACCCTGGCCCACCCATAATTCTGCTCAGATCAATGGCAGAGATGGGGAGATGGAAGCAGGATAATCTTTATGTAAATGCCTATGCCACTTCTGGCAGTAGTATAGCTTACTTTAATGTAGTCTAATAAACCAAGAATCAAACATTATCAAACATTTCTAGAGCTCATAGTGTTCTCAGATAAAATTGAAATCAGTTCAAGGAGAGAAGACTTGAAGCCATTCCAATGCTTTCAAAATAAAAGACCAAAAATAATGGTTTGATCTTATCAAGTAAAATATTCCTTCTGGGAAGAACATTGGACATGGAAAGGTTCACAGCCAGATGAGTGGCTTGGTATAGACAACATAGGAGAACATCTGGCTACATTTTCTACTTTGTAGTCAACAAGACATAGCAGAGATTGGAGACTGTCCTACAGTGAATTCCTCACCCTTGCCAGATTCATATTGTTAACTCTCTTGTGAAAATTTAAGTTACTACTATTTTGTAAAAGCTGTAATCAAAATATAATGTGCTCCATCAGGAGTATAACAAATTTAAAACTAGAAGTTTATTCTTTCTATAGTTTTGAGCTACTAAAAATAGTATCAGATTCACAACAGTTATTCAATGTGCTACATAAAAAAAATTCATTGCTGGGCACTGTAATACTAGCTACTCAGTAGACTTAGATATGAGGATTGGGGGTTCAAAGCCAGCCATAGCAGGAAAGTCTATGAGACTCTTATCTCCAATTAAACACCAGTAAACAGAAGTAGAACTGTGACTCAAAAGAGTAGAGCACTTTCCTTGAACAAAAAAATTTAGGGATAGCACCCAGACCCGGAGTTCAAGCCCCACAACCAAAAAGAAAAAAAAAATCAGATCTTGGCAATGATACAAACATAAGCTGTACAGACAATGCATGTTAAACTAACAGAATTGCTTAAGCTTTCGTCCAGGCTTCCCAAGTGGCTTTGAATCTAGAAGGCCTTTATCATTAGCTTTTGACACTATTGATTTGAATGATGATATTTTCATACACCAAAATCAGCAGGGAAATTTCCATTTCATTCTGGTATGTGTAGTGTGTGTGTGTGTGTGTGTGTGTGTGTATGTGTAGTTTTGACTAACAAGAGTAGTTGGTTTAGAGGGCTAACAGGGTCTTTTGATTTGCCAAAATAGACCAGAGGTTGCAGGATATAGTTTAAAAAATAAAACAAAAAAAACCTTCTAGATATACTGTAATTGCTGTTGTTTTGGAGAAGGACACTAAACGCTTTTTAATCATCTCTTGAGTTGAGTTGGTGACAAGTTTCCTGGAGTTCCTTTTCATCCTAAATTGTTTCATTCTCATTTACCTCCCAAGCCTTATAGGCAATTGCTTCTGAGACAAATCACTTTCTTTTCTTTTCCTTTTTCCTTCCCCCAACCCTTGAAAGCAAAATGAAAGGGGCAATTATACCCTTGGTGATTCTTAATTATCCCAATTAACTAAGTCAGTTTCTAGAGTCTGAGTTGAAAATAAAGCTTAGAATGCACCTTGGATAAATGAAATATGTTAAGTCACTGGAGCCTTTATTTTCTCAAGAGAATCCAGATATCTGAAGATTGAGCTGCATTTGGCTTTGAATTGGCCCAGAGTTAAAAGAATGTGTTCTCTATAGAAACTCTTCTTTAAAACCAAAACCAAACCCAAACAAGCAAAACACAACCCTCAACATCAGATTTTGTTTGCCTTTTCTTTTTGCCAGTCTAGAAGTCTTTGTTTTAAACAAATTCCTGTGGTAACATAAATTCATAGGGTATAGGTTCCTGCATCTCAGGAGTTCCCACGTGGGCTTTTCTGAGCAGGGTGAGATTCAACTGAATTTAGGGGGCCTTTTTATTGGGAACCTTCTTTCTTTGGGGGATAAATTTCCTGCATGAGATTCAGGAAGTTACCTTTGGTTCTTAGAGTGTTTAATCCATGTAATATGTACATTAAATCTCTTGACAACAATCTTGTTCTTATTTGTTAACAGCACTCTGGATAACACTGTAGATTCTTTGAGTGTTGTCATGGTAACCCTGAGGGACACTGTTAGTAACATTCCTAGTCACATAAGATTTGCATACCTGTAGTCAAAGGAACAATTCCATGTTTTCTGAAAGGCCAAGAAAGCTTACAGCAGCCCCCTCCCTCCTTTTCCTTCATGTTCTTTTTGGTAACCATATGGAAAATGGTGATTCTTTACCAAAAGGCTTACACAGATTTTCTGAAGTAAGCTTCCGCCTCTTCCCAGTGTTCCTTTCATGTTCATCAAAGCAAGAATGCTTTTACAAATTTTGTTCAAATTTATTTGTCAGTGAGTACCAATAGTTGAAATAATTTTTATTAAGTATTGGCATGAAAAGCATGATGCTGCTCCAATGGAGAAAATAAAACCTGGATTAAGTATAGTTAGGTATATTTTTTTCTTACATAGAGAAAATTTGAAAGATTTACTCATTTTAGTTTCTTTGATAATGACAGAAATTTACATTAAAAAACCATTTTGTAAAAATTTCAATACTAATAATAGGAGATGTTAAAAAGAAACACATTTGAGTCAAGTCACTGGCTTAGAAGAAAGCAAATATCCATTAAAGCAAGTAACAATAAAAGAAGCAACAGCAAAAAAAAAATTCAAATAGCTGGTTAGCTCCGCAGAGACAGACTCCCCAAAAGATTTAAAATCTGACTGCATACTATTTATCCAGAGACTTCTAAAACAAAATAACAAAGAAAAGTTCATTATGAAAGAGCTACCAAATTGTTTTACACAAAAACAGATAGCCAAGGCTAGCCTACAATCTCTGTTTAGGAGGCCAGACATAAAATAGATAAAAGGCACTACTTTATATTATTCAACGGAACGATTCTCCCTATAGTTTCAACAACCATGTGTGTTTATAAAAAAAAGCAAAGAATTATATAATATTCAAAACAAAAAATATGTAGAGATGCAAGGGAAATGAAGAAAAAGTGAGTTGTGGGGAGGTAGAAGAAAACCCTCCAACTAATTCAGAAACACATAGACACCTCCGTGTGCTTACACACTTTGGAAGGGACATGGTTGATCTAGTTCTTGGCAGGGTCTGGAAGGAACAGGCTCGGGTTTTCACCTCAGGCTGGGCCGTATCTTGCCATAATGACCTTAGCTTCCTTTGTTATTTTGCTGATACTGACATCCTAATTATTCCTCCCCACCTAAAACCTGTTTTGTCTTGGGTGCTACAATCCATTCAATTGTAACACAATTCACTTATGATAGTAAGCTATAAGCCTGTCACCTTGACTACTCATCTCTAAAATATACATATTGAGGCTGGTTCTATTACCATCATTGCCTAATTTTAGGCTTCTGTTGACTTAACCAATATTGGCCTTCACAGTGCACTCTTTCTTCCTCCCTCCCTTTTCCCTCTCTCTCTTTCTCTTTCTCTCTCTCTCTTTCTCTTTCTTTCTTTCTTTCTTTCTTTCTTTCTTTCTTTCTTTCTTTCTTTCTTTCTTTCTTTCTCTCTCTCTTTCTTTCTTTCTCTCTTTTTCTCTCTCCCTCCCTCCCTCCCTTCCTTCCTTCCTTCCTTCCTTCTTTCCTTCTTTCCTTCCTTCCTTCCTTCCTTTCCCTTCCTTCCTTCCTTCCTTCCTTCCTTCCTTCCTTCCTTCCTTCCTTCCTTCCTTCCTTCCTTCCTTCCTTTCTTTCTTTCTTTCTTTCTTTCTTTCTTTCTTTCTTTCTTTCTTTCTTTCTTTCTTTCTTTCTTTCTTTCTTTCTTTCTTTCTTTCCCTCCCTGCTTCCCTCCCTCCCTTTCTCTCTCTCTTTCTTTTCCATTTCTCTCCCTCCATCCCTCCCTTCTTTCTTTCTTTCCTTCTTCCTTTTCTTATTTCTTTTATGCTGGTCCTGGGACTTAAACCCAGCTCTGGGTGCTGTTCCTGAGCTTTTTTTGCTAACAGCTAGAGCTCTACTGCTTGAGTCAGAGCCCCACTTCCAACTGGGGTGTGTGTGTGTGTGTGTGTGTGTGTGTGTGTGTGTGTGTGTGTGTGTGTGTGTGTGTGATTAATTGATGATAAAGTCTCAGGCTTTCCCGCTTAGACTGGCTTAAGTTCTGATCACATCATCTTTAGAAATCCTTTTGGCTTCCTTTGTGTAAATTTTCAGATAAAAATATAACTTCTTGCATGAATAAGATACCATAAACAACTAGTTATTCCTCTTCACTTCTTTCCATATCCTCACTTTTCTAAACAGTAGAAATGCTGTTTAAAATGTGTTATTGCTGGACTAATTTTATTTACTCATCAACCTAACTACCAGATGCATTGACCACTGTCTTTTCATTTGATCTTCTCTCTTCATGAGATAGAGAAATTTTACCTATTCTTGTAATGCATTACAACTTTCCTGGACAAAATAATTTTGATTCTATGTTGTTCATATTCACCTTGAAATCACTTCACCAGCAGATGTAACACTAAGAAATATCACTTTCTATATATGTCATTCAATCAGAATACATTGGATTGTTTTGTATCCTTTATACTGAAAGTATGTGCTTCATAGTTAATATTGTTAGTTTTCATTTTTTGTTTGACATATTTGTATTTTAATTGAAACTTTATTTTTAATTAAATAACTTTATTTTTATTAAATTATTTTTAATTAAAAATAATTATAGAAGTAATTGTATTTATGCTTAGCCTTCACCATTTGTTCCATTTGTCCTTTAAAATTTTATTTCTTTTTCACCCAATTTCTTTGGTCCTATTTGCATATTTTCCAGCATTCTGTGTGATTTTCAGCATGGCTTAACATTATTTAGTAGTTGCTCATGTGGTAACAAAATGAATCTTGAGTGTATCCCAGCCAACCTGGAAATAATATCACTTCATATCTTATATAAAAACTGTACCACATCACAATTTGACCATGCCCTCTGAGTTATTATAGGATCTAATTGGGTATTCCACATTGCATTCCTCTAGTTGTTAATTCATCTTGGATTTGTCCTTTGCTATGAGTTTGTTATGCCACAGAGACCCACTTCAGGTTGGCTTTGACTGATGTACTCCAGGGACTAGATTGAGAGAGCACTTTTGAGTCCACAGAAAAGATGCTGTGTGCTCCTCTGTGCATTGTACTGGGGGCATGAGACATCAATATGTTTGTTACAGGTTGAATTCAATGTGATGTTTTCCCCAAATGTGGTCTACCAGGTTTCTTCACCATGAAGTTATTGTTTTCAATTTTATAATTAATTCCTTGGGAATAATGCTTTGAAGCCATGTGAATATACTTTTCCTGAGAACCTTGTTCTCTTGTTTTAGTGATCATTGTGGGTTTAGCTTGCAGAAGCGAATCCTGTGGCATTTGCCCAATGGTGATTTTGTATTTTCTCCTTCCTCTGTATTTATTCATCAGAATTTCTCTGCGATCATGAACTATTCCATCTCTTGCTTTTTTGTGTATTCAGTCATTTATAATAACAGTGTGGGATCACAAGTACTTATTTCAACTTATAGGAAATTATTCAAAGTATTCATTATTTTATGACAGACTCTTTCAGTTTTTCTCCTTGACTTAGAAAATGTTCTCCCTAAGATTTGAGCATTTTTTTTTCTTTTCTAACAGCATGAGATATTCCTGCTTCAGTCTTGGAATCAATCCTTTCTACAGGTAGCCATTATTTCTTCTGTTAGGGAATGGCATTTAGGAACCAAGAGCTAGGCATGGAAAGTGCTGACTACTTTACTGAGGTGTTATTTTGTCCTTTAAATGTCTCAGAGGACAGAACTTAAAAATATATGCAAGCACAATCCCATTCACATGCACATCACATTTATTCCTCTATATATCTATGTGTATTAAAAGCCATGACCTTATAGTGATAGTTATAATTCCTAGCCAATAAGGTGGACTTAATTATACCCTTCTCCTTTTCCTGATGTGTAACTTCTCTCTTTGACAGTGGGAAACCTGGATCCCATTACCACACTATATTTACATATCTATTCAATCACAGGAGACATACACTCTTTATTGGAAGCCGACTCACTACATAATGGACATTGTTTGTGAATGGTTTCTTATGAGTGTAGCTTTATATTCTCCAGACTAAATGCTGTCTTTCAAATCATTTAGGTTAGCTCTTTTCTTTTTCATCCATTTCATTGTAGCCATGGTGCTCATCTGTGATACATTTAGTTCCATTTGTTACCGTTTTGTATTCTTTAACATCCCAATCGGTTTAGATTAACTGACTTTATGGGTCTATGAGGCTTTAATATGTTTCTAATAATCAAAGCTATGACATAAAAAAGTACGGAGAGAAGTAGCATATGGAAGACAAGATGACTATTTGCATGATTCTGCTGCACATGTTTCTGCAGTTAGTTCTGAGTCAAGTTCACTAGGATGAGGTTAACACATCAGCCTTAGAAATTTAGAGTAATAGAATGGGAGTATTTGTTCCTGTTCTGTGAGTAATAGAACTTAACCTTATTGGGGCCAAATGTTTGCATTCCAGAGAAGGGACTTTTCCCATGTTCTTTCTGAAGGAATTGGTTCATATTCCAAGTGAGGGGAGACCAAGGGCCTTGCCCCAGTCATGTACTTTCCACAGTATGTAAACAACTAGGCAGTCAGTGGCACTGCACCTGGGTTGGGAAGGGGTAGAGAACAGCTGCTCTGCTTCACTCTCACCACAGGATTGCCCATCTGGTGTCTTCTTTCTTCATCAGTATGGAGGCCCAATGTGGAGCATGAGACCTAGCTCTGGCATACTGAGAGACCAGACTGAGTGGAGTTGATGTGGTTATTCCTATAAGTAATTGTGATCTGGGTAGCTCCATAAGCCTCATGTTCACATCCAGGATAATACAATAAAGATATATGTTAAAAGTCATCTCGCAGGCTTGTTCTCTGTTTATCCTCAACTCTCCACTTTGTGTCCCCATACCTCTCTTTTGTTATTTATTGCTCCTTCTTCAGTTTCTTTTGTTAATGAATCTCCTTAGTTTCTGACTGTCCCTAGATATTTATTTCATAACTGATATGCACTCTTATATCCCCTTCTTATTTTAATATAGTATCATTCTTGAGATATAATTAAAATCTAGTAATATTTTCACTCATTTGAAGCATATCCACAATTCATATGAGAATATTTTCATTACCTCCAAAAGGAACCCATTATCATTGTTTCTCATCCCTCACCTCCTATCTTTAGACAATTAGTAATTTATATCTTTACTGTCTGACTGTGTAGTTAGCACAATATTTTCAAGGTTCATCTGTACTGTTAATAGATCAATACTTTATTCCTGTTTATGGCTAAGTAATATTCCACTGTATGGGTAATACTACATTTTTATTTATCCTTTCATCCTTTGATGGATATTTTTGTTGTTTATACTTTGGAGCTACTCTAATGATGCTATAAACATTTGTGCACAACATTTTTGTACAATATTGTGTGCTCAAGTTTCCATTTCCTTTGGAGACATGATTAGTAGAATTTCTTAACAACTTTGTATTTAACAGTGTGACAAACGGCCAGACTTTTGCCAAAGCAGTTGGTACCATTTCCATTCCTAGTGGCAGAGTAAGGCGTCTAGATTTTCTACATTCTCTCAAACTAGTTATTATCTGTCTTTCCCCTAAGCACTCTACTATTTTCTTCTTTTTATATGAAATGCAGAGCTCCACTGTCTTTTTCTCCTTTGGAGTATACCCTGGAAATAGTGCCAAATTACTGTAAATAGATCTTCTTCCTGTTTTATTGGTTTTTATTTTTTGATGGTCCTAGGGTTTGAACTCAGGGATTTGAATCTACTCTGCTTTCTTCCTTGGCTGGTGATCTAATACTTGAGCCATGCTTCTGGCCATGCTTTTTGCTGGTTATATTGGAGATGGAGTCTTGGGGACTTTTCTGTCCATGCTGGCTTGGAATTATGATCCTTCAAAGCTCCGCTTCCTGAATAGGCAAGATTACAGCTGTGAGCCAATGGCACCTGGTTAGCCTCTTTCTTTCTGTAGCTGCACAATTCTGGATTGTGTATTCTAGTTTATTTAATCCCTGTAATATTTATGATTATTTTCTTTACTCCCACTGCTTTACAAATAAAAAACAATGCTGTTGCACATAAATAACTCTGTGCATACCTGTTTTCATATTATAGGAAGAATCTATGCCAATAAGTGAAAATGTTGGATCAAAAGGTAAGTACACATTTAGTTTGGCCAATATTGCAAAAGTTTTCTCCAAAATGTCCAGAATGACATTTGTTCCCATAAGTATTCTGAGATTTTTTTTGTCTCTTCAGAGCCATGTTGATGGGATGTGTTGTCATTTTTAAAACTTTTCCTCAGTCTAAAAGGTGAGAAATGGTATTTCAGTATTTTTTTCATTCCAGCTTCTCTAATTTAGTGAGTTTTTTTTCACATTTTCATTTTCTTATGGTATTTTCAAATCTTAGTGAATTAGCAACTCTTACTCTTATTTGAAAGACATTAGTAAGTACAAAACTGTCCCTCACATTTATCATCTCTAGTACTCTACTGTCTGTGGATTCAAATTTCCATCTGCTATTGTTTTTCTCTCAGTTTGAAGAAGTTCCTTTAACACTTTTCTTAGCACAGGTCTGCTGGCAGCATGTTTTCTCAGCTTTTGTTTTTCTAAAAGTGTGTTTATTTGGCCTCCATTTTTTGACAGATGTTTTTGCAAGATATAGAAATCTAGCCTGCTGCTATTTTCTTCCACTACTTGCTGTGGATCTGTTTTCTTGTCATCTGGCTTCTGCCCTCTCCTCCCTCCCTCCCTCCCTCCCTTCCTCCCTCCCTCCCTTTCTCCCTCTCCCTCCCTCTTTCTCTGCCTCCCTCCCTTCTTTCCTCCTTCCCTTCTATCTTTCTTTCTTTCCTTCCTTTCCTCCTTCCTTCCCTTTCTTCTTCCTTCCTTCCTTCCTTCCTTCCTTCCTTCCTTCCTTCCTTCCTTCCTTCCTTCACTGGGGATTAAACTCAGGGCTTAGTGTTTGCTAAGCACCTGGATGATATCTCCAGTTCTTTAAATTTATTTTTCAGATAGAGCCTCTCATGTTTGCCCTACCTGGGCTTTGACTGTTGCTCTCCTGCCTCTGAATCCTCAGGAGCTTGGATTGCAGATATGCATAAACACACTCAAGACTGCCTATGCCTTCTCTGATGAGAAGTTTCCAGTCATTCTTCATCCCTTGCCTACCTAGAGCCTTGAGATTCAAAGTATGGAGCTGCTAGTTCAGTCAAAACACTGATGACTTCCAACAAATTATATGAATCAAAGTGCTTTTAATGAGTATATACACATGTAATTGCATACATTTATTTGAGGCATTTTTATTCAGGTAAATTTAAAGATTATTTTGTGCTGCTAACTTGAATGGTTCATAATTATCAGATGTCGTTCAAAACAATTTAAAAGCCAAAACAGATGATCCTGGTTTATTTTAAGGTAACAAACAGTACAAGAAATGTATCCAATGCCTAACGTATGAAACTGTAACCTCTATGTACATCAGTTTGATAATAAAAACTTAAAAAAAAAGAAATCATCTCTTAATATTTTTTTCTTTCAATGAAAAATTAGGAAGTATTGAATAATGGTACACTGATGTGTCTAAAGATCAAATTTAAAATAATTCTTACCCTATTCTTACTCACATAAGCTTAATGTGGTGGCCTGAAGCATATTCCAATTAGCTTTAAAATATGACTAAGATTTCTACTTGCTCATATTTTTAATGTATCACTTGGATTGTCACATTCTGTGTTTGGTCAACTAAAGCTGAAATTTAACCTATTCTTAAAGTTGTATTAATATAAAAAAAATCTTACATTTTGTGTTTCAAGAGGTATTGTATTTTCAAGTTACCAAAATTTAACCATTGACTTCAAATATTTACCAATCCATTTCCTTGGAAACTGTCTTAATGGCTAACACAAAAGGGAATTATATTTCCAGATCTTCTTGACACAAGTTCAGAGATGACATTCATGTGTACAAATTATTTCTTAAGGAAAAATGACTATTTACAACTAACAGAAGATACAACTAAGAGACTACTTGCAACAAAGGTCATTTTCATCAAAAATTATCCAAGAAATAATTTACTTTTAAATACAGTGGAAATCTTTCTAATAGTCACATTGACAACTCGACTTAGATAATGTCAACTTTGTGATGTAGGTTTTTTCTACCTTTAATTTTGAAACATTATTTCAGTACAGGAGATTGGAATGAGTGCTATACCTAACGTTATTATCCATATAATGGCAAACTTTAGCTTATTATTCCTTTTTATTCAGGTGCATACTCTTATCCTCATATCAGAACTATTTTAAGTAGTCAATAATAAAGTCATAGCAGTAATGAATATATCTACTTAGTAATTCGTAGGGGGAAATGTCCTGCTAAGTTGTTTTTTTGTATAATTGAGGGTTTCACAGTGAATATAAGTTTTGTCTTTGGAGATATTTGCCAACTTTTCTCTTAATTCATAAGAGTTATAATAGATGACCATTGTACTTAATTCAATACATCTTCAAAGGTATTTATATTGGGATGACTTTCTTGAGAATAGAAGAAGGAAACTTTTTGGTATTGGTTACTTACATTGACAGATTACCAATGACTTGGCATTAAACCAGTAATCAAGAAAGTTGACTAGTCATCTAAAACTGTAGAAGAAATTCAACTTCTGAGAGTTTTCTTTTCTTTGCCTGGGATTGATAAGATAGACAATGAAGAAGCAAAGTCAAGAGAGAAAATTGTACTTACTTAATGGCATAAAGTTAAAGCCATTTCCTTTAAAAAATCAGGAGCAAGACAAGCATATCTGCTCTTTCCAGTCCTCTTCAACATAGTACTAGAATTCTTAGCCAGAGCAATAAGGCAAGAGGCAACTATAAAGGGGATCCAAATAGGGAAGGATGAAGTTAAACATTCTTTGCATACGACATGATCCTGTACTTAAAGAACCCCACAGACTCTATCCCAAGTTACTTGAGCTGATCCAAAACTTTGGCAAAGTAGCAGGATATAAAATAAATCCTCAAAAATAAATGGCTTTTCTGTATGCCAATGATGTGAAGAGCGAGGCTGAAATTAGGAAAACAACTCCTTTTGCAATAGCCTCAAAAAGCATAAAATACTTATGAATGACTTTAACCAAAGAAGTGAGAGACCTCTATAATGAGAAGTTTCAAAACCTGAAAAAGGAAATTTAAGCAGAACTAAGGAAATGGAAAAACCTTCCATGCTCCTGGATTGGGAGGATTAACCTTGTGAAAATGGCAATATTGCCAAAGGCTATTTACAAATGCAATGTAATACCCATCAATATCCCAACACCATTCTTTAATTAAATAGGGAAAGCAATCCAGAAATACATATGGAACAATAAAAGACCCTGAATAGCAAAAACAATCCTAATCAGAAAGAACAATGCTAGAGGAATTCCAATACCAAACTTCAAGCTGTATTACAAAGCTATAGGAATAAAAACAACTTGGTATTGGCACAAGAACAGACCTGAGGGCCAATGGAATAGAACTGAAGACCCAGAAATGAACCCACAGACCTATGGATACTTAATCTTTGATAAAGGAGCTAAAATATAGGATGGAAGAAAGACAGCCTCTTCAACAAATGGTCCTTGGTTCAACCCTGTAATAAACTAAAACTAGATTCTTACTTATCACCCTGCACCAAAATCAATTCCAAATGGGTAGAAGACCTGGAGGTAAAATCAGATACCCTAAAAACATTGCAAAGGAATAGGAGAAACACTTGGGCTCCTTGGCACAGGACAAAACTTTCTTAATAAAGGCTCAGAAGCACAACAAATCGAAGAAAGGTTGGACAAATGGGATTGCATCAAACTGCAGAGCTTCTACATGGCAAAGGGCATAGCTTGCAAGATAAATAGAAAGCCCACAGATTGGGAGGAGATTTTTACTGGCCATACAACAGACAAAGGCCTCATATATAAAATATACATAGAACTAAAAAAATTAAATTCCTCCAAAACAAATCCTCAAAGGACCAACTGCCCCCTCAACAAATGGGCTAAAGACCTTAAAAGAGACTTCTCTGAAGAGGAAATGAGGATAGCCAAGAGACACACGAAGTGCACTACATCAGTGGCCATAAAAGAAATGCAAATCACAACATTGAGATTCCACCTTACTCTAGTAAGAATGTCCATTATCAAGAAAACTAATAATAACAGATGCTGGAGGGGATGTAGCCAAAAGGGAAGCCTACTACACTGTTGGTGGAAGTGTAATCTTGTCTAACCACTCTGGAAAGCAGTGTGGAGGTTCCTCAAAATGCTTAACATAGAGCTCCCCTATGACCCAGAAACCCCCCTTTTGGGCATTTACCCAAAGGATTACAAGCAAGATCACACTAAAGCTACCAGCACAACTATGTTTATCACAGCACAATTTACCATCACTAAAATATGGAACCAACCCAGATACCCCTCAATAGATAAATGGATCAAGAAAATGTGGTACATATATATAGTGGAAATCTATTCTTCTATTAGAAAGGATAACTTGGCCCCATTTGTGAGGAAATGGAAAAACTTGGAAAAAAATCATACTAAGTGTAGTGAGCCAGGTCCAAAGAAACATAAACTCCATGGTTTCACTCAATGGAAATAATAGTACTTATCTAGGATAGTCCTAGAAGAGGAGCACAATAGCTCAATAGCAATGTATATATGATCACATAATACGATGCTAAGTGAAATGAACTACAAGATTTGGAAGTAAGTGATTTATCTGTTATTATTCTCAATGTACCATATGAAATTATGCCTTTTTCTTTCTTTCCCATGGTTTTACTCCTGCTGTAACTGACTTTTCTACACTGAGTATTGCATATACATTTATGGGAACTAGGGAAAGGGAACATCAAAATGGAGAGACAAAGGATAAAAGATGAACCAATGCAACAGCAATACTTACAAAACAATATGCTGTAAATCAACAGTACAACTTGGGGGAGGGTGGGTAGGGAACTGGGGAGCAGGGAAGGTAGGAGAAAATCAAAGGAGGAGGTAAAAAGTTAGATGAGAAATGTACTCGCTACCTTACGTATGTAACTCTAACCCCTCTGTACATTACTTTGACAATAAATAAATAAATAAACTACCAAGAAGTTGCTTTTTGTAGTTGGTACGGTGACATATTCTGATTTTTACTTTAATTTAAATACTGGTAAGTCACATGTCCTATATCTCTATATCTTGTTATTATTTGCTTGGTTTTCTATTCATAAACCTCACTGCTGTAAAGAAAAGCCCAGGAATATATAGAAATCTTTAAAAATAATTTCTATTTCTTTATGTTGGTCCTGGGGCTTGAACTCAGGACTTGGACACTATCCCTGAGCTGTTTTTCTCAAGGCTAGTGCTCTACCACAGCTCTACTTTCAGCTCTTATTAGATTGGCTTTGAACTGGGATTGTCAGGTCTCAGCTTCCCAAGTCACTAGAATTACAGGCATGAGTTACCATACCTGGATTAAAGAAATCCTTTTCATGTTAAAATAATGGTAGTATTTTGTTAATAAAACCCTGTTATATCCATTTTTATAAAACATAAAGAACATCAGGAAGGAAGAAAAATGTCACCAGAACAACTACTGACATTTCAATATTTCCTGTGTGTATTTTTATGTATTTCAAACCAAACTGCAGATGGTATTTTTGCTTGCCTTTTTTCTCTTTCTGTCTTAACAAACCCTGGAATGGAGTGAGCAGTTGGGATTTAGTTACCAATGAATGCATGGAAGAGAAACAGAGCTGAAAGCGGTGGAAATAATGCCCAGGGAAATCCTCATGAAGTCAGGTGGAAGAAGGTTCGTTTAGCAGAGGGGGAAGAACAGAGGAGCTGGGTCAGGTACCTCATGGAAAGGGGCAGGAAGATTGCAAATGTGACTTGAGATATATCTCAAGGCTTTTTGCTTGGCAGTGCCATTAATTGGACATTTCTTTTGAAGGTGGAGGAAGAGAGGATCATATGAAGGACATGAGGATTTATAGGCAAGTGTTCTAGTGTTTTCCAGTATGAGACTGAACTACCATTGCAGATGAGTACAAAAAGTGGGTCAATTATTTTGGCATGTGTCTATAGTTTCAGTTCATCTGTTTTATCACTTGATAAAGCTACCTCCCTTTGTCCTAGTGCACTGGCGTAGAGTCAGGATCTTTATTACAAGACAGTACAATTGTGGCTCACTTATAACATAGTCATGCGATGCATAATGATGTTTTGTTAAGGCACAGATGGTGCATGATACCTCCAAGGTCCCATAAGAGTGTAACTTTGATTCTAAACATTTTAGGCTTTTTTTTCCAGGCCAGTCATCTTCTTCCATAATAAATCTGATATCAAATCTTGATTTTTTTGGAAGTATTACATTTCATATGTGTATCCACATGGAGTTTAGTAATAGAATTGTATGTCTTTATAAAGAATGCCTTCCATTCTTTGTTCTTCAAAATATATAGCCCTTGAACTTAATCCACAGGACAAATCAAGGCTCTTTTTATTCTTTGCAGTGCTAGATGTTGAATCCAAGGTCTTACAGATACTGGACAAGTGCTATACCCCTGAGCTGCTTCTCTAGCCCTAAAATGAGCTCCCTAATAAGAATACTAAATGGGAAAATATATACATATATGTGTACATTTTGGGTTGATTATCAGTGCATTTTTAAAAAGTGAAGATTCAAACATAATAGTAACATAATACATAATGGTTATTTTTACTAATGCTTATATAAAAGGAGTAAGATATATAGTTTATGGTGTCAAACAGTGAAAGTATATTTTCACTATCTTTGAACCACTAGTCAAAATATACCCTTTTGTAAAACACTTTGAATTGCATTTTGGGAGAAAATTTAGAAATCAACAAATATTGGTGGCTTCCCTTGATAACATGGAGAACAATAAACAAAAAAAAAAACAACTATTTTCGCCAGAGCCTTCCTCATGATTAAGGAAGGTTTGTTTATCCAGAGCTCCTGAAGTAAGATATCCAATTAAGATACTTGCTAACTCATCAGAAAACACATAGGGGCAGGGCAGGGAGGTGGAGAATTACCTGTGGAAAACTTTAGCCACTAACATTGTAACAGATGGCAGAAACCATAACAGTCTAGGTTTAATTCCTTTGGTATCTTGCAGTTACTGCACTGCATATATATATATATATATATATATATATATATATATATTCTTGTACATAAGAATTTTGTTTGGCTAAATGGTATTCAGGAAGACAAATGCATTGTTTACTTATTCTAATCAACATTTCTCCCTCTCTCCTTCCCTCCCTCTCTCTTTCCCTCATGTCCTTCCTTCCTTCTTTCCTTCCTTGGCAAACTGTGGTTATTTGAAAAGAAAAGAAAAGTTGAGTAAGAAAGTAGCAAAACTTTCTATCTTGAGAGGGATCCAAAAGTAGACACAAAACATTTCCAAGCCAATAAATATCTTGCTGAAGTCTTAGAGTAACTACATGTTTATATTCTGTCTTATACATTTATGATGCTATAAATGAATTAAAATAGCTTCCCAAGTATCCACTCAAAATTCTGTTCATTTATACTGTATGCTGTTTTTAAATGAAATTTTGCACTTTTATAATTCCTAGCATAGTCCTAGGAACGTTGCCCTTTGTAATGGCCAGTAGCCCAGATAGCTACTTCTGTAGGTGAGCAGTGACTTAGGGAAAGTAATATTTGGTTGTGAATCAAGTGAGATACAGGAAAAAGTGAATCCAAATGTAGGAAATGGGATTGCAAGTTTCTCAGAGGTTTAGGTGGGCTGCAAAGAACCCCATGAGAAGTGTAGATGTGCTGAGGACCTCAACCAGTAAGTGGAGAGGGAGAGGGCGCAAAAAAGGAGGAAGGGAGAGAGAGACAGAGACAGAGACAGAGAGACAGAGAGAGAGACAGAGACACAGAGACAAAGACAGACACATAGGGAGAAAGAGACAGAGACAGAGAGAGACAGAGAGACAGACAGAGAGAAAGTAGGACTTTACCTTTGTGTAAGTTCATAGGTTTTATCCTTTATGTATTTAGTAGGGATTGTGGATTGGTGGGTTTAAAAACAATTCATGCTGAGAGAATTTACTGACATGTGCTGGGCTTTGAGTCAGTGGGTGAGGAGGCTGCAACATAGTCACACAGTGAAAGGATTTCAATGATTTTCACAACTCATGTTGGACCTAAATATAGATGCTGAAGCAGCAACTTCATGAAGGAAATTTACAGTGTGAGACTAGGCACCACTTCCCCATTTCAGTTCATCAATGCAAAGGGTTTTCTCACACCTGCATATTAGAAACATCTTTTCCAATAGGCTACATAAGAAATACTGGGCATGGTGGTGTAAGCCTGTAATCTCATCACTGGTAAGTAGAATTGGGAAAGTTCAAGGTCAGTATCCCAGGCTACATAGTGAAACTGACTCAAAAAAAATTTTTTTTAAGAAACATTTTTTAAGCAGGATGGCTAGTTTCCCTAATGATAGAAAACTTGCTATGCTTCCCCATTCTCAGTACTTGGTTAGCCTATACAGATACATTATTCAGTACTCAAGAGTCAGGAAATTCTTGGAGCATAGTTTTAGCTGCGAATATTTCATATCTTCTAATGCTTCTCAAAAGAAAACAAGAGAAGGAGGAGGAGGAGGAGGAAATCAAACCCTAGTCTTAGTTTGTAGGGAAGAAATCATAAATTTACCATTAAAGAGACAGGAAAGGACAAGAAGGCAGTCTATTATATAAAGAGGACTCCTGTCAGTCTAAAAGTGAAATTTTCTTCTTCAAACAAGTAACTCAATATTCACAGAGATATATCTCCCTCTCCACATGCCTGCCTTTTAGCCTGAGCAGTGAACTCTATTATAATTAACTTCTTTTATGTACAAATACATGTGAAATTAGAGTCAGGTCTGGAATGAACTCCTGAACTCTCTTCTATGCATTATGAACTATTAGGCCATGGCAGACAATACAAGGGGTGATTTATTAACACCTGCCTTTATCTACCTTATTATTATTTGGAAGTCAGCACTAAGCAGTCACTTTAAATTTTGTAAGATGTAATCTGGACATATAAATAAAACTCAGATTTCTTGAAACAGAATCATACAAGTGGTAAATTGTGATCAAAGAGCAGATGTTTCGTGGTGTCAAGCTGAATATTGATGATCTTACTTTTAGCTATTCAGGGAAATAACACCACAAGACAAATTATTTAGATATCTAAAGAGGGGCATTTAATTTAGTGAGGTGTTGAAAACTTTGCAAACAAATAAATTAGATTTTTTTTCTGAAAAAAATTAAAGAAAGAAATTTAATGTAGGACTGAAATAAAAAAAATCTGTAATATATTCCAGAGTTTTTAATTACTAGGGACAAATGACTTGGAACAATGAGGTGAGCCATCTCTTGATTCGGTAGTGTTAGACACTTGTATTTTCATGATGTTGAAAACCTTTCCCAAGCCTGCTTCTTGCTAATTTGAATCCCATCTTCAAAGAGTTATATCATTTAAGTTTTGTTCCTTGAAATGTAATTTGGTGCCCACTGTATGAAACCAGCCCTCAGAAGTAAGGAGTACCAGAGTGAGTTAAACCAACAGTTTCTGAGCATGTACAACTAAGACAGCTTTGATAGTATGTTAAATTCGATCTCCAACATGTTTTTGCTTTCACATTTCATCATGTACATATATCCCTTACTACCATCATCTGGAAATTAACCAGTTTTTCTTCGTTCACTGATTCCTAAACTGATAATGATTATGTCAAGCCTGGGGGAAAAAGGTACAAATTTGATCTAGCAGTGGTACAATTTACTTGTAAAGCCTTTCAACGGAAACACATACAATTCTAAGTGAAAAACAGATTCACTAAAATGTTTGCCATTCTCCTTCCTCTGATCCATGTTCCTGCGCTTGCTTCATTAATGTTTGGTGAGTAGAATTGATTGACAGATAAAGCAATGTAAATGCAAATATATGAAACCATAGAAGGACAGAAAGGAAGGGATAGCTTTATAAATCCCATACTAGTTAAATACTTAGTCATATATTGAGAATCACTCACAGAAAAATAATTTTGTCCTTAGAAATATTTTACTATATCACCTTGGCAATAAAATTAAATTAAAAAATAAATATTTTACTATTGTCTTACAGTTGTCAAAACTATTTTTAATGACATAAACTAAACATTAATTATCTACAGGTTATGTATGAGAAAGAATGTGATCTATAGCATATGAACCAGCAGGCCAATTATTCTTTGAACTTAACTTTCTACCACCACTAATAGAATGCCAGTCCTAATTGACTCCTGAATATGTTAACGGAGTAGAGTTATGATCCTTTACATATTTATTAAGTCTATGTTTTCCTATTTATCTTGAAGGATTAACTTTGACCAAGGCAGAACTTGACTTGATTTACTTTTTAAAATTCATAAAAGTAATTTATGTCTCAATTTATTATCTTCATGTTGTCTCTAGAGTATTATTGGTTTATCATGTAAAAAAGGGTAGATATAGGTTATTTTCAGATCTGCTCTTTATTTTAGATTCGCTCAAATGCCAATGGCTAGAAATTCTGCATCAGTCTTGTCAAATAAATCAAGTTGTTTAAGCTACCATTATACAGATTATTCTCTGTCATCATTGTTTTCATTATAAAGGAAAGCATGCCTTGTATCATCATAGCTCTTGATGAACATTGTGGTGCTAAATACATTCTAGTTGATGGATATTGGCAAATGAGATGATCTGAGTGAGGAAGTAGAACATTGTGTGGAATCTCTGTGTTTTCATTGGAATGACCAACATCTTGGTTTCCAGCCAGGACATTTCAGAATAAGTGTGGGAACATTTGTCATTCTGGAACAGAAGGGTAGTTCATAATTGGTCAAAAAATCATTTCATTAATGATGGAAAGAAATGTAGAAAAGAAAGCAACATTTCAATGCATGACCAGATCTATGGAGGTAACAATGTCAACAAGAGAAGTCTTTGTTTTGTGATGAATTTTCAATCACTAGCATGTTGATATGACTGTTTTCTGATGCATAGTCTGTCCTTGGTTCAACCAAAGAGAAATGGGTCTATTCACGTTTTAGGATTGTATGTTTTCCTACTAGTGAGGCTTAAATTTCAAATCTAGCCTCTGTGTAACAACACAGTGCTTCCAATCTTTGTTACTGTCAGAAGTATTCAAGAAAATTGGAAAAAATATACGTATCTTCTCTTGAAAAAGAGTAACAGATATATATATATGTACATGTATACATATATACACACAACATAATTTGTAAACTATTTGAAAGGATTTACACTCTTCCTGATATGCATCTATGATTTTCTTTGGGGCTATTCTCAGATTCTAAGAATCTCACAACACTAGAGAAAAGAAAATAGCTTTTATTGGTGTGGTCCATGTGTCAGACATTATAATAAGCACTTTATATGCACTATCTTATTTAATCTTTACAATAACCCTGTGAGGCAGTTTTATAGTCTCCATTTTTCAAATGAGTTAGTGAGCATTAGTGACTTGCTCATGGTTAACTCCCAAGTGAAGACCTCAAAATACTATTAGTGTCTTTATCAACATTTATCACTATCTCCTTCCATTCTTTTTTCCCCCCTTCTTCTGTTTTTCACCTTGTGAAAATAGTATTTCAAAGTGATCTGCACGGATTCCAAGTCCTTAGCTCTCTAGGTTATTACTTGATTTTCCCTCCTACCAGCCCAAGCTTATCTTTATTCATCTCGGTCTTCCCCCTCGAGCTTCTGTAAGGCTCCATGGAGGTCACAGTCCATGCTATTTCTACTTGCATCAGCTATCTGGACACTGGATCTCCTGACCTACCATTCCAATGTCATCATCTACCATCGCCCCTTCAATTACTCCTGCAGGTTTAGCTCCACATCTGTTCCCATGCCAATACTAATTAAACCAAGAAATAGATCCTGGTGTCATGAGTCTGGGAATTAGATTATTATAACAAGACTTCTAACAGCTAGGCCCCTTAATGTCCATTGCTATACATGGTATCAGGAAGCTGATGTGTCTAGTGTACAACACTTTTGTTTTTCTGTTTCTTTTATTCCGTGGGGCTTCCTATTGAAGCCTTTCACTCGCTGGGTAATTAAATAAATAAAAACAATTTTTTGAGAGCTAAACTTAATTGAATGAACTAGAGCAGAGACAAGCAATATCCTAGGTGAGGTAAAGAATGGTCTCCATGCTAACAAGATTTGAGTTTAACTGTCTTGTCTGTATTAATTTATTTAAGAAAGATGGTATCTATCAAAATAACTATTGAAAGTACAGATCAAGTAGAATTGCAAAGAGATAAATATTGACTATTTTAATGTAATGATAGACATGGGAATGTATGTCTCTAAATATAGCGTGTGTGTGTGTGTGTGTGTGTGTGTGTGCGTGCGTGTGCGGGTGCCCATGTGCTGGCTCTAGGGCTTGAACTCAGGGTCTGAGCACTGTTCCTTGGCTTTTTTGCTTCAGTCTGATTCTACTACTTCAGCCACAGCTCCACTCCATTTGTAGTTTATTGGAGATAAAAAGTCTCATGAACTCTCTTGCTTGCGATGGCTTTGAACTTTGATTCTCAGATCTCAGCTTTCCTAGTAGCTTGGATTATAGACATGGCCATCAGCACCCAGCTCTAATGATACCTTTGAAACTCAAATGCTTCTCTTCACTTGGAAGGTGTCCTTCCTGTAAAAGGATCCGTAAGGAATTGGAGGCGACAAACACAGAACATTCTCTATTCTACAGACATTCTTGGGGAAAGTCGGTGTTTTATTTAACCTTAATGCCCTTAAACAATTGATCTAGCAAATCACCTTTCAAATAAGCCCCCATGCCTACCTAGTAAACATTTAATTATGGTTTGATTTTCCATTTAGTTCTTTCTACGTAGAAACATTTGTTCCTCATACAGATGATAAATATCATTGATGTTTGTGACACTGACTTTACTGGGTGATTAAATAAAGTGGTCTTGGATATTCTTTGATTTTTCATAAAGTCCGACTACAGCTAAATATTTGCTGAACTAATGCTTTTGCTCAGCATTGTACTTCCACTTATTGGATTTTTCAAGTCAGGATTTACAGGTCTCGTCATTCTTGGTTGTATGTGAGTCAGGATTATTCAGCCATTCACGGATGTTCCACTACTATGAAGAAGGAGAAAAGGGATGTTTCTGCAGAGGACAGAACCTTGCAGTGACTTGACTAACCCAGGGATTTCCTACACATGGCCACCGTTTTCTTTATGGCCTACTGTGTGCTTTCATTTCTCTGCATAGATTTTGCACTGTCTGCTCTAAGACAGAACCAAGTTTCTTTTTGTTCTTTTTCTAGATGCTCTAGGTCCTTGCTCCTGTACATTCTATACCTTGGATAAAATCCAAATACTTGGAAACAAAGCTCTGGCTTTCTAGAAGGGAAGATAAACTTGCCATGTGCCTGGTTCAAAGTTGTTGCTTTCCTTTTGGACCCTTGCCAAAGCCTCACACTTGCTAGGCAAGCTCTCTACCATGCCCCCAATGCCTCAGATAGGGGTTTGTATTAATTTTCCTCAGGCCAGCCTCAATTCTCAGTCCCCCTATATCTTCTTCCCATGTAACTGGAATTATAGGTGTATGTCACCATGCTCAGTCTTCTATCTGGCCCTTAATAGAAAATGTTCGTAGATCCCTCACTCCTGTAATGAGCATAGACTAAGGAATTAGCAATAAGAATGAAAGTAGGAGGGAAGAGCATTGAAGAATTTTCTTCGCAAGTTCCTGATGAATTTCTAAGGGTTTTACATTCAAATTCATTTCAGATATCACAGTTTGCTAGTGAAATTTCCCACAGTATTGGCAAGAAAAAAAATAACCTATCCTCATCTTGGAGTTTGCTAGAAAATAATAACTTAGTACTGCTGACACAATGAGAGTTTCACATGTAACTTAGGACTCAGTGAAGAAGCAAAGTACCCACTCATCACAATGGTAAGTAAACTGCAGTAATGTGCAAGAACAAAGCAGAGGAAATGTTTTAAGTGTTTGCTGAAGTAGAGCTTCAAGCTAAGCAGAGAGCACTGTAGAATTATAAGGAATGTACCTGCATGATCCTCTAAAGCACAGAAACACAAAAGCTTTCTGCAGAATCAGATATGTAGCTAAGTAGGCAGGTAGATAGGTAGACAGCTTTCAAGGTTTTGTTCCATTCACTGAAATTCCCTTGACAGTACACCCTCCATTTCTCTTTAGGCATGACCTTTTCCCTATGACCTCATTAACAGGCACTCTCTCAGGGGAGAAATTGCATAGAAAAATAGAGGAGGAAATGTCAATCCCTCGCCTTCTATGTTCCCAAATAGACTCTTGAGATTCAGAGAGAGAAAGAGAGAGAGAGAGAGAGAGAGAGAGAGAGAGAGAGAGAGAGAGAGAGAGAGAGAGAGAGAGAGAGAGAGAGAGAGAGATTCTTGAAAGCCGAGGCTTTTGACCTGTCAGGGTCAGAATATTGTCTTTGTTAAAGACTAACCATGGAAGACATCTGGTTTTTGCTGTATCAGATAGTGTGGAAATATAATAGGAGTTTGGGTCTAAAAATCAGTAAGCCTTGTCCAAGTTGGGTAAGGAAAGAGACACAGAGAGAGGGAGGGAAGAAGGGAGGGAAGAAGGGAAAGAGGGAGGGAGGGAGGAAGGGAGGTAGAGAGAGATAGAGAGAGACAGACAGACACAGAGACAGAGAGACAGAGAGATAATAAGAGCCTGGGTCTAAACATCAGTAAGCCTTGTCCAAGTTGGGAGAGGAAAATCACACACACACACACACACACACACACACACAGAGAGAGAGAGAGAGAGAGAGAGAGAGAGAGAGAGAGAGAGAGAGAGAGAGAGAGAATATAAGCTATTGTTTTAGAAATGTGTTGAAAAGATGCCAGTCCTGTAGGACAGTTTGGAAGTGAGCTGCTGGTGAATAGAGCTCTAGTCCCGCCCACTATAGGTTTATGGGGAGATATTACCATGGGATCATGGTATTCTGTGTTCCAGAGAATGTTTGAGGATTGATTAAGCCTGGAAGGACAATCCTCTACCAGTGTGATCCCTTAGATATGGAGTAGCAATGGCTGCTGAAGTTGCCTAGGCAGATGGGTTTTGAGGAGGCACCTCAGTTTGAAGAGGGTAGGTAAGTACATTTTCTCTCTCTTAGATAGGGTGGATACAACTGAAAGTTGGAGAGTCCTTCTTGTTGGAAAGAGGAAGCTGCAAAAGCCATGTGTAATGGAAGAGGACTAGATACCACCTAGACTATCTGGTTAAAGACCAGCAAGAAGAAATGGAGGCCATATTTTTATTTGGTGGTACTGGGGTTTGAACTCAGGACCTCTTTTGTCTTGCTTCTCTTTCTGTTTTGTTGGCTTTCAGGGGGTTCTCATGTTGCCCCTCCCTCTTAGGGCAGTATCAACTGTGATCCTCTTACTTTTGCCTCCCAGGTGGCTGGGATGACAAGTCCATACTACTATGGGCAATATTTTTTTTTACTGTTGTTGTTGGGATGGGACCTTATTAACTTTTCTGTCAGGGCTGGCCTTGAGTTACAGTCCTCTTGATCTCTCATAGCTGACATTACAGGTATGAACCACCATGACAAGCATATTTGACACAATTATAAGATGGAACAGATGATATAGAGAGGTGTCAGGTCCGCATCAGTGTGATAGTGCTTGAATTGACCCAAAACGTTGACATAATTCTCAAAATAAAAGTGAGGATAAAATGTAATGGGGAAATAAATTTCTTAAGGTTTCTGTAAAAACATACTATGTGGACTATAAAAATTCTGATAGAAATGAGTCTACATAGTGAAGAAAACTAAGATCTTGTCTGTATACAAGTGATTATCCTGAGATTAAAAAAATAGTATTTAAAATACATAGTAGACCTAAGTGACAGTGGCTCACACTGGTAATCCTAGTTATTCAGGAGGCTGAGATCTGAGGACTGTGATTCAAAACCAGCCTGGGTAGGAAAGTCCATGAGACTCTTAACCTCAGTAAACTATTCGAGAAAAAAAGCCGGAAGTGGTGCTATGGCTTATGTGATGAAGCACTTGCCTTGAGTAAAAGAAGCTCAGGGACAGCACCCAGGACCAGAGTTCAAGTCCCAGGACTGGCAAAAAAAAAAAAAAAAAAAACCACCCAAAAACAACAACAACAAAAAAGACCCAAATACATAACAGAGTTTTCATGCCATTTATGTATCAAGAACATTTTCAGAAGTTATTTGCCTTTGGGCAGTAGGATCACAATCATTTTCTCATTTGTATTGTGTTCCACACATGTAATAGACTTTTACCATGGGTGGTTATTATTTTAACCAGTGTAAGTGCTGATAGGCTTCAGAAATATTGGGTTGGATTTGAACTAAAAAATGTGTGCCCTGATTGTATAAAATTTTAGTCATGTTTTCTTTTTCTTATTTATTTTGTCAGTCATGAGGCTTGAAGTCAGGGCCTAGGTGCTGTTCCTAAGCTTTTGTGCTCAAGACTAAATGCTCTACCACTTTGAGCCACGGCTCCACTTCCAGTTTTCTGAAGCTTAGTTGGAAATAAGAGAGAGAGGGAGAGAGACAATGATCTTCACAGGTATCTTAACCAGCCACATTCCCCGCCCAGCACCATTGCATCACAGAGGACATTATGATACGCCAAATAAATTTCTGGAGGAACCATCCTATTACTTATCCTTTTAGTGTTGAAAGTAATAAACAAAACTAAAATCTCCTTTCAGCATTTTGCAAAAGATTTATACCATTAGTCCTCTCATTAAATAATGAAAAGAACCTTGAAACTGACCAAGGGTTTCTTTAATGGCCCAATGAAGAACTGTTTTACCAATAAACAGAAAATGCCTTTATCAATATTAATTTTCTAGGTTATTGATGATGTGCAAAGTTTATTGCTGTCATGAATAAAAATATTTTGAGTGTGTAGGACATCTTTTGGCTTGGGTGTTAAAATACCAAGTGTTTGTATAGAATACTGCTTGTATAGAATGCTGGTTACTAAGGCTTAAGGTTACCATGAGTTGATTTAATAATACACTTATTAGAATGATATGGTATATGCAAATAATGGCATCCAACTTGTGCCTCCTGCTAATTTATTAAATATAAAACTTGGACTGCATGTGTGGTATAGAGTTGGAAATCAGATGATTCACTGGCATGTTTTTGCAAATATCCTGGAAGGAGGTGAGGTTTATTCTCTCGAATAAACCTCAGACTCAAGAAATACACAAATCAGTCATCATAAAACTAAATGAAAAGAAGCTGGAATTGAGATGTTTTCCTTTCTTCTACTCAGGTGCATATTTTAGGTATAATTATTACCCAGAGGGGCCACATTACACGGATGATTTAGGTTGGTTAAGCAAAAGGAATTTTGTATTTCAAAGTGCAGTAGGAATACGCAATGACAATTTATGTCTGTACTGCTGAAGAATCAAGGAGCTTTAGGATGGAGATTAGATGGAATTATAGTTTAAAATCATTCATATCACTAATAAACTTGTCAAAACTAAAAACTGTGACTATATATAAGGAAAGTTCCATAAACTTCAGAAATAAAGTATATAGCAAAGTTGGCAACTTATTTCTACCTGAACAAATTCAAATGTGTTGCTTTTATTATTAATCACTCTGTCACTTGAGCCATGTCTCCAACCCTTTGGTCTTAGGTTAGTTTTTAGACAGAGTCCAGCTTTATTATTAATTTTTAAACAGGCACATAAGGACTTGGTCCTCAATCTTCTTCTATCCATGCCTCCCGTATAGCTGGGATTACAAGTTTATATTACATGCCTGGCTTATTTGTCGAGATGCAGGCCTTCCTGACAGTTTGCTTGGGCTATCCTCAAACTACACCCTTCCCTATCTTTACCTTGGGAGTAGTTGTTATTATATGTGTGAGCCACAAAGCTCAGCTTCTCTTTTATTCTTTTCTTTATTCCTAGGACTACAGGTTGAAACTCACAGACATGTATGTAAATAAAAATACTGATGACATTTCATTAGCTCTTGATGTTAAATGCTTTTTAAATGGTTCTGAACCGAGCACTCCATTGTGTTGTAAGAGGTTTTCTATTTTAATAACACATGGTTCTCAAACACAGGTCATACAGCCAAGGGACTGGGTGGATTTCTACCTGGTAAGGAAGGAAGTAGGGGGAAAGAGTCCTTGGCCTAGTTAGTATTTAAGTTAGATGTAGACTTATATGCTCTTTCATCCAGAACCCAAATTTCAGGGAGCAACTAGTGGTTATGTAAAGCTGAAGAACAAATGGTAAAGTCACACCAAAGAAGGGTCTGGAAGTAGAAGATTAAGTTATTTTAGATGTTTTGGTGAAGTGTATTATTATAAGAGATTCCCAGACATTTTTGTTTTATGAAAATGCTCACAATGTTGAGAAGTTTTGCCAAGGTGGCTTCTGAAAAGTTCAAACATTCTAGACTTTAGAATTTTCTATGTTATCATTAACCACATAGACAGAGTTCACTGCTATCCTTCTCTTCCCCAAAAAAGAAATAGGAAATGTTGGCTGTAAAAATTGGCTATATTTGAATGTTTATATTAAGACACAATTCAAGAATGAGTCTAAAGGTATCTACATTTTTAAAAATTCAAGTGTGTACTAGTGTACAGTGTGTACAGTGTATACACTGTACAGTGTGTACAGCATACTTTCAATATATCATAAACTGTATTATACTCCAAGATAGAACACTAACCATTAGAAAAGTATCCTGTGCCTTTCTGGTGCTTAAAATCAGGAAGACCAATTCATAAATTATAAATTAATATACAATTAGAATTTAGGTACTATTGGTTCATACCTGTAATCTTAGTTACTCAGTAGGCTAAGACCTAAGACCAAGGTTTGAAGCCTGCCTGGGAAGAAATGTGAGACTTCTTCTCCAGTTAACTAGCAAAAAGGTAGGCTGTAGGCATGGTTGAAATGGTAGAGCACCAGCTATAGGCAAGAAAGCAGAGAAAGAGCTCAAGGCCCTGAATTAAAAATCCAATGCCAGTACCAAGAAAAAATAATTTAATTAGAAAGAATAGCTGTACTTGAGGAAAATGAAAGGCTGTGATGATTTAGGGGAAATTTGTTAGATTTAGGACCAGTGAAAAAGTGACACATATCAAAATCGAGAGACAAAGGATAAAAAGACAAAGGATTCCAAAAGCAGTACTTACAAAACCATTTGGTGTAAACCAACTGTACCATTCATGGGGGGTGGTGGGGAGAGGGAAAGGGAAAGGGGGGAGGTGGGGAAAATGTGGGAGGAGGTAACAAATTGAACAATAAATGTACTTACTGCCTTACATATGAAACTGTAACCCCTCTGTACTTCACTTTGACAATAAAGAAAAAAAAAGTGACACTGTAGTTAAGACCTGCAGGAAAATGGTTGGGTAGGGAAAATAATTCTTGAATAGAGGTAGATGTAATGAAATACGAACAGCACCAAGTTAGTGGGTCTCACTCATGGTTTGTGCTGACAAATTTGACTCATTATCCTTGGGAAAGTATTGAAGAATTTTAATTGGGCTATTATAAGTGTAAATGACCATTATTAGCTAACATAAGTGCTAGAAGGAAATGGATTGGAGGGAAATAAAAGAAGATACAGAGACTAAATCAGCGATTCTGGCAAATTGTTTTAAAGCAGTGGCTGGGGAAATGGAGACTTGAACCCATTTGAGATTCACCTATGTTACCATAAAGTGAGTTCCGTATGGACAAACACTCATCATCATTTCACCAAGTTTGTCTTTTTTACAATTAAAAGTAACATTTTTAGAATTAAATTCATTATACACAATATTAGAGACATATGGTTTGTAGTTTACATCACTGTGCAGATCTGATAGGGAAATATAAGAAGAGAAATTTACAAGGAAGTAAGTACTCAGAAATTCTGGATGTCTAAAAATATTCAAAAGGACAGGGTCCTAGCTGGGCATTGATAGCTCATGCCTGTAATACTAGCAACTCAGGAGTCTGAAATCTGAGGATGGTGGTTTGAAGTCAGCCTGGGCAGGGAAGTCTGTGAGACTCTTATCTCCAATTAACCACCAGGAAACCAGAAGTCGTTCAATGTGGTAGAGTGCTAGCCGAAAGCAAAGGACTTCAGAGAAAGAGCCTAGGACTGATTTGAAGACCCACAACTAACCAAAACAAACAAACAAATAAAAGAAAATAATAATAATAAGAAGAAGAACAGAGTCCCAACTTTCTTGGGTCCGAGGCTGCAAGGTAAGTGAGTACATGGAAAAAGAATCATCCTGCGAGGGTCATCTTACCTTCCACCCCCAGGTGTTTTGTGAGTTTCCTCAGAGAAATCTGATGTGTTTCTTAGGCTGTCTTGGTGACCATCCACTATTTGACTAAAGGCGCTGTGGAGACCTAAGGGTTTCAAGGTCACCACACAGGTTTTGAGCTGGCCCCGGGGGTGGGGTCTGGAGAGAGTTCTCTGACTCTCTTCCTGTTTCCCCCAGGAAGACTACATTCTTTGGCCTCAGACTTTCTATGGTGATAATCCTTAAGAAGATTCTTAATCCTTAAGAAGATTGTTCTGAAGGCATAACCGAAGACATTTGCCATTCAGAGAGGAGATTGAAATTGGAAACTTCAAATCACCCATCTCAGTTCAAAGCCAAGATCCTGTATCAGGAGAAGGAGAACTCTATCTCCAACTTCTGGTATCAGGCTGGGTTGCCTGCAGGCACTAAACACCTCTTGTTCTCAAAGCAACTCCCCTCCAGTTTTTATCTCCTGATGTTCAGCCTACAGTAGCCACCAAGCGAAAATGCCTGTGTTGGTGGAAAATAGGAGCATGTATGAAACTCGGAGCCCGATGAATATAATTTGTTTTTTGTTTTTTTTTTCTTGTCTTTTGGCCAGTCCTGGGCCTTGGACTCAGGGCCTGAGCACTGTCCCTGGCTTCTTTTTGCTCAAGGATAGGACTCTGCCACTTGAGCCACAGCGCCACTTCCGGCCATTTTCTATATATGTGGTGCTGGGGAACTGAACCTAGCGCTTCATGTATAGGAGGCAAGCACTCTTGCCACTAGGCCATATTCTCAGCCACGATGAAGATCATTTGAATGTTACTGTGCAGAGAGCGCTGCATCCTCTTGATCTTGGGTATCACCATTGTGGTACGATTTGTACTTTGAATTGGCCTGGAAAGTTATAAAAAAAGGATTATCCCTGCACCAAACTGTAGTTGCTCTCAGTATGGTTTCAACCTTCAGAGGAAGAAACACTGATCAAAGTTTCAGACATCCCTGAGTCTGTGATAACAAAGTACCACAAACTGGGTGCCTAAACAGAAATGTATCATCTCACAGCTTTGGAGACAAGAAATAAAATTCTGGAAGACAGTATATTAGTACAGTTGGTTTCTCCTGGGAGCTATGAGGAAGAATCCTTCTCTGGTAGCCCCCATCTTCTGGTGGTTTGGTGTCCATGGCTGGTAGAGGTATTGCTGTGATCTCTGTCTTCCTCTTTTCATAGCATTTTCCCTCTACGGTTTTGTGTCCAAATTCCCTCGCTTTAAAAGTACACCAGTCATAGTGGATTATAGGCCCATTCACCTCTGACCTTATCTACCTATATCTGCAAGCATCTTGTTTCCAACTATGGTCACATTCTGACCCCCCCACTCCCCCCAACCCCGCTGATTTGGAAGAATTTGGGGGGGGGGAGAGTACTAGTCAACCCATAGACGACAGTCTTACCTCAATTGCATTATGTGGGTGAAGAAGAAAATGAAAACCATGTCATCTTACACAATAACTTGACCAAGAAATCACTAGGACCAAACCTGACTGTGCTTAGCCCAGGAAGGTAAGGAACCTGGGATGCTGCCTTCCCATCTTCATTGAAGATGTGCATAGAGATGCAACGGTTCCTAATCAGGAAAGGAGGCCTCAGCCAGAGGCAGGGGAATTGTGTATCAAATCTGTTTTTTCTTCACTCTAATAATCTCATTATTTTATTTTGGATTATAAAAGTAAACATTGTGAAAATGTAGAAATGCATAAATTCATATGCATGCACTCAACCAACGTCAAATTGAAAATGTTCAGAGGGAGAAATGGGTCTGAATATATGTTCAGATTTATTCCCTAAACAATACAATGTTAAATGTTACATAGCATTTACATTGTATTTGAAATGTACCAGGATGTGAATTGATTATATGCAAATATTATGGAGATTATATATAATGGACTTGAGTGTCCATGGTTTTTTTTTTTTTTTTTTTTTTTTTTTTTTTTTTTTGCCAGTCCTGGGCTTGTACTCAGGGCCTGAGCACTGTCCCTGGCTTCTTTTTGCTCAAGGCCAGCACTCTGCCACTTGAGCCACAGCGCCACTTCTGGCCATTTTCTGTATATGTGGTGCTGGGGAATCGAACCCAGGGCCTCATGTATATGAGGCAGACACTCTTGCCACTAGGCCATATCCCCAGCCCCGAGTGTCCATGGGTTTTAATACCTGAAAGAGATGAAGGGAGGAGTTTCTGGAATCAATTTGCATAGGTAGGGGAGGATAATTACATAAGTATAGGTAGAGGAGAGTAAACCAACTACCTGAAAATATGACCAATATATTAGCTTGTCATGTTTATTAAAAATTGAAATCATCTTGTATAAACAATTTGGATCCTTGGTTTCCTACCCAATACTTTATGCACATTTTAAGATATTATAATATATTTCAAAACTTTGTTTGGTTTTATTTTTCAGTGATTAATGCATGGTACTTTGTGGTCTGCTACTTTCTAATTTATTTAATCATTCTTCTCTGGTTGCTACTGAGATCATTTCTGTATTCACATTAAAAATAACAAAGCAATGAGGAATTCTGTACATAAATCTTGCATGCATCTCTAATTCTTCCTCTGTGAACATTCCTAGAAGTGGAGTCACAGGTCATATTTTTAAAGCTTTTGATGTTTACTGCAAGTACAACTCCCCAAAAGGGTGATTTATCTGTTGCACGATGTCAGATCATACTTTGCTGATCCCTTGTCAACACTGGGGAGAGAGGATATAAATTCCAGATTGAAGAGGAGAAGATTTCCTTGTTGTTTTGTTTTCTTGTTTTCCTTCTTTGAACTGTCTTTGGGTGTGGGGCCTATTCACATTTATGGTTTAGTGATTGCCTTTCATGTTCTTTATCCACTTTTTATTAGAATTTTTGTGCTATTTTGCTTTTTATTGATACACAGCAGCTCCATATGACTTGTCTATGATTCTAAAGTACGTGTCTTCTAGCATGTCCTTTGCCTTTTAATTTTCTTTATAGTTGGTTTTGAAGTAGAGTGATTTAGCTTGTATGCCATTGACTGTGCAAGTTCCTTCTTCACAATTTCTGTGTTTGACTGTAAGCCTCGAGGTCACTTCTCAGTCCAGAAGTGGCTAAACGCTTGTCTACATTTTATTATTGTCTTGGGCTTGTTATTTTGCTGTTCACACATTTAACTTTTTAGGTTTCCTGAGTGTGGGGAACGAGAGACCATATCACTTGTAACTTTTTGTTTTTGTCAGTCATGGTGCTTGAACTCAGAGCTTAGGCACTGTACCTGAACTTTTTTGCTCAATGCGATGCTCTACCACTTTGAGCCACATCTCCACTTCCAGTTTTTTAAGTGGTTAATTGAAAATAAGAGTCTCATGGCCTTTTCTGCCTGAGCTGGACTGCAATCCTAAGATCTCAGCCTGCAGAGTAGCTAGGATTTCAGACATAAGCCACCAGTGCCCAGCCACTTGTATCATATTTACATAAAGATTTAGACAAAAATTCATCTTCCAACAGGTGAAATGCTGTTTGGATAGTAGACCAATTTTTTTTTTTCTTTTACCAGTCCTGGGGCTTGGACTCAGGGCCTGAGCACTGTCCCTGGCTTCTTTTTGCTCAAGGCTAGCACTCTGCCACTTGAGCCACAGCACCACTTCTGGCCATTTTCTGTATATGTGGTGCTGGGGAATCGAACCCAGGGCCTCATGTATATGAGGCAGGCACTCTTGCCACTAGGCCATATCCCCAGCCCAGTAGACCAATTCTTAATCTACTTGAGTTGGGTTTGGGTTCTGCACTGCCTTCCATAGAGGGAATTTCAGTCTCTCATCTTTGCTATCATTCATTTTCGATGTCACAGTGGCTGCTGTAGTGTCATGTTTAAATTTGCTGAAAGCAAGATATTTCAAGGGAAAAAAAATCACTTCTTATTTCTTGCAGAAACTTTGATTTGCCAAAACTAAGTCCTACTAAGTTCTCTGGTGTTTCCCTCCTTAGCTTAAAGTGCTCACTTGTCCTTTCAGACACTCAGATACTCTGTCTTAACAGTTGCTGCAAAGCATGGAATACTGGGAGTGGTCAGTGTGGGTACCCAAAGCAGTATGAAAAGACTGTGAAGAGTTTATAAACAACAGAGGGAGTAATAGAGCTGCTTTTTATTAGCACCAGTGAGCAGGAAGTTTGAGTAATAAAATGAAAAATCATAGCATGTATACGTCTCTCCTAAAGAAACTTTTTGGTTTTTGGTGGTTCTGGGATTGGAGCTCAGTGTCTTGTACTTGGTAGACAGGTGTACCATTCGTGGCACACCTTGCACCCCTATGGAATCTAATTAGGCAGGCCCAGTGGCCCATCATGCCTGTAATCCTGGCTACTGAGGAAGCTGAAATCAATAGTATGGCAGCCAGGCCAGCTCAGGTAATAGTATTTGTGATCTTATCTCAACAAACAAGCTTAGCATTGTTGTATGTGTTGGTCATCCTAGTTATAAGAGAAGTGTAAACAGGAGAAACATGGCCCGGGTTGGCAAAAAGATCCTGTCTTCAAATATAATCAAAGCAAAAGGAGCTGGAGACATGGTTCAAGCAATAGAGTACCTTCCTAACAAATACACAATCTTGAGTTCAAGCCCTAATACCAATATCAATAAAACAAAGGAAAGAGAGGATAAAAAAGGAATAAAGAAAGAAAGGAAGAAAGGAGGGAAGGAAGGAAGAAAGTAGAAAGGAAAGAAAGGAAGAAATAAGAAAAACAGAACAATTTGTCTAAGTTCTAAACACTGGCACAGTTACTGTTGAGATTTAACAACAAATAAATGGCTTGAAAAAGTTTCATTTAAATCACTTGATATTGAATAAACATTATTCTTTCCATGGAAGGTAATTTAGAGAACCCCAAATTATACAGTTTCTAATGTAAGAGATTAGTTACATGTGTTTATTTCAAGAATAACTTGGTAAGAAGTTCATAGTCATTGGAGGTTGTTTGAGCACTCTTTTTCCAATGTTGAATGAGCTAGGCATTTCTGTCAGTATTTAAATAGCAAACACAAAGCAATAGAAGGTGGTGAATCTCAATGTAAAGTGATTGAGGGGAGACCTGAGAGCAACAACCATGCATCCTGAGAAGATAGCAACACTAAAAATATTAAATTACTCCAAAACAGAACTGCAAAGAACCAACAGCCCCCTCAACAAGTGGGCTAAAGACTTAAAAAGAGATTTCTCTGATGAGGAAATGAGAATGGCCAAGAGACATATGAAAAAATGCTCTACATCACTGGCCATAAAAGAAATGCAAATCAAAACAACATTGAGATTCCATATCACCCCAGTAAGAATGTCCTATATCAAGAAAACTAACAATGACAAATATTGGAGGGGATGTGGCCAAAAGGGAATCCTATTTTATTGTTGGTGGAAATGTAAACTGGTTCAGCCACTCTGGCAAGCAGTATGGAGATTCCTCAGAAAGCTAAACATAGAGCTCCCCTATGACCCAGCAGCATCACTTTTGGGCATCTACCCAAAAGATCACAAACAAGAACACAATAAAGCCACCAGCACAACAATGTTCATCGCAGCACAATTTGTCATAGCTAAAATATGGAATCAACCCAGATGCCCCTCAGTAAACAAATGGATCAGGAAAACGTGGTACATATACACAGTGGAATTTTATGCCTCTATCAGAAAGGATGACATTGCCCCATTCATAAGGAAATGGAAGGACTTGGAAAAAATTATACTAAGTGAAGTGAGCCAGACCTAAAGAAACATGGACTCTATGGTCTCCCTCATAGGGAATAATTAGCCCAGGTTTAGGCTAGTCACAGCAGAGGATCACAACAGCCTAATAGCTATGCCCTTATGAATGCATAAGATAATGCTAAGTAAAATGAACTCCATGTTATGGAAACGAGTGTTCCATCACTGTTGTAATTACTTTCAACATGCCATGTGAAACTGTAGCATCTATTATTGATGAGCCTCTTGTATCCCCTTCCTGTGGTTGTACCTGCACTATCACTGTATCTTATCTGAGTACATTGGAAACTGTATATACTGGTATTAGAACTAGGAAAGTGAAAGGGAATACCAAAATTGAGAGACACAGGATAAAAAGAGAAACAACTACAAAAGCAATACTTGCAAAACTGTTTGGTGTAAACCAACTGAACAACTCATGGGGGAAGAGGGATAGGAGGAGAGGGGAGGGGGAATGAGGGAAGAGGTAACAAACAGTACAAGAAATGTATACAATGCCTAACGTATGAAACTGTAACCTCTGTGTACATCACTTTGACAATAAATAAGAAAAGATGTGGGTATTTTTGCAAAGTGCTGGAATTTACTGTCAAGGGAGATTTTAAAAAATCTTTTTAGTTCTGTTCTATACACTTGAGATTTATCTTGTCTATATGCTTTGTTGTTTAAGATGAATTTTTGAACCTTAATAAAGTTTTCAATGACTATTGACTGCTAAACTATACTATAATAAAGATGAATAAATGACACAAATAATTTTGAAAATATTATTTGCACATCCATGCAAGTTAGAGCCTGAAAATAATGCTTTTTTTCCTCCCTACTCTAATAGTCTAATATGGAAGTTTATGTTATAGTTCCATTTCTAGTTATTACTCCATTTCTTATTTCCCTTTTTGTCATTGTAATATTTTCTTGTTTTTAATTAGTTACTTCATTTATCTATTTATTTTTATTGGGCCAGATTATATGAAAAAACTTAATAGGAGTAATTTTTCAGTATTTGTATTTCTTTTGTAAACATTGTAATATGCATAGTTTGGTGATTATTACTGAAAAATAATACGTGTGTATATTGAAGTTTTGCAGACCTGACCCTGGCCCTTCCTCATGCATTCCAGACAAGCATTTTACTACTGAGCTACACTCATTCCTGAAAATTTTGCTAAAGAGAAAAACAGAAGGAGTGAAGAAGTGCTCTTTTCCACTCAGGACAATCTTCCCTAGGGAAAACCTGCCCACTATCAGTATATCTGCTATCAATCCACAGAGGGGCCTTACTGCCTATAGCTGACCTGTATGCCCTTGAACTGCTCTCACTCTACCAAGGTAAAGCTAGGAGTCATTTCTGCAGTCTATCCTCTGTGCCCTTCTAATACATGTCAACACTGTGGTACACAGATGCACTCCTACAAGATTTTAGTACTGCTGTGTATTTCTTATATTTTGTAGGTTGTTAGCATGTTATCTTCCTACTGTGTTATCTGCAAGTTACACATGGATTACCATAAGGAGAAGAGGTATAAGGAGATGGGGAGAGGATTTCCAATGTAAAATGTGACAGGTAGTTGAGCACTGCAGGCTCATGCATGTAATCCTACCTACTCAGGAGGCTGAGATCTGAGGATAACGATTTGAAGCCAACCTGGAAAGGCTGTGAAACTGTTATCTGTAATAAACCATCCAAAAGTTAGAAGTGGTGTGTGGGGCACACCTGCCCAGATGCCTTGCATTAAGAGGCAATTAGTTGGCCCTGCCTGTTTTCCCAGCCCTGGGGCCGGGTGGCTGTTAAGCTGCATCCTGGAAGGGAGGCCCTAGATAGCCCCGCCTGCCTTCCTGCCCCTGGGGTCACATGTAGCCCTTATGCCACATCCCGGAAGGAAATTCTGGCTGGTCCCGCCAACCAGCCTTGGGACCACGTGTGGCCAAAATGGCACCTGGCGGTGAACCCAGAGGCGGTCCTGTGGGCTGTGACGTAGAATTAGGCCACCTCCTAGGATTGGTCCCTCAGCCCTCCGCCCTTGAAGGACAGCTCGGGCATCCCTTCACTGCCCCTACGTAGGTGCATGGTGCATGTACCCCTCCCCTTCTGCCCCCTCTCTGACCTATTTAAGAGCGGCTCCCTTCTCCCGATAAAGTGAGACTTAGCACTGTCTGGCTTCCGGACTGTCTGTTTGTCCTCCGATGAAAGGGGGGCTGAGTGTGGGCAGTCCATCTGCCCTTTCCTCTTCTTGGCTCCTCCCGTTGGACCGTGTTTTTCATCTCTCCTGCAGGTCAGGAGAGCGCAGGAGTCTAAAAACCCCAACAGCGGTGCTGTGGCTCAAGTGGTAGAGCTCTCATCTTGAGCAAATAAAGCTAAGGGACATTGCCTATGCCCTGAGTTCAAGCCCCAATCCTAGTACACACACACACACACACACACACACACACACACACACACACACAGATATGATCAGAAACTAAATGTGTTTTTCATGCCATGAAGAGTGAGCAAAGAAGTTGCCCTTTTGAGGGTTAAGAAGCAAGCTTAAATTCATGAAACATATATACATCTAGAATATATATGTATATATATGATATAAAAATGGTAATAAAAATTCTGTGTTTGAAATAAATGGTTAAGATGTATATTCTTTGATGACATATGAATAAAACTTTAGGGCTAGAGCTCACATTCTAAGACCTTCATTTAGTAGATAAAAAGTTATTAAATCTCACAGAAGCCAAGTCACTGGAGTTAATTCCTCTAGGTAGTTACTTGAAGGATTGGAACCAGAGCTCCAATGTACTCACTCCTAATTAAGCATATTTTCAAACTGAGATATTGCCATGTTCCTTTGACATTATTCTTCACCTCTCCCTCTCAATTCCTGCCTCCTGGTTGTTGTGAGTATTATAAAATGATAATATACGTTAATGTATCTAAATCTTAAAATGCCTAGCAGACTTATTGCTATTCTAATAAATGCTCCAGATGGTAGAGGTGCTTTCGTATTTTTTGTGGATTTATGTAAATTGTGTCTTTTTTGTGCAGTGTTATACAGATGCATCATTTTCTCTTTTAGGGTGATATTGACATACTTGTGCTCCAATAAAATAATGTTCTTATCTCAGATGACTTCTTGGACAGCAATAAAAATTAATGTGCTACTGCAAAAAAAAAAAAGACACATAGGAAGAGCTAGACAGAGGGAAAGGCAGAATGTCATAAAAGTTATCAATAGTCAAATGCCAGTGCCTCATTTTATCTTATCAGTGTCTGTATAATAACCTCAAACACACAGCCACTGTCCACACTGCTGGCTTTCTGCTTCGATTTCTTTATGTGAAACTTTGCCAGCTCTGCTTTGTTCATCCCTTGCTTCCGTCTTCTAAACAAACATTTTTTGAAAAATATTACTTTGTACCGACTATGAGATTATCATCACATATTTGGTAGACATGCAGCTTAGAGAAACAGAGGCAAATATAATCATCATGAAGGCATCAGGCAAGTAAGATCAGTATATGAAACAGATATGAAACAGGATAATGTGGTTGAGTAAGTCTTGAAATATTCTAATCATCCTTAAATAAGCAACTCTGTTATAAGTATTTATTGAAGGATTTGAGTAAAATAATCAAAAGCTTCAAAATCATCTTTGGTGGAGTCCAGCAATACCACAGATCAAGGATGTAGTAAATTTGTATGTTCTTTTTCTTGTTTTTAATGAAGAGAAGGAAGGAAAGGAGGGAGGGAGAGGGGAAGGAAAGATAGTTGTGTTCGGAGTTTAGCAATTAGAAAGTTTTGTCTATTAAGAAGTCTATTAGGATAGTCGAAGATGGGTACTATTTCAACTTGCTTGAAATTTCTTCTCTAATTCTTCACTTTGGTGAATGTGATTTTGGTTTATTGGATTTGGGAAATAATAAATAAGAAGCCTCATTCTAAGTAACTGAGGTTGTTAGGGCTGATAAATATTGTGTTGAAATTACTGGAAGCATTGGCTCAAGCAGTGTTATTCTTCAATATAAATATTACCCTTCAATATAAACATTACATTGAAATCAAGAGCCTTGGGGCAGAATTTTTAGCTGTATCAGCATGTGATCAATAGTCATGATTAAAAATCAATAGTTACATGAAAAGGCAAAGGCTATCAATAAATTTATATAAGCCTGGGAAACTATGCATGCACTGGAGATAAGGAGATTAGACAGGAAGTAGAAAGCCTTGGAGGTTAGGAATCATATTATTTTAACAAACAATTTTGATGAATATGCTAAATGGCCTGGTGTTCCCAGACACAGTTGATAAAATAGTTTCCAGCTTGACAAGCAAAAGCAAATAATTAGAGCTATTACACTTAGTTACACGAAAGAGGAGCAGAAGGGAATTATTGTGCAATACTCAATTATGAGCTAATAAAAAAGAACATCACTTTATGATGAGAGATCATTCCTTTCTGTAGGTGAATTCTAATAATAATTGTGAGGACATATAACATTAATGTAGATGAGCAAGAATTACCCCAGAGTAAAGAAGAATTCAGATGAACAGAGACAAATAGTAATGTGACACTAGAAGTAGGAGGGAGAGGACTGTGTAAAGTTAAGGAAAGATAAACAAGAGCATTCAAAGCTATAGTATGTTCCCACTGCTTATGATATGTATGGACCAGATCAGCAATAAAGATAACCCAAGTGCTCAGAACATATGTTGGAAAATATGGAAAATATGCAATTACTTAACTCTAGTGAATACATGAATTCCTACTTTTTTGGTGCTGAGGATTAAATTTAGGGCTTTGGACTTGCCAGGCAAGCACTGTACCATTTGAACTATACCCCCAATCACCTTCCTTATAGTTTGAGAGATAGGGTCTCGTTTGTCTGGTCTGACCTAAAACCTCATTCCTACTATCTCCTTCACCCGAGCAGCTGAGGTTGCAGGAGCACACCTGTATACTTGGCCCATATGAATTATTGCTTTTTATTTTTTTAAATAAACAGGTGATATAGCTTTAGATTCAAAATGTGTAAGATTATTCCCTCAAAGTAATTATACTATAACTATTTCATAATATTAATATATCTTCAAGACTTTAGACTCTAGATTTAAGCCTAAGCCAAAGCAGTATTTCAAAAGATAAGTGAGATTTTATTTGCCATCAAACCCCAAATTCTATGGTCTATAAACAGAAAAAAATGAATTAAAATTGGGGGCTTCTTCAGAAACCCCACTTATTATACTCGAATAGCTTTCTCATCCATTGTGGCATTCTTGGTGAAGGAGGGTGTCAGAGAGAAGTCAGAACAATGTTTCTTTTGCTCTTGACAGTGTGACAGTCTGATTATCTTTATTTTTCAATTGCCACTTACAATAAACTTAAATACTCACAACCCATATTCATCATTTTTCTCTTCTTGTAAGAGTTAAGTCCTATCACTTTGACTGATATAAAACAAAGATCGTTACTCTAACAAATTACATAATATATTTTGTAGGGTCTAAATATGGAAAAATAGTAATTATAGATGCCAACATATACCAATCACTCTATCTATAGCCAAGGTGTGTATTAAATATGTAATCGTCATAGCCACCTATTTAATCAGCAGAGTCACTTTCAGATGTAGCAGCAGAAAGCTAAAGTGGGAAAGGCTTTGCCCAGTCCTAGGCAACAGGGAAGATGTAAGGCTAAGTTTCAAGCACAGACCATCTGTGCTTCACGGATGAGTTGAACAAAAAATAAGTCAACATTTTAAGAAGCATTTATCTATTAGTCTTAAATATAGAACAGTATAGAATCTCATTTAATTTGTGGTTTGAAAACAACGTAATTTTCAATGCTAATTTACTGTGTAGATTTTTTTTCTCCCTCAGATCATTTATTTCTTTCAAAACTTGGAAACTTCTAATCCATTAAAAATTTTGAATGTATTATGCCAGTTTGGAAAGGCATAAAAATGACAGTTTGTGAAACATATTAATGGGAGGTAGTATCATTTGTATTAGTGAGAATCAGTGGCTCACTTAGAAGCCAGTAAAATAGCTTTATATACACAGGGTTTATTCTTTTATATAAATAGCACATTTAGATGAGAGACCATGAAGAAAGCACAAAGTCATTAGAGACCAGGATCTTTCTGCTCCTGTTGGTAATCTTACATCTGCAAGATAATTGCACTCTGTCTGATCAGCCCAAGATATCAGGTGCTTCAATGAAGAAGGAGGAAAAGGAAGCGGAGAAGCCAGCGGGGGGAAGCACTCACAGGACATTTCTTCTTCTCATTGGTCTGAAGTTAGTCACGTGGTCATAGCCAACCCAAAGCTAGCAAATGTATTCTTTTAACTGAAAATATTTAAGAACTATAGTTCTATTCTTCCGGTGAACAATAGGAACCGATATTGGTGCAACGAATAAATAGATTTTGCCCATGTGACTCCTTAGAAAAATGAATTAACGGCCCAACAAAATGAATGCCAGGAAGCTGGTACTTGGGAAGTAACGGGAGAGGAAATGGGAAGAGGGAGTGGATGAACGAGGAGAGGAAATGTATGTGTGTGGGGGGAGGGGGTAGAATTCAGTCATAATATTCAATGCATGTCCTGTGAAATTAGGAAAACTAGAAGGGTAAGGTGGGAAGGAAAGGGGACAAAGGATAAAAGAGGTGACACTGATCAAGGTACATTGTACTTCTTAACTGACATGTTGAATAAACTGACATGTATGATTATTTAAAAACACTAAATGAATTAAAATTAAAATACAAAAAAGAGGAATCAAAGGTCATTTTACAAATCCACTTTACACCTAAAAGAGTCAATGAGGGACAATTATATATCAGAAAATTGGATTAGACTTTTTGATAACCAGCTCTAATGGTTTACCTTTTTATTTAATGCAGGTGAACTTTTACCTAAGTGGGTGGTTTATAATTTAGACAAAAATTACTATGATAAAATTCTCTTTTTACATAAAACACCCTAATTTTGTCATTCTAAGTTTGTATTCTCTCAAATCCATCAGATAAGAGTTTAGTCTTTTATTCCTCTTCTTAGAACATAACAGTGGCTTGGAGGCAGGAAAAATCTGCTCTTCCTATTTTCTTTTCCTTTGACTTAAATCACCATCTCTGAGAACTAAGGTACAGTAGAGATACAAACCAAAACATGTGACGATTATACTCCATTCTTTTTTTTCTCACTTTCAAATTACAGAAATGGAGCCTCTACCAGACAAGGACATTTTCATAAACACTCTTCTCTTGTGTTCCAATGGCTGCTGATGAGAGAACATATGTACGCACAGCCATATTCACAAACATTTATAACCTCCAGCGACTATAAAATCTCATCTGCTGTATAAAAGAAAAGATCTGTTCCCAGTGCCCGTTGCTAGAGGATGCTGATCACTTGACAGTTATATTTAAAGGCGGCAGCCTCCTGACTCCAAATCCTTTGTACCAAACACCTGTTCCCTGTCAGACAATACACATGACATTTTTTTCTAAGAGACCTAGTTATTTTGCTGCGATAGTTCTTCACCCTATGAACCTCATAAAGAGTAGTGGGTGAATGATGTGAGATTTTAAACAGGTTCTAAATTGAAAGTCAGGGCCTACAAGCTCTTGACATAGGAAAAGACTTGCAGGCAATCCAGGTTTCCTGGTAGACAAATATCAGCAGTTGCCACATCTCTAGTCCTTCTACTATGAGAAGCTGGCCTCCTTTAATATTGTTGGTTGGCATAGTATTGTGAGATACCCAGAAGCTACAAGTTGAATGGTTAGTCTGCCAGAGTTTTACAGATACTGGTCAAAGTGGTGACACTCCTAGGGCAGAGTGAAAGAATAATTACTACAGCAGAAAAGATCAGCATGCTTTAACTTAGATTTTGGCTCCCAACTCCCACAAAAAGACACATGGAGAGTCCAGTGGAATTATAAACAGCGTCAGTATATGGGAGAGAAAACCTGAGCTTATGGGCTGTTGGTGTTTTCTTCTAGGCCAGGGGTTTATCTCAGAGAGAATTCTTCTGGTTTGTTTTCTGGTAGTAGGGTTTGCATTCAGGCACTTGTTTTCATTCAACTGGTGCTCTAAGACTGGAACCACATCTCCAGCCCAGCTTTTTGCTGCTTAGTGAGAAATGGAATCTTTTGAAGTTTCTACCCTGGCTAGCTTTAAGCAGTGATTCTGTAGATTTCACAGAGGTGTTAGCCGCTGGCACCCAGCTGACATTATCTTTTCTAGACTGGACTGTAAAAAACTTAACCTTCAATAGGCAAAAGTATGTCTCTATGTTCCAAGGTAGCTCATAATCACAACCTTCTTGGAAAGATCATATGGAGGAGAGTAGTCTGGGTCTCTAATTGCAAAATTAGCAGAAAAGTCAAAAGTTTCAGGGAAAACTGACTCCCAACTCATACAAACCAGCTGTCCAGAGTAAAGGGAAACTGCCATCTCAGTATAGATGTTTCAAAAAGTACATATTTATAAAGACAAAGTCTTCTGTCACATTGTTTTGTTTAATCTTACATACACTGTGCTTTTTACTCCATAATTCTGTGGGATATGGTGTCTAAAATACAGATCTACTTATTAAGACAGCTTATTAACCAGCTTCCTATTACTAGGCAGTGAAAATACCTTTAAATTTCTATTATAAGTCATATCTACTCAATCAGTTTTGAACACAAATATTTTGTATAGATCTGATGATCTCCCTACTGTTTCTAGGCAAGAGCTGATGGCTATAGTTGAAGGTTTTGATAAATCTTGCCAAATTATTCTAGGCAAAGATCGAGTCTGTTTATAGTCTCATGAACAATGTAGAAGTTAGTATATGTTTTTATGAAGACATTTTAATTTTAGTAAGTGTAATATGATATTAAAGGACTGTTGGTGATTCCAATCATTACATAAATGCATGATTTCATGAACAAACATAATTGAATACTTGCTTCCTTCCTTTCTGAAGTATTATGATTCCCTGTCAATCATAGTGAGAGTTCAGAGTGACTAATGCTCTACATCTAGCAAGACTCCTTCAGGATGGGACTATACACACCTTTCCATGTCTCATTTGTATTTATCAAGTAAAAGCAAATGCTAAGCATAATGTCTAAGGCACAAGAAAACAAAATTACAGAGACCTAGTTGGAGTTTGCCAACAAAGGGCTTTCTGTCCATAAGAAAAAACAAAGCTTGATGTACATTGTGCACTGTGATCTGAAAATGTGCTTTGTGAATTCACTTAACTCAGACTAAACACATTTGCACACATGTGTACACACAAAGGTGACAGTTCAGTAAATGTTATCTTGTTTCTTTTAAGTCAGCATCCATATAAAGTTGTTCTGTTATAGTAACAGCCATCCATTTCCTTTTCCTCCAGATAACTAATCCACTGAACAAATACTTTTTAACTTTTCTTTATCCTTCCTCTAATCCTTTCTCCCCTCTCTCAATTCTGGTTGTTCTCATTAAAGAACTAGTAGCATAATTTGTTCCTCTAATTGGGATTTTTCAAGAGGCTTAACATATGAAACAGTTATTCCTACTTCTTCAAGTTTAGAAGCAATAAAGAGATAACAGTAGAAATCAGGCTAATGAGTATCAAATTAGTCATTTGATTACTTACAAAGTTATCTGAAGAATGTGGCTTGAGATATTCTCATACTTTACTTAGAGTAATATTGAAAATGTGCTGCCATATATATGGAAAGGGGAATCACAGTGATACTCATGTGATACTCACAAGACATCGAGTATATATATAAATGTGCAGTCATATGTACATATATGAATTCTATGCTTCCATCAGAAAGAATGACATCACCTCATTCACAAGGAAATGGGAAGACTTGGAAAAATTTCATTTTAAGTGAAACAAGCCAGACTCAAAGAAACATAGGCTGCCTGGTTTCCCTCATTTGTAATAATTAGTATATGTCTAGGATAGTTCTAGCAGAGGATCATAATAGCTTAATTGATATGTACCTATGACCTTATAAAATGATGCTAATCAAGATGAACTACAAAATATGGAAATAAGAGGGTTATTCTTTTTTTGTCACTGTTTTGGTTTTGGTACCTTTTGTATTTATAAGTTTATCTGATTTGGGAATGGAAAGGGGAATCACAGTGATACTCATGTGATACTCACAAGACACTGTGTTGGAAATGAACTTTATAACTTGGGGGGGAGTCAGGGTGGGGAGAAATAGCAGGAGAAAATGAGGGAGGGGTAGCAATGTTTGACAAGAATTGTACTCATTTCCTTACTTATGTAACTGTAACCCATCTGTACAACACTTTTACAAAAAAAAAAAAGATGTGCAACTAGCACAAAAAATAAAGACGGAAAGAGTATGGTAAAAAATAAAACATAATCAAAATTTGAGATTAGCAGATTTTTGCTCTTTTTGTTTTCTTCCACTGTAGTGCTTTCCTTTTGAAATTAATAATGACTATTTTTTTATGCTCATGGCTTACATTTAGAGTACTTACTAGCAAATGGTCGATTTTAATCCTCATCCAGTTTTTCATAGAAGAGGAAATTTCTTTCACATGAAATTTGTTATTATTATTTCAGAAGACAGTACCTTAGGGCTCATCTAGTTGAAACTAGGCCTAAAATGCCTAGGATTCTAGAAGAGAGGCTGCCTGAATTCCACAGCTCTGATTGTTTTGACAGACGCATGCACTATTGTTTGTACTTTGGAGGAAGAAGCTAGGATCTTGAGCCCACAGAATGGGAAGATAACAGTTTGAAGGAACTCACAGTGGAGTGGAAAAATTGGCTAAACCACCCTATAATTTTTATTTAATGATTTTGCATCACACTGGGAAGAAACGCAGTATCTCCAAAGTTCTTTGTTCAGAGTGGAGGAGGATGTGGAATATTTTTTTTTAAAAAGAACCACAGATGAAATGCCTATCGTTTATGGTTATTTGTCACACACACACACACACACACACACATACACACACACACACACGAGAAAATTAGCAAAAGAAAGAGAAGGACAAAGATTATCTTGGGATTATCCTATAAAACAGACTAGATCAGAGGAGAAAATGACTGGCAATCAAACCCCTGAGTGACTCTACCAGGCCTTTAATTCTCCCCTAATCAAAGAGTGCCAGGCAGTTGTGATGGCCAGAGCTGAGAAGGAGATTAGGCAGAGAGTGACTTCATTCAGAGAAATCTTGGCATGCTTCCTAACCTCTTAGCCGGAGGGAGAATTTCTTAAATTTTATTTGTGTTCTTCACCTGAGAGAATTGATGCCTTCAAGACAGTGCAAGACAGAGGCTAAAAAGACATGCAATAAAATTATCCTCCTTGGATGGGTCAGGAGCTGCCTGATAACTGAGGCTACGCCTACATCAATCAGGGAACTACGGGGGCTCTTCAGTCAAGGAGAGCTGAAGGTGGCTGGGTTTACAGCTGCAGATCTTCCTAAATAATGACACAGAAGGCAGGCATTGGCGGGGGCATCAGATACTCATCGGTGAGGAATGCTCTCTGCTTATCCTCTGGATAGCTTGCAACTGTAACAGCAAACATGCATATAGGCAAAAAATAAACTAATAACGACCAATTTTCACTCTATGCCCTAATAGGAAAATGTGTATATTTTTTTTCTCTCTTGCACTTTTGTAAAGATGACAGTGTATTTTTCTCATTCTTTTAAAGGATACAATGAAGTAGACTGGCCTGTCTATGCATCTGGATAAACGGATTTGCAAATATTCATTTTTTGTGTGTGTCACTATTTTCATTAGGAATCCTTTGAGAAATTCAAGTTTGTCAAATATATTCTCCCTGAGGTTTAAGGAAAACAGGCTATCTTTGTGGTCATCGGAATTTATGGAACTCTGTCCAATACCCTCAACTGGATTAGATTTTAGCCCTGCAAACAGTCTTATCTCTTAGGAGCTAGGACCTGAAATTAAATTATAAGCTGATACTATCAATAGCAGAAATGTTATCTTGAACCTGGAAGGCCAGAAGGCTGATTGGATCTCATTCATCACAGATGCGCATTGCTGGTGATGGCTACATTTGGCGTGAGATGCGTCTGAATGTTGTAAGCAGTGAGATGGTGAGCTCAGCTGGTTAGCATGTCATGTTGATGAGTGTAGCAGGAAAAGCTATCTCCATGAGCCAGTGAACTCTTCTTTGGTCTATGGCGATTCAGAATCTATGTGAAATACTCATAGCCCATGGATGATCCCAACAATAAAGAACAAACTTTAGACATGGAAAAAAAAAGAAACTTATTTTTGAAACAGTTTGCAAGAGTACACAATCTAATAAAAAATAGACAAATCTTTCAGTGTGCTTATAAACTTCTCTTGAGATTGTGCCGAGAATTTTCCTAGCCTGCTGTCTCCTTCTTAGGAATTTCTATGCCTCATCCTATTTGGTCTGTAAATACTGATATTCACGAGCTAGATCTAGAATGGAAAATCCACTGACTACAAAATAGTCAGCGACCTAGAGATGAGGCCCACCATAGGAAATGCCTGAAAACTAAGTGAAAAATCTGATAGTATTCTTAACTTTTACAGGGTTTAAAATATAACATATACAGAAAGAAACACAAATATGCCAGTGACATAGAAATGGAGTTTTACACAGAGGAGGCAGGAAGAGGTGATAATTCAGTAGAAATTATGCAATAGAGATACTGTGAACAAGAAAGCATCTTGTGACCAATAGTAAAGTGGAGAATATTTCAGCAGGAACAGCCAGATGCAGTAGAAAAGTAGGTGAACAACCCCACTGAGTAATGCAAAAAGAAGCTGCGGATGGGAGAACAAATCCAGGCTGTCAACAGAATGGCAGTTCTTTCTTCCGAATAGTGTGGACAGAATAACTGTTCAGAACAGCTTCTGTTTTCTCTCTCTCTCTTTCTCTCTCTCTCCCTCCCTCCCTCCCTACCTCCTTCCCTCTCTCTCTTCTTCCTTCCTTCCTTCTTTCCTCCCTCTCTCTGTCCCTCCCCTTTTCCCGTCCTCTTTTCCTTCCATCCTTAAATGGATTCTTCAAGGTATTTAGTCACAGCAATGGAAACGCTCATTAATACAGGGCATTATTTAAAAATGTCACTGGTCTTCCCTTGGCAGACAAGATCACATCACCATTCACCTGAGTCTGTTGCTTCCTTCTTCTGGGAACAGGAACCCTGGGTAGTTGAGACCAAGTTAGAGAAATAGAACAGAACACAAACATTTGCAGTGTGTTTATCCCCACAGCAGAGTCCTAAAGACACAGTTATTAATTTGTGCTAATGAGACAACTGAAGCTTTCTTCTCCCTTTCCTTTTCAGATCCTCACTCCTAACCTTGCTTTTGATTTTGTGAGTTTTCTGAAACCTTCCAAACACGCATGATTTGTGTCCCTGAACCAGTCATTTTTTTCTGTAGCTTGGAGAAACATGCACACACACACACACACACACACACACACACACATACACACACACACACTACACCAATGTACTCTTAGAAGTGTGGGAAATACTACTGTTTCAGTCTTCAGGAACAAAATAGCCAGTCCTTTGTTGATGAGAACTGGATTCACAACAAGGCAGAGAGGCTAACTTTTCCTCATAGATACTGATTGTTGAATGACAGCAGGAATGTAAATCATTATATGTGGTCACCTTTGAAAAACAATCAGTAAAGACTTATATGCTACCAAAGCTTTATGTGTCTGTCGCATGGATTTGCTTCTGTACATTTACACTCTGGTCTCCCTCAACTGCTCTCCTGTTCATGTGTGCCAGATGAGCTTGACTTGTCTTAACAAGGAAGACAAGGAAATGGGAAATGTGTGATCTCTGTACTAAAGCTATTATTAATTAATTTTATGCTGATCCTGGGGCTTGAACTTAGACCTGGGCACTATCCCTGAGCTTCTTTTTACTCAACGCTAGTACTTTACCACTTGGGTCACAGCTGCACTTTGGGCTTTTTTGGTTATTAATTGAAGATAAGAATCTCATGGATGGGCTGGGAATATAACTTAGCAATAGAGTGCTTGCCTTGCATGCATGAAGCCCTGGGTTCAATTCCTGAGTACCACATAAACAGAAAAAGCTGGAAGTGGCACTGTGGCTCAAGAGGTAAAGTGCTAGGCTTGAGCAAAAAGAAGCCAGGGACAGTGCTCAGGCCCTGATTCCAAGCCCCAGGACTGGGGAGCTGGAGAGAGAGAGAGGGAGGGAGGGAGTTAGGGAAGGAGGGAGGGAGGGAGGGAGGGAGAGAGAGAGAGAGAGAAAGAGAGAGAGAGAAGCTCTATGAACTTCCCTGCCTCAGAGTGGCTTCAAAGCACAATCCTTAGATTTCAGCCTCCTAAGTAGGTAGGATTACAGATGTGAACCACTGGCACTTGACCAAAAGTTACTTTTATCCCAAGAGAAGCAGTTTCAGGCCTCAAACAGGCCTCCATTCTCCCTCTTTGTACCATATCCTGCAATTTCAGAGCTAGTGGATCCCTACGAGGTAAACTTAAATTTCTCATGACAAAAATGCATTAATCAGACATCTGTCATTTTGATTTCTGCTATTTCAGTTACTTCGGTCAGTTGTGCTCCAAAAATAGTAAATGAAAAAATCCAGGAATAAACAATCCATAAGTTTAAAACGTCATGCGGTTCTGAATAGTTTGATGAAAGGCTTTTACTATGGTGCACAATGTGACTAGGAGGTGACTCATTTCTTTGTGTAGTGTATTCACACTCTATATGCTATTTTCTTGGTAGTGATTTGGAATACATTTCAGTTATCATACCACCATTATGACTCTATGTGTTCCAACAACTCTTATTTTACTTAATGATGGCCTTAAGACACAAACATAGTGATGTTGGCAATGCATTTCCACAGGATCTTTGTTGTAAGCTAAGTCCAAATTCATTCACTGTGAATGGCTTTTTCCCTGGAACATTTGTTGAAAACAGTCAGCGATAACAGTAATATTACAGCTGCCTTGGTAAGGGATAACATTTAGGGCAAACAAGAGCCCAACCTGGGAACTTTAGAACAAAAGTGCATTGAGGAATTTGGAATACTCTGATATAATCCTGGAAAAATAGAAGGTTCTGTGTATGCAAGGTCACTGGAAAATGACTCTCTCTCTCACACCTCTGGCAAACTTTGAGGCTCACAGATTAGCAGGAATAAAAGGTTAGGTGGCAGTTACAAACTACCTAAACAGCACATATGTGCTCTAACACTCACACAAAGACACACAGTAAAGATGAGAAACTTAGTAAAAATCTTAGTCCAAATCATTAGCCCATGAAAAAGTTAACTAAGCAGAATCTCCAGTGACCACTTACATTAAGCATAGAAATTTTACAGAATTAGTTTGAAAACTCACTGCATTAAAACATGGCAGCAATAATACAACAAACATAAATAAACCCTGGTGAGGAGAAGGCTTATATTGAGAGCTGCCATGTTGTATTAATTAAAATATTTACTTTTCAATGAAAAACTATAAGACATGTAAAGAAATAGGAAAGTATAGAGACAATCAATATAAATAGTTCCCAAAGAGGTCCAGATATTTGACTTAGTAAGCAAATCTTTTATTTATTTTTTTCCCCAACAATTTTTTTTTCTTATTTATTGTCAAAGTGATGTACAGAGAGGTTACAGTTTCATACGTTAGGCCTTGGGTACATTTCTTGTACTGTTTGTTATCTCCTCCCTCATTCCCCCTAAGCAAATATTTTAAATCAACTATTATAGTAATTGCATTCAAAGAACAAATAGCTAAATAAGTAGAGGAAATTATGAAAATGTCCTATCAAACATAGACAATCAATAAAGATATTAACTAGAAAATGACCAAATGGGAATTGTTGAATTGAAATGTACAGTTTACTGAAGATCAGTAGTAGAACTAATAGGTAGAAAAGGTAACAATTAATTTAAAAAGATAGGTAATTAAGACTATCCAGTCTGACAAATAGAAATACAAAGAATAGAGAAAAAAAGAACAAGTTCTTTTTGGAAAACCATCAAATATTTTCTGAATACATGAAGCAGATGATTCAATAATGTGAAGATGCTGTTTATTCCCAAGTTCATCTGTAGATTCAATGCCATCCACAACAAAAACTCAGACAATTATTTTATGGCTATCAACAAGCTAATTTTAGGAAGGGAGGAAGATGGCGCCGCCACAGTAGGGAGGCACCCCAACTCGCTCCAACTGAATAGCGAGCTGGGAACTCCAGCACCCAACACCCCATCAAAAACCCAGCAAAACAAGCAGCCAGAAGCAATAGAGAAACGCAGGAAACAAAAAAAGAACAAAAAAAAGAAGAGCCTATAACCTGCACAGAGCCGGAAAATCTCTGGGCTACCCTCACCCCACCCGCTGACCCTGGCCCAAAAAGGGCCAGGCTGGGAAAGGGGACCCGGCGCCGGCAAACCAACTGCCAAAAAGTCATGCCAGGGGCACAGAGTCAAGACAGCAAGAGCTCCAGGGGGAGCATGGACCGATCGAGACAGACGGCGGTGATGGGAGGCACGGGACCACACGGCTGGGATCGGACGTGAGCGGCGGGAGAACCAGGCAGTGCAGAAGGGGAGAGCTGGGGCCGACACCACCAAACAACTGATCACCACACCCCAGCACCATAGCCCTGAAGGGCCAACAACCGTGTGAGAAACACACACACACAATCCAGGACCAGTAAGTTCCCCATTTCCCCCATCCCCCCCAATGGGAGACCAGCTATCAGAGACCCAAACCCTACAAAGAAGCTAGAGCTCCCTCCCTCCCCCTCCCACCCTGAGGGAACAAAGAACCCCCAAATCAGGCGGCAAAAGGTCCCTTCAGACTCTGGGAGGACACAGGAGCTAGCAGAGGAGGGGGCTGAGCAGCGCCAAGGCAGCAGAGGAGCCTGAACCGGCTGCACCAGCCCCACCCCCTTCCCAACAGGGGCCCGGGGACCGGCGAGCATTGGAAGCCCCACCTGAGGCATTTGGGCCTCGCGGACTTTTTGAACAAAAGTCACAGGCATGCTGGTTGGCAATACCAGCCCAGGAGGGACACCTGGACCCGATCACACGCCCCCCTCACAGCGGAGGCGCAGTCTGTGGGCAACAACCTGCGCCTGGGCACTTGAACCCACTGAGGCCCACACATACCGCCCCTCACAGCAAACTCGCAGGAGGGCACAAGCACACCCCAACCAGGGGCTCGCTCTGGTAGGCATACCCCGCACAGGTGGGAAGGGCCCCCCAGTGGCAGCACGCGCTCTGATAGGCACACCAGCAAAGAGGGCAGAGCCCCCCAGCGGCAGTGCCCACTCAGATTGGCAAATTTCATACAAGTGGGTGGGCCACCCCTCAACAACACCGGCCCTGGAGCAATCCACACAGGAAGGCGAATCACTTGAGAGGAAAAAAGAACCAAAGAAGAGATAAGCCTCCATGCCATGCTGAATCAGATACCAGCAAACCCCCACCAGGAGCATGCTAGGGTCAGCACAACACAGCAGCAGGACACTATTCCTCAGATAAAGACACAGAACCTACCCACCCCCAAGTGCAGTGAGGGTGACCACTCTGGTAACAACCGAGATGGGCATGCTAACCCATTGGGCAGTAAGGTTCAACAGCCAAACCCAAACCCAGAGCCAGGACACAAATAAGTCTCCCACTGATGGACCAGTGGGAACCAGCACAAAGCCAAACCAGGGAAGCCACCTACAGATCCCCAGATGTGCAAATCACAAAAAAAATAACAAATTTCATCAAAGGGCAAGCCAACTCGCCAGCTCCAAAAAGAGGCACGACTGAAGAGGAGATGGAGAATAAAAGAACAACTGAGGCTTTGTTAGCAGAAATGATGGAAAGCCTCAGAAACGAAATCAGAAAACAATTCCAGGAGTTCAGAGTGGAAGTCTCGAAGGACATCCAGGAAGCCAAGAAAGAAATGGAAGCAAAAATGGATATAGGCAAACCTCCGTCAAAGAAGACCTTAACATCCTGAGAAGTGAAATGCATGAAAAAATAGATTTAAAATACAACTCTTTAAAGGAAGAAATTTCCACAATCAGAGCTGATCTGGCAACCATAAATAGCTCTCTGACATCCATAAACTTGAATCCACAGCACAAAGAATTGACCATATGGAAGCCAGAATCTCTCTCGGACTATGATGCAACTGATAAGAACCAGAAAATTACCACACTCCAAGAAATGGTAAAGCTCCAGGGCAGTCTAATCCAAGAGCTAGTGGACAAAGACAAGAGATATAATCTGCGCATAATTGGAATAGAAGAAGGAGCCGAATACCAGAGCAGAAAAGTGATTGCAGAAAACTTCCCCAATATCACAAGGGACCCCATCTAGGTAACCGAAGCCTATAGGACACCTGGCAGACCAGATCCTAGAAAAGCCATGCCAAGGCACATAATATTCAAGACTTCAGATCTCAACAATAAAGAGCAAAGTTTGAATGCAGCCAAAGCGAAGAAAGAAATTTATTACAATGAGAAGAGGATCCGAATAACGGCAGAGCTCTCCACACAAACCTACCACGTGCAAAGAGAATGGAAGAACACCATCCAAGTCCTACAAGCTAACAATTGCCAACCTAAAATAAAATATCCAGCGAAGCTGGAGTTCATATTTGAGGGGAAAACCAGATCTTTCCATACCAAAGAGGATCTAAAGGAGTATGTGAATAAAAAACCAGCCCTACAGTGAATTCTAAGAGGGGACTCCCACCCATCAAAAACCCTACAGGACACAAAGACAGAAACAGAAACTACAATAGCCAGAGCCCAACAGAAAGAGCAGCTCACTAAAGACAAGAAAAAAAAAGAGGAAAAACAACCCAACAAGAAAACAGAAGGAGAAAAAACACTCTTATCCTTGATCTCTTTGAATATAAACAGTATAAACTCTCTGATAAAGAGGAGCAGACTGGAAGAATGGATCCACAAACAAAAAGTTGCCATCTGTTGTTTCCAAGAGACCCACCTTACAGCAAGGGATTAAAAACAGGCTCCGAATGAAAAGATGGAGCAAGATCTTCCAAGCAAATGCACCTACCAAAACGGCAGGTGTAGCCATCCTGATCTCAGACAAACTGGACTTCTCATTAAAATCAACTAAAAAAGACAAAGAAGGTCACTACATGTTAATACAAGGAAAAATCCAGAATCAAGACATCACGGTGATAAATGTATACTCACTGAACAAAAGAGGCCCTACATATGTCAAGCAATTTTTCACAGAACTACAGAACAAGATAGACCCAAACACAATCATAGTGGGTGACTTTAATACCCCACTCTCTCCAAGAGACAGATCCAACACCCAGAAGATTAGCAAGGGAGCTGAGGGCCTAAGTAACACCATATCCCAAATGGATCTGACAGATCTATACAGAATCTTCCACCCTACGGAGACCCAGTACACCTTCTTCTCAGCAGCCCATGGATCATACTCCAAAATAGACCATGTCATTGCCTACACAAAGAACCTCAGCAAATACAAAAGTATTGATGTCATCCCATGTATTATATCTGACCAGAGTGGATTAAAGGAAACCCTCAATAACAATGGTTGCCACAGAGGCTATACACATTCTTGGAGGCTAAACCCCACACTGTTTTCCAACACTTGGGCCACAGACCAAATTAAAGATGAAATTAACGAATTCATAAGCCACAATGACAATGAAAATACATCACAAAGAAACCTATGGGACACAGCTAAGGCAGTACTGAGGGGCAAGATCATCACCCTTAGCACTCACATTAAAAGAATGGAAACAGAGCAGGTGAATAACCTCACAATGAAACTAAAACAACTGGAGAAACAAGAAATGATCGAATCTAAAATGACTAGGAGGAGAGAGATCACAAAGATTAAAGAAGAGATAACTCTGATTGAAAATAGAAGGACCATTCAACAAATAAATAAGACTAAAAGCTGGTTCTTTGAGAAAATAAATAAAATTGACAGACCCCTCACAAGACTTACAAAAAAAGAAGAGAAGAGACTCATATATGTAAAATCAGGGACTCCACTGGAAAAATAACAACAAGTACACACGATATTCAAACAATCATAAGGAACTATTTCCAGAAACTCTACTCCCTAAAAAACAACAATTTTACAGAAATGGATCAATTCTTAGAGAAGTATAAACTGCCCAAACTGAACCAAGAAGAAATAAATCAACTAAATAAACCAATAACTTACAGCGAGATACAGGGAGTAAGAACCTCCCAACAAAGAAAAGCCCAGGATCAGCTGGATTCACCAATGAGTTCTATAAAACCTTTAGTGAGGAGCTAATACCAATACTCCTCAAACTCTTCCGTGAAATAGAAACAGAGGGAGAAATCCCAAACTCATTCTATGAAGCTAATATCATACTCATTCCCAAACCAGGCAAAGACCCAACAAAAAAAGAGAACTACAGACCAATATCACTAATGAAAGCTCCTCAATAAAATATTAGCTAACAGGATCCAGTAACTGATCAAGAAAATTATACATCATGACCAAGTAGGCTTCATCCCACAGTCACAAGGATGGTTCAACATCCGTAAATCAATCAATGTAATTCACCACATAAACAGAACTAAAATCAAGAATCACATTGTTATCTCAGTCGATGCCCAAAAAGCCTTTGACAAAATACAACATCCATATTTATTAAAAGCTCTGGAGAGAACAGGAATAGATGGACCATTCCTCAAAACAATAAAAGCCATATACAACAGACCAACTGCTAACATCATATTAAATGGAGAGAAACTTAAATCATTCCCCCTAAACTCAGGAACAAGACAAGGATGCCCACTCTCCCCACCTCTTTTCAATATAGTGCTGGAATCCCTAGCCATAGCAATAAGGCAAGAGGAGGACATCAAAGGGATCCACATCGGCAAGGAAGAAATCAAGTTATCCCTATTCGCAGACAACATGATCTTATATCTGAAGGACCCAAAAACTCAGTCCCCAAACTCCTACACCTAATAAACCATTTTGGCAAAGTAGCAGGATACAAAATCAATCCACAAAAGTCAGCAGCTTTTCTGTACACCAGCAATGTACAAGCAAAAAAGGAAATTATGGAAACAATTCCATTTACAGTAGCCCCCCCCCAAAAAAAAATAAAGTACCTAGGGATCAACCTAACCAAGGACGTGACAGACCTATTTAATGAGAACTATAAAAATCTAATAAGGGAAATCAAAGAAGACACAAGGAGATGGAAAGACTTCCCATGCTCATGGGTAGGCGGAATCAATATAGTGAAAATGGCCATATTGCCCAAAATGTTATACAAATTCAATGCAATCCTTATCAAAATTCCAGTCACATTCTTCACTGAAATAGAGAAAGCAATCCATAAATTCATATGGAACAGCAAAAGACCTAGAATAGCCAAGCTATTCTAGGCAAAAAAAAGCAGTGCAGGAGGTATCACAATACCAGACTTCAAGCTCTACTATAGGGCCATCATAACAAAAACTGCCTGGTATTAGTATAAAAACAGACCGGAAGACCAATGGATCAGAATCGAAGATCCAGAAATAAAACCGCACTCTTACAGTCAGCTGATATTTGATAAAGGAGCTAAAGACATACAATGGAATAAACATAGCCTCTTCAACTACTGGTGCTGGGAGAACTGGGCAGCCATATGCAGAAAACTCAAGGTAGACCCAAGCCTATCACCATGCACCAAGATCAACTCAAAATGGATCAAGGACCTCAATATCAGACCTGAATCCTTGAAACTACTGAAGGACAGAGTAGGAAAGATGCTAGAATTTATAGGCACAGGAAGGGACTTCATGAATATAGTCCCAGGGGCACAACCAATAGGGGAGAGACTCGACAAATGGGACTACTACAAATTAAAAAGTTTCTGCACAGCTAAGGACATAGCCACCAAAATAGAAAGACAGCCAACCATATGTGAAAGGATCTTTACCAGCACAGCAACAGACAAAGGCCTGATATCGGTCATCTACAGAGAACTCAAAAAACTAAGCCCCTCCAAGTCCAGTAAACCAATTAGGAAATGGGCAAAGGATCTAAAGAGAGACTTCACAAGAGAAGAGATAAAAATGGCAAAGAAACATATGAGGAAATGTTCAACATCCCTGGTAGTAAAGGAAATGCAAATAAAAACAACCCTGAGATACCACCTCACTCCAGTTAGAATGGCCTATACTCTGAACTCAGGCAACAACAAATGCTGGAGGGGGTGCAGGAAAAGAGGAACCCTTCTCCATTGTTGGTGGGAGTGCAAATTAGTACAACCACTTTGGAGAACAGTATGGAGTTTTCTCAAAAAGCTCAATATAGACCTATCCTATGACCCAGCCATACCACTCCTAGGCATCTATCCTGAACAGCAGGTTCCAAGATATCAAAAAGACATTTGCACTTCCATGTTTATCGCTGCACAATTCACAATAGCCAAAATATGGACTCAACCCAGATGCCCCTCCACAAATGAATGGATCAAAAAAATATGGTACCTATACACAATGGAATACTACATAGCGATTAGGAATGGTGAAATATTGTTATTCGCAGGGAAATGGTCAGAACTTGGACAAATAACGTTGAGCGAGACAAGCCTAGAACACAGAAAACAAAGGGGCGTGATCTCCCTGATATATGACTGTTAAGATGGGGTGATGGAAAGACAGTAGAGACCAGGTCTGTGAAACCAAAAACTACTTGTCAAATGTTATTTCCCACAGGATTGGGTCAGCGACCCAACACTATGTAACTAAAACCAAACAACTACTCAACATATAGGTCAAAAATTGACCTCTCAGTGGAATACAATAGCTCAAAACCTATGTATGTACTTTCATATAAGACTACTATTGACATACTGTCTAATGTAGACATTACATTTAAAGCCTTAGGCGAATATTCTTTGGCATAGGCCACGTGGGTACTGTATATGTTCTTGGTACATTGTGTATTGTATATATGTCTACCTGACATAGGGAAGGGAAAGAATAACCAGGGTGTAAGATATCACAAGAAATGTACTCACTGCTCTACTATGTAACTGTACCCCTTTTGCACAACACCTTGTCAAAAAATTTTTGTTTAATTAATAAATAAATTACAAAAAAAACCAAGCTAATTTCAAAAAAAAATTTTAATGGCAAGAACTCAAGATAGGTAATTTAATATTGAAGAATAAAGTCACTGGGCCTACACTACACTACCAAATTTTAAGGTAACTAAGATAGTGTAACATTGGGAAAATAATACACCAATAGACTAAGAGAACATGACAGAATCACAAATAAATAAATAAAATGAAAATAAGTCCCCACAAAAATTTATGCACAGGTATTTGTATCAACCACATTTATACTTGTCAAAACTTGGAAACAACCAAGATATCTTTCAATAGGTGAGAGAATAAACTATGGTGCATCCATGGGATGTCATATATTATCCAGCAATTAAAAGATATCAACTTGAGACATCTTAATTGCATGTTTCTAGGTGAAAGGAGCCTATCTAAAAGGCTATCACTATATGACTATATCTATATAAATGTAAGACATTTTGAAACAGCCAAAGCTCTGAAGAAAAAAAAAAGTCAGTGGTAACCACTGGGTCATGAGGGGAATAGAAGAGATGAACAGATGGGCTGCAAGTTATTTTTTAAGAAGGTGAAACTATTCTGTACTGTAATGCTGGATATGTGTGTGTGTGTGTGTGTTGTATATACAAAGTGACTAACGGCTTCATGAATTCCTATTACTGCTTGGTAACAATTTCCCATTGCTTTTCTTCATCCATAGGCCGTGTGGAATGTACTCTTTGTTGATATTACAAAGTGACAAAGAAGCACACTAGTGACTCTTGAATAATAGTAACTATAGTAGTAAGAGATTTATTATTATGTTTAAGTGTGAATGATTCATGTGTAATTAAATTACTTTTTACAAGAAGAAAAACTTATGCCATTCTGATTAGGTTTAATAATTATATCCTTAAAGATCAGATATTTTCAAAAATATTTTTTCCTTTTTTTTTTCTTTTTGCCAGTCCTGGGCCTTGGACTCAGGGTCCGAGCACTGTCCCTGGCTTCTTTTTGCTCAAGGCTAGCACTCTGCCACTTGAGCCACAGCACCACTTCTGGCCATTTTCTATATATGTGGTGCTGGGGAATCAAACCCAGGGCCTCATATCTGTGAGGCAAACACTCTTGCCACAAGGCCATATTCCCAGTCCCTCAAAAATATTTTTCCTATGCTTAAAAACATGCTGTACCTGTATAAATGTGGACAAATAGTTACTCTATGCTTCAGTGTTCCCATGGGTAAAGTGGAGATATTATTTGCTTTGTAGGGTTACGGGGGGTGCTTAATTGTGCTTCTGGCACATAGTATTCAACAATTGATTGCTTGCACTATAAAAACAAAAGTTGGGGAATTTTACCCAAGCAATGATCTGCACCAATTTAGAATCTAGAACTTCCTGTGAAGAAATATTAAATAACATAAAAAGAGCTATTGCTACATTGTCTGTGATTATAGAGTTTTCCACATTTTATCTCATTAGATTTTTCAGCAACCCTTAGTGGGTGGGCCAGACAAGAATTATTTATTACTAGGCTCATTTTATAAATGTGGCAACCGACCTCAGTTAACTGACCCCATAGCTCTTCAGGAACTAAGTAATTGGTTTATTTGAACTACATCTTGAAGAAAAATGAGTGCTGATAAAAATCACTTGCTTTGTTTTTATTTGGCAAAACTTCTTACACCAAGTTTGGAAAACCTCTTGCCATAGTGTAAGAGGTGGGAAGGCTTTAGTTTGCTATTTTTTCCCCCCTTTAGTCATTGATGGTCCTATATACCCAATCTTTGTTTTCATCTTTGTCCAATTAAAATGAAATTTTAAAAAGGAACAAAGCCAAGTGCTTTACATGCCTGTAACCCTAGTTATGCAAGAGGCTGACATCTGAGGATTGAGGTTCAAAGCCAGCCCTGGCAGGAAAATCCTTGAGACTCTTATCTCCAATTAACTACCAGAAAACCGGAAGTGGTTCTGTAGCTCAAGTGGTAGAGTGCTAGCCTTGAGCTGAAGAGCTCAGGGTCAGCGCCCAGGCCCCAGAGTTTAAGCCCCATGACCACCAACCCCCAAAAAAGAAAGAAAAAAAGAAAAGAACAAAAAAAAGAAAACAAAGAACAGATCTTAGCTTCAGGAATCACTGGCTTGCCTCCATGCTCTTAGTCAATAAGCATTGTTTCACCTCTCCAGGACTCAGTTTCCTCATTTGTAGCATGAGAAAAACAATAGCACTCATTCCCAAGGGCTGCCTGCATACTAAGTGAGCAAATACAAAGCATCCAGAAAGTATTTGGCACTGTTGGTGTTCAGATAGCATGGACTGGAACTTTGTGGCCAGTGTATTCCTGAGAGGCACCTGGCTTCAGGGATTTATTTAAATTACCTTTCCTTTTTTATGTGCTTTCCTTTTGGTGATGTTTCCAAACATTTAGGGCAAATTACATCATCAGCTTTAGGCAAATGGTAAATTAAGGAAGTAATTTAAAATAAAATCAAATGAGAAGCAGCAGCAATGAGGTTGTCATAGTTCACTGGAGGCTGGGAAGGCTAGAGGAAGACTTAGAAGGAAAGACAACTGTTTTTCTCAAGGATATCATTCTGCCAACTTGAACCACAGCACCATTTCTGGCCTTTTCTATATATGTGATACTGAGGAATTGAATCTAGGGCTTCATGTATACAAGGTAAACACTCTTTCAACTAGGCCATGTTCCCAGCCCTTCCTTTCACATTTTGATGGACAATATAAGAAATTTTTATAACACATCTCTCTTGTTTTTGCTACAGAAACAGTAGGAAGGATAGTGTGCGACACATACATGCACAAACAGCATCAAAATTATTTATTTTAAGGTCAATTACCCTTAGGAATAAAGAATTAAACACCAAACAAACTCAAGGATATGGGAGATAACCAAGATTTGAATAGATAAGAGCAAGAAAATTAGCAGAATGAGTCACTATTTTATCCCATTTATACTTTTGATGGTGTATTTCCCATGCTACAGCTGAGATTCTTCTTCAATATTTTTAAAACACATACTGTATATACATGTATAGAGATAGGGAAGGGAAAGGGAATACCCAAATCGAGAGACAAAGGATAAAAAGACAAATCATTCCAAAAGCAATACTTACAAAACCATTTGGTGTAAACAACTGTACAACTCATGGGGATGAGTGGAGGGGGGATGTGGGGAGAAAAATGTGGGAGGTGGTAACAAGTTAGATAAGAAATGTACTCACTGCCTTATATATGAAACTATAACCCCTCTGTACTTAATTTTGACAATAAAGAAAAAAAACACATGTGAAATATTCCTTGAACACTTCTTAAATACTTTTAAAAGGTTAGTGGTTAAAATTGAGACATTAGTGCTTTCTGTTTTTCTTCCTTCACAGCTGCTAAAACAAATTACTCTTTCACACAAATATGTTATACAGATTAGGTTGATAATAAAATCTTTCATTGTTTTAGTAATCCCTGACAATACAGGTTTATAACCACAGTGCTAACGGGGAGCTAGACAGAGGATTACAGTACAGCCAGCTTGAGCAAAAGCATGAGACCCTATCTGAAGAACTAGAAACCAAGGGACTCAAGTCTAGCTCATATGGTACAGCACTTTCTTAACAAGACTAAATCACTGAGTTCAATCCTTAGTACTTCCAAAATGCTGTTTCCTGTTTTAAGAAAGTGATAGAAATAAAACTTTTTGAGCCACTATAAGATGTTTTATATGTTTTAATTTCTTTAAGATATATTATATTCATAAGCTGCTTTGTTAAGTGGCAATTAACTTTGAATAACTACTTAAAGGAATAACAATAAAGAAATAAATGTTTTATTCTTAAAAAGCACCATGCTTACTAAATTCCCAGGATTGTATATGAGGCTGGCACCATTAATGACTTCCTTGTCTCTTCAGAGTCATCTCAAAGTTTTAACTCATATTTTAAATTAAGCAAATCTTGTCATACTTATCAGAGGAGACTTAATGGATTAGTTAGTAGTAGTAGTGAGACAAGAAAAACATAGCAATGGATTCACTGTATGCCATTTGCTCTGTTACTTCTAGAGGCAGGACTCACTCAACCTGTCTAGGTAAGTGAAAATAATTAGCAAAAGGAAGAGAGAATTTAAAATGTATCAATGCCTTGGAGATAAGGCAAGATTGTTCCTCAGATCACTTACCTGAAGAATGCAGCTAGGGTAATGATTTCAGCTTTATTGGTTACATTGTATCCCAATACTTTAATGACATGGAATATGTGGCAAACTCATGAAAGTCAGCCTTCATTTTCTTAACTGTGAAGAACATTTCACTCTCTATAAGTGAAAGATGAAATTCAAATATTAAAATTATTATGTTGTTGTATGTGTAATGAATTTATAACTAAGCACCCATTGATAATTTTGAGCTCTGTGGTTTTGGTAACAAAATATTAATATTCCCAAAGTAACCTGAGCTAGGTAGCAGCAGAAATTAAGCAATCATGCATCACTTAATAATGAAAACAAATTCTGAGAATTTGACCTTAGGTGATTCTGTACCAAGTATACCTACCCAAGTTAGGATGGCTGGTATGTTAGCAGGCCACAGAGTGTTATAGGTCTGTTGTAGGTATAGTTTATCTTTCTGTAGTGCACGGTAGTACATGCTGTTTTTCAAGTCCCTTTGACATGCCCACAATGTGCACATACATGCAAACAGGTAAACACCCTTATTTGTAAGCACAATGTGGCCTATAAAGGGATTAATGCAAGAACATGGGTTCAGTGGCTGAATAGAGATACTAGAGTTTTATAGAAAGAACTAGAGGGGAGGGCTTGAAACTGTCTGTCTTTCAGTCAGAGGTGAAGTTCTGACCTTTAAGAGGAGAAAAGTGTTTACCCATAAAAATTTGGCTATATATTTAGAATGACTTACCTAAGTGAAAACTGGCTCAAGAACCATTTCCATATAACACATGATCCTTTCATATTCATCCATAGATTACAACTTCAATGCTCAGTGTATCTGCAATAGGGGAAGAGAAGCAAGAATAGGGAAGGGCTATATCCTACAGTAAGGCTGGTGGATGGCATTTCTGTCCTTTCCCTTCTATTGTATCTCTTCTTCCCCATAGTTTAGGTTTCCTGCCCCAGATCTGGTTCTCAGGGAGGTTTCAGGTCACTAGTGCCTCTTCTTTGACATTTTCTCTACTCACTGCTTGGCCTGGCCAATTTGCTCTGCTCTATAACCTTACTTCTTATGCATCTTGGAGCGTGGTTACATTTCCAATTTATTAGGTTTTCAGTAGTTTGGTGACTCCAAAGCTTCTTTCTTCTGGCCAGAAATGGCACTTCAGGATTATAGGAAGGAGCATTTTCAGGCTCAGTATAACTATAAATCCACTGATGTAGGTCATCAAGGGAAAGGTAAGTGTCACTGGTGATCCATTTGTAAAGAGTCTGAAGGATCTGTACTATATTGGAGTGTCCCTTCTCTTCTCCTGAAATGAAAAATGCTGTTTACTCACCCAAATCATGGCAAGAATCTTACTGGGATTGCAGAGAGATTAAAAAAGAGAGAGGTGAAGCAGACAGAGGCATTTCCATATGTATTATTTAGGATATGTGGGAACATAACAAAAGGTATGCTTGAAATTGACTATTTGTAACTGTTTGCTCTTTGGGAATGAAGTGTACTTATATGCCATTCAAGAAATCACAGAACACCAAACTGGGGCACAAAATAATCTGAAATGGCTTTTAAACTTACAACTTATTTTGTTGTAAAATCAAATCTCAAAAGAAGAAAATCCACTTAAGGGTTCTGTATACCACTGTAAACCAATCAAAAATAGGACTTTAAATGCTTTCTCTGATTTACTTCCAGCTAATAGGAAATCTTGTTAAAACTTCTAATAGAGTTGCATGTTATAAACTTGGTCCAAAACTTAAAACTTGGGGTCTAGCCCAGAAACAGCTGCTGGGGGTAGCTGTTCCTCATCTTTCTGTTTTACCCTGGTTCACAGTCGTGGGGTACTGCTAAATGCTACCCCATAGAGCAAAATTAGCTCAGTGATAGCTGCCAAGGAAAGAAAGGCAGTCCCTGATTAAACAAAGCCAGGTCTTCTTACTTCCTCAAGATGTGAAATCAGTGCTTTTTTTCCCCCTTTTGTTTTGTTGAAAGGAATAGTAGAGGGCATACAGAAGGTGGTATGAAAAACCGCACATTTCATGTTAAAGTTTTCATTTGTTTTTGCAAGGATTGCTGGGCCAGTGGCATACCCTAGGGCCTTTTCTGAGATCTATTAGTTCATCATTCCTTGGGCTCTGAGTCCCATCCAATTCAGATAACATTTCTGGTTTCATGTCATGTCTGTCTGTCTGTCTCTGTCTCTCTTTTGCTCTTGCCCTCCTTCAATTCCTCACTTCCACCTCTCCCTCTCTGTTAAGTACAGTCCAAATTGAACCTGTCATTTTTACCCTTCAAGTCCTATTTTTATAACACACAAAAATTTCCCCTGGCAATGGGGGTTTTCCCTGGGGCTGTCCAGCTGCCATTGGGGTGATTAGGGTGTTTCCTGCAGCTGAAGCCTCTTGTAATTAGCGAGCCCCTCAGGCTGTCTGGACTCTGAATTGAGCTGCCATCTGGTATCATCTGTAAACCACAGTAGCCCTGGATCTTCTCTGTTGACTCAGCCCTGCTTGCACCTCCAGCCCCACTCCCAGCAACTGTCCTCGACTAACACTTCACCTCACAGCTTCCTGTCAATCTGAAATTACAGTGTACCTTGGGCTCTACATAACCTGAAATGTTAATTAAGAATGGCAAACAGAGGACCCCAAAGAAGCAAAACAGAGTCTTCTGGCACTGGATGCCAATGTTTCTCAAAATGTGGATTCCAGTATTACCACACTTATATATGTCTAGAATCTTCATAGAAATAAACTCTCAAGTCCCACATCCAACTGGTAATCAGTATCTCTGGTTCTGAGTCCAGCAATGTTATCTAAGCCCTGCAGATCCCCTGTGACTCAACCTAAAATGTACCAACTACTTGCTTCTTTTTTTTCTCCCTAATTTATTTTTTTGTTGTTTTAGAGGTGATATATACATCAGCCTTACCTTCACATCCATCAGGCAGTAAGTACATTTCCACTCACATATCTCATCTGTTCCCTCATTCTTTCCTATTCCTTCCTTCCCATCCCCCCATGAAAGCTACTTGGTTCTTTCCAGTGAATGCACTATTGACACGTGGGGAGAGATAACTTATTTGTGCATAGAGGTTTTCCTGTGCATCCTGGAGAAGTTTAACAGCTTCCCTGTTCTCTACTCATCAGACATCTACAGCATCCCCTTAGTAGTAATCATCTGAAACATGAAGACAACTGAAACATTAACAGATGACCTGTTAGTGAGAGCCAGGGCTCTATTGCATTTCTCTCTGGGTTCTCATCTAATTGCTTATTGCTACCTGACCAATAACTGTTGAGAAGAAAACTGTTTGTCTTGCATACAGAGGGCCGTGGATATGGTGCTCATTGGGCTCTAATAAGCAGGTGAGTCTCTGGGGGATCTTGTTAAAAACCTGTTCTGATTCAGAATATCTGAGTTTTCATTCTAGCATGGTGCATTTTTTAACAAGCTAAGCAATGCCATGTTTCTGCTCTGCAGATGCCAATGTGATTAACAAGGCCCTATAGGATCCCAAAAGATTTGCTGAATAAAGGAGCTAATGAATAATTATAAGTCAAGGATTCCTTTTGTGGAATGTGTATTTTTTAATTGCCATTGAATTCTTTGTGTCTAAAATATATTTAATTATTCCTATGTTGTAATTAAGAAAGATCAAATTTATTTTAGTTTAAATAGTATACATATAAACTATTATATATTCATAAATATAAACGATTATATATATGTACACACATATAAAAAGGATCAGGGACCTTTGCATAAATCATACTACATTTAGAGATGGGAAAACAAGCCCTAAAGTCATATGCTATGCAGTGAAAGATAGGCCATGATACTCCAAGTTTTAACTTACTCAATATCTCCTGTAGCATTGTTTTCAGCACTGTTTGTCGCTCATCTAAAAACACATGTATGCCACTCGCAATAAATCTCCCTCTATTGTTGTACGCTTTTATTGTATATATTTTCTAAATAATGAGAAAGTCATGTTTTCAGGGAGAGTTTAAAGCCTTTTGGGCCAAATCTACACAGCAAGGAGAGAATTAGTTAGCAGAGCTAACTTGTTTTCATTGTCATCTCAGTTAGTAAGGAACTGGTTTCAAATGATCATCTATCACCACAGGAGAACGATAGCTCTGCAGAAGTGGCAGGGTAATTTCCTCAAGCTAATGAATATCTGGTGCTCTCTTGGTTTCACCGTTAATCCTTTGATAGATGTGGCTTTCAGGTACAAAGATGTTCTAAAAACCTCGAGGATGAAGAGCTATTTGTTTTAAAAGTTCAAGAACCTCTTTTCTTTCCTGTTTTTATCTTCTATTTTGTTCTCTTTTCTCCATTCTCTATTTTCTTCTCCCTTTTAATATCCTTCCCTTTATTTTTCTCCCTTTCCTTTTATTAATTTTTCCCCTCAAATGGCAAAAAGACAGAACATCACACTCTTAGGTGTTCTTGTTCTCAGAAGGGTACTGCGTGTTGGATAACAGAGAAGTCGCCTTACTTGACAGGCTGTTTGGCACCAAGACTAAAGACAAAACCCCGAGTGCCTCAGGATTCATGAAGATAACAAATGAGCTCAATAGTCTCATTTTCTCTGCAGAATCCTACTACCCTTCAAGTTAAAATGTGTTGGAAAGCAACCACTGGCTGCAGATGCATACATCACACTTAATGTGCATTCTTTTTAAGCAGCATACAAATCCTTACTTTACAATGTGTACCAGAGACTTCATAAGCCTCTTTCCTTTCCCTTCTCTTCTCCTCTCCACCTTGACAAACAAGTAGTCATTTTCATCTCTCTTGCAGTAAATCCATGTAACTTTTTTTATTTTCTTCAACGTGAAGAACAAACCCAGGACACTGCACATGCTAGACAGGTGCTCAAAGGCTGAGCTACATCCTTAACCCCAAACTGATCTCTGATCATTGGGATGTAGATGGAACAAATGTGTTCTAAGAATGTCTGCCCTTGGCTCATGTAGTCTTCCATAAACACTCCTTCATGCTATTAGGTCTTGTGATGTCTTGATGCATATGAGCATCATGATTATGAAAGCCATACTTTGAAGATAGAAAAGCCAAAAATATAAGGAATGAAACAAAAATTGTGGGGCTGTCCATGTACAATCAGTTATATTTGTTTTGGTATTTACTGAAGTGAGAGACAAATTTCTCTCATGCATGAATCATTGTCTATTTTTTTATTCATTTGTGTCAACTGCTAGCATTACTCTAACAAGCAATGGATTTCTCACACATAGCTATCTAGGCAGATACAGCACTCTTAAAATTAGGTTCTGCCACCAAATGTTGGTATGGTTCCATTTTCTCCTTTCTGACAGATCTGTAATGGTGATCATCATTGTATAAGTCATCTTGCTTCCATGCTCACCTGATCCACTATTTGATCCCTGTATAATCATCTCCTTTAAGAGCCCATTTATGGTCAAGTGTGTAAACCAGCCAATGAAAAAGAAAAGGCAATATAAAGCCTTGTACCATCACTCTTGTTCCTACTCTGTCAAATATTTCTCCTTCTCTTTCTCTATCTCCCCACTTTTATCCAATTTAGATGCTCTTCAAGGTTTTAGACTTTTCATCCTTATTTCTTATAATGTCAGCATATTAGTCTTTGCTGTTGATTTTATGTTCTTAACTCTCTCCAGTTCTTTATAAAAGTGTATAATTTTAAATGTAACACAAGGAAGAAATAGGTGGTGATCACATAAAAGAACAGAATGAGGAGGACTCTAAAGCACTTCAATCTCTCCTTTGTAGTTAAATATTATGGTTATGTGACTTTATTATTTATTTATTTCTTCATTCATTCCTTTATGATGAGAACTTTATACATGATAGTCAAGCTGTGTCCTTAGGCTGTAATTGGTTTCTCTCTCTCTCTCTCTCTCTCTCTCTCTGTGTGTGTGTGTGTGTGTGTGTGTGTGTGTGTGTGTGTGTTCTGATATTTGGCCTCAAGTCCTTATGCCTTGTAGACAGGTATTCTACCATTTGAGCCATGCCCCAAGTCCTTTTTTTACTTTAGCTATTTCATAAGATGTAGTTTTTGCTGGGACCCAAGTTCTGTCAAGTTGTTACTTTGGTTGGCCGTGAACTGCTATCCTTTCAAACTCTGTCTTGAAGGTGCTGAGATTTCAAGCATGTATCACCATGCTTTCATTAATGATTGTTTTCTGATCATTGGAAAGGAACATGTGACATACTTTCATACTTTGCCTGAGAAATGTAATTGTTGAGAAGCATGGTTGTGATTGCTATAATAAGCCAAGAGAAGTGATTGTTGAAAGGAAGAAACTTTCAAGTTTGTTGAACGTGGTTCAGATTTCAGTCAATTGAGCTGGGAAAGAATAACGAAGTGAGCTTTCTTCTTGGCAACAGAGGTCATCAAAGATCTCTGTTAAAATTCTCAAGCTGCCATCAGCAAGTTAAAGTGGAAAAGCATTAGTATGCATGGGAGATGTGGAAATAAATGATCACAGAGGTAGCTCTTGAAATTTTGTAAAGGTAAAATATTAAAGATCTAAAGATGTGGTGCAGAGAACAAATAACTTTTGGTCGAGTAAAGGAGAGATCAGGGTACATAACCCGAGGGAAAAGAGCTGAAAAAAATGCAGCAGTGGAGCTCACTGGACACTGATGAGAGTAAACTATATAACTCATGGTGGAGACAGGAAGGAAGGACTGGGAGAGAGTCATGGAACAAAGGACACTGTATGGGAGGAAATTCACTCACTACCTGACTTGTGCAATTGCAATCCCTCTGTGCACCACCTCTATAATAACAATAAAGTAAATAATAATAAAAAGACAAGGAAAAGGAGTGAGAAGGACTGAGGAAGACATGAATGGACAGCTGTAGACCTAGGTTGTCAATGACGAGTAGCTATGGGACATGAAAAGGGTCCTGAAGTTAACTATTTCAGTGCCACCATTTTCTAGCCAGCAGGAAGTAAGAAGGAGAACAAAAGGTGAATGGCCACCTTTTCAAAGGATGTGATTCAGAAGATCAAGGTATTATTTCTTGTCAAATATCACTGGTCAGAAATTAATCATACAGTTACACTTGGCAGCAGCAAAGGTGTTAAAATAAAATCTCTTTCTGAGAAATCATGTACTCGTTGCTGGAACATGGTATAAAGGGGCTCTGCTTCATATAGTAAAAGAGAGCAGGAAATGATTATTGGGGGACAGGAAGGAGTGCCTGTCAGAGGTCACAGAAGAAATAAGAAATGCTCATCCAAATTTTTCAACATACTTGGGAAACTGGATAATAAAGGGTGCTGCTCTTTTCCAGTAGATATAATAATTTACATGATTATTAGGGTTTAGCAATTTCTTTCTTTCTTTCTTTTTTATTCTTTTGCCAACCCTGGGCCTTGGATTCAGGGTCTGAGCACTGTCCCTGGCTTCTTTTTTGCTCAAGGCTAGCACACTACCTCTTGAGTTGTAGCACCACTACTGGCTTTTTCTGTTTATGTGGTGCTAGCTTCACGCATGATAGGCAAACACTCTCCTGCTAAGTCACATTCTCAGCCCAGGGTTCAGCAATTTCAATGAATAAAATGTTAGTATAGCCAGGTGCCAGTGGCTCATATTTATGCTCTGTGCTACTCAGGAATTATGAGATATGAGACATTCTAGGAGAAAGATTCTGAGAGTACATCTTCAATTATCTCACAAAAGGTGGACTGGAAGAGTGATTTAAGTGGTAGAGCACCAGCTATAAACAAGAAGCGAGAGTAAGGCCCTAAATTCAAGTCTTGCTATCACAAAGTTGGTATAAAATTAAATTATGTTTAATATAACAACAAATATAAAATACAATTTAAAAAATGGTTTACATTGCCATATAATATCTAGCATCTGATAATAAATCTAAGAAAGATAGTCCTGAGTGCTGCAGTAAAAAATTTATTGAACCTGGGCACCTGTAATCCTAGCTACTCAGGAGACTGAGATCTGAAGATCTTGGTTCAAAGCTAGCCTTTGAAGGAAAGTCCATAGATTCTTTATCTCCAACTAACCGCTAGAAAACTGCAAGTGTGGTTCAAAGTAGAAGAGCACTAGCCTTGATCATAAAAACTCAGGGACAGTGCTCAGGCCTTGTGTTTAAGCTTCATGACTGACAAAAAAGGAGTTATTGAAGTTTTTAAGAAGAACTGAAATAAGCATACAGGTTCATGACTTGAAAATTACTCAGAATTTTGTTGGAATTTTCTTTTCTTTTTTGGGTCAGTCCTGGGGTTTCAACAGGCCTGGGCCCTGTCTGAGTTTTATTGCTCAAAGCTAGTGCTCTATCACATGAACCATAGCATGGCTTTGCACTTTTTTGGTGATAAATTGGAGATGAATGAAATCTCATAGTTCCTGCCTGGACTAGCACTGAAACATGATTGTCAGATCTCAGCCTTCTAAGTAACCAGGATTATAGGAATGAGCCAACCACAACTGTTGTGTGGCGTCATCACAATTACATACTTAATAATTTCTTTGTAGAAAAACGAGAGTTCTGTGCCAGAACGTAACATGAATAACTATTTGGCCAATTGTCAGTGGCACCTTTCTGTCTGATACATCATGAGACTGGCCTTCCCTGTCTACATTCCTTTTGGCATTCTGGTTTTCCCAACTTTTACCAAGAATGCACATGGAGCTCTTCTTAGAGCATTCTAGGGTTTCTCTAGCCCACATCTCTAACATTTTCCAAATTCCTCCTACAAACCAGCTCTAAAAACTTCTGAGCCATGTGGTTAGATGAGAATCATAGCAATGACCTCCCTGCTTCTATCATACCAAGTTTTTATACTACTTTTCTCATTTTGGTGACAAAAATAACTGACAGAAACCACTGAAAGGAGGAAAATGTATTTTTGGCTCTGAATTCCACAGGGGTCAGTCCACCACTGTGGGCAGGAGCATGGTGGGAGAGCAGAGCCTTGTGTATCATGTGGGCCAGGATAAGGTATAGCCCCATAACATGTCCCCTGCCCCCCACCTCAGCATCCAATTTTCTCCTTTTGGGTCCAAACTTTACTTTTCATCACCCAATAATGTCATCATAATATAGCAATTAATCTGTTGATTAGGTCAGAGCTCTAATCTAATTGTCTCTTTTAGAGTCACTTACAAGTCTCTGGACTTTACTAATTGTCCAAGCCTTTCTTAATCCAATCATGCTGAAAATAAAGATTAACTGTGAACACAACCTATCAGAAAAACAACTAAAATTCTTAAAGCCATATCACAAAAAGAGAATACCAAATGCCTAATAAACATATGAAGTGATAATGACTATTTAAGAAAATGCTAGACTTTGCTGGAAATTCACCAGAGAAATGTAAATTAAAAGCACAATACTATATCATTACATACAGGTGTTCATGGTTAAAAAGGAAGACATATCATAGTCTCACATGGAGATGCATTTGTGCTCATAATCAGTGTCAAAGTACATATTTGACCAATATCCTATAAAATGTCTTTCTCATGGAAACAGGTATTTGAAAGGGAGTGAGGCCAAGGGGGAAGAGAAAGACAAATGAAGAGAAGTAGGGGAGAATACAGTCAGAATCCAGTGCATATTCTACAAAAATTAAGAGAAATGAGAGATGGGGTGGGTTGGAAGAAATGGGTTAGGATGTTGAAAGGGTGACATTGATCAAGACATATTGTGCTCATAACCTGCTTTGTTGATTGGAAACTTCTTTGTACAGCTGCTTAAAAACAATAAAAACATTTTTAAAAAGTCTTTTCTTACTGAAAGCTAGGCTATAAAATTAAAAAAGGTGATTGTTACACTATCTGTGCCTACATCAACATAAGGACACAAGAAACATGAAAAGGCAAGGGAACAGGATGTTTCTGAGGGTACAGAATAAACGATTCAATGAAATGAGAGAAAAACTCATGGTATGAATGAGAAATTCAACAAAAATGGAAATTAAAAACTAAGAGCTCAATTTATGAACTTGGAGGAAAGTCTTTTTAAATAATACAGTCATGGGAAAATAAAGGGTGATGGTGGTGCAATGGTTGTGGTAAATGGGGGTACATGGTGGTGTAATCATAGGATTTGAAAGCCTGACAAAGGAGGATCATGAATTTGAGATCAGCCTGAGCTACATAGGTGTAGGTTACCTTCCCTCAGAGAAAAGGAAAAGATTAAAAGAAATGAAAAAACCAGCAAGACTTAAGGCCTATTATCAGCCAAACCATTGTTTACATTATGGGTTTTCCAGAAGAAAAAGAAAATGGAAGAGGCCTTGGAAACAGATTTAACAAAATTATAGCTAAAAATCTTCCCAAGTCTTAGAACATTTATATCCAAGGAATTTAAAGGACCCCAAGTAGACTTAACCCAAAAAGACAACCTACACGGCATCATTAAATCTACTATATATTATAGTCAAACCATCAAAAGCCAAATACAAAGACTTCCCAAACATTAACTATCATACCATATAAAAGGGATCGATGCCCATTGACTAGTAGTAGATTTCTCAGTATAGATACTATAGATCAGTGGAAAATGATATAATACATTCAAAACTTTGGAAAAAAAATGTACCAACTAAAGGATCCTAATTAACATAATGAAAACACATAAAAGAAAAATTCATCAATTAAACAGAAACACAAATAAAAAAGAGAGAAAGGAATCAAACTCAAATCTTATCACTATTTAAAAAAGACCAGAAAGAGTAAACCAACTGTACATCTGTGGTGGAAGGGTAGGGGAGAGGGGAAGGTAGGAGAAAAATGAGGGAGAAGGTAACAAGTTTGATAAGAAATGTATTCATTGCCTCACGTATGAAACTGTAACCCCTCTGTAAGTCACTTTGACAATAAATAAATAATTTTTTTAAAAAACAGCAAGAGAGCAAAAGAATATAAAACCATTCAAAACCAAACATATTAAAGTTACAGAAGTTTTTACATATAATAACCTTAAATGTAAAAGTATTGAATTCCTCAGTGAAAATATACAGACTTTCTAAGTGAATAAAGAAAGCAAGATTCAACTATATGCTGCCTACAAAGAGTAAAACCTCACTACATCAGTAAAGACACATATAGGTTGAAAGACTAGCTGTACTTATATCATATTAAACAGACAAAAATAAATTACAAATGACAAAGATGCTCTTGATATAACAACAAACAGATCATATTCACAATAGCATAAAACAATTTTAAATATCTGAAATATTTAGAAGACTCAAATACATACAGAAAATATTACTTGATCTAAAGGCATAAGCAGAAATCAATATAAACATGAAAAAGGGATAGTAGGAACATGTGGATGTTAGCCAAATCAGAGAGAAATATGGTAAACCTGGTAACATCTGAATTAAGTGGACAATCTTGTTGAGTTTGTACCAACTCTGTTAGTGTCAGTTAGTGTCAGAACTGAATTAAGTTGAAAGACATCCACAAGAACTAGAGGATGGTCAGTGTGGAAAACATCTGGTGTCAGAATTGGAGATTTTAGCATGGGGCTGAAAGTTTCGATCTGCCTTTGTACATTTTGGTCATCAGGCCTTTATTTGTGAAGCTATCTAAGGACCCTCGGCAGCTAGCCATCTCATAGAATATAAAATAGACATTCATCACTCTGGAGTATGCAAAGGTCTTAGAAGCTCCTGTATCAGAAATTAAGATCAAAGACCAGATGTTAGAACAAAAAGATGCTTCTCGTGGTAATCAAACCATCAAACAGCTTTTCTATCACCTCAGAAGTTACAGGGGTTTCATAGCTCAGTGTCAGAAACTGGGAAAAAAGATCAAATAAATATATCTCACTATGTTACAGAGATCTATTTCTCAAGACAGAAGTTGAATCTCTTCTGTGGAGCTTCAGAAGCTTTGATATTATCTTCTTATACTATCCTAGTTTTTTGTTTAAATCACCTTTATGCTGTCTCAGAGCCATAATGCTCCTCTTAACAAGTCTCATCCAGATCACTTGAGAGATTCAAATGAGCTGAAGCATTCATAAAAACGTTTCTCAGGAGTAGGATTACATGTTTATTTTGTACGTATGCCCAGAGGCTTTGCAATGAGTGAATTTTTATAATTTGAATAGATTTTCACGGCACTGCCTAGTATTCTTTTTCTTTCCCTATGCTAATAGCCAGAGGCTGTAGAGATGGGAGTCATTTTAGAAAATCCTGAATAAAAACAAACTAAACATCCCTGCCAATTTGTGAATCAGCCAAACATTCTCATTGCCAATTTCATTTTTTTTTGCTTTGTTGGGTTTATCTGGCTTGTTGATAAGTTAAAAAAAAGGCAATAACAACAAAGCAGCAATGATTTTTACCTTATCCTCTGTATTTTGTGTAGGCACCCTTTAGCCATTTTTATTTGTGTATATTAATCATATAAATAAATAATGGTTTCATTATGACATTGCCTATATAATATAATATAATATACCTTTTGATCATACACACTCCTATATTGTCCTTGTTTTTATTCTTTCCCATCTCCATTCCTTATATTCTAACTTTTACTTCTGTGTCTTGTTTTTTTACTCTTAAATTCCACATATGAAAGAAAACATGATATTTGTCTTTCTGAGTTTGACTTCTCTTCTTGAGCCTGATGATCTCCAGTTCTACTTACAGTGCTGCAAATAACATGGTTTTGTTCTTTATGACAAACTATTTCTCCATTTTGTATGTGTACCACACTTACATTTTCTCTTCCTCTATTGATGAGCAACTAGGTTGATTGTACAACTTGGCTATTGGTGAATAGTACCGTCATAAACATGGGCATGTGGCTATCTCTATAATTGACTTTGATTCTTTTGAGTGCATACCTAGAAATGGTAGAGTGTGAAATTATGGTGCCACTATTAACTAGATCATAGTTTGAAAGGAAGTTAAGCCTAAAGCAGAAAAATTACAGTGGTATTAGGGAGGCTTCCTAAAAACTCCAGTAGGGTTAGTTTTTTCAATGGGCATTTCTAGACCTTTGTATGCACAGTCAGGAAGTTCAAACTTTCAAACTGTAGTTGAGACTGCTGAAATGAACAGATAATAGAAAAACAGGAGGAAAAGCAAGCAAATACATTTATTACATACCTTTGCACAGGAGGTGTACAAAATAGGGAACTAACAGAAAAGCAAGGTTCTTGAAGCTTAAGCCCTTTTTTCATGGGGAAAGAGAAAGTGAGGCCAATGGGCAATTTTCCAAGGTTAGTAATTTTTTTTAAGATGACATGAATAACCCCAAAGAACAGACTATGACAGAAGAAAAAGGTTATCTGGTTTCTCAGCATGATATTTGACTTTCAGTCTGTTCTCCATCCTCACTAAGGATATTTAATAATAACTGCATTTCGTTGGGAATGGAACATTCCTTAATCAGAAAAATCCACTCAGCTTACTTTGAGAGACAGAGAATGGAGACTCACTAGGTTGAGGAAAGTCAGAAAGACCTTAGTTCTAAGAGTTTTACAAGTTCAGAATACAATACTACTATTTTTGGTGTTTTCTGAGCTCCCAATTATTTTTTCTTACAAGTTCTCTAAGTTATCATTATTTCTGTTTCTTTTCTTAAGTTTATTTTTTAAATTTTTTTTAAAATAAAACTGATGTACAGAGAGGTTACAGTTTCATACGTTAGGCATTGGATACATTTCTTGTACAGTTTGTTACCTTGTCCCTCATACCCCCTCCCCCCACCCCCTTACCCTTCCCCCCCTGAGGTGTTCAGTTCACTTACACCAAACAGTTTTGCAAGTATTGCTTTTGTAGTTGTTTCTCTTTTTTTTACCCTGTGTCTCTCAATTTTGGTATTCCCTTTCAATTTCCTAGTTCTAATACCAATATACACGGTTTCCAATATACTCAGATAAGATTACAGAGATAGTGTAGATACAATCACAGGAAGGTGATACAAGAACATCATCAATAGTAGAAGCTACAGATACACAGGGATGTTGAAAGTAGTTACAACTGTGATATAATAATCGTTTCCATAAGATGGAGTTCATTTCACTTAGCATCATCTTATGTCATCATAAGGGTATAGCTATTGGCTCTTGTGATCCTCTGCTGTGACTTGCCTAAACCTGTGCTAATTATTCCCAATAAGGGAGACCATAGAGTCCATGTTTCTTTGGGTCTGGCTCACTTCACTTTGTATATTTTTTTCCAAGTCCTTCCATTTCATTACAAATGGGGCAATGTCATTCTTTCTGACAGAGGCATAAAATTCCATTGTGTATATGTACCACATTTTCCTGATCCATTCGTCTATGGGCGGGGGGGGGGCATCTGGGTTGGTTCCAGATTCTCGCTATGACAAATTGCGCTGCAATGAACATTGTTGTGCTGGTGGCTTTACTGTGATTTTGTTTGTGGGTTTTTGGATAGATACCCAACAGTGGGGCTGCTGGGTCATAGGGGAGTTCTATATTGAGCCTTCTGAGGAATCTCCATACTGCTTGCCAGAGTGGCTGAACCAGTTTACATTCCCACCAACAATGAAGTGGGGTTTCCTTTTGGCCGCATCCCCTCCAACAATTGTTATTGTTAGTTTTCTTGATATATGACATTCTTACTGGGGTGAGATGGAATCTCAGTGTTGTTTTGATTTGCATTTCTTTTATGGCCAGTGATGTAGAGCACTTTTTCATATGTCTCTTGGCCATTCTCATTTCCTCATATTTCTGTTTCTTATTTTTACACTAATTGAAAACTTAATTCTTTCTTTTTTTTCCTTCCTTCCTTCCTTCCTTCCTTCCTTCCTTCCTTCCTTCCTTCCTTCCTTCCTTCCTTCCTTCCTTCCTTCCTTCCTTCCCTCACCTCCCTCCCTCCCTCCCCCTCTCCCTTCCTTCCTTCCTTTCTTTTTTTTTTTTTCTGGTTCTGGGGCTTGAACTCAGTGCCTGGGTCCTGGAGCTCCTTTGGCTCAAGGCTAGTGCTCTACCACTTGAGCCACGTGCCACTTCTCTGCTTTTTCTGTGTGCTTTTTCTTTATTGGAGATAAGAGTCTCATGGACTTTCCTGGCCTGGCTAACTTCGAACCATGATCTTCAGATCTCAGCCTCCAGAGTAAGTAGGATTAGAGGCATGAGTCACTGGCAACCGCTGAAAACTTAATTCTGACCTTATAAATTTAAAACTGTTTTTGATTATTTTTCTATGTCCCTTAGCTGAATAGGTTGTATTTATTCTAGTAGATAGATGTATGGATTTCCCTCACAATTAAACCATTTAACACCAAAAGGAATAGTCTGTTCTCCAGGAAGAACAAGATTGCTGTCCCTGGGACAAAGTTTGCAGTGAGAAGCTGCAGCTACTTTTGTTGTTGTTATTGCTAGGGAATTACTAAAAGGAAATAGCAATCAAGAGTCAGGCAGCATGGGCTGTTAGACTCAGCTGTTTGGCAGTTGCTGGGAAAAGGAAAGATTGTTTTGGAGAAGCGGGTATTGTTTCTGAAAGTGGAAATGAGCTTTCACCAGTCCCCAAGAGCAGTTATTCCACTGATTCTTTCCCTTTTGTTACATGCTAATACATAACCATGATCTTTGAGACAACGCATGATAAACCACAGGTAATCATTTAGCCTTTAGGTATGAGATCTAAGGTTTCAAATCTTTTCATCATTATGGAAACTAGCCTGGAGAAATGAAAATAGTGGCTTGTTGGGGATAGGACCTAAAACACAAATCTTGAGTCTATTGGCGTTTTATCACCCCAGTACCTGACTAGTATTAGATAGAGATAAACATACTTCCTGAGCACAAAATAGGTGATCAGATAGTGTGTACGAAGTCAATGTCTGGTGGTTCACTCTTATAATCCTAGCTACTCAGGTAGGGTCTGAAGGATCATGGTTTGAAGCCATCCTCTACAGAAATGCCAGGCGATTCCTTCTCCAATATAAACAGAAAAGGCCTAGTTGGAGGCCTAATACAAGTGGCCAAACACCAGCTGAGCAAGCAAATCAAGCAAATTCAAATCAAGTTCAAACTCCAGTACTGGAAAAAAGAAGACAGAAATGTTTCTTCTATATATTAGTAGGTTATGGGAAGTTATAGAATGAAAGACGTATAGGAATGAATACCATAGAAATTTAAAGAAACCTCAGGTGAGAGGCTGTCAATCAACCTGCTTTTACATCATAGTACTGTGGGAAGTAGATTGAACATTAAAGATGTCAGCTTGGGCAGCAATTAAAGAAATTAAGATTTTACTGTATGGAGTCAGTTTTGACATAGTACACTCATTAAAATAGGAAAAAAGTTAAAACATTTATGAAACCTTTTTTTTTGAGACTGTGTCCCTATGTAGTTCATGCTGTTCTTGAACTTGGATCTTCCTGCCTTAGTCTCTTGAGAACTGGGATTGTAAGCAGGAGTCACCTGGTAGTATAAATCTTAATCATGAAAGTTACTAATGTCCTTCATCCATCTGATAACATAGAGAGTCCTGGAAAAGGAAGATATAAGTGGAAAGTAGCTAGAATTCTACTTTAAGGAAACAGAGGATTTTGATCTATAAGGGAATTTGTACTCTAAAATAATTATGTAAATGGATTATAGTTCACTGATTCATTCATTCACACTACAATTTACATTAATTTTAACTAATTTATACAGTTGATACCATTTTGATGATATAAAAACAAACAAATATTTGGTATTGGCAAAACACAACAACGACCAAATCCCAAACAGTCTAAAACCAAAAGATCTGAAAAGGTAGTCTGTAAGTATGAAGAGTCTTTTTTCTCATGGAAAGTGAATAAATTATTTTTCTTTTTTATTTCCTCCTTCTAAACTAAACTAAACTACATCAAAAATTTAATTTAAGTGGTTGTTACAGCCAATTGATAAGTTTTAAAAGTTTTCAATCCTTTCAAAAGCAAGTAAGGACTTAAAATGTAATTTTGTAATTATAGCAATACATTTAAAAAACCTCAATACAGGTTAAAAATGTGGCTTTCAAAGTTAACAGCTAATATTTCTCTTTTAGTTTCACCTGATTATAAATTTTATTTTTTTTTAAGACCTGATTTTCAGAAGCAAGGTGTTTGGTGGTCACATAATGAGAAGCTCTTAATTCTTTACACAGCTTATAAATGCTATTTTGCAATGGTGGAGAAACATCTTTTTTGAAGCTCAAGGATAATCTAACCCAGCTAGAACATGTCAGTAAGTATGAGGACAATAGACAACCACTCAAGAGAATTTTGCGGATTAGAAAGGATGAACATTATTGTGCCTGACTAATAACTCAGCATAGTAAAGATACTATGGGCCTTGCACTAGAGCAAAACCACTGCTTATATTAGATACTACACCGTGGAAACTAGGAGTAGAATCAATTCCCCCAATATTTATGATTTAAATTGTCTTTATGACATCTCTGCTTTCATTCTTCAACCCTTGCTTACATTCTTCTCTGAAAGAAAACTCTGGATTCCTCAGTTCAACCCAGAGTTGTTGGGTTTTTTTTGTTTTTGTTTTTTAATTCAGTTTTGTTTTACAGTACTGTTGTTTGAAATCTGAGTCTCACATTTAACAGGCTTGTACTCTGCCAGGTAGCCATACCTCCTGTTCTTATTTGTTGTGGTTATTCTGAAAGTAATTCTCAGTTCCTACTCACACAGTCCAATTTGAGTATAGTAGTTAGTTTTCCTTATTGACTTGAAATCAACTTTTCCAACTCTCTCCAATGGGTTAAAACACTCGCAAAACTAAAATCACTCCTCAAACTCCTCCACCTCCTAACCTCTATCTTATCTCTTTGCCTTAGCTCTTTCCTTTCACAGTTTCTTGCTGTCTTAGCAGTTGGAAGAAAAGTACATCAATTAATATAAAAGGTATTTTAAATATGTTGTTGAAAAACATTAATAAAAGAAAAGATACTTGCTTCCTGTTTTTCTAAAAGTAGTATAAGTGAGTGGATAAACACACATATTATAAAATAGATAATAAGACAACACATGATATATATATATATGTATATGTATGTATATGATGTATATGTATATACTGGAAAGAACCAGTTGCTAGGATTAAGCAGCAATAGGTATCACAGCACCATGGTTTCAACATGGATTCAATAACTATGAATAAGTAACATTTAGAAAAATTTCATCTTCACTAAACATGCACACACTCCTTTCTTGTCACTATTCCTTCCTTAAACAATGAAGTGTAACAACTATGTGGAATGTATGTTGGGTTGGGAATTCTAAGTAGATAGTTTGAAGAGGTGAATGGTGTGATAGGTCATAGGCAAATACCACCCCCATCGATATAAAGGATTTGAGCATCTGAGGATTTGGTAACTACAGGAGTCCTGGAACCAATCTTCCAAAGATACTGAGGAATAACTGTGATTTACTGGAGTGTTACTGTGTTACTAAATCCAAAGGATTAGAACAGCATCTGGCACCAGGTAAGCATGCAATAAGAGTGACTGATGAGTATAACAGAACATGGAGAGGAGAAGTGAGGGGGAGGGGAAGGGAGAGGAGTGAGAATGAAGAGATGACACGGTGGTGTAGGGATCACTAAAATGCTCCAAATGAGGCTACACACTCAACCTGGGCTCTGATCTGGAATTGCCCTCCAGAGAAGGGCTCAGCCAGAAGGACTGCAAGTATGGCAGAAGCTAGAAGGTCTAGATGATTCTTTGTCATTGTATGCAATGTTCTGTGCTTTGCTGAATAACACAAGATACATTTTACTTGGTTTCTATTCCATGCAGTTAAATTGTCTGTTAATTTTTGGTTAATATATATATTTGTCTACATTCTAAAGATATAAGAAGTCAGGAATTAAGATTTCTACATACTCCTTTCTCTAACCACTCAATTTCTGTCTAACTGCAAATTTATCAGGTTTTCACATTAGAAGTTATTTGAATACCAAAAGAGATTTATATTTTTTTAATTCCAGCTATCTGATTTTGGAATTCTGGGACTGCAAAGAGGTGGATTTGGGACATGTTTTCCAAATATGTCTGTTACTTCTGTTATTTTTTAGATTTTAGTTTGGTTTTCAGTTCTTTAAAAGTGTGGTATTTATTCCTCTTGAGTAAATTCTGGAAACTGAATAAATATTTTGAGAATGCTGTTGATTATGTTAACTTGTCAAGGTTTTATGTTTTTCATGCTGCCTGTATACATTATCTATACCATAACATAAAACCTGTTATGAGAGAAAAGCAGATATGTCATATTTCATGTAGCCTTTGATCTATGAATTTGTCTTAGACTTGGTTTCAGAAAGGAGAAAAAAAGATCAGCTTGATACAGTTTTATCTCTCAAACTGAGCTTCTTTAACAAAGTCTGAAAAAACCAAATCATATTATAGTGGTCTGATTTGACTTTTCCAGGCAGTATATGGAAAGGTAAAAGGTCTCTGATTCTATCAAATATGCCTTGAAAAATAAATCTTGTGATTTGTTCATCTTCTTGCCATCTATCAAAATGAAACTAATAAACAGTCCCTGATGCAGAAGTTGAAAAATGAAATTTTTTTTCAGCACCAACCCTATAAAAACTAATATCCACCAGAAAAAGGCTGGTTGCCAGTTTCTTCTCACATCAATTCTATTCACCTTAAAAAAAATTAACACCAGTGGAAGAATTGAAGTACAAACTCTTCTAATGCCAGAGGGTTTCTGGCAAATATTAGATTTAACCTAAAGGTTAAAATGTGGACATATACTAGATTGCTGAATAGTGGCATGCACCATGAATAATTCTCTTCATGTTATTTCATGGGAAAATGACTCTATACACTTGGAATTTATAATCATACCACTCACGTTTCTGGCTTGCAGTAAGAAACACTACGGAAATGAGCTGTGGATGCAAGACCATAATCCACATTGTTACACCTGTAAGCATGCCAAACAATTAGTAACCTGGCAGGAATGCACCATGGACTAACTGCAAATAGATACTTATGTTTGTGGCAATCTGGTTTCTAAAGTGAGAATTCTTCTCTCATTTCGGTATTTTGATAGTTTTCTTCCAAACGACTGGAGGTAGTCAGTATAAGAAAGTATTGTTAACCTGAATAGTAAAAAAATTCTTTAGCAGGAAGAAAAGTGCTAGAGGAATATCAATACTGAACTTCAAACTCTATTACAAAGCTATAGTAATATAAACAGTTTGGTATTGGCACAAGAACAGGCCTGGGGACCAATGGAATAGAACTGAAGACCCAGAAATGAACCCACAGACCTATGGCCACCTAATCTTTGATAAGGGAGCAAAAAAAATAGGATGGAAGAAAGACAGCCCCTTCAACAAATGGTTCTGGCAAAAATTGGTTAAACACTTGAAAAAAACTAAAGCCAGATCCTTATATATCACTTTGCACCAGATTCAATTCCAAATGGATCAAAGACCTGGAGGTAAAAGCAGATATCCTGAAAACATTTCAGGAAGGAATAGAAGGAACACTTGGGATCCTCAGCACAGGTCAAAATTTTCTTAATAAAGGCCCAGAAACACAACAAATTAAATACAGGTTGGAAAAATGGGATTGCATGAAACTGCAGAGCTTCTGCATGGCAAAGGACATAGCTTGCAAGATAAACAGAAAGCCCACAGACTGGGGGAAGATCTTCTCTGGCCATGCAACAGACAAGGGCCTCATATCTAAAATATACTTAGGGGCTGGGAATATGGCCTAGTGGTAAAGTGCTCACCTCGTATACATGAAGCCCTGGGTTCGATTCCTCAGTACCACATATATAGAAAAAGCCAGAAGTGGCACTGTGGCTCAAGTGATAGAGTGCTAGCCTTGATCAAAAAGAAGTCAGGGACAGTGCTCAGGCCCTGAGTTCAAGCCCCAGGACTGGCAAAAAACAAAACAAAACAAAACAAAACAATAAAATATACTTAGAACTCAAAAAATTAAGTTCCCCCAAAACAAACCCTCATAGAAACAATTGCCCCCTTAATAAATGGGCTAAAGACTTAAAGAGAGACTTCTCTGAAGAGGAAATGAGAATGACCAAGAGGCACTTGAAGAAGTGCTCAACAACCCTGTCCATAAAAGAAATGCAAATCACAACAACACTGAGATTCCACCTCATCCCAGTAAGAATGGCCATTATCAATAAAACAAATAACAACAGATACTAGTGGGGATGTGGCCCAAAGTGAGCACTACTATACTGTTGGTGGACTCCCACCACTCCAACCACTCTGGAAAGCAGTATGGATGGTCATCAAAAGGCTAAACATAGAGCTCCCCTATGACCCAGCATTCCCACTTTTGGGCATTTACCAAAAGGATCACAAACAAGACCATACTAAAGCTACCAGCACAACCATGTTCATTGTAGCATTATTTACCGCAGCTAAAATATGGAACCAACCCAGATGCCCCTCAGTAGATGAATGGATCAAGAAATTGTGACACACACATAAACAGACAATGGAATTCTATGCTTCTATCAGAAAGAATAACATTGCCCCATTTGTAAGGAAATGGAAGGACATACTAAGTGAAATGAGCCAGACCCAAAGAAACTTAGACTCTATGGTTTCCTTCATTGGTAATAATTAATATATGTCTAGGATAGCCCTAGCAGATGATCATAATAGCTCAATAGCTATGTACATATGATCACATAAGATGATAAGTGAAATGAATTCCCGAAGATATGGAAACAAGAGGTTTATCGTTGTTGTTATTTTAATGTATTGGGTGATATTATTTCTGTTTTCTTGTTTGTCTGCCCAATGGTATAGTCTCTTTGTCACTGTATTTAATTTTAGTATCCTGAGTATTGTATATATGTTTGTCTGAATTAGAGAAGGGCAGGGGAGCATCAAAATTGGTGAGTCAAGTGGTAAAAGGTGAGTGAATGCAACAACAATACTTAAAGACAATATGTTATAAGCTAATGTACAACTTGGTGGGGGGTAGTGGTTGAGAAAAGTGGGAGAAAATGAGAGAAGAGGTAACAAGTTTGATAAGAAATATATTCACTATGTTACATATATAACTGTAATCCCTCTGTACATCACCTTGACAATAAAAATGTAAAAAACGAAAGGAAATATTGTTAGATGTCAACATATTTCTTCTTCAGGTTAATACTTTTTTTTCCTTTTTGGTCATGGATTTTGAACTCTGGGCCTGTGTACTCTCCCTGAGGTCTTTGCTCAAGGCTAGCCTCTACCACGTTGAGCCACAATGTGGTTTTCTTTGTTTTTTTTTTTTTTTTTCTTATTTATTGTCAAAGTGATATACAGAGAGGTTACAGTTTCATACATTAGGCATTGGGTACATTCCTTGTACTGTTTGTGGTTTTTGAGTGGTTAATTGGAGATAAGAGTTTTCCAGGGATTTCTCTGCCTGGGCTGGCTTCAAGCCTCAATCCTCAGATCTCCACTTCCCGAGTAGCTAGGATTTCAGGTGTGAACCACTGGTGCCTGGAAGGTTAATGCTTTCTAAAAAAGGTTCCATATGGGACATTGGTATATCTTGTATCTGGAGCTTCTAAATTCAGGTCACTAATGACTTCCTCAGACATTTCCAGCTAATACAGTCTCTAACAATAGTCTCAAGATCACTAGAGAGCTTGCAGAAACTGAATTCTAGAAAATAATACTTTAAGTTTGGAGTAAAACTTACTTTATGTTCTCTTCTCCTCTTTCTTGTCACCTACACTGATAAACTATAGCCAGAAAATTTTCACATAATGGTACTTTGAAAATTAAAATGTTATCATTCAGAAGAAGGGCAAAAGTACCATCAAATAAGCAAGTACAATGCATAAGTTACATAGGCTATCTCCTTCTTTCTCTACCACAAGGCAATTATTACAAAACAAGATCATGTTGCTCTGGTTCCCAGCTTGTCTCACCTTGTCTCTCAGTCATGGGGCTTGAACTCAGGGCCTAAGCACTGTCTCTGAGCTATTTTTCACTCAAGGATAGTGATCGAGCCCTTTGGGCCATGGTGCCACTTCTGTTTTTATGGTGGTTAATTGGAGATAAGAGTTTCATGGACTCTCCTGACTGAGCTGGCTTTGAACTGCAATCCTTAGATGTCAGCCTCCTGATTAACTAGAATTTCAGGCATAAGACTCTGGCCTCCATTTTTTTTTGTTTTGTTTTTTTGTTTTTTTTATTTGTTGGTTTAGTTGACTGCATAGACTTCTCCCAGTTCATGCACTCTCCCTCCTACATCAGCTGGGATACTAGTAAAAGGAAGCCCATCAGTAAGGTATGAAACTGTAACCTCTCTGTACATCAGTTTGATAATAAAAATTTGAAAAAAAAAAAAAGGAAGCCCATCAGAATGAAAACAAATCTGGATTTCTTGGATGGGAACTTGCCAACTAACTTCCAAAGGAACAAAGACAACAGATCTCAGCAAACAATAATCATACTCTTTTGTCTCCAGACTCCACTGTATTTCCCCTAAATTCTAGATTTCATCATTACTATCTCTGGCCAATTTCCCACAGTAAGGAATGGTTTCCCAGTGATGTTTGCTATATGCTTACAACATCATAAAATAGGTATGTTTTCATTTCATAAAAGTATACTATCAATACTTAGATGAGATGAGTACCCCTTATATGAACAACTGAGCGGCTTAACAAATGAATGAATATTCTGACAGCCATAGAGATCTCAATATTACATTTTGGCATGAGAAAAAATCATGGCAGGAAGCAGAGTGTACCTGGTGTTTGTAGCATCTGATGGGGAATGGAGGGAAGGAACAGGAGAGTGGGTAGTATGGGGGAAGATAAAAACAGGAAGTAGAAAATAAAAAAAAATAAATTTTTTGTCTCCTGAATGATGTTTCTGAAAGCTTCATACGTTTCTGTAGAAGCAGACCAGTAAATTGGAGAATGTCCCTAAATCTGCTGAGTTCCACCAAGTCTAGTTTGAATGAAATGAAAAAAAAAATCAAAGTGTAGATGTGCTCCATTTCTATTGAAATCTAAAAGGGATATACACATGCACGTGCACCCACACACGTGTGAACACACACACACACATACCAGTGAAAGGGAAATGTAATTTTTGAAAAACTAGTATCTGGGGATCACATTATTCCTCTGCCTTGTTTAAACAGAATGTTGACCAACCTTACCCTGGCTAGTTCATTGTCTTGCCAAGAAAAACATGGTAATTGGTGTTAATGTCTGAAAATCAAAACCTTTCAAAGTGATAGGCTTGATTTAGAACCACTGGGGAGGCTCTGATTTGATCCACGAGAACAGTGAAGTTTGAGCATGCAGACTTCCTTATTTACTACTTTCACAACCTCATGGAGCCTCAGTGAAAATGCGTGTGCCCTGTCAGGCAGGTAGCATTGTGTCCCAATAAAGAGAAAATAGAAAAAGAGAGCAATATAAATATAAATAATATAAATAATAGAAAATGTGCCTTTCAGAAAGCATTAAGTAATCACTGATTAAAGTATGCATTTTACATAATCCTAACATAGGTCCATTGGGTTATCATAGGCAAGAATATTCAAATACTCCACTTATGACACTTAGAGGCAGAATTCAGTCTCAAGTGGCTAGTGTGTTCATTTCTATCACACCCTCATGCCTACTCTCACATATTCTCTCTCTCTACACACACACACACACACACACACACACACACACACACACACACTGAGAACAGACTGTACAGAACTCTTTACAGATACCTCCTTTAGATAACACAGGGAAGTAAGGCATAGGAAATAAAAATGTAGAGTTGGGGGAAAAGAAAAATGAGATGATGGGAAAAAGATGAGAAACAGTAAACATTAAAAATACACAAAAAAGATACATATATGAAATATGTGTGTATGAAAAAGATCTATCTCAAGACATAGCAAGCTAGTCTTCATAACCTTCATGCCTAGAAGGGAGGGCCAGCCATGCTCAGCAGTAATGGTCCTGTTATCTTGGAGACAGAGTAGATTTCTTAGAATAAGTGATGTTCATGATTTTGCAACATTTGTTGGCATTTGTACCTAGGAAAGAGGTTAAGCCTGGAAGGAGCTATTTATAAATAATCCCTAGAGCAAAACTAGCCTGTTTGATATCTTCCAAAAGAAAGTGCTCTAGGAGCTTGTGACACATCCATCTTGTTGGTAGGAAGAGCATGGATGGAGAGTACATGACAAGTTCACAGTGAAGGCAAAGACAGCTTTCTTCCACCAATGGCAAGCCAATCACAGCAGGGAAGACAGGTGATGAGGTGGTGGGGAGTTCACTCTTTGTGGCTACTGCAAGAACACTTGGCTTGGTTTGATCATCTTCCTGACAGGTATACACACTCGAGATGACTCTTTTTTTTACTGCCAGTGTGATGAGTCCTTCTTAATTGACCTCTTACAATTCAAAGCAGCCTTTGGATTTGCAGAGCAAGCAATAGTTGCAAAAGCACAAAACAGGAGTCAAATCAACTCATATTACAGTGAAAAGTTGGGTCGTGCTCAGAGTAAAGTGCTTCACAATTTAGAAAGAATAAACCATCATGAAAAGGAAAATGATCACAGTTTCAGAGACTATAAATAATGCAGCAATCTTCCAGGAAGAAGCGTTTTTCACTTAAGCCTGAATTTACTACTGAGCTATATAGAAAGCAATATCTATCCCAGAGAGCTGGTAATCTTATTTTTGTAATTGCCCCTGAAATTCATGTTACTGCATTTCTGGAGACAGACATTGTTGATTTTAGTCTGGATCTTGATACTTTCTAATTGGTGATATAGAATTTTCCTCTCTTATGCATGTGATGGAGACATTTACAAATGTCCCTGGTAGTTATATGGGTATGTTCTACTCTAGCCTCTCACAAATTATTCCTTGTAACATTTGGTTGTCAAAATGTTCAGGAGGTAGATTTCCAAATATTAAAAATTCACCCTTGGTAGTTTCATATTTGTTTAAGATTATGAATGATAGAAGAATAGGTACACTGAAAAGTAGTTTTCATTAAGTTGAACGTGTGCTGTGTGGATGCATTTGAAATGTTTGCTGAATACAGCCTGCAGCGATATAGCATCAGAGTAGTGAAGAACCAGGAAAATGTGTTAGTGTGAGGCAGTCAAGGACAGGGTGACTTAGTCTGAAAAAAATTGCTGTCTACCCTACAAGAGCATCATTCTTCAAATAGAAACGAAGCCCATAGCACAGTCAGAGGTAGCAGATGTTAGACAAATACTTTACGTATTATCAATGTGACAACATTCAGCTCAGATATTATATATTTATCTATATTTCTAACCATGTAGAAAAATTAATAACACACCATCTTCATTTTGAAGAGAAATGAGTTGTAGGTTTATGGAGGGGCACACACAAATATTGCAAACTCAGGATAATATTACTCCATGGAAAATAGAATTAGGTTTGAAAAAAAGACAGATACATGCTCAACTTATTAAATAAACCATATGTTAAATTATGAACCATTTTTTTATAAATGGGTTTTGTGCCACAAGTTCCAAGGAGAGTGGATAATTAAAAATGCTAGAAGAATGCTGGAAATGTTTACCAGTGATTTCAAATCTTCTACCAATTGGTTTAGACAATGTTTTCCCACCCAGACTCCAGACCCTTGTAATCTACTTGATGGTTTGCTGTGGACAATGAGACGTTAGTAAACACAAGGAGAGCAAAGGTGCAAAGGTTTATAAGGTGTTTATATACTAAAAAACCCTTTTGCTTATGTGTGTATGCGTGGAGAGGGTGTATGTGTGTGTGTACCCCTGGGGTTTGAACTCAAGTTTTGTGAGCTATCCTTTAACTTTTTCACTGGCAATCTACCACTTGAATTTCAGCTCTACTTCTGGCATTTTTTGTGGTTAATTAGAAATAAAAGTTTCACAGACTATCCTTCTGGCTTCAAACTATTATCCTCAAACTTAAGCCTCTTGAGTAGCTAGGATTACAGGCATATGCTAAAGGCACCAGGCTCTTGTTCCTACTTGTAACCCTAAGACTGATGCTTGCAAAAGGTTAGATAGTTTTCTAACATAAGAAACCATAAGTAACAATATATGCTAATAACAGAAGGTCTGTCATGTGATATTTTAGGTTCTATAATGCTATGCTCAGATTTATTTAGAATCATGTAACATTTCATTTTTTCTTTCACTGAGTTTATTTGTCAAATGACTAGCTTAGTAAAATACGATTAATAAATTTCTTTGGAGCAGGTGTACAAATAATTGAAATGCATTTCAGAAAAATTTGGTCCACTTAAACTCATCTGGAAAAAAGAGAACAATAGTAATGGAGTAGACTTATACAAGAAAATATAAAGTTGGGAGGGGTTGGTTGGGTGAGAATGTTGAAAGGGTGACATTGATCAAGACACACTGTATTCATAAACTGCTTTGTTGACCATCAATTCCTTTGTACAGTTACTTAAAGATATGAAAAATATTTTAAAATATGAATTTAAATCTTAATTCATTAGAATATATGAACTTGTGCAATTTCTTATCTCAATGATCTCATTGAAACATGGAGGTAGAAAAACCTTTCCTTACTGATTTTAATACATTAATAGCATAATAGTTTCAAAAACAGGAGTTATGCATCTAGTTCACAAATACAATTTTTAAATAGTAGATAACATTAGCTTATTGACAGAGATTTGGGACGCTTTTGAATTCAGTCACTCAGCAGTGTTGGAATCTATGAAGAAAGTCTCTGTTGGCTCCATTTTCTTTAAGTTTGGTCTATGAATGGAATTCCCCTCTAAGAGGCCCTCTAGTTCTCTCTACCACTCCAGAGTCTTTCCTCTGCCTAAAAATCTGAGGCAACAGGTTGCTAAAAGTGATATATCAGGGGCTTCACAGAGCATGCATGTCTTCTATACCCAGGATCTCACAAGAATTTTACAAAGATTTGACAGCTTACCTTTAAATGGAAGATGTGTTCATTTTGTCTGGACTCCTGGGTTCCAGGTTGAAAAATATCATGTCCTCCTGTTCCTTTAAAGCTGTTGCTCTGTATTATTTTTTCCAAGTCCTTCCATTTCCTTACAAATGGAGCAATGGCATTCTTTCTGATATAGGCATAAAATTCCTAAACCTGTGCTAATTATTCCCTAGGAGGGAGACCATAGAGTCCACTTTTCTTTGGGTCTGGCTCACTTCACTTAGTATAATTTTTTCCAAGTCCTTCCATTTCCTTACAAATGGGACAATGCCATTCTTTCTGATAGAGGCATAAAATTCCATTGTGTATATGTACCACGTTTTCCTGATCCATTCATCTACGGAGGGGCATCTGTGTTGGTTCCAGATTCTCCCTATGACAAATTGTGCTGCGATGAACGTTGTTGTGCTGGTGGTTTTAGTGTGTTCTTGTTTGTGGTCTTTTGGATAGATACCCAAAAGTAGGGCTGCTGGGTCATAGGGGAGCTCTATGCTTAGTCTTCTGAGGACTCACCATACCGCTTTCCAGACTGGCTGAACCAGTTTACATTCCCACCAATAATTGTTATTGTTGGTTTTTTTGATATAGGACATTCTTACTGGGGTGAGATGGAATCTCAATATTGTTTTGATTTGCATTTCTTTTATGGCCAGTGATCTAGAGCACTTTTTCATATGTCTCTTGGCCATTCTCATTTCCTCATCAGAGAAGTCTCTTTTTAAGCCCACTTGATGAGGGGGCTATTGGTTCTTTGCGGTTTTGTTTTGGAGGAATGTAATTTTTTTAGTTCTGCATATATTTTTATACTGAGTGAAGTGAGCCAGACAGAAAGAAACATGGACTCTATGGTCTCCCTTATAGGGAATAATTAGCACAGGTTTAGGCAAGTCACAGCAGAGGATCACAAGAGCCCAATAGCTATACCCTTATGAACACATAAGATGATGCTAAGTGAAATGAACTCCATGTTATGGAAATGATTGTTATATCACTGTTGTAACTCCCGTCAACTGTGTAACTGTAGCTTCTATTATTGATGATCTTCTTGTATCCCTTTCCTGTGGTTGTACCTACACTATCTCTGTATCTTTATTGAGTATATTGGAAACTGTGTATTAGAACCAGGAAATTGAAAGGGAATACCAAAATCGAGAGACACAGGGTAAAAAAATACAAACAACTACAAAAGCAATACTTGCACAACTGTTTGGTGTAAATGAACTGAAGAACTCATAGGGAGGAAAGGGAAAGGTGGAGGGGAGAGGGGGGAATGAGGGATGAGGTAACAAACAGTAAAAGAAATGTATCCAATGCCTAATGTATGAAACTGTAACCTCTCTGTACATCAGTTTGATAATACAAATTTAAAAAAAAAGCTAGGCCTGAAGACCAATGGAACAGAATTGAAGACCCAGAAATGAACCCACAAAACTACGCCTACTTGATCTTTGATAAAGCAGCTAAAAAAATAGAATGGAAGAAAGTTAGCCTCTTTAACAAATGGTGCTGGCCAAACTGGTTCAACACCTACAACAAACTAAAACTAGATCCTTATATATCACCCTGCACCAAAAATCAATTCCAAATGGATCAAAGACCTTGAAATTAAAACAGATACCCTGAAAACACTAAAGGAAGGAGTAGGAGAAACACTTGGGCTCCTTGTCACAGGACGGAACTTCCTTAACAAAGACCCAGAAAGGCTACAAATCAAAGAAAGGGTGGACAAATGAGACTGCATCAAACTGCAGAGCTTCTGCAGTGCAAAGGGCATAGCTCGCAAGATAAACAGAAAGCCCACAGATTGGGAGAAGATCTTTACCAACTATACAAAGGAGAAAGGCCTCATCTCTAAAATATGTGCAGAACTAAAAAAATTACATTCCTCCAAAACAAATCCTCAAAGAACCAATAGCACCTCATCAAGTGGGCTAAAGACTTACAAAGAGACTTCTCTGATGAGGAAATGAGAATGGCCAAGAGACATATGAAAAAGTGCTCTACATCACTGGCCATAAAAGAAATGCAAATCAGAACAACATTGAGATTCCATCTCACCCCAGTAAGAATGTCCTATATCAAGAAAACCAACAATAACAATTGTTGGAGGGGGTGTGGCCAAAAGGGAACCCTACTTCATTGTTGGTGGGAATGTAAACTGGTTCAGCCAGTCTGGCAAGTGGTATGGAGATTCCTCAGAAGACTAAACATAGAGCTCCCCTATGACCCAGCAGCAGCACTTTTGGGTATCTATCCAAAAGACCATAAACAAAATCACACTAAAGCCACCAGCACAACAATGTTCATCGCAGCACAATTATCATAGGGAGAATCTGGAATCAACCCAGATGTCCCTCAGCAGACGAATGGTTCAGGAAAATGTGGTACATATACACAATGGAATTTTATGCCTCTATCAGAAAGAATAACATTGCCCCATTTGTAAGGAAATGGAAGGACGTGGAAAAAATTATACTAAGTGTAGTGAGCCAGACCCAAAGAAACATGGACTCTATGGTCTCCCTCGTAGGGAATAATTAGCATAGGTTTAGACAAGTTACAGCAAATGATCACCAGAGCCCAATAGCTATACCCTTATGAACACATAAGATGATGCTGAGTCAAATGAACTCCATGTTATGGGAACGATTGTTATATCACTGTTGAAACTACTGTCAACATGCTATGTGTAACTGTAGCTTCTGTTATTGATGATCCTCTTGTATCTCCTTCCTGTGGTTGTACCTACACTATCTCTGTATCTTATCTGGGTATATTGGAAACCATGTATACTGGCGAACAGTGGTATATTGGGTAAAAAAAAAAGACAAACAACTACAAAAGCAATACTTGTACAACTGTTTGGTGTAAATGAACTGAACAACTCATAGGGGTGAAAGAGAAAGGGGGAGAGGGAGGGGGAATGAAGGATGAGGTAACAAACAGTACAAGAAAAGTATCCAATGCCTTAAGGTATGAAACTGTAACCTTTCTGTACATCAGTTTGATAATAAAAATTTGAAAAAAAAATGTTGTTGCTCTGGCCTCCTTTGTTTCTGATGAAGGTCATTTGAACTTGAGTACCCATGTATACTATGTGTCATTGTTTCTGCAGGCTACTTTCAGCAATTTCTATTTATTTTTAGTCAGTTAATTAACTGGAAATCTGAAATGTGGTTCTATCTGGATTTATCTTTTGTTGAGCTTCACCATGCATCTTGAATTTATAAAGTATGTCGTTCATGAATTTTGGAAACATTTTAGCTATCATTAAGTCAAACATTTTATTCTTCCAGATTTCCTCTCTTGTGGGAATGTAATTATATTTAGGTTCTAGATTTTGACATTACTGTATAAGTCAATGGGAATATTTTTATTTCCTCTGAAACTGTTTTCCTACTCTCTCTCTCTCTCTCTCTATTGGAGTACAGGTTTTTATTGAGCTAATTTTTAGGATTTTCCTATCATCTGAAGAGTGAGCTTTTTAATTTTAAAATAACCTTGTTAATTTTAGAATTACTAGATTTCTTTTCTGTACTATCTGATTTTCCCCTGAGGTATTTCTATAATTTGCTGATTACATGGATATTTTTGAGCTTATATTACCTTTTCTCTTAAGAATGAGTTAGATTTCCTGGTTGCTTTGTGTTTGGGGTACTTTGAATTATATTGTGGATATTTTGTATAGAGATTCTGGCGGTTAGCATATCGCTTTGCTAGCTCTTCTATGCTTCCTATTGTTGTAGTCATTTAGTTGTACTCAAATTGACAACTTCATGTGTTGGGCAGAAGTTAATTTACCATTTTACTTCTTTAGTTATTAGTTATAGGTTTTGGAGTCTTCTCCATGTATTATGGCCCAATGCTACGCTACAAATTTGGAGAGAATTTATATACAGAATTGGATGTTCCACTTCTCTGGATCAACCTTTCCATGATTCCTCACTTTGTAGTAGTGTAATCAACTAAGATTTAGCTTTTGGCCTTCATGCTGGAATGATTGTAAAGGTTCGATTCTTCTTAACCACTCTGTATAGTGCCAAGTTTAAACTTGATTTTTCATTAAGAGACATTCTAATGGAAAACTTCTTGGGGCCATTCATTGTTTTCTTCCATGTCTGGACTTCTTCCCCTAAACTTCATGCTTTTGTTATTCTTCTGTGTGTCTGAGGGGTAATTGATGTTTTTGCATTTCCATTGTTACTGGACTCAGAAGTTGGTCTGGTTTGGCTGTTCCAGAATCAGAAACATCTTCATTAAATGTTTTTTTCCCTGTCTGTAAGACATGGGTTTCCATCCTCCAGCTGTCTGATATGAGGTATGAGTTTCTGGTTAACATCTTAGCACTTAGTTGAATGCCCAAGTATGATAGGTTTCTGCTGTGGCAGCATCTCACTTCTGGGTTCACTTTTATAATTTAAGACAACCTCAGCACTGGATAGACAAATTACTTTAGTTAGTAAGTAAACACAATTTAAAAGATTTCTTTTCCCTCATGTAATAGTCCAACATATTCCTGTTGAGTAGCTTCCGCTTTAGTGATGAATCAGGGTCCTAGGCTTCTTGATTCATATGCATCTACCATATTGGCCATATGCCCTGGAAGGCCATATTCATCCCAGCCACCTAGCAGGGTCATGGCTGAGTGAAATAAGTAGAAGACAACTGAAAGTGGTGAACATTGTTTCTGATCCATTCCTATTCTTCAATCTCTCAGTGTTGTGGCAAGATTTGGCTTTAAGGAAAAAATGTGAAACTCATTCTGCATTGAATCACAAGGAAGAAAGGGGAATTAATTTGGTTATCAGCTAGCCAATCTTTTCTAAGACAGATTTAAAAAAATGTTTATTGTTTCCTTACTTGGATGCTTAGTTTTACCATAGGGTTTTCCCAAATAATTCCAGCTCCTTTCCACCATCAGCTACCTTTCATCACTGTGTCCCTTCAAGGATAAGCACAGGAAGAAAAGGCTGGAGTTGAAGAACTGATTCTTCTGAGTCACTTCTTTGATTTGTGTGGCATGAACAGACATTTAATAAAGCCACAGCTAACTATAGTGAATCATACTGCTTGAGAAATAAGCAGCAAGAAAAAGAGAAAATTTGTGTAAGAAACCCAAAACTTGTGGCTTTGGATCAATGCCCAGATCTAGGTGGATAAATCAGTGGTTTTTCTCTTTCAATGACCTTTAATGTGGAGAACGAGAATCTAAGGGAGGTGTGACTAGGCTTGGGGATTTTGCACATTTTTGGCAACCAATTTTCTCTTTGGCAAATGACCAAATAGCCTTTTAAGCTTAGATAGTCACAAGTATACATAGGTCACAATGATAGCAATTCATATTCTTCCTACAACTCCAAGGTTGCTTTGAGAACTGGCTATGACTCAACTCTCTAAAAATTGGCTCTACCTCGCAACTGAGCTACAAAATTACAAAATGGGAAAGCAGACTCAGCACTTTGCCTAGATAAAAAGCAAAAGAAAATTAAATCTGGGCTGTATTTATTATAACATCTGGAAAATCAGGTCAAATTTTACCAAGTAAGCTTTATGACATCAAAATGGTGACAATAAAAAAAGGAATGCAGATGTTGAGAAATATATCTTGTTTGGTAATTGATCTAGTGACAAAATCTTATGTTCCTTCTGTAGGATATTATCCTCACATAGAATGCTCCTAAGTTAAAAAAATAGATCCTATCATTTAAATGTTTTTCCTGAATTTATTAAGAGTTGGTAAAAATCTCACTCTATGTATACACTCCTTTTAATTGGAATAAAATAACACTTTTGGATCTGGGTATGGTGGCACATGCCTACAATCCCAGCACTCAGGAGTCTGAAGCACAGGATCATAAATTTGAGGCCAAAGGAGGCTGCATAGTGTGATTCAGGTAACCCCGGACTACATAGTAATATCCCATCTCCACAAACATGCAACAAAGGAATAAAACTTGATTTAATACAGTAAATGACTCTAGGGTTATCATCAATATAGACAATGACACTAGTTAAGAGCAAAGAAATATTTTGGAAATTGAAAGAAGTTGAAGAAGCAATAGGAATTGCTATTTGGAAAGTTCACAGTTGAAAGGAAAAATGAAAGTGATAAAAGGACAGAAAAGGTTGTGAAATCATTGAATTACCAACCACTAATTTACATTTCTCTTGAAAGTGCTGAAGGAATGGTGTCACAGAATGCACAGTGGGTGTTGTGTCAGAATGTTTCTGTCTCCCCAACATTCACAGAGTGAAGTACATACCCTGCAATGAGATGGTGCCAGGAGGTGAGGTTCTCTGTGCAGATTAATTTATGAGGTCAGAGACTTCATGCATGACACTAGTGCTCCAATAGAGGAGGGTGAAGAGAGAACCCGAGGGTCCTTTCTATGGGGAGCAGGCCCTCACCAGACACTGACTGCTGGCAATCTGATCTAGGACTTTCTAGGACTGTAAGAAGTAAATCTCCATTGTTCACAAGCTACTCCTTCATCCCCCCCACCCCCACCTCTGCCCCCCAGTCAGTGCCTTAAACTCTGGGCCTGGGTGCTGTCCCTCAGCTCCTTTTGCTCAAGGTTAGCACTCTAGCACCTGAGTTACAGCACCACTTCCAGCTTTTTCTATGATTAATTGGAAATAGAAGTCTTAATAGACTTTTCTGCCCTGGCTTGCTTCAAACTAGGATTCACAGATCTCAGCCTCTTTAGTAGCTAGGATTAGAGGTGTGAGCCACTGGTACCGAGGACAAGCTATTATTTTTTAAAACAGGATTATGTTATGCCATTCCAAAGAGAGTAAGGTTCAACAAATAGCAAACAGTTTACAAGGAAGGAGAATGTCAATGTCTATACAAACTGAGGCAAATCCAATGAACAGATAAATAAAAGAGGATTCATGGAAAGGAATGGAAACAATGCAAAAAAAGAAAGACTCTTTAACAGTGAACAAGAGCAAATCTCCAGATGGCTCCCTGGCGGGTGTGAATTGGCTCTTTCTGAGGGGCAGGAAGGGCAGAGGAAAATTGGAGGAGTATGTGAAGCACCCTCATAGAATGAATGTTGAAGAAATACGGAGTTCAACAAGTTATGTGAATGGGCACAGTATAACTTAAATAAAACCTTGGAAAGAGAGAAAGAGAAAAGTGAAATCTCCTCCTAGGAGATAGTAGAGAGAAAAGACCAAATGGTCCTCCATATAGTGTTGAAAGGATTATAATATTGCTTTATGCTCATACATAACTCAGTGTTTCAATTCAGTGAATGATTTCCCCCAACATACAGATGAATTGTGATGTAATGGTTATGATATCAATCAAATGAAATATAACTCTTGCCCCTGCTCATTACCACATGTGTGAGTTGGTAAAATATACCTAAGTTTAATTGTGTCTCTGTTCCTCATCTAGAAAATAGGGATAAAATTTCACAACGTAATTAATAGTATTTTTAGAAACAAAAACCAAGTATCCCATGATATTTGATATATAAGTGGTAGCACCTTCTTTGTATATTATAAGCTCAGTGATTCTGTGCTCAGGGAATATAGCAACTGAATTGATTTAATTCAGGAATTTGCCCCAGAGCAATGGTACTTTCTGGAACTTTGCATTATGCATCTAATCAGAATAATGAAACACACACATACAAATAATTTTACTCATAGAGACCTTACATTGTTTATGGAAATAATAATAGTATAAATAAATGCCTAACTACTTCCCTAGAGTTTGGAGCCAGAGAATGTGCTAGATTGAGAGTCTAATTAAAGTCACTGGACCTTTAACAATCAATCAGTTACTGGCAGAGAAAGAAAGAGGGAAAGGCAAAGAAATGGAGGAGGACGGGGAGGGGGGTCTGCAGCTTCCAAGAGTGATGTGTGAACCCTGGGATCATGCACCAGTGAGCCATAGAGCAGCCTGTAATTTTTACATCTATTTCTTTTGAGAGCAATATAGCTTCCTGGTACCTTGCATGAAACTATATTATTCCTGTAACTGATGATTTATGCTAGAAGAGATCCTTTTAACCAAGTTAGGATAATTAAAGCAACCTGTTAATGGTGTGCTGCGATTTGAAAAATAACTTTGGAACTATGATCATGTTTGAGCACTAGATCCAAGAGATAAGGCATGCAGAATTAGTATTCTTGTCACTCTGAAACTATCCTGTCTGGAGAAAACAAGCAAGTAAGATTGTATAGAAATAGCAGTGCTGTGGTATCTTGAACAGTTATTACAACTTAGGTTATCTGCACTGCATATAAGAATGATCAAATCCAGTGTCTAATTTTTGAATGACATGGCACTATAATGTGCATTTAGAAATATTTTTTAGCATATTTCTCAGTTGTGGTCATCTCATTTAGGGGAAAAAATCAAGGGCTAAGTGTAATAATCTGAAAGAATTTAATAGCTTAGCTAAAATTCACTTCATATTTTAATCGAGAAATAATAATTGTAAGTATCTATAGTTTTGAAACACTTTACAAGGTATAATAATCAAATCAAAGTACTTAGCCTTTCCATCCCCTTGAACATATACCATTTTTGTTATGTAGGGATCTTGCAAGCTTTTCTTCTAGTTCTCCATAAAATATATACTAATCTGTAAACTACAGTGATCCTACTGTGGTGTAAAACACTCAACCGTACTCTTCCTGTCTAAGTATCTGCCAATACTTATTATCCAACAGCTCTTCATCCATCAACTCTTTATCTACCACATATGAGAAAATGTCGTACTGATGGCAAGCTTTCTTACATTTGATTAAAAGTAGGCTCTGTAATATGATTTGTTTTAAGATTTAAATGTTACCTACAAGTGAAAGCAGTGAACAATACTAAAGGTGTGTCATGAAGTTAGAGATAGAGAGAGAGAGAGAGAGGAAGAGAGAGAGAAAGAGAGTGGAGCAATGTGTTCTCTATATTGCTATTGCTTTATTTAGATCATTTTCCCCATACAGATTTTTCATAGGCTTCATCAGGATGATGAAGAATGTAAAAGTACAATAAGAAAACCCAAGTAAGTCCTCACAACTTGTAGAAATTTGCTTAATCTTTTGGACTTTATTTTCCTCAATTAAACAATAGTGAAAATCATAGTCTCCATGAGAATGGAAAAGTATAATGTTTGTTTTAGAGAATTGTGTTGGAAATGAATGAAGATAAAACAAAAATCTTGAATAATAGAAAAAGAAATCAATGAATGACCTCCTCCTTCTTCTTCCCCTCTTTTTCTTCCTTTCTCACATCATTTTTCTTTATAATCATTAGGATTCCATAATTAAAGCCACAACTAGACATATAAGTGTGATTATTTGCTGCCTAATAATCTGTTTGCATGCTCAGCTATTTTTGTCATTTCTTATCAGCCATAGCCTCTCTTAGGATTGGCTTCTTTGAAATCTACAAAACAATAACAAAGCCTTCAGTAGCCATTTCTTAGGGCTCTTTATCAATCCAAGACTTCTGTAAGCTGTTTAGTTCTTCCATTTCTGTCTAGGAATCTCATTTTAAGACGCATTACAAACATACATATTCATATTCAACTAAGTAATCATTAAAAGAAAGTTGCTAATTAACTGTACAGCTTTGTTATTCCCTGATAACATAATCATATTTAGGTTTAATTTTTTCATGCTCATATTAAGACCTACAACAATCGCTGCCTTTTTATCTGATGCTAGATGCCTAAATTTATCTTGCAAGCACTTATTTTGTTGGGTTGTGTTTCACTCTTGATCTGTGGGCTTTGCTTTATAATAAAGGGTCAAGGAATACTTTTTGAAATTTGCAATTAAGAATTCTGAATTGCAACACATAATGCTAATATGCAAGCACATTACAAATATTGTACAAAGATGGCTTTAAGCACTATGTACACAGCATAGTGACTGATTATAGCAATTGTAGATTAAAGGGTCATTTGGTGAAAGCTGGAAAGAGAAATCCATTTAGTGGCTTCAGGTCACTAATTGATACATTTGTAGAAAACTTATTACCAGAGAGAAGCTATGGCATAGGAAATATCCCATGGCAAATACATTCACAGTCCATTAATTAAGCACTTGGGAAGTTTTGCTAACTAGGAAGGGTCTCAAGACCATCATTTTGTCAGTAGAGCAACACTTACTTGAAAGTGTTAATTTAATTTTTCTAACATCTTCATAAGTCAGCTGAATAACAAGACTCACGTCTTATTTGATCTTTCTGATAGGAAAGCAGAGGGCAGAGCTGTTTAGATAAAGTGTTTTTAATGCTCATGTGTTATTGTCATTTCAAGAATATCAGTGCAGATAGCACCTGGATTTTGGGGGTTTAAAGAATATCAGATATTACAATAGTAATTGTTTGGGACCTCTTGCTGAGGCCTTTTCTAGTCCTCTGCACAATCACTCTTTTCATTTGTACCAACTGGCCATGTCCTCTTACTTGATGCTCTCTTTTCCTCTAATACATTTCACCTCATGCTCTTACCCTCCTGACTCCCGTACTGAGTCTTTAAGATCCAGCTTTCCAGCTTAAAACTTCCCTTGTACAACGACATCCTAAAAGTTTGTTCCTGTGACTATTTTTCTCATTCATCTTTTATGTTTCACTTGTACTTTATGCTAGAGAATTTCAACTTTTCATCTGATGGGATTATTGGCATTGGAGACATCCAACCAGACTCCATTGTACAGCAACCTTTGAGCCTGCAAGTGCATGTGATTGCTATTTTAAAATCCTGTCATTCGCACTTTTCCAACTTTTTTTGTCTTTTGGTGCTGGTTGGGGTACTTGAACTCAGAGCCTAGGAGTTGTCCCTGAGCTTTTGTACTCAAGGTTAGCACTCTACTACTTGAGTAACAGCTCCACTTTCACTTCTGGCTTTTTGGTGGTTAATTAGAGATAAGTGTCAGGGGCTTTCTTGCTTGGGCTGACTTCAAATCTCAGTCCTTAGATCTCAGCCTCCTGAGTAGCTAGAATTATAGGCATGAGCCACTAGTGCCAAGACACTTTTCCAACTTTTGCTCTGGCTTGATCACTTTTAACAATATTGTCGAAATTAGCTTTGAATGGTTAAGGATTCAGTATTACATTTTCGTTTTCATTTGGTGTCTCACTACCTTTTCAATTCTGTATCTACTTATCTGTGCATTCTATCTTATTACTACAAGCCAAATTAGTAACCAAATAATTAATACAAATAGCAATTGTTAACACAAATATATAACCAAATAATTTAGCCTTATAAAAATCATGTCATTTTGGTATTCCCTTTTCCTTCCCTAGTTCCAATACACGTATATACAATATCCAGGGTACTAAAATCAGTTACAGTGATATCAGGGGTAAAGCTACAGGAAAGAAATACAAAAGAAAAAGGGCACAATTTCACATGGTATGTCGAGAGACAAAGGATAAAAAGACAAACTAATGCAATAGAAATACTTACAAAACTATATGGTGTAAACCAACTCTACAACTCATGGAGGGGAAGGAAATGTGGAGGGGGAGGTGGTGAAAATGAGGGAGAAGGTAATAAGTTGGCTAAGAAATGTACTCACTGCCTTACATATGAAACTGTAACCCCCCTGTACATCACTTTGATAATAAAGAAATAAAAAAATCATGTCATCTGCCATCGCTAAAATTGGAACCAACCCAGATGCCCCTCAGTAGATCAATGGATCAAGAAAATGTGGTACATATACACAATGGAATTCAATGCCTTTACTAGAAAGAATGATATTGCCCCCTTTCTAAGGAAATGGAAAGATTTGGGGGAAAAAAATCATACTAAGTAAAGTGACCAGATCCAAAGAAACACAGACACTATGGTTTCATTCACTGGTAATAATTAATATGTTTCTAGGATAGTCCTAGGAGAAGATCACAATAGCTCAATAGCAATGTACATATGAACACATACGATGATGCTAAGCAAAATGAACTCCAAGTTATGTTGCTGCTATGCTCAACATACTAGGTGAAATTATGCCCCTCTCTTTTGTCTTTCTTCCCCATGGTTTTACCCCTGATGTCACTGTAACTGATTTTGGTACCCTGGGTATTGAACATACGTTTATCCGAACTATGGAAGGGAAGGGGACATCAAAATGGAGAGACAAACAGTAAAAGGAGAACCAATGCCAGAGAAAATGAGGGAGGAGATAACAAGTTTGATAAGAAATGTACTCACTGTCTTACATATGAAACTACATCCCCTCTGTTACATCACTTTGACAATAAATAAATCAATTTAAATTTAAAAAATCATGTGTCCATGATGGCTCTTACAAGCTAATCTTCATTCTGTCCCCTAAACTCTTCCCTAAAATTTTGGGAAATATCTAATTGATTGGCATGGATCTATTCTTTTTCTTAAACTTCATCCTTAACATTCCCCCTTTTTTCTTTTTCTTTTGTACCAGGTACCAGGGATTGAACACAGGGTCTTATACACATTACCACTATATCACTTGAGTCATGCTCCCAGCCTTTTTAATTTGCTTTTGTGGTAGGATTTCCTTTTCACACTTTTTCCTGGGTTATCTTAGAATTCATAGTCTCTCTACCTCTACAATAGCTGGGATTACAGGTGTGTGCCACCCTCTGCTACTAATCATTTCTACTCCGATGGAAGTAACAGTCTAATGTCGTTACTTCATAAATTAGATTTGGAAGCCTGAACAATCTACAGAATAATCCCAGACTCCTTTGCAGCAAAGTCAAGCCTTCTACAATCAGGCCTCAAACTTCAGAATCTCCTAACCTGAGAAATCCACTTGCTTCACATTTTTAGCAAAAAAGAGTTCACAAGTCTGTAGATATACACATATGTCCTACCCTGACACGTCGGCATTGCTATCAGGAACGACTATATTCTGTGTCTGTCAAGGTCAGCTATAACTCTGTACACAATCAAATGTCATTCACATGTCATTTTCTTTATGTATTATTTCCAGCTTCTTTATCAGAAATAAATTCTTCCCTTTTCTGTTCTACCCATACTACTTCCTCTAAGTTTCAACTTTGTTATATTTCTTCCTCTGTGTTTCATTACATTTGTAGTGTATGTCTTCTTCTTTGACTTTGATATTTAAATTCCTTGAAGACAGAAGTCTGGGCATATTTATACAATATCTGTGAGATTTTGTATCATGCGGAGAATATCATACAAAGTATCTAGAAATGTTGATCCTGAATGGCTTTGAGCTGGATTAAACATAAATGTTAGAGAAAGAATAAGTCAAATCGTTGCATTTTATTACCCTTGCTACATTACATTGAAACTATGCCCTGGAGACTATGTTGCTGGCACATTTTGTATTCCTCAGAGTAAAGCTTTATATTCCCAGCAGGTTCTTAGATAAATAGAAAAATATTCATTTTTTCCTGATGGAATAAATACAATGTCTTTATCAGTAAGCTTAATATTGTCGTTTCAGACTTACAATGAAATAACTTTGGAAACTTAGCCAAAATTCATCTTGCCTTCTTTTTCCTCATTGAACTAAAACAAAACAAAACAACAACAATAAAATTGGGTTCTTGCTAGAGAAACTAAAAGCAAATACCTTTTTCTCCAGATAGATTGTAGGAATGAAATTAATTTAGAAAGCTGAGCAAAACATACAGTCTGACAGTGGTTGAGGAAATTCTAAATAGAAAGGTTACTTCCTTTTAGAGTTCAAGTAGCAAAGTAGTTATTGTGTTATATGAATTCTAATTTGGCAATTTGTTAGTAAACAAGAATAATTTGCAGGAATTAATAGCCTTCATTTCACTAAGTGCCCGTTACCTCTGGGATTCAGTTCATTCCAAAGTCCTATATTCATCTCTGTTTAGAGAAGCTCCACCCTCCTGTCTTTTCCAGGCTTTTGTAATGATGTAATGTATTATTCATTATGCCACAAGGACTCTCAGCCTAGGATCACAAACTGTGGTCAGCTCCGCCCATTTAAAGATTGAGCAAAGTCTAGTCTTCCTCAAATGGCACTCCAGCCAGGTAAGGTAGGAAAAACAGTCATTATAAAGCTCAAACTTCCAATGCTCTTTGAGGAGACACATGAAGAACCTACCTATTTTATCAACTTATTTTTCAAAGCCTCTCTTTAGATGTTCAATGACTTTCTTAAAAGAGTGATTTGCTCTCCTTGGAAAAAAAATAAAGTTTCTAACCCTTCTGGTTGCAAAGATAGGCCCTGGTACTGTAAATCAATGTGTTGCTGTCTTGTTTGCTGTGCTGTGAGAAAGATGGACGGAGCACAGAACCAATAGTGCTGTCTCCTCACCTCATTTATCTTGCAGATCTGTTCACAGTGAAGAAGCAGCCTTAACCATTTCACTTCCTCATTTGCTGCTGCTATAACACAAGCTCCAAATACAGTTGTTTAAAGAGACAGAATGGGGTTACTCTTATGTTTCTGTACATCAGGTACAACTGGTTGTACTGGTGAAGATCTTGAGTTTATGACACATGACCTTTACTTGTCCATACTGCACTCCTTTCTTGATAATATTTTATTTACATTTTTATTTTCTTTTGTCTTCATTCCTCATACTCATTTCCTATTCACCTCGGCACATAATGAGCAATCATTTTAACATCATAGCACATAACTTTCTGTTTATGTGTTCTTCCAAAAAATGTGTCATTGTGCATGTGAAATTTAAGTTAGCTCATATGACAGTGTAATAAGAATCTTACTCTTTTCCTTACTCAGCCTTCTGTTTTTAACATCTTTCCACATGCCTGTGTGTTTCAAGTGGTTTCCAGTTGTGCTGTTTTGTATTCTATTAAGTGGCACCTTAACTGCATCAAAATATACTTGAGTTGACTCTGTCTTCCTGTCAACACAAGGTGTGCTATAATAAATATAATGTGAGATGTGCTGAAGAGCTTACTCTGAATGAGGACATGCTAAAGATAAATTCCCTCGTAATGGGATTGTTAGACCATAAGGCATGCACTGATGTGATTTATCAGTACACTAATTTAATTTCTCAGATTTTTGTGCATTTTATGGTATCATTTGAGGCTTGTAGTTTTTGTTGTTATGAATCATGCACTTTAAAACCTATTCTGTCGTTTATTTCTGGCATCTATAAATTTTTATTGGTTTTCATTAGTTGACCTTGTGTTCAATTACTTGGCTGAGCATTTTCTATTTCTAATGGCTTCTTGATTAGGTGTGTGTATGTGTATATCTATGTAGAAACAATATTGTTTCTTATTGTTACTTATATACATATGTACCAACATATATATTATATATAATATATGACTATATAAATGATTATGTACATAATAATGATTACACACAAATGTGTGTCATGTATGTATGTATACAGTTTTTGTTATATAACTTTATAGAGAAATTCTATTTAATCCCAAATTTTCTTCTGTTTTTTTTTTGAAATTTTGTTTTTTCTTTTTTTTTTCAAATTTTTATTATCAAACTGATGTACAGAGAGGTTACAGTTTCATACATTAGGCATTGGATACATTTCTTGTACTGTTTGTTACCTTGTCCTTCATACCCCCCTCCCTTCTCCCCCTTTCCCTTCCCCCCCCCCCGGAGGTGTTCAGTTCACTTACACCAAACAGTTTTGCAAGTATTGCTTTTGTAGTTGTTTGTCTTTTTTTACCCTGTGTCTCTCAAATTTGGTATTCCCTTTCAATTTTCTGCATCCAATAACAGTATACACGGTTTCCAATATACTCAGATAAGATTACAGAGATAGTGTAGGTACAACCACAGGAAGGTGATACATGAACATTATCAATAATAGAAGCCACATATTCACATGGGATGTTGAAAGTAGTTACAACTGTGATATCACAATTGTTTCCATAACATGGAGTTCATTTCACTTAGCATCATCTTATGTGTTCATAAGGGTATAGCTATTGGGCCTTGTGATGCTCTGTTTCTTCTGTTTTTTTTTTTTAAAGTACCATTTCTTGTGTAAGAAACTTTGAAGATATTTGCCAGAATAGCTTTCATTTCAATAAATTTTTATTGTGTATCAGGTTCCAATTTCATATCATTTGATGTTTAAGTCTACAGTCAGTGTTGAAATTACCCATAATTTGTAATGTAAGCATGATTTTTTACTCTTTCTGTTTGGAATTTAGATTCCCCTTTATTGATTTATTTTTCTTTTATTGAGTCAGAGTCTTGGTATGAAAATTCAGGGCATGTGAAATTTATAATCATCCTGCTTTGGTCTTCCAAGTTCTGGGATTATAGGCATGTATCACCAGCCTTAAATCTCTTTGATATTCTTAATCATCTATCTATTGTATCTAAATGTGTGAGTTGCCAGCTGATAAGCACTTCCAATTTGAGTTTCTATCTTCTTGAATAGGTAAATTCCTTAAAATATCTATTATTCTGTCTAATCTTTTTCTCTTCTTTGGGATACCTATTTTTTAAACTTAGGAATTATATTTTTATCCCCATGTCTCTTCATATTTTAATTTTTGTTCTTTGATGCTGACCAGGGAGAATTTCCCAATATGTTCTGCCAGTAATTGATAATTTGTTCTTTTTCCTATTCCTTATTGGGTCCATTGCATTGAGTAGTTTTTCTTTTCTAATTCTATATTTAGTATTACCACCTGGTCTCTTTTAAAAAATAACTTTTCCCTTCCCTAGTTCCTACACACATATATGGGGAAGGGGAAGGGAATACCAAAATCAAGAGACAATGAATAAAAAGACAAACTGATAAAACAGCAATACTTACAAAACTATATGGTGTAAACCAAATGTACAACTCGTGGGGGGGGGGAGAGAAGTGGGGGTGGGGAAAGCTGGGGAAAATGAGGGAAGAGGTAACAAGTTGGATAAGAAATATACTCATTGCCTTATGTATGAAATGTAACCCCTCTCTACTTCACTTTGACAATAAAGAAAAAAATAACTTTTTTCTGCATTACATCATGTACATTATCAGTCACTTTTCCTTCTCTTTTAAGTATATTTATTTTCCTTATGTGTTTAAGACTGGTTTAGGGATGAACTCTAGAATGGAGAAACCAATTCACTGGACCACTTGATTTAATGATTCTTTTCATTAGTTATTTAATCTTGGGAAAATTAGCATCATACAGAAAAGTGGTGCCTTTGTACATGTTGCACTGTAGCTGGATCACAGGTGGGGAAATTTGATCAACACTGCATTCCATGGAGCAAAACTTCTCAGCTGCTCATCTTACACTGCCTTCCCCACCCCCCCCAGGATGCCCCCAGCCAGCAAAGCAAAAATTACATATTTGAATAAAGCAATAGGAGCCTCGAAACTCTTAACTAAAGTACTTTAGCAGTTCTCTGAGAAGCTGACATCGAGCTAAGATTAGAATGACAGAAGAAGCCAGCATGTAAAAACATGGAGGGAAAATATTCCAGGCTTAAGGAGAAGATGTGCAAAGCTCAATGGAGGTAAGGAGAGATGGCTTCTTATTCAAGGGTAGTTGCTACCTTGGCAGTGAGTAGATTTGTAAGCAGGTGTACATCTGGTTAGTTTAAATGTCAGGACCAAGCGGGAAGCCACTGAAAGGTTTTAGGAAGTTTGGGTAGCCAAGTTTATGTTTGAGGTTGGGTGATGACTCTGAAGATAGTAAAAAAGAAAGAAAAAGGGGGTGGGCACAGTTTAAAACACAACTGATGAATACTGCTTCTAGCATAACACATTCATTTACATCATCTTACATGATTGCTTTTGCCCAACTGCATTTTGTTCTTCAAAATTAAATCAGTGTCTTCAGCCCTTCAGAATGCTGGGGTTTAATCTAGATGTTCTTCCATTATTGTCTGCCTGTCAATCTTGATCTGCCTAAAATCTTTATATATCACATCAACCTGATGGTAAATTATTTACATTGAATCCACAATTTTTCTCAATTTAATGTTTGCATTCAGGCACAGAACATAAATGTTTAAGCAAGCGAAGGATTGATTTTTTCCCCCACCTTCAGGTTTCTTTTCCTTTTAACCACAGAGCTCCTCGTATGTGTTTCTCATCTCTGTTCTTATGCTCCTGTTCTGATCCCACCTATCTTCCATCTACCTTGCCTCAAAAAATAGCAGTCTCTTCCCACAGCCTAAGGCTTAAGACAGACTTTATATCATAAGAGAATTATGATGCCAAAGTGGATAATTAAATGGGCATCAGACATTATTGCTCCTAAAGTCAGTAACTGCAGTCTATCACAGAGAATCCCCTAAGGGAAGCTTCTCAAGATCTGTGGACTAGTCAATGATGAGGGTCATTTTCTATAATGAGTAAAATTAAAAGGCCATTCCATTGTCCTTTCCAAAACAGGGTCATGTTTCACACTGATAGTCTACTGCTTCTATCATTAACAGCTAGCAACTTTTCCATGGAGCCATTTTGTTCATATTTTTTGAAGTCCTTCTTTGGGTATCATGGTATCTAAAGTTTTTTTTTTTTAATAAAAATGAGGCCATATTGCAGATGTTCTTGTTCCTACTATTTTTTAAGGCTCAGTAATATATTGAGTTTAAAAAAATCAGCACATATATTCTTAAAGCATTATGTTAAATAACAACAAGCTTTTGGCCCATTGTTGAAGTGTTCCACATTTAGTTATTCATTTAATTTTCACAATTTATGGTGTGGATATTATTGCCGTAACCAGAGCTGCATAGCTAAGTTTATAACTTCTTATAATAATAATTAACATTTACAAAGGAGCCAGGTGACTGTGATGAAAATGAGCCAGGTGACTGTGATTATTGCTGAATATCTATTTAATTTTTTCCTGATAATTTCATGAATTTCTCTCATTTAAATGGGAAAGCCCTTTATAGATATAAAAGAATGTATCCAGGGTAGTAAATAACTGAGCAATAATTTAAACCTAGACAAAACCATAAGTTTTAAAAATTACTTTAGAAAATGTTACTGGATTTTTCTTATCCTTGTCATCCATTATCATTATCAGACCCCTACCATTCTCAGTACCATCTGGTACTTGGAGCTCTTTTGAAAGTGGGCAAACAATGTGATCAACATAAAAAGTATGGAAAGTACAAGGAAACATGATCAATGTTGAATTCCCTTTTTTGTGCAACTACTCAAAGATAATAAAAAAAATAGGCTAAGAAGGATATACTCTTAGGGGTAGAGCCCAAACACACAGTGCCTCTGTGTATTGGAACATTTATTTAAAATAATATTTATTGAAATAAACTAGAGGAAATGGGAGCAAAGAGTTTCTTCTGTTAAATAGGTTAAAATTTAAGAATAAAATAAAAAATACAATGTCACATAGAAATGTATTAAAACCCAGCCATCCCTAGTTCTAGTGGAAATGTGTAATATGTGCACTAACACATGTGCAAGAAGGCATGGGTGGCAATATTATAAGGAAACTCCTCACATTTTACAGTTAATACACACTAATAAGAATGAGGAAAAGACTCACAATAAAAACAACCTAGTTGCAAGGCTAACTTAATAAAAACAAGTGCAAAGAGTAATTCCATAGTTATTCTGAAGTTTGTTGTCTTTCAGTCATTCCCCTCCTTTCCCTGCTCTGTGCCTGGGAGGGAAGGGGAAGGGAAGAGAAGAAAGTCAAACATGTCTTTACCTGCCACCTTTCTCTTCTTTGGTGCTTGGTCCTTCCACACACAAAGCTCCTACTGGGGGCTCTCCTCTGACTTCCAATTCCATTTGGACCTCTGAAAGTGCCATTGTTTCCCCCTTTTCCTTTCTGCCTTAGGTGTGCTGAATTCTACAGACTTCTACAGATTCCATCCTCCCTGTAGTTCTTTGAATCCTGTTCACTCTTTCTCAGATAGTAAGCCTTTATTATCAGAAATTTCAAGGTTTACGTCTGTTTTCTACCAGTCCCTAAATAATTTAAGAAAAGAGCAGGGGAAAGGAAACTAGATAGATGAATAGACCATTTTCCAGTAAGAGGGATGATGAAGGCTGGATATTCTGACAATGGTATTTGAACGCTATGATGGCACTCCAAACAAGAAGTATTGTGGCTGTGAAGAGACAACAAGAGGATTCATCTATCAGCGGTAATATCCATATTGCGTAGAAGTTCTCATAAAAACTTGGAGCTGTCATTCAGAGGCAATCATTGAAGCAGCCTGAGACTAAGAAAATGGAAATGTTGAGTAATAGAGACACTGCAAGATACTCCATAGAGACACTCCTGCCCTTTAAACCAGAGGTAGTGATGGATTTAGCAATATAGCTAGGAGAGATGAACTATGGAATTACAGACTTTACCCCTAGGGAAGCAGTCATGGAAACTCCTCAGAACATGCTAATGCAGCAAGTACTACTTCCTTGGTGTGACAGGAAAAAACAAGCAAAAAACAATGCTTCAGTTTGTATTTAAACTCTCAAGAGAATTTAAGCTAAGATTTGCTGGGGCTTCCACTCCAAGCAAAGAGAGAACTGATGTGATTCCATGTGGAGTTCATTATTGATGACTGACGATATTGTCTAAGTGCTGCCTTTCCACTTAAGAGTTTTTACATTCCCCAATAACTGTGCAACAAAAGGAATTCATTTGGTGGGGTCCTTTTTTTTTTTTTTTTAAATGGGAAACTGCGAAGCTCTTAGAATTCCACGTGCTTTTGCCAAAATTGATGGAAATGCCCCATTTCCACTACCTCTTTCCCCCTCCCCCTCAAACAATCCGGTTGGTAGAGGGTTAGTTACTTTCTCTTAATATATTTCTCTATGAACAGTTCTGCCATGAAGTCCCTTCTGGCACTTCTGTTTTCAATCTCCAGTGTAATTCGCCCACTTTTTCCAGTGGTTGCTATGGGCTACGGTACATAATCATTTTTGTCTATTTTTTTATTTATTTATGTTAAAATCTCTCTCACTTGAAAGATCCTAAGTTTCTTGAGGACAACCTGGTCGTCTGAGTCACATTTGTGTCTTTACCATCTAACGTAGCACTGGGTCAGAAGTTGCATAAAATAATGATTCGTGAGTGAATAAATATTATTTTAATGCACTTAACATGTGAGGACATATAGATCCATTTTTTTCTAGAGTATACAATTATTCTCTTTCTAATATTATAGAGCAATTTTCTAACTTCTTACCCACTGTCCACCATCTTCCTTTAAAAAAGGTTTTTTGAGCCCAGTTCAGGTAGCTCACTCCTGTAGTTCTAGCTACTCAGAAGGCTGAGATTGGTTTGAAGCTATGAAAGTCTTTGAGACTCTTATCTCCAATTAACTACTAGAAACCTGGAAGTGGCACTGTGGTTCAAAGTGGTAGAGTGCTAGCCTTGAGTGAAAAAGCTCACAGATAGTGCACAGGCCCTGAGTTCAAGCCTCATGACTGAAAAAGAATTTTTTTTTTCTGTTTATCTTGCGAGCTATGTTCTTTGCCGTGCAGAAGCTCTGCAGTTTGATGCAGTCCCATTTGTCCAACCTTTCTTTGATTTGTAGCCTTTCTGGGTCTTTGTTAAGGAAGTTCCGTCCTGCGCCAAGGAGCCCAAGTGTTTCTCCTACTCCTTCCTTTAGTGTTTTCAGGGTGTTTGTTTTGATTTCAAGGTCTTTAATCCATTTGGAATTGATTTTGGAGCAGGGTGATATATAAGGATGTAGTTTTAGTTTGTTGCATGTGTTGAGCCAGTTTTGCCAGCACCACTTGTTAAAGAGGCTATCTTTCTTCCATACTATTGTTTTAGCTCCTTTATCAAAGATTAAGTAGGCGTAGTTCTGTGGGTTCATTTCTGGGTCTTCAATTCTGTTCCATTGGTCTTCAGGCCTGTTCCGGTGCCAATACCAAGCTGTTTTTATTACTATAGCTTTATAATACAGCTTGAAGTTGGGTATTGTAATTCCTCCAGCACTGTTCTTTCTGCTTAGGAGTGTTTTTGCTATTCTAGGTCTTTTATTGTTCCATATGAATTTCTGGATTGCTTCCTCTATTTCATTAAAGAATGGTGTTGGGATATTAATGGGTATTGCATTGAATTTGTAGATAGCCTTTGGCAATATTGCCATTTTGATTATATTAATCCTCCCAATCCAGGAGCATGGGAGGTTTTTCCATTTCCGTAATTCTGACTTAATTTTGTTTTTCAAGCTTTTAAAGCTCTCATCAAAGAGGTCTTTCACTTCTTTGGTTAAGGTTATTCCTAGGTATTTTATGTTTTGGGGGGCTATTGCAAAAGGAGTTGCTTTCCTGATTTCAGCCTCGGTCTTCGAATCGTTAGCATAGAGAAAGGCCATTGATTTTTGAAGGTTTATTTTATATCCTGCAACTTTGCCAAAGTTTTGGATCAGCTCTAGTAGCTTGGGGGTAGAGTCTATGGGGTTCTTTAGTTATAGGATCATGTCATCTGCGAAGAGAGAAAGTTTAACTTCATCTTTTCCTATTTGGATCCCCTTTATATTTTCTTCTTGCCTAATTGCTCTGGCTAGGAATTCTAGTACTATGTTGAAGAGCAGGGGAGAGAGTGGACATCCCTGCCTTGTTCCTGATTCTAAAGGGAATGGCTTTAGTTTTTCACCATTTAGAGTTATGCTAGCTGTTGGTTTGTTATAAACTGCCTTGATTATATTCAGGAATGTTCCCTGGAATCCCAGTTTTTCCAGGGCTTTTATCATAAATGGGTGCTGGATTTTATCGAACGCTTTTTCCCCATCCAGCAATAAAACCGGTTGATGTGGTGGATTACATTAATTGACTTGCGTATATTAAACCAACTTTGCATCCCTGGGATGAATTCAGTTTGATCGTGGTGTATGATTTTTTTGATGACCTGTTGAAGTCGATTGGCCAGAATTTTGTTGAGAATTTTTGCGTCTATGTTCATCAGGGAGATCGGTCTGTAGTCCTCTTTCCGTGATGATAAGATAAACAGAAAGCCCACAGACTGGGAGAAGATCTTTACCGGACATTCAACAGACAAAGGCCTCATCTCTAAAATATATGCAGAACTAAAAAAATTGCCTTTTTCCAAAACAAAACCACAAAGAACCAATAGCCCCCTCATCAAGTGGGCTAAAGACTTACAAAGAGACTTCTCTGATGAGGAAATGAGAATGGCCAAGAGACATATGAAAAAATGCTCTACATCACTGGCCATAAAAGAAATGCAAATCAGAACAACACTGAGATTCCATCTCACCCCAGTAAGAATGTCATATATCAAGAAAACTAACAATAACAATTGTTGGAGGGGATGTGGCAAAAAGGGAACCCTACTTCATTGTTGGTGGGAATCTAAACTGGTTCAGCCACTCAGGCAAGCAGTATGGAGATTCCTCAGAATCTATGACCCAGCAACCCCACTTTTGGGTATCTATTCAAAAGACCACAAACAAAATCACAGTAATGCCACCAGCACAACAATGTTCATTGCAGCACAATTTGTCATAGTGAGAATCTGGAACCAGCCCAGATGCCCCTGAGTAGACGAATGGATCAGGAAAATGTGGTACATATACACAATGGAATTTTATGCCTCTATCAGAAAGAATGGCATTGTCCCATTTGTAAGGAAATGGAAGGACTTGGAAAAAATTATACTAAGTGAAGTGAGCCAGACCCAAAGAAACATGGACCCTATGGTCTCCCTTATTGGGAATAATTAGCACAGGTTTAGGCAATTCACAGCAGAGGATCACAAGGCCCAATAGCTATACCCTTATGATCACCTAAGATGATGCTAAGTGAAATGAACTCCATGTTATGGAAACAGTTGTAACTACTTTCAACATCCTATGTGTGTCTGTAGCTTCTATTATTGATGATGTTCTTGTATCACCTTCCTGTGGTTGTACCTACACTATCTCTGTAATCTTATCTGAGTATATTGGAAACCGTGTATACTGGTATTGGAAGTAGGAAATTGAAAGGGAATACCAAATTTGAGAGACACAGGGTAAAAAAAAGACAAACAACTACAAAAGCAATACTTGCAAAACTGTTTGGTGTAAGTGAACTGAACACCTCCGTGGGTGGGGGGGGGGAAGGGAAAGGGTGAGGAGGGAGGGGGGTATGAGGGACAAGGTAACAAACTGTACAAGAAATGTATCCAGTGCCTAACGTCTGTTATCAAACTATCAGTTTGATAATAAAAAGTTAAAAAAAAGAATTTTTTTTGATAGAAGTAGGATTTGAATTGAATTTGCCATTCCTCCAAAAATATCAGGTTAATATTTTTATTTTTGTTCACTAAAAAAAAAAAACACAAATTTTCATTGTTATCTTTAAGTACTCATACAAAGGAGTTGCCATTTAACAAAGCAGTTTATGAATAGAATGGGCCTTGGGTTTTTGCCAAACGTGGATATGATACCTTTCTATCTGCTTTGCAGAAGTAGACTGGTTCCTTGTGACTCAGCCTTAATTGATTTTCAACTTTATTCTTTATATATGAGATTTGAAAATGAATCTTTGCTAGTCTGAACTATTGGTTGTAAGATTTCTGTACCATACCATTGATTATAATCCTGAATAATTGGAAAATGTATGTCTCTTCATAGCTTTCATTAACTTTTCACTTGTCATTGTTTCTGTGGACTGGAAAATGGCTGTGTGCCAAGATACTGTAGGTTGACACAGAGTCATAGCTGTTCTAAAAGAAACTTTTCTTTTTTCATTCTTCTTCTATTTATTTGTTTGTTTATTTATTTATGTATCACTGGTCCTGGGGCTTAAACTCACTGACTGGGCACTGTCCTTGGGTGCTCTTGGTCAAGGCTAGTGCTCTCCTACTTTGAGCCATAGCTGCACTTCTGGTTTTTTAGTCTTTATTAGCAATAAGAGAGGTTCACAGACTTCCAGCCTGGGAAGATTAAAGTATTGAACATCTAATAAAATACTTGTAATTGTCAAAAAATTATCCCCAAATGACCTTATTCCTTTTGGGAGTAATTTTTATTTATATGCTTGTAAGTGATGGCAACTTAATAGCCCAAAAATGTGGACTTAAAAGAGAAATGATTGATGTATCTAACTGTTGCTGAGAAGTCCTCTGGGTAGTTATAAGGAAAGTGAAGCACACAGACTGTGACTTCCATAATGTCGTGTGGATGACACTAACTCCACATATTTGGAAAGTTTACTTTGTCACCAAGATGGTAGGTATATCAGAGAATCGTAATATTACTGCCTTTGTTCTGGTGGCTGTGATGTTTGGCCATAATTCTCCACAAGGATAGTGTTGCATATTCTAAAATGATGGAATTGTTATGGTAACAAATCTTCAGAAAATAATCCAAGACAAAGAATATTTGCTGTCCTGTTCCCTATGTGCAAATTCATAATCTTTGTCAAGTATTTTACCTAAGTGCCTATTCAAAAAGGTATTGCTTGTTAAGAACTGAATTCTGCCATAAGAATTTCAGGGAGAAATAGGTTACATGTTTGAGGGAAATTTTTATAATTAGTTGACAGCTACTGTATTTTTGTGGTCTATTTTTCAAGCTTGTCGATCAAAGCTTCATAGGATATGGGCATTATAGGTTTTTATAAAATGTAATGTAAAATAATTTGCAATTTAGTGCTAGAGTAGGTGTTTATTGATCCAATTAGTGGGTGCTATTTAGGCAGGATTATTTAGTGTTACATGGAAGTCTGTCTGCTTCCTGGCTTTCCTTGTGGGTAGATCTCACAGTACAGGGGCTCCTTTACTTCCTAAATTCTTGGTTCTTATAGAATTCCAACTTTATGGGTCCGAAGTTAAATTAGCACTACAAAACTCTAGTCAAGAGAAATGCTTTCAACTTATCCATTTAGGAATTCTCAGTGTAATCTCATTTGGATAAAGCTGATTAACCAAGTCATATTTAAATTTAAATATGACTTATATATTTAAATACGACATATCTATTTAAATTTTCTTAACTTTATCTGAGATGTCCTTTCCATTGAGTCTCTGATGTTTAACCAGAATGAAGTGGTTACAAATAAACATCTTGTTGTTTGGATGAGGAGGGCATTTCCCATTAAATGATTCTAATATTTGTCATGGTTGTCAGCCTATGTGAGCATCTATCCCTTGATTTTTCATTATGGCATTTATCCCTAACCCAGAGAGTGCACAAATACTGGGAATCATCCCACTATTTCTAAGGAGAAAAGAATCCAAATTTGGACAAAGACATGAAATGTGATGTTTACTAGTCTTATGGAAATGGTGTTCCTCTTTTTGTTCCAAGGTTAGGTTTACTTTTTAAGCCTTAATGTATTGATTCCCCATGGTTTTCAGATAAAGGGATCCTAAATATTAAAGTCATTACTTATTTTTCCAGTGTATTTTATTTTGAAAATTAGTACTCAGTTAAATAGAGCATTTCTTACTAATAAACTCACAGTTTAGTTTCTATTTTTTTGAGTAATTACTTATGTATTGTCAAAGTGATGTACAGAAGGGTTACAGTTTCAAACGTAAGACAGTGGGTACATTTCTTGTACAATTTGTTACCTCCTCCCTCATTTCCCCCCTCCCCCTCCCCCTGCCCCTATCCCCCCATGAGTTGTTCAGTTGGTTTACACCAAATGGTTTTTTAAGGATTGCTTTTGGAGTCGTTTGTCTTTTTATCCTTTGTCTCTCGATTTTGATATTCCCTTTCTCTTAACTAGTGCTAATACCAGTATATACAGTATCCAGGGTACTCAGATGAGATACAGTGATAGCACGGGTACAACCACAGGAAGGGGATACAAAAGGATAATCAACAATAGAAGCTATGGTTTCACATGGCATGTTGAAAGTAATTACAACAGTGATGTAATTTAAATGTATTTCTTCCTGAAAACAGCACCAGGAAATACTTTGTAGCCCTTGTTGAATGATTTTTCTTTTATGTTCTGAAAGGAGGAAATATACAACTTAATTTGGCTTTGGTTTTTTTAAGAGTCTAGAGCCAATTTTATGTTCAGAAACAACTATGATAATATTTAGTATAAATACATTTTCCTTTTATTTATAACCTTTGAATTCGTCAATTTTCTTTTCCTTTAAGGTTTGACTTAGTATATTTGTGTTTTGTTGAAATCTATAGTTGTCTAATAAATTAGGACATATAGTTATATATATATATGTATATATATATATATATTTCTAAAGGTCCTTAAAATTTCTTTCTTTCCTGATGCTTGTGTGCCATTTCCCAATGACATAAGACCATATTCAAATTCTATGAATGAGCTTTCAGTGTTCATCTCCAAATCATTACAGGTAATCCTTATATAAGTATACCTTTTAATGGCTGTTTTGTTCATGTTCCCACATAAAGAGAATTGTTTGAGCTGAATGTTAAGGGTCAATGGATGTAAAGAGTTTTCATTGTCAGGCATTAAAACATCTATAAATAGATTTTGATTGAGTTTACATATAAATGTTCAAGCAAAGATAAATATAAAGAATATTTCCAGAAATGTAACTTTCTCTCATATCCTCCTCATCTTTGTTTATGATTGTGTTAATAAATCTCTCTGTAAGTATATATAGATGTACACATGCATATATATCTATATATCTTCCTTTCTATCATCTTTCTTTCATCTATCTGTATATTGTATATATCTATATCTTCCTCTGTTATATAAGTACTTAAGTGCCAACATATTTTCTCTAATTTAGGTTTTACTTGGCATAATATAAGTATTATTCTATAGACCTAATTCTAACAGACAGACAGTTTCTAATACAAACAGACCTAATTCTTTTTTACTCCATGTTATTACACAGATATATATGAATTGATTCAATTATTCATCTACTGATGGACATTTATCTTAAATTTTTACTTTAACAAAAATTCTGTAAGATATATATATATATATTTTATATATATAAGACATATAGTATATATAAGATATATAGTATATATAAGACATATAGTATAAAAATATATATAGTGTATATAAAAGCTGTAGTTTTGAAACCAATTTCTAAAAGTAACCTTTTAGGAGTCCAAGGAGAATACAAACACAATTTTTATAAATATAAAGTTTCATAAATAACTATGCATCTCTTTGGATTCTTACCAATAACATATGAAGTGTCATTTTTCCTACAGCTTTTCCAAGTAAATATATCATCTCAGTTTTGGATGTTTTTCAATGTAATATATGGAAGGTGGTATATATCAAAATAGCTTTATCCATATTTTTGATATAAGCAATGATACTTTTTTTTTTTTTTTTTTTTTTTGGTCAGTCCTGGGGCTGGGACTCGGGGCCTGGCTTCTTTTTGCTCAAGGCTAGCACTATATCTCTTGAGCCACAGCGCCACTTCTGGCTTTTTCTGTTTATGTGGTGCTGAGGAATTGAACTCAGGGCTTCATGCTTGCTAGGCAAGCACTCTACTGCTAAGCCACATTGCCAGCCCTTAGGTTGAGTATTTTTTATATAGTTAAGATCATTTATATTTCTTTCCCTGTGTAAGGCAATATTTATATTTTGTAAGTAACATAAGTCACAAATATTTTTCTAATAATAGTGTTTGTTTGGTGTCATGTGTTTTCAAAATTTTATGGAATTCTGGTGATTAGAGACACATCACATTCCTATATCTTCATGCATCTGAAACAGAACTTCAACTATGCTATTTTTTTAAAAGGTGGACTAGAACGGTAAAACAGATAGGGAGTGGAAGGAATTCAGAAATAGTAAACTTTAGATCTACAAAAGAAATAAAGATCTGGGCACTGGTTGCTCGCACCTGTAATCCTAGCTACTCAGGAGGCTGAGATCTGAGGATCATGGATTGTAATGAAACCAGGCAGGAAATTCCCTGAGACTCTTATCCTCAATGAACCACCAGAAAATTGGAAGTGGTGCTGTAGCTCAAGTGGTAGATCAACCTAGCCACTAAACATACCTGTTTGAATATTGTGAAGATATCAATGGAAATAATTTTGGTAATTGAAACAGTAATTAAATTTTTAATTGGTGATTTAATTGGTAATTAAAAGACTTGGCCTGACATGTATAAATACAAATGCAGAAACAGTGAAAATCAGAAAAAAAAATGAGTCATTCAAAACTCATGAACAATCAACACTAATGATCAGGAAATAAATAAAATCCAAAAGAACTCAAAATAATTATTATAGTAGCTACTAAAATAAAAAAGAACAAGGAAAGACATCTGAAATGGTTGAAAATAAATACTAAGAAATATATTACTACAAATACACAGATGAATGAAATAAAGTAAATAAGTGAGAATAAGAAAAATAATTCAACAAAGATATAGCCATCTTTAAAAAGTCAAGTTGTGATTCTGGAAATAAAAAGTTCAGTAAGTTAAATAAAAAACTGAGTTGAAAATCTTTCCAAGAGACTGAATCAAGATGAAGAGAAATATCAGGGCTTGAAGATAAGGAAGATATGACATTCAGATAGAATTTTTTTCTGATTTTTTTCTTATTTATTGTCAAAGTGATGTACCGAGAGGTTAGAGTTTCATATGTTAAGCCTTGGGTACATTTCTTGTACTGTTTGTAACCTCCTCCCCTCATGAATTTTTCAGTTGGTTTACACCAAATGGTTTTGCAAGTATTTCTTTTGGAGTCGTTTGTCTTTTTAGCCTTTATCTTTTGATTTTGATATTCCCTTTCACTTCCCTAGTTCTAATACCAGTATATACAGTTTCCAATGTACTCAGATAAGATACAGTGACAGTGTGGGTACAACCACAGGAAGGGGATATAAGAGAATCATCAATAATAGAAGCTACAGTTTTACATGGCATGTTGAATGTAATTACAACAGTGATATAACAGTCATTTCCATAACATGGAGTTCATTTCATTTAGTATCATCTTATGTGTTCATAGCTATTAGGACCTTGTGATCCTCTGCTGTGACTAGCCTAAACCTGTGCTAATTATTCCCTAGGAGGGAGACCATAGAGTCCACTTTTCTTTGGGTCTGGCTCACTTCACTTAGTATAATTTTTTCCAAGTCCTTCCATTTCCTTACAAATGGGGAAATGTCATTCTTTCTGATAGAGGCATAAAATTCCATGTGTATATGTACCACATTTTCCTGATCCATTCGTCTACTGAGGGGCATCTGGGTTGGTTCCATCTTTTAGTTATGACAAATTGTGCTGTGATGAACATTGTTGTGCTGGTGGCTTTAGTGTGTTCTTGTTTGTGGTCTTTTGGGTAGATGCCCAAAAGTGGGGCTGCTGAGTCATAGGGGAGCTCTATGTTTAGCCTTCTGAGGAATCTCCATACTATTTTCCTGAGTGGAATGTAAACTAGTTCAGCCACTCAGATAGAAATTTTTTTTGTTTGTTTGTTTTTTTGGCCAGTCGTGGGCCTTGGACTCAGGGCCTGAGCACTGTCCCTGGCTTCTTCCCGCTCAAGGCTAGCACTCTGCCACTTGAGCCACAGCGCCGCTTCTGGCCGTTTTCTGTATATGTGGTGCTGGGGAATCGAACCTAGGGCCTCGTGTATCTGAGGCAGGCACTCTTGCCACTAGGCTATATCCCCAGCCCCTCAGATAGAAATTTTTAAAAATGAAAAAAGAAGTCTTTATTCCAAATTCTTGAGTGGGTGATATAATAACATTAATTGTTTCAAAATATTTCATCTCCCACCTGCTTCAAAATTTTTGGAGTGCATACAAGACCTCTGGAAAACCATTAAAAAGTTGATTATAGACAAACTATAAACATAGAAGAGGTATAAGCTAAAGACACACAAAACACATTTACTGAAATATTTGCAGAAAAAAGATGTTTCTTTTCATGTTTAGGAGGTTTTTTACAAAACCAAGTATCTTACACCAGAATAGAACCAAGATAGTCACTTCACCTTAATAAAAGGAATAATTCATCCAGAGAAGATAACAGCAAAATAATACTAGATGACTTCAATATGCCTACTGTTAACAACAAATAGACCATCCAAATTTTTAAAAATCAACAAAGAAATTGAGTTAAATAACATAATAGATTGAATGGATTTAGAAAATATCTACAACTTATTCCATACAATGGCGACAGATTTCATGTTATCAGCAGCTTATATAATTTTCCCTAAGTAAGTTCTATTTTAGAACATAAAGGAAAATGTCAAGAAATATAAGAAAATTGAAATAACTCAGTCTTTTTCAGATCACAGTGGAATAAAACTATACATCAACAATAGAAACCATAAAACAACAAAAAAAACCCATCCTTGAACATGTGGAGACTGAACCCCTTTGAATAATCAGGGCTTTAATGAATAAATGAGCAGTAAAATATAAAAAGTATTTTTTAAACTTTTTTTTTTATTGTTAAGGTGATGTACAGGGGGGTGGGGTTACAGTTTCATACATAAGGGAGTGAGTGCATTTTTTTTTTTTTATCAAACTTGTTACCTGCTCCTTTGTTTTTCTCCCACCTTTCCCACTCCCCAGTTCACTCCTCACCCTCTCCTGAGATGTACAGTTGGTTTACAGCATATTGTTTTGTAAGTATTGCTGTTGCATTTGTTTGCCTTTTACCCTTTGTCTCTCCATCTTGGTGTTTCCCTCCCCTAGTTCCAAAAAATCTTTGAATTAATGAAAGTAAAACATAATAGGACATTTGAGACACAGCTAAGACTAAAAGAGAAGTCTTCAGCTCTAAGTACATACATTAAAAAAATCAGAAATCTGAAATAAATGCCTAATATATGTACCCCACATATTAGAGGGAAAAAGCCAATACTAAAATTATTAGGTGGAAAAATATTAGAAAGATTAGAATAGGAACTAACAAACAGATATAAAAAGATATGGAAAGGTTAATGAGCAGAATTGATTCTTTGAAAAGATAAACAAGATGGATAAGACAAACTACTGGCCAAATAACCAACAGAAACAGGGAGAAAAGCAAATTTCACAAAGTTAGAAATGACAAAGGGATATTGCAACAAATATCAATGAAGTCCAGAGAAGTACCCAGAAGCTTATATTACAATACACTGGAAAATCTAGAAAAATAGATACATTTTAAGATATATCTCACCTCCCAGCACAGAATGGAAAAGATACAAGCTGCTTACATGGACCGTACATGCACTGAGCACAGATACTCAGGCAGTAATGAAGAGTCTCCTAGAGAGAAAAGCTCTGGATGAGGTGGATCTACAGCAAAAACCTACCCGACCTTGAAATAACCAACAACCAACTCCAAAAAACATAAAGGAAAGAGATGGAAAAACAAAACACAGCTCACAATGAGAGAAAATTATAGAGCATTGTTGTGATGAATATAGATACAAAAATTCTTAGATGTTCACAAACTGAATTAATAATACTACATTCAACTTGACTTAATTCCAGAAGTACAAGGATGGTTAAATATATGCAAATTTAAAAAGGCAATACAATATATAACAGAACCAAGGACAAAATATTACATGTTATTCTCAAACAGATAAAGGCAATTTGGGGGGCAGAATTCATCCTTTAAACCCTGAAGAAACTAAAAGAAAAACCTACTTCAACAGACTAAATTCTATGGATAGTCAGGTGCAGTACAGGCTCAATCCTGTAATCCGAGCTACTCAGGAAGCTGAGATCTGAGGATTACAGTTAGAAGCCAGAAGAGTAGTGAGTCTTTGTGATTCAACTCCACTAAACTACCCAAAAGTGGTAGAGCACTAGTCTTGAGCAAAAAAAATCTCAAGGACAGCACTAGGCCCCAAGTTCAAGCCCCAGAACTGGCAACAAAACAAAACCAAAAAACCTCAAGTATGTAAAATAAACATAGAGCCCACGTCATGGTGAATAGAGAGCAACCGGAAGGAGATAAATATGTCCAACTCTTAAGTCTGGTTCAAAATAATGCTTGAGTTCTTACCTAGGAAAGGCAAGAGAAAGAAACAAAACGTTTAAAAATCAAAATGGAAAAGTAAAGTTATTCCTGTTAACAGATGATATGATGCTGTACTTAAAGGACTATAAAGACTCCATCAAAAAATTCTTACATCTGATAAACAGTTTTGGCAAAATAACAGAAAACAAAATCTCTCTGTACGTGTGTGTGTGTGTGTGTGTGTGTGTGTGTGTGTGTATTGGTACTTAGTAGTTTTCTATTACTAACAGTAAACTGAGAAAGAAATTAGGAGAACAATCTCAATTTAAACTGTTCTCATAAACACAGACACACACACACACACACACTCTGTAAAAAGAATCACAACATTCTTTCTATGGATTTCACATCTAATAATTTTACACCCTAACTTTAATTTATTTTCCACCGAATTAATGAGATGATGGTGAATGTGTCATGTGATAACTGGCAATTCACACTCCATCAGAATAACTATTTTATGACAATTCACCAGATACCTCAGTTCAAGTTATAGCATCTCTACTCATCTGTTTTCTTTTTACTAGCTCATCAATTTTATTCATCTTTTTGTAATGTCACTAAGATTACTTTAACTGGTCCTCTGTTACTTCCTTTCAGATTTATCTTATAGTTTTTGATAAAGTACTACCATCATATATTGACATTTTATGCTCACTGTCAAGTTTACATAGTGATGTTATTAACAAAATGTTCTCTGAAAACCATGTTAATCAATGAGCAATCTACAGATCCGGTTAATGAATAGATGGATACCTTCTTAACATAGAAAATGATTTGGGCTTTCAAAGGTGATTGTACTGCAAGTATGTTGGCAAAAAAGTCATATAACATTGATTTTCTACTTATGTCTAAGCAAAAATAAAGAATATGTTTATTGAATTCTTCTAAACATCATAGATTATTTTTTTTACAAATTAAAATGAATAACTCAAGAAATATTGTAATTGATACATGGCTGCAATGGTAGAGTGCCAGCTGTGACCAAAACAGTGTAGCAAAAAAGTGAAGCCCCAAGTACCAGGAAAAGCAACAACAAAGAATTGGAAGCATTTCTAAGTAATTAATACACACAAATATTTAGGCTGTAATAGGTGCAGTACTTTCCAACTAGTCAATTAAGACAGTTCATAATTAGAAACCCAGATGCCTCTCAGTAGATGAATGGATAAACAAGATGTGGTTATATACACAATGGAGTTCTATGCCTCCATCAGAAAGAATTGCATTGCCCCATTCATAAGGAAATGGAAAGACCTGGAAATAATTATATTAAGTGAAGTAAGCCCACTCCAAAGAAAAGAAGGTTGCATGGTTTCCCTCATTAGTAAGAACTAAAATATGTCTATGATGTTCTTAACAACTCAATTGCTTAATAGATAGGACCATATACAATGGAGTGTGCCAACACGAACTCCAAGATATGGAAACAAGAGGTTCTTATTATGTCCTGTACATGTTTGTTTTTTTTATTCTTAGTTTTTTTTCTTTCATCTCTCTTTAGTTTTTGTATCTTAGGTCTTGTATATAAGATTATTTGACCAAGAGGAAGTGAAAGGGAATCACAGAAACAGCTGCTCAGAGGACAAACTAATTCAACAATGATACTCACTTAATAATAGATTATTATCAATCTTACAACTTGGGGAGGTATGGGAGAAGGGAGTAAGTGGGAGAAAATGAAGAATGGGGTAACATTGTTTAAAAACGAATGTAATCCTTACCTTACTTATGTAACTGTAACCCCCTGCTCATCACCTTTTCAATAAAGGTAAAATTAATAAAAAAAGATACTTTGTAATGGTTTTGTTGTTATTTACTCATTTAATACCCAGCAAGCCAAAATATATGTTAATCAGAAGCTTTAGCAATAATTCAATGTTTTGTGTGTATTTCCAAGCTTAAACATTATGACAGCAAACAAATAATGTTTATTTTTATCTACAAATGTAACATATTAGAAATATATACCGGGGTCACCTGTTGAGTTCACAACAGAGTTGTAAAATGGATAAAGAGTAAAAGTCTTTGAAAGCACTTATTGTACAATTGCTCAGGAAGTGTGGAAGAATCCATTTTAGAGAACAGAGAGATTTAATTTCAGCTTATACTGCTATAAGAACTGCAGTTATTCTTTCTGTCAAAAGCTGGGAAGCTTCAAAATCCCTTCAACTGCTAACATGGAAGAAACAGTAGTGATGAGAACTACAGAGGAAGGGGAAAAGTGTTCTCAAGACAGCATGAACAAAAGCTCACCGGAGTCTCACAAACATGAAAAGAAAGAATTCCTTCCAAGAAGTAATGAGAACAGGGAGAAGCAACGTTTGTTTAGTGATACAGTATTTAGTGATACAGTATTATCACGAAATGGTACGTGACCTTCATTAAGTCATTGGAATCTCACTAGAATCTTTGACATAGGTTTCATTATTGTCCTAAGTTTACTGACCAGGACAGTAAGGGGTCAGAACTTAAATGACTTGTCTAGGATCATAAGCTATTGCTTAAATACCAGAGCTTAGATGTATAACAAGGCCTTTCCATAGTTGGTACAAATATAAAAAGTGATACGAAGCCACTGCAATCATCATAAAATTGACTTTCTGTCTAAAGCATTTTCCATTTGCAGACAGTAAGTTTCATTGCACAATTTAGTTTTTTGTTTTATTCAGTGATCTTTGGAAACGAAGATACCTTTAAATAAAACATGCCTCTTAACAAAAATTTATAGCCAAACATGTAAGATTCAAACAAGGGAAAAAAGAACATGACTAAGCCTTGTAAAAAACTTTACCCCCAAATAAATTTGAACGTATCCTATTCAACAGCAACAATAAAACCAGAATAATGAAATTTTAGAAATACCAGGGAACTGAGAACTCTAAATAACTATTGTAGCACAGAAGAAGGTAAAATAATTCTAAACACTATGGAATGCAAAGAAAATAATACAAGTACTCAGTAACTGTACAATTAATTACTTAATGTTTCTTAACCAGAAGATAAAAATATATTAAGAAGGGAAAAGTTTTATTTATTTATTATTTTTTAAATATTTTTTCTTTATTGTCAAAGTGTGGTACAGAGGGGTTACTGATTCATATGTAAGGCAGTGAGTACATTTCTTGTTCAACTTGTTTTAAAAGCAAAGAAGGAATCAATTAAGATATTATCAGTGAATATAAACAAAATCTAATAGTTTAAAAACTACATTAAAATTCTGAAAAATATAATCTTGCAACATGAGAACTCAGTCCAGGTACACCCAGTGATGAATATAAAAAATAAACAAACAAAAATAAATAAATAAAATGTTTAAAAGTTAGTCAATATTTCAAAAAATCACTGAAATGTTTATATATTTTGTTAGAAAATTAAATATCTCTTAAATACTCAATTGATTACAGATAAGTTCTTTCAAGTTTTCAAGGAAAAACAATTCCTATTTTTATAGTATTTCAAAATTAATACAATTTAGACCAAATATATACTGTTAAATTGTATAAGTATTATAAAACATCAAAAATAAATTTAGGTAATTATTTTACATGGGTACTTCTAAGAGTTATATAAATTATATACCAGTTCTTGATATATAGAAGCAATAATGCTGATTAAAAGATCTTCAGGTTGAATTCTACAGTTTCTGAAACAAGAATGTGGAGATGGCTCTTTGGGAAAATCTATTATATTGTAGGCATGACAGACAGTGACTCACCAAAGTATCATAGTCAAAGCCATCGGCAGAGGCTACAAAACAAAAGGCTACATTGTTATAGAGTATGTAAATAATAATTTTTTTTTGCCAGTCCTGGGACTTGAACTCAGGGCCTGAGCACTGTCCCTGGCTTCTTCTTCTTTTTTTTTTTCTCAATGCTAGCACTCTACCACTTGAACCACAGCTCTACTTCTGGCTTTTCCCTGAAGAATCGAACCCAAGGCTTCATGTATGTGAGACAATCACTTTACCACTAGGCCATATTCCCAGCCCAGAAATAATAATTTTTAAAGTATGTCTGCTTTTTATTGTAATCATGTAGTTAGCAATTCTAAATAATGTCAGAAGTAAAATATTACCCCTAGACAAAACACATTTGCCTGTTCCCAGGGCAGACAGCTCCTACTGGCTGTCCTTGACACATGATTGCTCATGAGTAAAATTCAAACAGCAAGCCACAGACATGTGAATATCCATTAAAAGACACAAGCTTTTTAATAAAATTCAACATCTCTTTATGATTTATTTTTGTTAAAACTAGGTATAGATAGTGTGATAAGATTATGATTTTTAAATTGACATTGCCGCTGACTTAAGATATTGTAAACATTTTATTTTTTAAAATAAATCAGTGAGGCTTGTTATTAAACATTTTAAGAATATAATGGGCTAAGTGATACAAATTAATTGAATATTAATAGAAAGGAAAAATTTTAAAAGTTATTAATAGACAGCAACTAGGAGCTGGTATCTCATATTTTTAATGTCAACTTAGTGAAAAAAAGTCTCTATCTCCAAAAATAACCACCAAAATAGCAGGATGAAGGCATGTCTCAAATGGTAGAGTGTAGCTGAGTAAGCACAAAACTCTGAGTTCTAGCCTCACTGCCATAATTTTTTTAAAAAATTTAAGGTAGTGGATACTTATAAAATTCAGAAACTGAACAACTGAACAACTCATGGGGGGGAGGGAAAGGGGGAGGGGGGAGGGAGGAATGAGGGATGAGGTAACAGTACAAGAAATGTATCCAATGCCTAATGTATGAAACTTGTAACCTCTCTGTAATTCAGTTTGATAATAAAAAAAAAAAGAGAAAAAGAAAAAAAATTCAGAAAACTGGAAAATTCACTTATGATTGCTAAGAGTTAACTATACAGATTTAGGAATGAGTGATTTGTTTTTGTATATCTTATATAACCCCCTGTTCATTACCTTTATATATATGTATATATAAATTATATGTATATATACTATATACATATATATGTATATATAAATTAGAAACTAGAAAGTATGGTAGACTATAAATATAATCAAATAAAATTTAAAAGTTACATAAAATACTGAAGTGTTACCATATAAAAAATCCATGCAAACCATATGATGAAAAAGACAATATTTTATAATGAAATATAACAATAAAAATTGTACACAAACTATACTATGAGCTGTAAAGCCGAGATAGCGGAAATATGCTACTTTAACTTAAGGTATATATTTTCAGAAAACCAAGTGAATTTCCTGCAACTCTTTTGAATTGGTTACAATTTTAAATTTCTTGTAAGAAAAACAGACAAGGACCAAATCACTTTCTAAGTGCTTCTCCCATGTAATATTATAGCATCTCTAGAACTTTAATAAATAAAATAGTTTGGTATTCATATAAGAATTAATTTGACCAGGGTCAGATGGCTCAGTTTAGAAGTGGAGTGCTTGCCCGGAACTCAGGTGGCTAATAATTCCCACTGGCACACACACACACACACACACACACACACACACACACACACACACACGACAGGGAAAATCAGTAGAGACATGTGACATAAACTAAACTAGTAACTATAAACTTAGAATGTCATATAAAATTTAGAAATTATTAATTTCTAATTGCCCATAGTAAAGCGTTAACATTTTAGATTACATTTGGGGAGATTCACTCTATTTATGCAAAAGGAGTAGTAAAGATACAAATGTGGCATTGGCACAGAAAAAGACAAAATAACTAAGGATCCAGAAGAGAATGTCAGTCACAGACTACATAGTAAGGAAATTTTCATCTGACATAATACAGTACAAAAGAGTGAGATAAATGGATAATTAATAAGTGGATGAGGAATAGGTAAGAGAGAAAAGTAATTACTATCCCTAACTACTAGACATACACACAAAAAATCAATACTATGATGCCTCTATCAGAAAGAATGACATTGCCCCATTCGTAAGGAAATGGAAGGACTTGGAAAAAAATATACTAAGTGAAGTGAGCCAGACCCAAAGAAACATAGACTCTATGGTTCCCCTCATAGGGAATAATTAGTACATGTTTAGGTTATTCACAGCAGAAGATCACAATAGCCCAAATAGCTATGCCCTATGAATGCATAAGATGATGCTAAGTGAAATGAACTCCACGTTATGGAAACAAATGGTATAACGTTGTAATTACTGTCAACATGCCATGTGAAAACGTACCTTTAATGTTTGTTTGTTTCTTTCATATTCCCTTCCTGTGGTTGTACCCCCGTTATCACTGTATCTCATCTGAGCACTCTGGATACTGTATAGACGTGTATTAGAACCAGGGAAGGGAAAGGGAATACCAAAATTGGGAGACAGGATAAAAAGACAGACAATTCCTAAAGCAATACTTACAAAACCATTTAGTGTAAAACAATTGTACAACTCATGGGGAAGTAGAGGGAAAGAAGGAGGGGGGAAGTGGGGAGGGGGGAGAGGGAGAAGGAAACAAGTTGAACAAGAATTGTACTCACTGCCTTACATATGAAACTGTAACTCCTCTGTAATTCACTTTGACAATAAAGGGAAAAAATCTGGGAAAAAAATCAGTACTATACAGAAAAATGTTACGTAGAGAACATTTTCTAAATTATTAGTAGAAAATGTTGCATAGTATCTTTATGATCAAAGGAATGAGGAAAAACTAAATACATGAACCCCCCCCCCCCACAAACCATAAATCTTAGTCTTATGAAAATAAAATGTCTGTGACTTAAAACATACGTGGTAGTACTTGCCTGCAATTGGAGATATTCAGGAGTCTAGAGAAGGATCTTTAGTTTGAGGGAAGCCTACATTATATAGCAAGACCTATACCAAATATACCAATACCAAAAAAAAATCCTTCAAATTTTGAAAAAGAATTTTAATTCGTGCAATTGACAAAAGGAGTGGCTCCTTAAATACATACTCAGTTTTATATACTAGTAAGATTGTTAAAAATTAAATAAATGCGATACATATATATATACACACATTGTGTGTGTGGGTGCGCGCGCACACGCGCATGTGCATGCTTGCGGGCACACATGGATGCAAGGTTAGCACTCTACCATTTGAGCCACAGATCTACTTCTGATTTCCTTCC